>NW_027363468.1:0-600000 GCF_046119375.1 Phyllobates terribilis | reverse complement strand
GATTGAAGCTACTGACTGAATGAAAGGAGCTGGCATCTCACTCTCTTTGAATCTTCTTTATCATGCTAAGAGGAGCAGGAAAAAGCAAAAAATTTCAGAATTGCACCTTGCAATGCGGAGAAATTACTGTTTGTGCATTTACAATATTCATTGATTTTTGCCATTGAAAAACGTCCAGAAATGATTGAAGCTACTGACTGAATGAAAGGAGCTGGCATCTCACTCTCTTTGAATCTTCTTTATCATGCTAAGAGGAGCAGGAAAAAGCAAAAAATTTCAGAATTGCATCTTGCAATGCGGAGAAATTACTGTTTGTGCATTTACAATATTCATTGATTTTTGCCATTGAAAAACATCATGTTATTCATATTCCAGAAATGTTTGAAGCTACTGACTGAATGAAAGGAGCTGGCATCTCACTCTCTTTGAATCTTCTTTATCATGCTAAGAGGAGCAGGAAAAAGCAAAAAATTTCAGAATTGCACCTTGCAATGCGGAGAAATTACTGTTTGTGCATTTACAATATTCATTGATTTTTGCCATTGAAAAACGTCCAGAAATGATTGAAGCTACTGACTGAATGAAAGGAGCTGGAATCTCACTCTCTTTGAATCTTTTTTATCATGCTAAGAGGAGCAGGAAAAAGCAAAAAATTTCAGAATTGCACCTTGCAATGCGGAGAAATTACTGTTTGTGCATTTACAATATTCATTGATTTTTGCCATTGAAAAACGTCCAGAAATGATTGAAGCTACTGACTGAATGAAAGGATCTGGCATCTTACTCTCTTTGAATCTTCTTTATCATGCTAAGAGGAGCAGGAAAAAGCAAAAAATTTCAGAATTGCACCTTGCAATGCGGAGAAATTACTGTTTGTGCATTTACAATATTCATTGATTTTTGCCATTGAAAAACATCATGTTATTCATATACCAGAAATGTTTGAAGCTACTGACTGAATGAAAGGAGCTGGCATCTCACTCTCTTTGAATCTTCTTTATCATGCTAAGAGGAGCAGGAAAAAGCTAAAAATTTCAGAATTGCACCTTGCAATGAGGAGAAATTACTGTTTGTGCATTAACAATATTCATTGATTTTTGCCATTGAAAAACGTTATTCATATACCAGAAATGTTTGAAGCTACTGACTGAATGAAAGGAGCTGGCATCTCACTCTCTTTGAATCTTCTTTATCATGCTAAGAGGAGCAGGAAAAAGCAAAAAATTTCAGAATTGCACCTTGCAATGCGGAGAAATTATTGTTTGTGCATTTACAATATTCATTGATTTTTGCCATTGAAAAACATCATGTTATTCATATACCAGAAATGTTTGAAGCTACTAACTGAATGAAAGGAGCTGGCATCTCACTCTCTTTGAATCTTCTTTATCATGCTAAGAGGAGCAGGAAAAAGCAAAAAATTTCAGAATTGCACCTTGCAATGCGGAGAAATTACTGTTTGTGCATTTACAATATTCATTGATTTTTGCCATTGAAAAACGTCCAGAAATGATTGAAGCTACTGACTGAATGAAAGGAGCTGGCATCTCACTCTCTTTGAATCTTCTTTATCATGCTAAGAGGAGCAGGAAAAAGCAAAAAATTTCAGAATTGCACCTTGCAATGCGGAGAAATTACTGTTTGTGCATTTACAATATTCATTGATTTTTGCCATTGAAAAACATCATGTTATTCATATACCAGAAATGTTTGAAGCTACTGACTGAATGAAAGGAGCTGGCATCTCCCTCTCATTGAATCTTCTTTATCATGCTAAGAGGAGCAAGAAAAAGCAAAAAATTTCAGAATTGCACCTTGCAATGCGGAGAAATTACTGTTTGTGCATTTACAATATTCATTGATTTTTGCCATTGAAAAACATCATGTTATTCATATACCAGAAATGTTTGAAGCTACTAACTGAATGAAAGGAGCTGGCATCTCACTCTCTTTGAATCTTCTTTATCATGCTAAGAGGAGCAGGAAAAAGCAAAAAATTTCAGAATTGCACCTTGCAATGCGGAGAAATTACTGTTTGTGCATTTACAATATTCATTGATTTTTGCCATTGAAAAACGTCCAGAAATGATTGAAGCTACTGACTGAATGAAAGGAGCTGGCATCTCACTCTCTTTGAATCTTCTTTATCATGCTAAGAGGAGCAGGAAAAAGCAAAAAATTTCAGAATTGCACCTTGCAATGCGGAGAAATTACTGTTTGTGCATTTACAATATTCATTGATTTTTGCCATTGAAAAACATCATGTTATTCATATACCAGAAATGTTTGAAGCTACTGACTGAATGAAAGGAGCTGGCATCTCCCTCTCATTGAATCTTCTTTATCATGCTAAGAGGAGCAAGAAAAAGCAAAAAATTTCAGAATTGCACCTTGCAATGCGGAGAAATTACTGTTTGTGCATTTACAATATTCATTGATTTTTGCCATTGAAAAACGTCCAGAAATGATTGAAGCTACTGACTGAATGAAAGGAGCTGGCATCTCACTCTCTTTGAATCTTCTTTATCATGCTAAGAGGAGCAGGAAAAAGCAAAAAATTTCAGAATTGCACCTTGCAATGCGGAGAAATTACTGTTTGTGCATTTACAATATTCATTGATTTTTGCCATTGAAAAACGTCCAGAAATGATTGAAGCTACTGACTGAATGAAAGGAGCTGGCATCTCACTCTCTTTGAATCTTCTTTATAATGCTAAGAGGAGCAGGAAAAAGCAAAAAATTTCAGAATTGCACCTTGCAATGCGGAGAAATTACTGTTTGTGCATTTACAATATTCATTGATTTTTGCCATTGAAAAACATCATGTTATTCATATACTAGAAATATTTGAAGCTACTGACTGAATGAAAGGAGCTGGCATCTCACTCTCTTTGAATCTTCTTTATCATGCTAAGAGGAGCAGGAAAAAGCAAAAAATTTCAGAATTGCACCTTGCAATGCGGAGAAATTACTGTTTGTGCATTTACAATATTCATTGATTTTTGCCATTGAAAAACGTCCAGAAATGATTGAAGCTACTGACTGAATGAAAGGAGCTGGCATCTCACTCTCTTTGAATATTCTTTATCATGCTAAGAGGAGCAGGAAAAAGCAAAAAATTTCAGAATTGCACCTTGCAATGCGGAGAAATTACTGTTTGTGCATTTACAATATTCATTGATTTTTGCCATTGAAAAACATCATGTTATTCATATACCAGAAATGTTTGAAGCTACTGACTGAATGAAAGGAGCTGGCATCTCACTCTCTTTGAATCTTCTTTATCATGCTAAGAGGAGCAGGAAAAAGCAAAAAATTTCAGAATTGCACCTTGCAATGCGGAGAAATTACTGTTTGTGCATTTACAATATTCATTGATTTTTGCCATTGAAAAACATCATGTTATTCATATACCAGAAATGTTTGAAGCTACTGACTGAATGAAAGGAGCTGGCATCTCACTCTCTTTGAATCTTCTTTACCATGCTAAGAGGAGCAGGAAAAAGCAAAAAATTTCAGAATTGCACCTTGCAATGCGGAGAAATTACTGTTTGTGCATTTACAATATTCATTGATTTTTGCCATTGAAAAACGTCCAGAAATGATTGAAGCTACTGACTGAATGAAAGGAGCTGGCATCTCACTCTCTTTGAATCTTCTTTATCATGCTAAGAGGAGCAGGAAAATGCAAAAAATTTCAGAATTGCACCTTGCAATGCGGAGAAATTACTGCTTGTGCATTTACAATATTCATTGATTTTTGCCATTGAAAAACATCATGTTATTCATATACCAGAAATGTTTGAAGCTACTGACTGAATGAAAGGAGCTGGCATCTCACTCTCATTGAATCTTCTTTATCATGCTAAGAGGAGCAGGAAAAAGCAAAAAAATTCAGAATTGCACCTTGCAATGCGGAGAAATTACTGTTTGTGCATTTACAATATTAATTGATTTTTGCCATTGAAAAATGTCCAGAAATGATTGAAGATACTGACTGAATGAAAGGAGCTGGCATCTCACTCTCTTTGAATCTTCTTTATCATGCTACGAGGAGCAGGAAAAAGCAAAAAAATTTCAGAATTGCACCTTGCAATGCGGAGAAATTACTGTTTGTGCATTTACAATATTCATTGATTTTTGCCATTGAAAAACGTCCAGAAATGATTGAAGCTACAGACTGAATGAAAGGAGCTGGCATCTCACTCTCTTTGAATCTTCTTTATCATGCAAAGAGGAGCAGGAAAAAGCAAAAAATTTCAGAATTGCACCTTGCAATGCGGAGAAATTACTGTTTGTGCATTTACAATATTCATTGATTTTTGCCATTGAAAAACATCATGTTATTCATATACCAGAAATGTTTGAAGCTACTGACTGAATGAAAGGAGCTGACATCTCACTCTCTTTGAATCTTCTTTATCATGCTAAGAGGAGCAGGAAAAAGCAAAAAATTTCAGAATTGCTCCTTGCAATGCGGAGAAATTACTGTCTGTGCATTTACAATATTCATTGATTTTTGCCATTGAAAAACGTCCAGAAATGATTGAAGCTACTGACTGAATGAAAGGAGCTGGCATCTCACTCTCTTTGAATCTTCTTTATCATGCTAAGAGGAGCAGGAAAAAGCAAAAAATTTCAGAATTGCACCTTGCAATGCGGAGAAATTACTGTCTGTGCATTTACAATATTCATTGATTTTTGCCATTGAAAAACGTCCAGAAATGATTGAAGCTACTGACTGAATGAAAGGAGCTGGTATCTCACTCTCTTTGAATCTTCTTTATCATGCTAAGAGGAGCAGGAAAAAGCAAAAAATTTCAGAATTGCACCTTGCAGTGCGGAGAAATTACTGTTTGTGCACTTACAATATTCATTGATTTTTGCCATTGAAAAACATCATGTTATTCATATACCAGAAATGTTTGAAGCTACTGACTGAATGAAAGGAGCTGGCATCTCACTCTCTTTGAATCTTCTTTATCATGCTAAGAGGAGCAGGAAAAAGCAAAAAATTTCAGAATTGCACCTTGCAATGCGGAGAAATTACTGTTTGTGCATTTACAATATTCATTGATTTTTGCCATTGAAAAACGTCCAGAAATGATTGAAGCTACTGACTGAATGAAAGGAGCTGGCATCTCACTCTCTTTGAATCCTCTTTATCATGCTAAGAGGAGCAGGAAAAAGCAAAAAATTTCAGAATTGCACCTTGCAATGCGGAGAAATTACTGTTTGTGCATTTTTAATATTCATTGATTTTTGCCATTGAAAAACGTCCAGAAATGATTGAGGCTACTGACTGAATGAAAGGAGCTGGCATCTCACTCTCTTTGAATCTTCTTTGTCATGCTAAGAGGAGCAGGAAAAGCAAAAAATTTCAGAATTGCACCTTGCAATGCGGAGAAATTACTGTTTGTGCATTTACAATATTCATTGATTTTTGCCATTGAAAAACGTCCAGAAATGATTGAAGCTACTGACTGAATGAAAGGAGCTGGCATCTCACTCTCTTTGAATCTTCTTTATCATGCTAAGAGGAGCAGGAAAAAGCAAAAAATTTCAGAATTGCATCTTGCAATGCGGAGAAATTACTGTTTGTGCATTTACAATATTCATTGATTTTTGCCATTGAAAAACATCATGTTATTCATATTCCAGAAATGTTTGAAGCTACTGACTGAATGAAAGGAGCTGGCATCTCACTCTCTTTGAATCTTCTTTATCATGCTAAGAGGAGCAGGAAAAAGCAAAAAATTTCAGAATTGCACCTTGCAATGCGGAGAAATTACTGTTTGTGCATTTACAATATTCATTGATTTTTGCCATTGAAAAACGTCCAGAAATGATTGAAGCTACTGACTGAATGAAAGGAGCTGGAATCTCACTCTCTTTGAATCTTTTTTATCATGCTAAGCGGAGCAGGAAAAAGCAAAAAATTTCAGAATTGCACCTTGCAATGCGGAGAAATTACTGTTTGTGCATTTACAATATTCATTGATTTTTGCCATTGAAAAACGTCCAGAAATGATTGAAGCTACTGACTGAATGAAAGGATCTGGCATCTTACTCTCTTTGAATCTTCTTTATCATGCTAAGAGGAGCAGGAAAAAGCAAAAAATTTCAGAATTGCACCTTGCAATGCGGAGAAATTACTGTTTGTGCATTTACAATATTCATTGATTTTTGCCATTGAAAAACATCATGTTATTCATATACCAGAAATGTTTGAAGCTACTGACTGAATGAAAGGAGCTGACATCTCACTCTCTTTGAATCTTCTTTATCATGCTAAGAGGAGCAGGAAAAAGCAAAAAATTTCAGAATTGCACCTTGCAATGCGGAGAAATTACTGTCTGTGCATTTACAATATTCATTGATTTTTGCCATTGAAAAACGTCCAGAAATGATTGAAGCTACTGACTGAATGAAAGGAGCTGGCATCTCACTCTCTTTGAATCTTCTTTATCATGCTAAGAGGAGCAGGAAAAAGCAAAAAATTTCAGAATTGCACCTTGCAATGCGGAGAAATTACTGTTTGTGCATTTACAATATTCATTGATTTTTGCCATTGAAAAACGTCCAGAAATGATTGAAGCTACTGACTGAATGAAAGGAGCTGGTATCTCACTCTCTTTGAATCTTCTTTATCATGCTAAGAGGAGCAGGAAAAAGCAAAAAATTTCAGAATTGCACCTTGCAATGCGGAGAAATTACTGTTTGTGCATTTACAATATTCATTGATTTTTGCCATTGAAAAACGTCCAGAAATGATTGAAGCTACTGACTGAATGAAAGGAGCTGGCATCTCACTCTCTTTGAATCTTCTTTATCATGCTAAGAGGAGCAGGAAAAAGCAAAAAATTTCAGAATTGCACCTTGCAATGCGGAGAAATTACTGTTTGTGCATTTACAATATTCATTGATTTTTGCCATTGAAAAACATCATGTTATTCATATACCAGAAATGTTTGAAGCTACTGACTGAATGAAAGGAGCTGGCATCTCACTCTCTTTGAATATTTTTTATCATGCTAAGAGGAGCAGGAAAAAGCAAAAAATTTCAGAATTGCACCTTGCAATGCGGAGAAATTACTGTTTGTGCATTTACAATATTCATTGATTTTTGCCATTGAAAAACATCATGTTATTCATATACCAGAAATGTTTGAAGCTACTGACTGAATGAAAGGAGCTGGCATCTCACTCTCATTGAATCTTCTTTATCATGCTAAGAGGAGCAGGAAAAAGCAAAAAAATTCAGAATTGCACCTTGCAATGCGGAGAAATTACTGTTTGTGCATTTACAATATTAATTGATTTTTGCCATTGAAAAATGTCCAGAAATGATTGAAGATACTGACTGAATGAAAGGAGCTGGCATCTCACTCTCTTTGAATCTTCTTTATCATGCTACGAGGAGCAGGAAAAAGCAAAAAAATTTCAGAATTGCACCTTGCAATGCGGAGAAATTACTGTTTGTGCATTTACAATATTCATTGATTTTTGCCATTGAAAAACGTCCAGAAATGATTGAAGCTACAGACTGAATGAAAGGAGCTGGCATCTCACTCTCTTTGAATCTTCTTTATCATGCAAAGAGGAGCAGGAAAAAGCAAAAAATTTCAGAATTGCACCTTGCAATGCGGAGAAATTACTGTTTGTGCATTTACAATATTCATTGATTTTTGCCATTGAAAAACATCATGTTATTCATATACCAGAAATGTTTGAAGCTACTGACTGAATGAAAGGAGCTGACATCTCACTCTCTTTGAATCTTCTTTATCATGCTAAGAGGAGCAGGATAAAGCAAAAAATTTCAGAATTGCTCCTTGCAATGCGGAGAAATTACTGTCTGTGCATTTACAATATTCATTGATTTTTGCCATTGAAAAACGTCCAGAAATGATTGAAGCTACTGACTGAATGAAAGGAGCTGGCATCTCACTCTCTTTGAATCTTCTTTATCATGCTAAGAGGAGCAGGAAAAAGCAAAAAATTTCAGAATTGCACCTTGCAATGCGGAGAAATTACTGTCTGTGCATTTACAATATTCATTGATTTTTGCCATTGAAAAACGTCCAGAAATGATTGAAGCTACTGACTGAATGAAAGGAGCTGGTATCTCACTCTCTTTGAATCTTCTTTATCATGCTTAGAGGAGCAGGAAAAAGCAAAAAATTTCAGAATTGCACCTTGCAGTGCGGAGAAATTACTGTTTGTGCACTTACAATATTCATTGATTTTTGCCATTGAAAAACATCATGTTATTCATATACCAGAAATGTTTGAAGCTACTGACTGAATGAAAGGAGCTGGCATCTCACTCTCTTTGAATCTTCTTTATCATGCTAAGAGGAGCAGGAAAAAGCAAAAAATTTCAGAATTGCACCTTGCAATGCGGAGAAATTACTGTTTGTGCATTTACAATATTCATTGATTTTTGCCATTGAAAAACGTCCAGAAATGATTGAAGCTACTGACTGAATGAAAGGAGCTGGCATCTCACTCTCTTTGAATCCTCTTTATCATGCTAAGAGGAGCAGGAAAAAGCAAAAAATTTCAGAATTGCACCTTGCAATGCGGAGAAATTACTGTTTGTGCATTTTTAATATTCATTGATTTTTGCCATTGAAAAACGTCCAGAAATGATTGAGGCTACTGACTGAATGAAAGGAGCTGGCATCTCACTCTCTTTGAATCTTCTTTGTCATGCTAAGAGGAGCAGGAAAAGCAAAAAATTTCAGAATTGCACCTTGCAATGCGGAGAAATTACTGTTTGTGCATTTACAATATTCATTGATTTTTGCCATTGAAAAACGTCCAGAAATGATTGAAGCTACTGACTGAATGAAAAGAGCTGGCATCTCACTCTCTTTGAATCTTCTTTATCATGCTAAGAGGAGCAGGAAAAAGCAAAAAATTTCAGAATTGCACCTTGCAATGCGGAGAAATTACTGTTTGTGCATTTACAATATTCATTGATTTTTGCCATTGAAAATCGTCCAGAAATGATTGAAGCTACTGACTGAATGAAAGGAGCTGGCATCTCACTCTCTTTGAATCTTCTTTATCATGCTAAGAGGAGCAGGAAAAAGCAAAAAATTTCAGAATTGCATCTTGCAATGCGGAGAAATTACTGTTTGTGCATTTACAATATTCATTGATTTTTGCCATTGAAAAACATCATGTTATTCATATTCCAGAAATGTTTGAAGCTACTGACTGAATGAAAGGAGCTGGCATCTCACTCTCTTTGAATCTTCTTTATCATGCTAAGAGGAGCAGGAAAAAGCAAAAAATTTCAGAATTGCACCTTGCAATGCGGAGAAATTACTGTTTGTGCATTTACAATATTCATTGATTTTTGCCATTGAAAAACGTCCAGAAATGATTGAAGCTACTGACTGAATGAAAGGAGCTGGAATCTCACTCTCTTTGAATCTTTTTTATCATGCTAAGAGGAGCAGGAAAAAGCAAAAAATTTCAGAATTGCACCTTGCAATGCGGAGAAATTACTGTTTGTGCATTTACAATATTCATTGATTTTTGCCATTGAAAAACGTCCAGAAATGATTGAAGCTACTGACTGAATGAAAGGATCTGGCATCTTACTCTCTTTGAATCTTCTTTATCATGCTAAGAGGAGCAGGAAAAAGCAAAAAATTTCAGAATTGCACCTTGCAATGCGGAGAAATTACTGTTTGTGCATTTACAATATTCATTGATTTTTGCCATTGAAAAACATCATGTTATTCATATACCAGAAATGTTTGAAGCTACTGACTGAATGAAAGGAGCTGACATCTCACTCTCTTTGAATCTTCTTTATCATGCTAAGAGGAGCAGGAAAAAGCAAAAAATTTCAGAATTGCACCTTGCAATGCGGAGAAATTACTGTCTGTGCATTTACAATATTCATTGATTTTTGCCATTGAAAAACGTCCAGAAATGATTGAAGCTACTGACTGAATGAAAGGAGCTGGCATCTCACTCTCTTTGAATCTTCTTTATCATGCTAAGAGGAGCAGGAAAAAGCAAAAAATTTCAGAATTGCACCTTGCAATGCGGAGAAATTACTGTTTGTGCATTTACAATATTCATTGATTTTTGCCATTGAAAAACGTCCAGAAATGATTGAAGCTACTGACTGAATGAAAGGAGCTGGTATCTCACTCTCTTTGAATCTTCTTTATCATGCTAAGAGGAGCAGGAAAAAGCAAAAAATTTCAGAATTGCACCTTGCAATGCGGAGAAATTACTGTTTGTGCATTTACAATATTCATTGATTTTTGCCATTGAAAAACATCATGTTATTCATATACCAGAAATGTTTGAAGCTACTGACTGAATGAAAGGAGCTGGCATCTCACTCTCTTTGAATATTTTTTATCATGCTAAGAGGAGCAGGAAAAAGCAAAAAATTTCAGAATTGCACCTTGCAATGCGGAGAAATTACTGTTTGTGCATTTACAATATTCATTGATTTTTGCCATTGAAAAACGTCCAGAAATGATTGAAGCTACTGACTGAATGAAAGGATCTGGCATCTTACTCTCTTTGAATCTTCTTTATCATGCTAAGAGGAGCAGGAAAAAGCAAAAAATTTCAGAATTGCACCTTGCAATGCGGAGAAATTACTGTTTGTGCATTTACAATATTCATTGATTTTTGCCATTGAAAAACATCATGTTATTCATATACCAGAAATGTTTGAAGCTACTGACTGAATGAAAGGAGCTGACATCTCACTCTCTTTGAATCTTCTTTATCATGCTAAGAGGAGCAGGAAAAAGCAAAAAATTTCAGAATTGCACCTTGCAATGCGGAGAAATTACTGTTTGTGCATTTACAATATTCATTGATTTTTGCCATTGAAAAACATCATGTTATTCATATACCAGAAATGTTTGAAGCTACTGACTGAATGAAAGGAGCTGGCATCTCACTCTCTTTGAATCTTCTTTATCTTGCTAAGAGGAGCAGGAAAAAGCAAAAAATTTCAGAATTGCACTTTGCAATGCGGAGAAATTACTGTTTGTGCATTTACAATATTCATTGATTTTTGCCATTGAAAAACGTCCAGAAATGTTTGAAGCTACTGACTGAATGAAAGGAGCTGGCATCTCACTCTCTTTGAATCTTCTTTATCATGCTAAGAGGAGCAGGAAAAAGCAAAAAATTTCAGAATTGCACCTTGCAATGCGGAGAAATTACTGTTTGTGCATTTACAATATTCATTGATTTTTGCCATTGAAAAACGTCCAGAAATGATTGAAGCTACTGACTGAATGAAAGGAGCTGGAATCTCACTCTCTTTGAATCTTTTTTATCATGCTAAGAGGAGCAGGAAAAAGCAAAAAATTTCAGAATTGCACCTTGCAATGCGGAGAAATTACTGTTTGTGCATTTACAATATTCATTGATTTTTGCCATTGAAAAACGTCCAGAAATGATTGAAGCTACTGACTGAATGAAAGGATCTGGCATCTTACTCTCTTTGAATCTTCTTTATCATGCTAAGAGGAGCAGGAAAAAGCAAAAAATTTCAGAATTGCACCTTGCAATGCGGAGAAATTACTGTTTGTGCATTTACAATATTCATTGATTTTTGCCATTGAAAAACGTCCAGAAATGATTGAAGCTACTGACTGAATGAAAGGAGCTGGTATCTCACTCTCTTTGAATCTTCTTTATCATGCTAAGAGGAGCAGGAAAAAGCAAAAAATTTCAGAATTGCACCTTGCAATGCGGAGAAATTACTGTTTGTGCATTTACAATATTCATTGATTTTTGCCATTGAAAAACGTCCAGAAATGATTGAAGCTACTGACTGAATGAAAGGAGCTGGCATCTCACTCTCTTTGAATCTTCTTTATCATGCTAAGAGGAGCAGGAAAAAGCAAAAAATTTCAGAATTGCACTTTGCAATGCGGAGAAATTACTGTTTGTGCATTTACAATATTCATTGATTTTTGCCATTGAAAAACATCATGTTATTCATATACCAGAAATGTTTGAAGCTACTGACTGAATGAAAGGAGCTGGCATCTCACTCTCTTTGAATATTTTTTATCATGCTAAGAGGAGCAGGAAAAAGCAAAAAATTTCAGAATTGCACCTTGCAATGCGGAGAAATTACTGTTTGTGCATTTACAATATTCATTGATTTTTGCCATTGAAAAACATCATGTTATTCATATACCAGAAATGTTTGAAGCTACTGACTGAATGAAAGGAGCTGGCATCTCACTCTCATTGAATCTTCTTTATCATGCTAAGAGGAGCAGGAAAAAGCAAAAAAATTCAGAATTGCACCTTGCAATGCGGAGAAATTACTGTTTGTGCATTTACAATATTAATTGATTTTTGCCATTGAAAAATGTCCAGAAATGATTGAAGATACTGACTGAATGAAAGGAGCTGGCATCTCACTCTCTTTGAATCTTCTTTATCATGCTACGAGGAGCAGGAAAAAGCAAAAAAATTTCAGAATTGCACCTTGCAATGCGGAGAAATTACTGTTTGTGCATTTACAATATTCATTGATTTTTGCCATTGAAAAACGTCCAGAAATGATTGAAGCTACAGACTGAATGAAAGGAGCTGGCATCTCACTCTCTTTGAATCTTCTTTATCATGCAAAGAGGAGCAGGAAAAAGCAAAAAATTTCAGAATTGCACCTTGCAATGCGGAGAAATTACTGTTTGTGCATTTACAATATTCATTGATTTTTGCTATTGAAAAACATCATGTTATTCATATACCAGAAATGTTTGAAGCTACTGACTGAATGAAAGGAGCTGACATCTCACTCTCTTTGAATCTTCTTTATCATGCTAAGAGGAGCAGGATAAAGCAAAAAATTTCAGAATTGCTCCTTGCAATGCGGAGAAATTACTGTCTGTGCATTTACAATATTCATTGATTTTTGCCATTGAAAAACGTCCAGAAATGATTGAAGCTACTGACTGAATGAAAGGAGCTGGCATCTCACTCTCTTTGAATCTTCTTTATCATGCTAAGAGGAGCAGGAAAAAGCAAAAAATTTCAGAATTGCACCTTGCAATGCGGAGAAATTACTGTTTGTGCATTTACAATATTCATTGATTTTTGCCATTGAAAAACATCATGTTATTCATATACCAGAAATGTTTGAAGCTACTGACTGAATGAAAGGAGCTGGCATCTCACTCTCTTTGAATATTTTTTATCATGCTAAGAGGAGCAGGAAAAAGCAAAAAATTTCAGAATTGCACCTTGCAATGAGGAGAAATTACTGTTTGTGCATTTACAATATTCATTGATTTTTGCCATTGAAAAACATCATGTTATTCATATACCAGAAATGTTTGAAGCTACTGACTGAATGAAAGGAGCTGGCATCTCACTCTCATTGAATCTTCTTTATCATGCTAAGAGGAGCAGGAAAAAGCAAAAAAATTCAGAATTGCACCTTGCAATGCGGAGAAATTACTGTTTGTGCATTTACAATATTAATTGATTTTTGCCATTGAAAAATGTCCAGAAATGATTGAAGATACTGACTGAATGAAAGGAGCTGGCATCTCACTCTCTTTGAATCTTCTTTATCATGCTACGAGGAGCAGGAAAAAGCAAAAAAATTTCAGAATTGCACCTTGCAATGCGGAGAAATTACTGTTTGTGCATTTACAATATTCATTGATTTTTGCCATTGAAAAACGTCCAGAAATGATTGAAGCTACAGACTGAATGAAAGGAGCTGGCATCTCACTCTCTTTGAATCTTCTTTATCATGCAAAGAGGAGCAGGAAAAAGCAAAAAATTTCAGAATTGCACCTTGCAATGCGGAGAAATTACTGTTTGTGCATTTACAATATTCATTGATTTTTGCCATTGAAAAACATCATGTTATTCATATACCAGAAATGTTTGAAGCTACTGACTGAATGAAAGGAGCTGACATCTCACTCTCTTTGAATCTTCTTTATCATGCTAAGAGGAGCAGGATAAAGCAAAAAATTTCAGAATTGCTCCTTGCAATGCGGAGAAATTACTGTTTGTGCATTTACAATATTCATTGATTTTTGCCATTGAAAAACGTCCAGAAATGATTGAAGCTACTGACTGAATGAAAGGAGCTGGCATCTCACTCTCTTTGAATCTTCTTTATCATGCTAAGAGGAGCAGGAAAAAGCAAAAAATTTCAGAATTGCACTTTGCAATGCGGAGAAATTACTGTTTGTGCATTTACAATATTCATTGATTTTTGCCATTGAAAAACATCATGTTATTCATATACCAGAAATGTTTGAAGCTACTGACTGAATGAAAGGAGCTGGCATCTCACTCTCTTTGAATATTTTTTATCATGCTAAGAGGAGCAGGAAAAAGCAAAAAATTTCAGAATTGCACCTTGCAATGCGGAGAAATTACTGTTTGTGCATTTACAATATTCATTGATTTTTGCCATTGAAAAACATCATGTTATTCATATACCAGAAATGTTTGAAGCTACTGACTGAATGAAAGGAGCTGGCATCTCACTCTCATTGAATCTTCTTTATCATGCTAAGAGGAGCAGGAAAAAGCAAAAAAATTCAGAATTGCACCTTGCAATGCGGAGAAATTACTGTTTGTGCATTTACAATATTAATTGATTTTTGCCATTGAAAAATGTCCAGAAATGATTGAAGATACTGACTGAATGAAAGGAGCTGGCATCTCACTCTCTTTGAATCTTCTTTATCATGCTACGAGGAGCAGGAAAAAGCAAAAAAATTTCAGAATTGCACCTTGCAATGCGGAGAAATTACTGTTTGTGCATTTACAATATTCATTGATTTTTGCCATTGAAAAACGTCCAGAAATGATTGAAGCTACAGACTGAATGAAAGGAGCTGGCATCTCACTCTCTTTGAATCTTCTTTATCATGCAAAGAGGAGCAGGAAAAAGCAAAAAATTTCAGAATTGCACCTTGCAATGCGGAGAAATTACTGTTTGTGCATTTACAATATTCATTGATTTTTGCTATTGAAAAACATCATGTTATTCATATACCAGAAATGTTTGAAGCTACTGACTGAATGAAAGGAGCTGACATCTCACTCTCTTTGAATCTTCTTTATCATGCTAAGAGGAGCAGGATAAAGCAAAAAATTTCAGAATTGCTCCTTGCAATGCGGAGAAATTACTGTCTGTGCATTTACAATATTCATTGATTTTTGCCATTGAAAAACGTCCAGAAATGATTGAAGCTACTGACTGAATGAAAGGAGCTGGCATCTCACTCTCTTTGAATCTTCTTTATCATGCTAAGAGGAGCAGGAAAAAGCAAAAAATTTCAGAATTGCACCTTGCAATGCGGAGAAATTACTGTTTGTGCATTTACAATATTCATTGATTTTTGCCATTGAAAAACATCATGTTATTCATATACCAGAAATGTTTGAAGCTACTGACTGAATGAAAGGAGCTGGCATCTCACTCTCTTTGAATATTTTTTATCATGCTAAGAGGAGCAGGAAAAAGCAAAAAATTTCAGAATTGCACCTTGCAATGAGGAGAAATTACTGTTTGTGCATTTACAATATTCATTGATTTTTGCCATTGAAAAACATCATGTTATTCATATACCAGAAATGTTTGAAGCTACTGACTGAATGAAAGGAGCTGGCATCTCACTCTCATTGAATCTTCTTTATCATGCTAAGAGGAGCAGGAAAAAGCAAAAAAATTCAGAATTGCACCTTGCAATGCGGAGAAATTACTGTTTGTGCATTTACAATATTAATTGATTTTTGCCATTGAAAAATGTCCAGAAATGATTGAAGATACTGACTGAATGAAAGGAGCTGGCATCTCACTCTCTTTGAATCTTCTTTATCATGCTACGAGGAGCAGGAAAAAGCAAAAAAATTTCAGAATTGCACCTTGCAATGCGGAGAAATTACTGTTTGTGCATTTACAATATTCATTGATTTTTGCCATTGAAAAACGTCCAGAAATGATTGAAGCTACAGACTGAATGAAAGGAGCTGGCATCTCACTCTCTTTGAATCTTCTTTATCATGCAAAGAGGAGCAGGAAAAAGCAAAAAATTTCAGAATTGCACCTTGCAATGCGGAGAAATTACTGTTTGTGCATTTACAATATTCATTGATTTTTGCCATTGAAAAACATCATGTTATTCATATACCAGAAATGTTTGAAGCTACTGACTGAATGAAAGGAGCTGACATCTCACTCTCTTTGAATCTTCTTTATCATGCTAAGAGGAGCAGGATAAAGCAAAAAATTTCAGAATTGCTCCTTGCAATGCGGAGAAATTACTGTCTGTGCATTTACAATATTCATTGATTTTTGCCATTGAAAAACGTCCAGAAATGATTGAAGCTACTGACTGAATGAAAGGAGCTGGCATCTCACTCTCTTTGAATCTTCTTTATCATGCTAAGAGGAGCAGGAAAAAGCAAAAAATTTCAGAATTGCACCTTGCAATGCGGAGAAATTACTGTCTGTGCATTTACAATATTCATTGATTTTTGCCATTGAAAAACGTCCAGAAATGATTGAAGCTACTGACTGAATGAAAGGAGCTGGTATCTCACTCTCTTTGAATCTTCTTTATCATGCTAAGAGGAGCAGGAAAAAGCAAAAAATTTCAGAATTGCACCTTGCAGTGCGGAGAAATTACTGTTTGTGCACTTACAATATTCATTGATTTTTGCCATTGAAAAACATCATGTTATTCATATACCAGAAATGTTTGAAGCTACTGACTGAATGAAAGGAGCTGGCATCTCACTCTCTTTGAATCTTCTTTATCATGCTAAGAGGAGCAGGAAAAAGCAAAAAATTTCAGAATTGCACCTTGCAATGCGGAGAAATTACTGTTTGTGCATTTACAATATTCATTGATTTTTGCCATTGAAAAACGTCCAGAAATGATTGAAGCTACTGACTGAATGAAAGGAGCTGGCATCTCACTCTCTTTGAATCCTCTTTATCATGCTAAGAGGAGCAGGAAAAAGCAAAAAATTTCAGAATTGCACCTTGCAATGCGGAGAAATTACTGTTTGTGCATTTTTAATATTCATTGATTTTTGCCATTGAAAAACGTCCAGAAATGATTGAGGCTACTGACTGAATGAAAGGAGCTGGCATCTCACTCTCTTTGAATCTTCTTTGTCATGCTAAGAGGAGCAGGAAAAGCAAAAAATTTCAGAATTGCACCTTGCAATGCGGAGAAATTACTGTTTGTGCATTTACAATATTCATTGATTTTTGCCATTGAAAAACGTCCAGAAATGATTGAAGCTACTGACTGAATGAAAGGAGCTGGCATCTCACTCTCTTTGAATCTTCTTTATCATGCTAAGAGGAGCAGGAAAAAGCAAAAAATTTCAGAATTGCACCTTGCAATGCGGAGAAATTACTGTTTGTGCATTTACAATATTCATTGATTTTTGCCATTGAAAAGCGTCCAGAAATGATTGAAGCTACTGACTGAATGAAAGGAGCTGGCATCTCACTCTCTTTGAATCTTCTTTATCATGCTAAGAGGAGCAGGAAAAAGCAAAAAATTTCAGAATTGCATCTTGCAATGCGGAGAAATTACTGTTTGTGCATTTACAATATTCATTGATTTTTGCCATTGAAAAACATCATGTTATTCATATTCCAGAAATGTTTGAAGCTACTGACTGAATGAAAGGAGCTGGCATCTCACTCTCTTTGAATCTTCTTTATCATGCAAAGAGGAGCAGGAAAAAGCAAAAAATTTCAGAATTGCACCTTGCAATGCGGAGAAATTACTGTTTGTGCATTTACAATATTCATTGATTTTTGCCATTGAAAAACGTCCAGAAATGATTGAAGCTACTGACTGAATGAAAGGAGCTGGAATCTCACTCTCTTTGAATCTTTTTTATCATGCTAAGAAGAGCAGGAAAAAGCAAAAAATTTCAGAATTGCACCTTGCAATGCGGAGAAATTACTGTTTGTGCATTTACAATATTCATTGATTTTTGCCATTGAAAAACGTCCAGAAATGATTGAAGCTACTGACTGAATGAAAGGATCTGGCATCTTACTCTCTTTGAATCTTCTTTATCATGCTAAGAGGAGCAGGAAAAAGCAAAAAATTTCAGAATTGCACCTTGCAATGCGGAGAAATTACTGTTTGTGCATTTACAATATTCATTGATTTTTGCCATTGAAAAACATCATGTTATTCATATACCAGAAATGTTTGAAGCTACTGACTGAATGAAAGGAGCTGACATCTCACTCTCTTTGAATCTTCTTTATCATGCTAAGAGGAGCAGGAAAAAGCAAAAAATTTCAGAATTGCACCTTGCAATGCGGAGAAATTACTGTCTGTGCATTTACAATATTCATTGATTTTTGCCATTGAAAAACGTCCAGAAATGATTGAAGCTACTGACTGAATGAAAGGAGCTGGCATCTCACTCTCTTTGAATCTTCTTTATCATGCTAAGAGGAGCAGGAAAAAGCAAAAAATTTCAGAATTGCACCTTGCAATGCGGAGAAATTACTGTTTGTGCATTTACAATATTCATTGATTTTTGCCATTGAAAAACGTCCAGAAATGATTGAAGCTACTGACTGAATGAAAGGAGCTGGTATCTCACTCTCTTTGAATCTTCTTTATCATGCTAAGAGGAGCAGGAAAAAGCAAAAAATTTCAGAATTGCACCTTGCAATGCGGAGAAATTACTGTTTGTGCATTTACAATATTCATTGATTTTTGCCATTGAAAAACATCATGTTATTCATATACCAGAAATGTTTGAAGCTACTGACTGAATGAAAGGAGCTGGCATCTCACTCTCTTTGAATATTTTTTATCATGCTAAGAGGAGCAGGAAAAAGCAAAAAATTTCAGAATTGCACCTTGCAATGCGGAGAAATTACTGTTTGTGCATTTACAATATTCATTGATTTTTGCCATTGAAAAACGTCCAGAAATGATTGAAGCTACTGACTGAATGAAAGGATCTGGCATCTTACTCTCTTTGAATCTTCTTTATCATGCTAAGAGGAGCAGGAAAAAGCAAAAAATTTCAGAATTGCACCTTGCAATGCGGAGAAATTACTGTTTGTGCATTTACAATATTCATTGATTTTTGCCATTGAAAAACATCATGTTATTCATATACCAGAAATGTTTGAAGCTACTGACTGAATGAAAGGAGCTGACATCTCACTCTCTTTGAATCTTCTTTATCATGCTAAGAGGAGCAGGAAAAAGCAAAAAATTTCAGAATTGCACCTTGCAATGCGGAGAAATTACTGTTTGTGCATTTACAATATTCATTGATTTTTGCCATTGAAAAACATCATGTTATTCATATACCAGAAATGTTTGAAGCTACTGACTGAATGAAAGGAGCTGGCATCTCACTCTCTTTGAATCTTCTTTATCTTGCTAAGAGGAGCAGGAAAAAGCAAAAAATTTCAGAATTGCACTTTGCAATGCGGAGAAATTACTGTTTGTGCATTTACAATATTCATTGATTTTTGCCATTGAAAAACGTCCAGAAATGTTTGAAGCTACTGACTGAATGAAAGGAGCTGGCATCTCACTCTCTTTGAATCTTCTTTATCATGCTAAGAGGAGCAGGAAAAAGCAAAAAATTTCAGAATTGCACCTTGCAATGCGGAGAAATTACTGTTTGTGCATTTACAATATTCATTGATTTTTGCCATTGAAAAACGTCCAGAAATGATTGAAGCTACTGACTGAATGAAAGGAGCTGGAATCTCACTCTCTTTGAATCTTTTTTATCATGCTAAGAGGAGCAGGAAAAAGCAAAAAATTTCAGAATTGCACCTTGCAATGCGGAGAAATTACTGTTTGTGCATTTACAATATTCATTGATTTTTGCCATTGAAAAACGTCCAGAAATGATTGAAGCTACTGACTGAATGAAAGGATCTGGCATCTTACTCTCTTTGAATCTTCTTTATCATGCTAAGAGGAGCAGGAAAAAGCAAAAAATTTCAGAATTGCACCTTGCAATGCGGAGAAATTACTGTTTGTGCATTTACAATATTCATTGATTTTTGCCATTGAAAAACATCATGTTATTCATATACCAGAAATGTTTGAAGCTACTGACTGAATGAAAGGAGCTGACATCTCACTCTCTTTGAATCTTCTTTATCATGCTAAGAGGAGCAGGATAAAGCAAAAAATTTCAGAATTGCTCCTTGCAATGCGGAGAAATTACTGTCTGTGCATTTACAATATTCATTGATTTTTGCCATTGAAAAACGTCCAGAAATGATTGAAGCTACTGACTGAATGAAAGGAGCTGGCATCTCACTCTCTTTGAATCTTCTTTATCATGCTAAGAGGAGCAGGAAAAAGCAAAAAATTTCAGAATTGCACCTTGCAATGCGGAGAAATTACTGTCTGTGCATTTACAATATTCATTGATTTTTGCCATTGAAAAACGTCCAGAAATGATTGAAGCTACTGACTGAATGAAAGGAGCTGGTATCTCACTCTCTTTGAATCTTCTTTATCATGCTAAGAGGAGCAGGAAAAAGCAAAAAATTTCAGAATTGCACCTTGCAGTGCGGAGAAATTACTGTTTGTGCACTTACAATATTCATTGATTTTTGCCATTGAAAAACATCATGTTATTCATATACCAGAAATGTTTGAAGCTACTGACTGAATGAAAGGAGCTGGCATCTCACTCTCTTTGAATCCTCTTTATCATGCTAAGAGGAGCAGGAAAAAGCAAAAAATTTCAGAATTGCACCTTGCAATGCGGAGAAATTACTGTTTGTGCATTTTTAATATTCATTGATTTTTGCCATTGAAAAACGTCCAGAAATGATTGAGGCTACTGACTGAATGAAAGGAGCTGGCATCTCACTCTCTTTGAATCTTCTTTGTCATGCTAAGAGGAGCAGGAAAAGCAAAAAATTTCAGAATTGCACCTTGCAATGCGGAGAAATTACTGTTTGTGCATTTACAATATTCATTGATTTTTGCCATTGAAAAACGTCCAGAAATGATTGAAGCTACTGACTGAATGAAAGGAGCTGGCATCTCACTCTCTTTGAATCTTCTTTATCATGCTAAGAGGAGTAGGAAAAAGCAAAAAATTTCAGAATTGCACCTTGCAATGCGGAGAAATTACTGTTTGTGCATTTACAATATTCATTGATTTTTGCCATTGAAAAACGTCCAGAAATGATTGAAGCTACTGACTGAATGAAAGGAGCTGGCATCTCACTCTCTTTGAATCTTCTTTATCATGCTAAGAGGAGCAGGAAAAAGCAAAAAATTTCAGAATTGCATCTTGCAATGCGGAGAAATTACTGTTTGTGCATTTACAATATTCATTGATTTTTGCCATTGAAAAACGTCCAGAAATGATTGAAGCTACTGACTGAATGAAAGGATCTGGCATCTTACTCTCTTTGAATCTTCTTTATCATGCTAAGAGGAGCAGGAAAAAGCAAAAAATTTCAGAATTGCACCTTGCAATGCGGAGAAATTACTGTTTGTGCATTTACAATATTCATTGATTTTTGCCATTGAAAAACATCATGTTATTCATATACCAGAAATGTTTGAAGCTACTGACTGAATGAAAGGAGCTGACATCTCACTCTCTTTGAATCTTCTTTATCATGCTAAGAGGAGCAGGAAAAAGCAAAAAATTTCAGAATTGCACCTTGCAATGCGGAGAAATTACTGTCTGTGCATTTACAATATTCATTGATTTTTGCCATTGAAAAACGTCCAGAAATGATTGAAGCTACTGACTGAATGAAAGGATCTGGCATCTTACTCTCTTTGAATCTTCTTTATCATGCTAAGAGGAGCAGGAAAAAGCAAAAAATTTCAGAATTGCACCTTGCAATGCGGAGAAATTACTGTTTGTGCATTTACAATATTCATTGATTTTTGCCATTGAAAAACATCATGTTATTCATATACCAGAAATGTTTGAAGCTACTGACTGAATGAAAGGAGCTGACATCTCACTCTCTTTGAATCTTCTTTATCATGCTAAGAGGAGCAGGAAAAAGCAAAAAATTTCAGAATTGCACCTTGCAATGCGGAGAAATTACTGTTTGTGCATTTACAATATTCATTGATTTTTGCCATTGAAAAACATCATGTTATTCATATACCAGAAATGTTTGAAGCTACTGACTGAATGAAAGGAGCTGGCATCTCACTCTCTTTGAATCTTCTTTATCTTGCTAAGAGGAGCAGGAAAAAGCAAAAAATTTCAGAATTGCACTTTGCAATGCGGAGAAATTACTGTTTGTGCATTTACAATATTCATTGATTTTTGCCATTGAAAAACGTCCAGAAATGTTTGAAGCTACTGACTGAATGAAAGGAGCTGGCATCTCACTCTCTTTGAATCTTCTTTATCATGCTAAGAGGAGCAGGAAAAAGCAAAAAATTTCAGAATTGCACCTTGCAATGCGGAGAAATTACTGTTTGTGCATTTACAATATTCATTGATTTTTGCCATTGAAAAACGTCCAGAAATGATTGAAGCTACTGACTGAATGAAAGGAGCTGGCATCTCACTCTCTTTGAATCTTCTTTGTCATGCTAAGAGAAGCAGGAAAAAGCAAAAAATTTCAGAATTACACCTTGCAATGCGGAGAAATTACTGTTTGTGCATTTACAATATTCATTGATTTTTGCCATTGAAAAACGTCCAGAAATGATTGAAGCTACTGACTGAATGAAAGGAGCTGGTATCTCACTCTCTTTGAATCTTCTTTATCATGCTAAGAGGAGCAGGAAAAAGCAAAAAATTTCAGAATTGCACCTTGCAATGCGGAGAAATTACTGTTTGTGCATTTACAATATTCATTGATTTTTGCCATTGAAAAACATCATGTTATTCATATACCAGAAATGTTTGAAGCTACTGACTGAATGAAAGGAGCTGGCATCTCACTCTCTTTGAATCTTCTTTATCTTGCTAAGAGGAGCAGGAAAAAGCAAAAAATTTCAGAATTGCACTTTGCAATGCGGAGAAATTACTGTTTGTGCATTTACAATATTCATTGATTTTTGCCATTGAAAAACGTCCAGAAATGTTTGAAGCTACTGACTGAATGAAAGGAGCTGGCATCTCACTCTCTTTGAATCTTCTTTATCATGCTAAGAGGAGCAGGAAAAAGCAAAAAATTTCAGAATTGCACCTTGCAATGCGGAGAAATTACTGTTTGTGCATTTACAATATTCATTGATTTTTGCCATTGAAAAACGTCCAGAAATGATTGAAGCTACTGACTGAATGAAAGGATCTGGCATCTTACTCTCTTTGAATCTTCTTTATCATGCTAAGTGGAGCAGGAAAAAGCAAAAAATTTCAGAATTGCACCTTGCAATGCGGAGAAATTACTGTTTGTGCATTTACAATATTCATTGATTTTTGCCATTGAAAAACATCATGTTATTCATATACCAGAAATGTTTGAAGCTACTGACTGAATGAAAGGAGCTGACATCTCACTCTCTTTGAATCTTCTTTATCATGCTAAGAGGAGCAGGAAAAAGCAAAAAATTTCAGAATTGCACCTTGCAATGCGGAGAAATTACTGTCTGTGCATTTACAATATTCATTGATTTTTGCCATTGAAAAACGTCCAGAAATGATTGAAGCTACTGACTGAATGAAAGGAGCTGGCATCTCACTCTCTTTGAATCTTCTTTATCATGCTAAGAGGAGCAGGAAAAAGCAAAAAATTTCAGAATTGCACCTTGCAATGCGGAGAAATTACTGTTTGTGCATTTACAATATTCATTGATTTTTGCCATTGAAAAACGTCCAGAAATGATTGAAGCTACTGACTGAATGAAAGGAGCTGGTATCTCACTCTCTTTGAATCTTCTTTATCATGCTAAGAGGAGCAGGAAAAAGCAAAAAATTTCAGAATTGCACCTTGCAATGCGGAGAAATTACTGTTTGTGCATTTACAATATTCATTGATTTTTGCCATTGAAAAAACGTCCAGAAATGATTGAAGCTACTGACTGAATGAAAGGAGCTGGCATCTCACTCTCTTTGAATCTTCTTTACCATGCTAAGAGGAGCAGGAAAAAGCAAAAAATTTCAGAATTGCACCTTGCAATGCGGAGAAATTACTGTTTGTGCATTTACAATATTCATTGATTTTTGCCATTGAAAAACATCATGTTATTCATATACCAGAAATGTTTGAAGCTACTGACTGAATGAAAGGAGCTGGCATCTCACTCTCTTTGAATATTCTTTATCATGCTAAGAGGAGCAGGAAAAAGCAAAAAATTTCAGAATTGCACCTTGCAATGCGGAGTAATTACTGATTGTGCATTTACAATATTCATTGATTTTTGCCATTGAAAAACGTCCAGAAATGATTGAAGCTACTGACTGAATGAAAGGAGCTGGCATCTCACTCTCTTTGAATCTTCTTTGTCATGCTAAGAGGAGCAGGCAAAAGCAAAAAATTTCAGAATTACACCTTGCAATGCGGAGAAATTACTGTTTGTGCATTTACAATATTCATTGATTTTTGCCATTGAAAAACGTCCAGAAATGATTGAAGCTACTGACTGAATGAAAGGAGCTGGTATCTCACTCTCTTTGAATCTTCTTTATCATGCTAAGAGGAGCAGGAAAAAGCAAAAAATTTCAGAATTGCACCTTGCAATGCGGAGAAATTACTGTTTGTGCATTTACAATATTCATTGATTTTTGCCATTGAAAAACATCATGTTATTCATATACCAGAAATGTTTGAAGCTACTGACTGAATGAAAGGAGCTGGCATCTCACTCTCTTTGAATATTCTTTATCATGCTAAGAGGAGCAGGAAAAAGCAAAAAATTTCAGAATTGCACCTTGCAATGCGGAGAAATTACTGATTGTGCATTTACAATATTCATTGATTTTTGCCATTGAAAAACGTCCAGAAATGATTGAAGCTACTGACTGAATGAAAGGAGCTGGCATCTCACTCTCTTTGAATCTTCTTTATCATGCTAAGAGGAGCAGGAAAAAGCAAAAAATTTCAGAATTGCACCTTGCAATGCGGAGAAATTACTGTTTGTGCATTTACAATATTCATTGATTTTTGCCATTGAAAAACGTCCAGAAATGATTGAAGCTACTGACTGAATGAAAGGATCTGGCATCTTACTCTCTTTGAATCTTCTTTATCATGCTAAGAGGAGCAGGAAAAAGCAAAAAATTTCAGAATTGCACCTTGCAATGCGGAGAAATTACTGTTTGTGCATTTACAATATTCATTGATTTTTGCCATTGAAAAACATCATGTTATTCATATACCAGAAATGTTTGAAGCTACTGACTGAATGAAAGGAGCTGACATCTCACTCTCTTTGAATCTTCTTTATCATGCTAAGAGGAGCAGGAAAAAGCAAAAAATTTCAGAATTGCACCTTGCAATGCGGAGAAATTACTGTTTGTGCATTTACAATATTCATTGATTTTTGCCATTGAAAAACGTCCAGAAATGATTGAAGCTACTGACTGAATGAAAGGATCTGGCATCTTACTCTCTTTGAATCTTCTTTATCATGCTAAGAGGAGCAGGAAAAAGCAAAAAATTTCAGAATTGCACCTTGCAATGCGGAGAAATTACTGTTTGTGCATTTACAATATTCATTGATTTTTGCCATTGAAAAACATCATGTTATTCATATACCAGAAATGTTTGAAGCTACTGACTGAATGAAAGGAGCTGACATCTCACTCTCTTTGAATCTTCTTTATCATGCTAAGAGGAGCAGGAAAAAGCAAAAAATTTCAGAATTGCACCTTGCAATGCGGAGAAATTACTGTCTGTGCATTTACAATATTCATTGATTTTTGCCATTGAAAAACGTCCAGAAATGTTTGAAGCTACTGACTGAATGAAAGGAGCTGGCATCTCACTCTCTTTGAATCTTCTTTATCATGCTAAGAGGAGCAGGAAAAAGCAAAAAATTTCAGAATTGCACCTTGCAATGCGGAGAAATTACTGTTTGTGCATATACAATATTCATTGATTTTTGCCATTGAAAAACGTCCAGAAATGATTGAAGCTACTGACTGAATGAAAGGAGCTGGTATCTCCCTCTCTTTGAATCTTCTTTATCATGCTAAGAGGAGCAGGAAAAAGCAAAAAATTTCAGAATTGCACCTTGCAATGCGGAGAAATTACTGTTTGTGCATTTACAATATTCATTGATTTTTGCCATTGAAAAACATCATGTTATTCATATACCAGAAATGTTTGAAGCTACTGACTGAATGAAAGGAGCTGGCATCTCACTCTCTTTGAATCTTCTTTATCTTGCTAAGAGGAGCAGGAAAAAGCAAAAAATTTCAGAATTGCACCTTGCAATGCGGAGAAATTACTGTTTGTTCATTTACAATATTCATTGATTTTTGCCATTGAAAAACGTCCAGAAATGATTGAAGCTACTGACTGAATGAAAGGAGCTGGCATCTCACTCTCTTTGAATCTTCTTTGTCATGCTAAGAGGAGCAGGCAAAAGCAAAAAATTTCAGAATTACACCTTGCAATGCGGAGAAATTACTGTTTGTGCATTTACAATATTCATTGATTTTTGCCATTGAAAAACGTCCAGAAATGATTGAAGCTACTGACTGAATGAAAGGAGCTGGTATCTCACTCTCTTTGAATCTTCTTTATCATGCTAAGAGGAGCAGGAAAAAGCAAAAAATTTCAGAATTGCACCTTGCAATGCGGAGAAATTACTGTTTGTGCATTTACAATATTCATTGATTTTTGCCATTGAAAAACATCATGTTATTCATATACCAGAAATGTTTGAAGCTACTGACTGAATGAAAGGAGCTGGCATCTCACTCTCTTTGAATCTTCTTTATCATGCTAAGAGGAGCAGGAAAAAGCAAAAAATTTCAGAATTGCACCTTGCAATGCGGAGAAATTACTGTTTGTGCATTTACAATATTCATTGATTTTTGCCATTGAAAAACGTCCAGAAATGATTGAAGCTACTGACTGAATGAAAGGAGCTGGCATCTCACTCTCTTTGAATCTTCTTTGTCATGCTAAGAGGAGCAGGAAAAAGCAAAAAATTTCAGAATTACACCTTGCAATGCGGAGAAATTACTGTTTGTGCATTTACAATATTCATTGATTTTTGCCATTGAAAAACGTCCAGAAATGATTGAAGCTACTGACTGAATGAAAGGAGCTGGCATCTCACTCTCTTTGAATCTTCTTTATCATGCTAAGAGGAGCAGGAAAAAGCAAAAAATTTCAGAATTGCACCTTGCAATGCGGAGAAATTACTGTTTGTGCATTTACAATATTCATTGATTTTTGCCATTGAAAAACATCATGTTATTCATATACCAGAAATGTTTGAAGCTACTGACTGAATGAAAGGAGCTGGCATCTCACTCTCTTTGAATCTTCTTTATCATGCTAAGAGGAGCAGGAAAAAGCAAAAAATTTCAGAATTGCACCTTGCAATGAGGAGAAATTACTGTTTGTGCATTTACAATATTCATTGATTTTTGCCATTGAAAAACGTCCAGAAATGATTGAAGCTACTGACTGAATGAAAGGAGCTGGCATCTCGCTCTCTTTGAATCTTCTTTATCATGCTAAGAGGAGCAGGAAAAAGCAAAAAATTTCAGAATTGCACCTTGCAATGCGGAGAAATTACTGTTTGTGCATTTACAATATTCATTGATTTTTGCCATTGAAAAACATCATGTTATTCATATACCAGAAATGTTTGAAGCTACTGACTGAATGAAAGGAGCTGGCATCTCACTCTCTTTGAATCTTCTTTATCATGCTAAGAGGAGCAGGAAAAAGCAAAAAATTTCAGAATTGCACCTTGCAATGGGGAGAAATTACTGTTTGTGCATTTACAATATTCATTGATTTTTGCCATTGAAAAACGTCCAGAAATGATTGAAGCTACTGACTGAATGAAAGGAGCTGGCATCTCACTCTCTTTGAATCTTCTTTATCATGCTAAGAGGAGGAGGAAAAAGCAAAAAATTTCAGAATTGCACCTTGCAATGCGGAGAAATTACTGTTTGTGCATTTACAATATTCATTGATTTTTGCCATTGAAAAACGTCCAGAAATGATTGAAGCTACTGACTGAATGAAAGGAGCTGGCATCTCACTCTCTTTGAATCTTCTTTATCATGCTAAGAGGAGCAGGAAAAAGCAAAACATTTCAGAATTGCACCTTGCAATGCGGAGAAATTACTGTTTGTGCATTTACAATATTCATTGATTTTTGCCATTGAAAAACGTCCAGAAATGATTGAAGCTACTGACTGAATGAAAGGAGCTGGCATCTTACTCTCTTTGAATCTTCTTTACCATGCTAAGAGGAGCAGGAAAAAGCAAAAAATTTCAGAATTGCACCTTGCAATGCGGAGAAATTACTGTTTGTGCATTTACAATATTCATTGATTTTTGCCATTGAAAAACATCATGTTATTCATATACCAGAAATGTTTGAAGCTACTGACTGAATGAAAGGAGCTGGCATCTCACTCTCTTTGAATCTTCTTTATCATGCTAAGAGGAGCAGGAAAAAGCAAAAAATTTCAGAATTGCACCTTGCAATGAGGAGAAATTACTGTTTGTGCATTTACAATATTCATTGATTTTTGCCATTGAAAAACGTCCAGAAATGATTGAAGCTACTGACTGAATGAAAGGAGCTGGCATCTCGCTCTCTTTGAATCTTCTTTATCATGCTAAGAGGAGCAGGAAAAAGCAAAAAATTTCAGAATTGCACCTTGCAATGCGGAGAAATTACTGTTTGTGCATTTACAATATTCATTGATTTTTGCCATTGAAAAACATCATGTTATTCATATACCAGAAATGTTTGAAGCTACTGACTGAATGAAAGGAGCTGGCATCTCACTCTCTTTGAATCTTCTTTATCATGCTAAGAGGAGCAGGAAAAAGCAAAAAATTTCAGAATTGCACCTTGCAATGGGGAGAAATTACTGTTTGTGCATTTACAATATTCATTGATTTTTGCCATTGAAAAACGTCCAGAAATGATTGAAGCTACTGACTGAATGAAAGGAGCTGGCATCTCACTCTCTTTGAATCTTCTTTATCATGCTAAGAGGAGGAGGAAAAAGCAAAAAATTTCAGAATTGCACCTTGCAATGCGGAGAAATTACTGTTTGTGCATTTACAATATTCATTGATTTTTGCCATTGAAAAACGTCCAGAAATGATTGAAGCTACTGACTGAATGAAAGGAGCTGGCATCTCACTCTCTTTGAATCTTCTTTATCATGCTAAGAGGAGCAGGAAAAAGCAAAACATTTCAGAATTGCACCTTGCAATGCGGAGAAATTACTGTTTGTGCATTTACAATATTCATTGATTTTTGCCATTGAAAAACGTCCAGAAATGATTGAAGCTACTGACTGAATGAAAGGAGCTGGCATCTCACTCTCTTTGAATCTTCTTTGTCATGCTAAGAGGAGCAGGCAAAAGCAAAAAATTTCAGAATTACACCTTGCAATGCGGAGAAATTACTGTTTGTGCATTTACAATATTCATTGATTTTTGCCATTGAAAAACGTCCAGAAATGATTGAAGCTACTGACTGAATGAAAGGAGCTGGTATCTCACTCTCTTTGAATCTTCTTTATCATGCTAAGAGGAGCAGGAAAAAGCAAAAAATTTCAGAATTGCACCTTGCAATGCGGAGAAATTACTGTTTGTGCATTTACAATATTCATTGATTTTTGCCATTGAAAAACATCATGTTATTCATATACCAGAAATGTTTGAAGCTACTGACTGAATGAAAGGAGCTGGCATCTCACTCTCTTTGAATATTCTTTATCATGCTAAGAGGAGCAGGAAAAAGCAAAAAATTTCAGAATTGCACCTTGCAATGCGGAGAAATTACTGATTGTGCATTTACAATATTCATTGATTTTTGCCATTGAAAAACGTCCAGAAATGATTGAAGCTACTGACTGAATGAAAGGAGCTGGCATCTCACTCTCTTTGAATCTTCTTTATCATGCTAAGAGGAGCAGGAAAAAGCAAAAAATTTCAGAATTGCACCTTGCAATGCGGAGAAATTACTGTTTGTGCATTTACAATATTCATTGATTTTTGCCATTGAAAAACGTCCAGAAATGATTGAAGCTACTGACTGAATGAAAGGATCTGGCATCTTACTCTCTTTGAATCTTCTTTATCATGCTAAGAGGAGCAGGAAAAAGCAAAAAAATTCAGAATTGCACCTTGCAATGCGGAGAAATTACTGTTTGTGCATTTACAATATTCATTGATTTTTGCCATTGAAAAACATCATGTTATTCATATACCAGAAATGTTTGAAGCTACTGACTGAATGAAAGGAGCTGACATCTCACTCTCTTTGAATCTTCTTTATCATGCTAAGAGGAGCAGGAAAAAGCAAAAAATTTCAGAATTGCACCTTGCAATGCGGAGAAATTACTGTTTGTGCATTTACAATATTCATTGATTTTTGCCATTGAAAAACGTCCAGAAATGATTGAAGCTACTGACTGAATGAAAGGATCTGGCATCTTACTCTCTTTGAATCTTCTTTATCATGCTAAGAGGAGCAGGAAAAAGCAAAAAATTTCAGAATTGCACCTTGCAATGCGGAGAAATTACTGTTTGTGCATTTACAATATTCATTGATTTTTGCCATTGAAAAACATCATGTTATTCATATACCAGAAATGTTTGAAGCTACTGACTGAATGAAAGGAGCTGACATCTCACTCTCTTTGAATCTTCTTTATCATGCTAAGAGGAGCAGGAAAAAGCAAAAAATTTCAGAATTGCACCTTGCAATGCGGAGAAATTACTGTCTGTGCATTTACAATATTCATTGATTTTTGCCATTGAAAAACGTCCAGAAATGTTTGAAGCTACTGACTGAATGAAAGGAGCTGGCATCTCACTCTCTTTGAATCTTCTTTATCATGCTAAGAGGAGCAGGAAAAAGCAAAAAATTTCAGAATTGCACCTTGCAATGCGGAGAAATTACTGTTTGTGCATATACAATATTCATTGATTTTTGCCATTGAAAAACGTCCAGAAATGATTGAAGCTACTGACTGAATGAAAGGAGCTGGTATCTCCCTCTCTTTGAATCTTCTTTATCATGCTAAGAGGAGCAGGAAAAAGCAAAAAATTTCAGAATTGCACCTTGCAATGCGGAGAAATTACTGTTTGTGCATTTACAATATTCATTGATTTTTGCCATTGAAAAACATCATGTTATTCATATACCAGAAATGTTTGAAGCTACTGACTGAATGAAAGGAGCTGGCATCTCACTCTCTTTGAATCTTCTTTATCTTGCTAAGAGGAGCAGGAAAAAGCAAAAAATTTCAGAATTGCACCTTGCAATGCGGAGAAATTACTGTTTGTTCATTTACAATATTCATTGATTTTTGCCATTGAAAAACGTCCAGAAATGATTGAAGCTACTGACTGAATGAAAGGAGCTGGCATCTCACTCTCTTTGAATCTTCTTTGTCATGCTAAGAGGAGCAGGCAAAAGCAAAAAATTTCAGAATTACACCTTGCAATGCGGAGAAATTACTGTTTGTGCATTTACAATATTCATTGATTTTTGCCATTGAAAAACGTCCAGAAATGATTGAAGCTACTGACTGAATGAAAGGAGCTGGTATCTCACTCTCTTTGAATCTTCTTTATCATGCTAAGAGGAGCAGGAAAAAGCAAAAAATTTCAGAATTGCACCTTGCAATGCGGAGAAATTACTGTTTGTGCATTTACAATATTCATTGATTTTTGCCATTGAAAAACATCATGTTATTCATATACCAGAAATGTTTGAAGCTACTGACTGAATGAAAGGAGCTGGCATCTCACTCTCTTTGAATCTTCTTTATCATGCTAAGAGGAGCAGGAAAAAGCAAAAAATTTCAGAATTGCACCTTGCAATGCGGAGAAATTACTGTTTGTGCATTTACAATATTCATTGATTTTTGCCATTGAAAAACGTCCAGAAATGATTGAAGCTACTGACTGAATGAAAGGAGCTGGCATCTCACTCTCTTTGAATCTTCTTTGTCATGCTAAGAGGAGCAGGAAAAAGCAAAAAATTTCAGAATTACACCTTGCAATGCGGAGAAATTACTGTTTGTGCATTTACAATATTCATTGATTTTTGCCATTGAAAAACGTCCAGAAATGATTGAAGCTACTGACTGAATGAAAGGAGCTGGCATCTCACTCTCTTTGAATCTTCTTTATCATGCTAAGAGGAGCAGGAAAAAGCAAAAAATTTCAGAATTGCACCTTGCAATGCGGAGAAATTACTGTTTGTGCATTTACAATATTCATTGATTTTTGCCATTGAAAAACATCATGTTATTCATATACCAGAAATGTTTGAAGCTACTGACTGAATGAAAGGAGCTGGCATCTCACTCTCTTTGAATCTTCTTTATCATGCTAAGAGGAGCAGGAAAAAGCAAAAAATTTCAGAATTGCACCTTGCAATGAGGAGAAATTACTGTTTGTGCATTTACAATATTCATTGATTTTTGCCATTGAAATACGTCCAGAAATGATTGAAGCTACTGACTGAATGAAAGGAGCTGGCATCTCGCTCTCTTTGAATCTTCTTTATCATGCTAAGAGGAGCAGGAAAAAGCAAAAAATTTCAGAATTGCACCTTGCAATGCGGAGAAATTACTGTTTGTGCATTTACAATATTCATTGATTTTTGCCATTGAAAAACATCATGTTATTCATATACCAGAAATGTTTGAAGCTACTGACTGAATGAAAGGAGCTGGCATCTCACTCTCTTTGAATCTTCTTTATCATGCTAAGAGGAGCAGGAAAAAGCAAAAAATTTCAGAATTGCACCTTGCAATGGGGAGAAATTACTGTTTGTGCATTTACAATATTCATTGATTTTTGCCATTGAAAAACGTCCAGAAATGATTGAAGCTACTGACTGAATGAAAGGAGCTGGCATCTCACTCTCTTTGAATCTTCTTTATCATGCTAAGAGGAGGAGGAAAAAGCAAAAAATTTCAGAATTGCACCTTGCAATGCGGAGAAATTACTGTTTGTGCATTTACAATATTCATTGATTTTTGCCATTGAAAAACGTCCAGAAATGATTGAAGCTACTGACTGAATGAAAGGAGCTGGCATCTCACTCTCTTTGAATCTTCTTTATCATGCTAAGAGGAGCAGGAAAAAGCAAAACATTTCAGAATTGCACCTTGCAATGCGGAGAAATTACTGTTTGTGCATTTACAATATTCATTGATTTTTGCCATTGAAAAACGTCCAGAAATGATTGAAGCTACTGACTGAATGAAAGGATCTGGCATCTTACTCTCTTTGAATCTTCTTTATCATGCTAAGAGGAGCAGGAAAAAGCAAAAAATTTCAGAATTGCACCTTGCAATGCGGAGAAATTACTGTTTGTGCATTTACAATATTCATTGATTTTTGCCATTGAAAAACATCATGTTATTCATATACCAGAAATGTTTGAAGCTACTGACTGAATGAAAGGAGCTGACATCTCACTCTCTTTGAATCTTCTTTATCATGCTAAGAGGAGCAGGAAAAAGCAAAAAATTTCAGAATTGCACCTTGCATTGCGGAGAAATTACTGTCTGTGCATTTACAATATTCATTGATTTTTGCCATTGAAAAACGTCCAGAAATGATTGAAGCTACTGACTGAATGAAAGGAGCTGGCATCTCACTCTTTGAATCTTCTTTATCATGCTAAGAGGAGCAGGAAAAAGCAAAAAATTTCAGAATTGCACCTTGCAATGCGGAGAAATTACTGTTTGTGCATTTACAATATTCATTGATTTTTGCCATTGAAAAACGTCCAGAAATGATTGAAGCTACTGACTGAATGAAAGGAGCTGGTATCTCACTCTCTTTGAATCTTCTTTATCATGCTAAGAGGAGCAGGAAAAAGCAAAAAATTTCAGAATTGCACCTTGCAATGCGGAGAAATTACTGTTTGTGCATTTACAATATTCATTGATTTTTGCCATTGAAAAAACGTCCAGAAATGATTGAAGCTACTGACTGAATGAAAGGAGCTGGCATCTCACTCTCTTTGAATCTTCTTTACCATGCTAAGAGGAGCAGGAAAAAGCAAAAAATTTCAGAATTGCACCTTGCAATGCGGAGAAATTACTGTTTGTGCATTTACAATATTCATTGATTTTTGCCATTGAAAAACATCATGTTATTCATATACCAGAAATGTTTGAAGCTACTGACTGAATGAAAGGAGCTGGCATCTCACTCTCTTTGAATATTCTTTATCATGCTAAGAGGAGCAGGAAAAAGCAAAAAATTTCAGAATTGCACCTTGCAATGCGGAGAAATTACTGATTGTGCATTTACAATATTCATTGATTTTTGCCATTGAAAAACGTCCAGAAATGATTGAAGCTACTGACTGAATGAAAGGAGCTGGCATCTCACTCTCTTTGAATCTTCTTTGTCATGCTAAGAGGAGCAGGCAAAAGCAAAAAATTTCAGAATTACACCTTGCAATGCGGAGAAATTACTGTTTGTGCATTTACAATATTCATTGATTTTTGCCATTGAAAAACGTCCAGAAATGATTGAAGCTACTGACTGAATGAAAGGATCTGGCATCTTACTCTCTTTGAATCTTCTTTATCATGCTAAGAGGAGCAGGAAAAAGCAAAAAATTTCAGAATTGCACCTTGCAATGCGGAGAAATTACTGTTTGTGCATTTACAATATTCATTGATTTTTGCCATTGAAAAACATCATGTTATTCATATACCAGAAATGTTTGAAGCTACTGACTGAATGAAAGGAGCTGACATCTCACTCTCTTTGAATCTTCTTTATCATGCTAAGAGGAGCAGGAAAAAGCAAAAAATTTCAGAATTGCACCTTGCAATGCGGAGAAATTACTGTTTGTGCATTTACAATATTCATTGATTTTTGCCATTGAAAAACGTCCAGAAATGATTGAAGCTACTGACTGAATGAAAGGATCTGGCATCTTACTCTCTTTGAATCTTCTTTATCATGCTAAGAGGAGCAGGAAAAAGCAAAAAATTTCAGAATTGCACCTTGCAATGCGGAGAAATTACTGTTTGTGCATTTACAATATTCATTGATTTTTGCCATTGAAAAACATCATGTTATTCATATACCAGAAATGTTTGAAGCTACTGACTGAATGAAAGGAGCTGACATCTCACTCTCTTTGAATCTTCTTTATCATGCTAAGAGGAGCAGGAAAAAGCAAAAAATTTCAGAATTGCACCTTGCAATGCGGAGAAATTACTGTCTGTGCATTTACAATATTCATTGATTTTTGCCATTGAAAAACGTCCAGAAATGTTTGAAGCTACTGACTGAATGAAAGGAGCTGGCATCTCACTCTCTTTGAATCTTCTTTATCATGCTAAGAGGAGCAGGAAAAAGCAAAAAATTTCAGAATTGCACCTTGCAATGCGGAGAAATTACTGTTTGTGCATATACAATATTCATTGATTTTTGCCATTGAAAAACGTCCAGAAATGATTGAAGCTACTGACTGAATGAAAGGAGCTGGTATCTCCCTCTCTTTGAATCTTCTTTATCATGCTAAGAGGAGCAGGAAAAAGCAAAAAATTTCAGAATTGCACCTTGCAATGCGGAGAAATTACTGTTTGTGCATTTACAATATTCATTGATTTTTGCCATTGAAAAACATCATGTTATTCATATACCAGAAATGTTTGAAGCTACTGACTGAATGAAAGGAGCTGGCATCTCACTCTCTTTGAATCTTCTTTATCTTGCTAAGAGGAGCAGGAAAAAGCAAAAAATTTCAGAATTGCACCTTGCAATGCGGAGAAATTACTGTTTGTTCATTTACAATATTCATTGATTTTTGCCATTGAAAAACGTCCAGAAATGATTGAAGCTACTGACTGAATGAAAGGAGCTGGCATCTCACTCTCTTTGAATCTTCTTTGTCATGCTAAGAGGAGCAGGCAAAAGCAAAAAATTTCAGAATTACACCTTGCAATGCGGAGAAATTACTGTTTGTGCATTTACAATATTCATTGATTTTTGCCATTGAAAAACGTCCAGAAATGATTGAAGCTACTGACTGAATGAAAGGAGCTGGTATCTCACTCTCTTTGAATCTTCTTTATCATGCTAAGAGGAGCAGGAAAAAGCAAAAAATTTCAGAATTGCACCTTGCAATGCGGAGAAATTACTGTTTGTGCATTTACAATATTCATTGATTTTTGCCATTGAAAAACATCATGTTATTCATATACCAGAAATGTTTGAAGCTACTGACTGAATGAAAGGAGCTGGCATCTCACTCTCTTTGAATCTTCTTTATCATGCTAAGAGGAGCAGGAAAAAGCAAAAAATTTCAGAATTGCACCTTGCAATGCGGAGAAATTACTGTTTGTGCATTTACAATATTCATTGATTTTTGCCATTGAAAAACGTCCAGAAATGATTGAAGCTACTGACTGAATGAAAGGAGCTGGCATCTCACTCTCTTTGAATCTTCTTTGTCATGCTAAGAGGAGCAGGAAAAAGCAAAAAATTTCAGAATTACACCTTGCAATGCGGAGAAATTACTGTTTGTGCATTTACAATATTCATTGATTTTTGCCATTGAAAAACGTCCAGAAATGATTGAAGCTACTGACTGAATGAAAGGAGCTGGCATCTCACTCTCTTTGAATCTTCTTTATCATGCTAAGAGGAGCAGGAAAAAGCAAAAAATTTCAGAATTGCACCTTGCAATGCGGAGAAATTACTGTTTGTGCATTTACAATATTCATTGATTTTTGCCATTGAAAAACATCATGTTATTCATATACCAGAAATGTTTGAAGCTACTGACTGAATGAAAGGAGCTGGCATCTCACTCTCTTTGAATCTTCTTTATCATGCTAAGAGGAGCAGGAAAAAGCAAAAAATTTCAGAATTGCACCTTGCAATGAGGAGAAATTACTGTTTGTGCATTTACAATATTCATTGATTTTTGCCATTGAAAAACGTCCAGAAATGATTGAAGCTACTGACTGAATGAAAGGAGCTGGCATCTCGCTCTCTTTGAATCTTCTTTATCATGCTAAGAGGAGCAGGAAAAAGCAAAAAATTTCAGAATTGCACCTTGCAATGCGGAGAAATTACTGTTTGTGCATTTACAATATTCATTGATTTTTGCCATTGAAAAACATCATGTTATTCATATACCAGAAATGTTTGAAGCTACTGACTGAATGAAAGGAGCTGGCATCTCACTCTCTTTGAATCTTCTTTATCATGCTAAGAGGAGCAGGAAAAAGCAAAAAATTTCAGAATTGCACCTTGCAATGGGGAGAAATTACTGTTTGTGCATTTACAATATTCATTGATTTTTGCCATTGAAAAACGTCCAGAAATGATTGAAGCTACTGACTGAATGAAAGGAGCTGGCATCTCACTCTCTTTGAATCTTCTTTATCATGCTAAGAGGAGCAGGAAAAAGCAAAAAATTTCAGAATTGCACCTTGCAATGCGGAGAAATTACTGTTTGTGCATTTACAATATTCATTGATTTTTGCCATTGAAAAACATCATGTTATTCATATACCAGAAATGTTTGAAGCTACTGACTGAATGAAAGGAGCTGGCATCTCACTCTCTTTGAATCTTCTTTATCATGCTAAGAGGAGCAGGAAAAAGCAAAAAATTTCAGAATTGCACCTTGCAATGCGGAGAAATTACTGTTTGTGCATTTACAATATTCATTGATTTTTGCCATTGAAAAACGTCCAGAAATGATTGAAGCTACTGACTGAATGAAAGGAGCTGGCATCTCACTCTCTTTGAATCTTCTTTATCATGCTAAGAGGAGCAGGAAAAAGCAAAACATTTCAGAATTGCACCTTGCAATGCGGAGAAATTACTGTTTGTGCATTTACAATATTCATTGATTTTTGCCATTGAAAAACGTCCAGAAATGATTGAAGCTACTGACTGAATGAAAGGATCTGGCATCTTACTCTCTTTGAATCTTCTTTATCATGCTAAGAGGAGCAGGAAAAAGCAAAAAATTTCAGAATTGCACCTTGCAATGCGGAGAAATTACTGTTTGTGCATTTACAATATTCATTGATTTTTGCCATTGAAAAACATCATGTTATTCATATACCAGAAATGTTTGAAGCTACTGACTGAATGAAAGGAGCTGACATCTCACTCTCTTTGAATCTTCTTTATCATGCTAAGAGGAGCAGGAAAAAGCAAAAAATTTCAGAATTGCACCTTGCAATGCTGAGAAATTACTGTCTGTGCATTTACAATATTCATTGATTTTTGCCATTGAAAAACGTCCAGAAATGATTGAAGGTACTGACTGAATGAAAGGAGCTGGCATCTCACTCTCTTTGAATCTTCTTTATCATGCTAAGAGGAGCAGGAAAAAGCAAAAAATTTCAGAATTGCACCTTGCAATGCGGAGAAATTACTGTTTGTGCATTTACAATATTCATTGATTTTTGCCATTGAAAAACGTCCAGAAATGATTGAAGCTACTGACTGAATGAAAGGAGCTGGTATCTCACTCTCTTTGAATCTTCTTTATCATGCTAAGAGGAGCAGGAAAAAGCAAAAAATTTCAGAATTGCACCTTGCAATGCGGAGAAATTACTGTTTGTGCATTTACAATATTCATTGATTTTTGCCATTGAAAAACGTCCAGAAATGATTGAAGCTACTGACTGAATGAAAGGAGCTGGCATCTCACTCTCTTTGAATCTTCTTTATCATGCTAAGAGGAGCAGGAAAAAGCAAAAAATTTCAGAATTGCACCTTGCAATGCGGAGAAATTACTGTTTGTGCATTTACAATATTCATTGATTTTTGCCATTGAAAAACATCATGTTATTCATATACCAGAAATGTTTGAAGCTACTGACTGAATGAAAGGAGCTGGCATCTCACTCTCTTTGAATCTTCTTTATCATGCTAAGAGGAGCAGGAAAAAGCAAAAAATTTCAGAATTGCACCTTGCAATGCGGAGAAATTACTGTTTGTGCATTTACAATATTCATTGATTTTTGCCATTGAAAAACGTCCAGAAATGATTGAAGCTACTGACTGAATGAAAGGAGCTGGCATCTCACTCTCTTTGAATCTTCTTTATCATGCTAAGAGGAGCAGGAAAAAGCAAAAAATTTCAGAATTGCACCTTGCAATGCGGAGAAATTACTGTTTGTGCATTTACAATATTCATTGATTTTTGCCATTGAAAAACGTCCAGAAATGATTGAAGCTACTGACTGAATGAAAGGATCTGGCATCTTACTCTCTTTGAATCTTCTTTATCATGCTAAGAGGAGCAGGAAAAAGCAAAAAATTTCAGAATTGCACCTTGCAATGCGGAGAAATTACTGTTTGTGCATTTACAATATTCATTGATTTTTGCCATTGAAAAACGTCCAGAAATGATTGAAGCTACTGACTGAATGAAAGGAGCTGGCATCTCACTCTCTTTGAATCTTCTTTATCATGCTAAGAGGAGCAGGAAAAAGCAAAAAATTTCAGAATTGCACCTTGCAATGCGGAGAAATTACTGTTTGTGCATTTACAATATTCATTGATTTTTGCCATTGAAAAACGTCCAGAAATGATTGAAGCTACTGACTGAATGAAAGGATCTGGCATCTCACTCTCTTTGAATCTTCTTTATCATGCTAAGAGGAGCAGGAAAAAGCAAAAAATTTCAGAATTGCACCTTGCAATGCGGAGATATTACTGTTTGTGCATTTACAATATTCATTGATTTTTGCCATTGAAAAACATCATGTTATTCATATACCAGAAATGTTTGAAGCTACTGACTGAATGAAAGGAGCTGACATCTCACTCTCTTTGAATCTTCTTTATCATGCTAAGAGGAGCAGGAAAAAGCAAAAAATTTCAGAATTGCACCTTGCAATGCGGAGAAATTACTGTTTGTGCATTTACAATATTCATTGATTTTTGCCATTGAAAAACGTCCAGAAATGATTGAAGCTACTGACTGAATGAAAGGAGCTGGCATCTCACTCTCTTTGAATCTTCTTTATCATGCTAAGAGGAGCAGGAAAAAGCAAAACATTTCAGAATTGCACCTTGCAATGCGGAGAAATTACTGTTTGTGCATTTACAATATTCATTGATTTTTGCCATTGAAAAACGTCCAGAAATGATTGAAGCTACTGACTGAATGAAAGGATCTGGCATCTTACTCTCTTTGAATCTTCTTTATCATGCTAAGAGGAGCAGGAAAAAGCAAAAAATTTCAGAATTGCACCTTGCAATGCGGAGAAATTACTGTTTGTGCATTTACAATATTCATTGATTTTTTTGCCTTTGAAAAACATCATGTTATTCATATACCAGAAATGTTTGAAGCTACTGACTGAATGAAAGGAGCTGACATCTCACTCTCTTTGAATCTTCTTTATCATGCTAAGAGGAGCAGGAAAAAGCAAAAAATTTCAGAATTGCACCTTGCAATGCGGAGAAATTACTGTCTGTGCATTTACAATATTCATTGATTTTTGCCATTGAAAAACGTCCAGAAATGATTGAAGCTACTGACTGAATGAAAGGAGCTGGCATCTCACTCTCTTTGAATCTTCTTTATCATGCTAAGAGGAGCAGGAAAAAGCAAAAAATTTCAGAATTGCACCTTGCAATGCGGAGAAATTACTGTTTGTGCATTTACAATATTCATTGATTTTTGCCATTGAAAAACGTCCAGAAATGATTGAAGCTACTGACTGAATGAAAGGAGCTGGTATCTCACTCTCTTTGAATCTTCTTTATCATGCTAAGAGGAGCAGGAAAAAGCAAAAAATTTCAGAATTGCACCTTGCAATGCGGAGAAATTACTGTTTGTGCATTTACAATATTCATTGATTTTTGCCATTGAAAAACGTCCAGAAATGATTGAAGCTACTGACTGAATGAAAGGAGCTGGCATCTCACTCTCTTTGAATCTTCTTTATCATGCTAAGAGGAGCAGGAAAAAGCAAAAAATTTCAGAATTGCACCTTGCAATGCGGAGAAATTACTGTTTGTGCATTTACAATATTCATTGATTTTTGCCATTGAAAAACATCATGTTATTCATATACCAGAAATGTTTGAAGCTACTGACTGAATGAAAGGAGCTGGCATCTCACTCTCTTTGAATCTTCTTTATCATGCTAAGAGGAGCAGGAAAAAGCAAAAAATTTCAGAATTGCACCTTGCAATGCGGAGAAATTACTGTTTGTGCATTTACAATATTCATTGATTTTTGCCATTGAAAAACGTCCAGAAATGATTGAAGCTACTGACTGAATGAAAGGAGCTGGCATCTCACTCTCTTTGAATCTTCTTTATCATGCTAAGAGGAGCAGGAAAAAGCAAAAAATTTCAGAATTGCACCTTGCAATGCGGAGAAATTACTGTTTGTGCATTTACAATATTCATTGATTTTTGCCATTGAAAAACGTCCAGAAATGATAGAAGCTACTGACTGAATGAAAGGATCTGGCATCTTACTCTCTTTGAATCTTCTTTATCATGCTAAGAGGAGCAGGAAAAAGCAAAAAATTTCAGAATTGCACCTTGCATTGCGGAGAAATTACTGTTTGTGCATTTACAATATTCATTGATTTTTGCCATTGAAAAACATCATGTTATTCATATACCAGAAATGTTTGAAGCTACTGACTGAATGAAAGGAGCTGACATCTCACTCTCTTTGAATCTTCTTTATCATGCTAAGAGGAGCAGGAAAAATCAAAAAATTTCAGAATTGCACCTTGCAATGCGGAGAAATTACTGTCTGTGCATTTACAATATTCATAGATTTTTGCCATTGAAAAACGTCCAGAAATGACTGAAGCTACTGACTGAATGAAAGGAGCTGGCATCTCACTCTCTTTGAATCTTCTTTATCATGCTAAGAGGAGCAGGAAAAAGCAAAAAATTTCAGAATTGCACCTTGCAATGCGGAGAAATTACTGTTTGTGCATTTACAATATTCATTGATTTTTGCCATTGAAAAACGTCCAGAAATGATTGAAGCTACTGACTGAATGAAAGGAGCTGGTATCTCCCTCTCTTTGAATCTTCTTTATCATGCTAAAAGGAGCAGGAAAAAGCAAAAAATTTCAGAATTGCACCTTGCAATGCGGAGAAATTACTGTTTGTGCATTTACAATATTCTTTGATTTTTGCCATTGAAAAACATCGTTATTCATATACCAGAAATGTTTGAAGCTACTGACTGAATGAAAGGAGCTGGCATCTCACTCTCTTTGAATCTTCTTTATCTTGCTAAGAGGAGCAGGAAAAAGCAAAAAATTTCACAATTGCACTTTGCAATGCGGAGAAATTACTGTTTGTGCATTTACAATATTCATTGATTTTTGCCATTGAAAAACGTCCAGAAATGTTTGAAGCTACTGACTGAATGAAAGGAGCTGGCATCTCACTCTCTTTGAATCTTCTTTATCATGCTAAGAGGAGCAGGAAAAAGCAAAAAATTTCAGAATTGCACCTTGCAATGCGGAGAAATTACTGTTTGTGCATTTACAATATTCATTGATTTTTGCCATTGAAAAACGTCCAGAAATGATTGAAGCTACTGACTGAATGAAAGGAGCTGGCATCTCACTCTCTTTGAATCTTCTTTGTCATGCTAAGAGGAGCAGGAAAAAGCAAAAAATTTCAGAATTACACCTTGCAATGCGGAGAAATGACTGTTTGTGCATTTACAATATTCATTGATTTTTGCCATTGAAAAACGTCCAGAAATGATTGAAGCTACTGACTGAATGAAAGGAGCTGGCATCTCACTCTCTTTGAATCTTCTTTATCATGCTAAGAGGAGCAGGAAAGAGCAAAAAATTTCAGAATTGCACCTTGCAATGCGGAGAAATTACTGTTTGTGCATTTACAATATTCATTGATTTTTGCCATTGAAAAACATCATGTTATTCATATACCAGAAATGTTTGAAGCTACTGACTGAATGAAAGGAGCTGGCATCTCACTCTCTTTGAATCTTCTTTATCATGCTAAGAGGAGCAGGAAAAAGCAAAAAATTTCAGAATTGCACCTTGCAATGCGGAGAAATTACTGTTTGTGCATTTACAATATTCATTGATTTTTGCCATTGAAAAACGTCCAGAAATGATTGAAGCTACTGACTGAATGAAAGGAGCTGGCATCTCACTCTCTTTGAATCTTCTTTATCATGCTAAGAGGAGCAGGAAAAAGCAAAAAAATTTCAGAATTGCACCTTGCAATGCAGAGAAATTACTGTTTGTGCATTTACAATATTCATTGATTTTTGCCATTGAAAAACGTCCAGAAATGATTGAAGCTACTGACTGAATGAAAGGAGCTGGCATCTCACTCTCTTTGAATCTTCTTTATCATGCTAAGAGGAGCAGGAAAAAGCAAAAAATTTCAGAATTGCACCTTGCAATGCGGAGAAATTACTGTTTGTGCATTTACAATATTCATTGATTTTTGCCATTGAAAAACGTCCAGAAATGATTGAAGCTACTGACTGAAGGAAAGGAGCTGGCATCTCACTCTCTTTGAATCTTCTTTATCATGCTAAGAGGAGCAGGAAAAAGCAAAAAATTTCAGAATTGCACCTTGCAATGCAGAGAAATTACTGTTTGTGCATTTACAATATTCATTGATTTTTGCCATTGAAAAACATCATGTTATTCATATACCAGAAATGTTTGAAGCTACTGACTGAATGAAAGGAGCTGGCATCTCACTCTCTTTGAATCTTCTTTATCATGCTAAGAGGAGCAGGAAAAAGCAAAAAATTTCAGAATTGCACCTTGCAATGCGGAGAAATTACTGTTTGTGCATTTACAATATTCATTGATTTTTGCCATTGAAAAACATCATGTTATTCATATACCAGAAATGTTTGAAGCTACTGACTGAATGAAAGGAGCTGGCATCTCACTCTCTTTGAATCTTCTTTATCATGCTAAGAGGAGCAGGAAAAAGCAAAAAATTTCAGAATTGCACCTTGCAATGCGGAGAAATTACTGTTTGTGCATTTACAATATTCATTGATTTTTGCCATTGAAAAACATCATGTTATTCATATACCAGAAATGTTTGAAGCTACTGACTGAATGAAAGGAGCTGGCATCTCACTCTCTTTGAATCTTCTTTATCATGCTAAGAGGAGCAGGAAAAAGCAAAAAATTTCAGAATTGCACCTTGCAATGCGGAGAAATTACTGTTTGTGCATTTACAATATTCATTGATTTTTGCCATTGAAAAACATCATGTTATTCATATACCAGAAATGTTTGAAGCTACTGACTGAATGAAAGGAGCTGGCATCTCACTCTCTTTGAATCTTCTTTATCATGCTAAGAGGAGCAGGAAAAAGCAAAAAATTTCAGAATTGCACCTTGCAATGCGGAGAAATTACTGTTTGTGCATTTACAATATTCATTGATTTTTGCCATTGAAAAACGTCCAGAAATGATTGAAGCTACTGACTGAATCAAAGGAGCTGGTATCTCCCTCTCTTTGAATCTTCTTTATCATGCTAAGAGGAGCAGGAAAAAGCAAAAAATTTCAGAATTGCACCTTGCAATGCGGAGAAATTACTGTTTGTGCATTTACAATATTCATTGATTTTTGCCATTGAAAAACGTCCAGAAATGATTGAAGCTACTGACTGAATGAAAGGAGCTGGTATCTCACTCTCTTTGAATCTTCTTTATCATGCTAAGAGGAGCAGGAAAAAGCAAAAAATTTCAGAATTGCACCTTGCAATGCGGAGAAATTACTGTTTGTGCATTTACAATATTCATTGATTTTTGCCATTGAAAAACATCATGTTATTCATATACCAGAAATGTTTGAAGCTACTGACTGAATGAAAGGAGCTGGCATCTCACTCTCTTTGAATCTTCTTTATCATGCTAAGAGGAGCAGGAAAAAGCAAAAAATTTCAGAATTGCACCTTGCAATGCGGAGAAATTACTGTTTGTGCATTTACAATATTCATTGATTTTTGCCATTGAAAAACGTCCAGAAATGATTGAAGCTACTGACTGAATGAAAGGAGCTGGCATCTCACTCTCTTTGAATCTTCTTTGTCATGCTAAGAGGAGCAGGAAAAAGCAAAAAATTTCAGAATTACACCTTGCAATGCGGAGAAATTACTGTTTGTGCATTTACAATATTCATTGATTTTTGCCATTGAAAAACGTCCAGAAATGATTGAAGCTACTGACTGAATGAAAGGAGCTGGCATCTCACTCTCTTTGAATCTTCTTTATCATGCTAAGAGGAGCAGGAAAAAGCAAAAAATTTCAGAATTGCACCTTGCAATGCGGAGAAATTACTGTTTGTGCATTTACAATATTCATTGATTTTTGCCATTGAAAAACATCATGTTATTCATATACCAGAAATGTTTGAAGCTACTGACTGAATGAAAGGAGCTGGCATCTCACTCTCTTTGAATCTTCTTTATCATGCTAAGAGGAGCAGGAAAAAGCAAAAAATTTCAGAATTGCACCTTGCAATGAGGAGAAATTACTGTTTGTGCATTTACAATATTCATTGATTTTTGCCATTGAAAAACGTCCAGAAATGATTGAAGCTACTGACTGAATGAAAGGAGCTGGCATCTCACTCTCTTTGAATCTTCTTTATCATGCTAAGAGGAGCAGGAAAAAGCAAAAAATTTCAGAATTGCACCTTGCAATGCGGAGAAATTACTGTTTGTGCATTTACAATATTCATTGATTTTTGCCATTGAATAACATCATGTTATTCATATACCAGAAATGTTTGAAGCTACTGACTGAATGAAAGGAGCTGGCATCTCACTCTCTTTGAATCTTCTTTATCATGCTAAGAGGAGCAGGAAAAAGCAAAAAATTTCAGAATTGCACCTTGCAATGCGGAGAAATTACTGTTTGTGCATTTACAATATTCATTGATTTTTGCCATTGAAAAACGTCCAGAAATGATTGAAGCTACTGACTGAATGAAAGGAGCTGGCATCTCACTCTCTTTGAATCTTCTTTATCATGCTAAGAGGAGCAGGAAAAAGCAAAAAATTTCAGAATTGCACCTTGCAATGCGGAGAAATTACTGTTTGTGCATTTACAATATTCATTGATTTTTGCCATTGAAAAACATCATGTTATTCATATACCAGAAATGTTTGAAGCTACTGACTGAATGAAAGGAGCTGGCATCTCACTCTCTTTGAATCTTCTTTATCATGCTAAGAGGAGCAGGAAAAAGCAAAAAATTTCAGAATTGCACCTTGCAATGCGGAGAAATTACTGTTTGTGCATTTACAATATTCATTGATTTTTGCCATTGAAAAACGTCCAGAAATGATTGAAGCTACTGACTGAATGAAAGGAGCTGGCATCTCACTCTCTTTGAATCTTCTTTATCATGCTAAGAGGAGCAGGAAAAAGCAAAAAATTTCAGAATTGCACCTTGCAATGCGGAGAAATTACTGTTTGTGCATTTACAATATTCATTGATTTTTGCCATTGAAAAACGTCCAGAAATGATTGAAGCTACTGACTGAATGAAAGGATCTGGCATCTTACTCTCTTTGAATCTTCTTTATCATGCTAAGAGGAGCAGGAAAAAGCAAAAAATTTCAGAATTGCACCTTGCAATGCGGAGAAATTACTGTTTGTGCATTTACAATATTCATTGATTTTTGCCATTGAAAAACATCATGTTATTCATATACCAGAAATGTTTGAAGCTACTGACTGAATGAAAGGAGCTGACATCTCACTCTCTTTGAATCTTCTTTATCATGCTAAGAGGAGCAGGAAAAAGCAAAAAATTTCAGAATTGCACCTTGCAATGCGGAGAAATTACTGTCTGTGCATTTACAATATTCATTGATTTTTGCCATTGAAAAACGTCCAGAAATGATTGAAGCTACTGACTGAATGAAAGGAGCTGGCATCTCACTCTCTTTGAATCTTCTTTATCATGCTAAGAGGAGCAGGAAAAATCAAAAAATTTCAGAATTGCACCTTGCAATGCGGAGAAATTACTGTCTGTGCATTTACAATATTCATTGATTTTTGCCATTGAAAAACGTCCAGAAATGATTGAAGCTACTGACTGAATGAAAGGAGCTGGCATCTCACTCTCTTTGAATCTTCTTTATCATGCTAAGAGGAGCAGGAAAAATCAAAAAATTTCAGAATTGCACCTTGCAATGCGGAGAAATTACTGTTTGTGCATTTACAATATTCATTGATTTTTGCCATTGAAAAACGTCCAGAAATGATTGAAGCTACTGACTGAATGAAAGGAGCTGGTTTCTCACTCTCTTTGAATCTTCTTTATCATGCTAAGAGGAGCAGGAAAAAGCAAAAAATTTCAGAATTGCACCTTGCAATGCGGAGAAATTACTGTTTGTGCATTTACAATATTCATTGATTTTTGCCATTGAAAAACGTCCAGAAATGATTGAAGCTACTGACTGAATGAAAGGAGCTGGCATCTCACTCTCTTTGAATCTTCTTTATCATGCTAAGAGGAGCAGGAAAAAGCAAAAAATTTCAGAATTGCACCTTGCAATGCGGAGAAATTACTGTTTGTGCATTTACAATATTCATTGATTTTTGCCATTGAAAAACATCATGTTATTCATATACCAGAAATGTTTGAAGCTACTGACTGAATGAAAGGAGCTGGCATCTCACTCTCTTTGAATCTTCTTTATCATGCTAAGAGGAGCAGGAAAAAGCAAAAAATTTCAGAATTGCACCTTGCAATGCGGAGAAATTACTGTTTGTGCATTTACAATATTCATTGATTTTTGCCATTGAAAAACGTCCAGAAATGATTGAAGCTACTGACTGAATGAAAGGAGCTGGCAACTCACTCTCTTTGAATCTTCTTTATCATGCTAAGAGGAGCAGGAAAAAGCAAAAAATTTCAGAATTGCACCTTGCAATGCGGAGAAATTACTGTTTGTGCATTTACAATATTCATTGATTTTTGCCATTGAAAAACGTCCAGAAATGATTGAAGCTACTGACTGAATGAAAGGATCTGGCATCTTACTCTCTTTGAATCTTCTTTATCATGCTAAGAGGAGCAGGAAAAAGCAAAAAATTTCAGAATTGCACCTTGCAATGCGGAGAAATTACTGTTTGTGCATTTACAATATTCATTGATTTTTGCCATTGAAAAACATCATGTTATTCATATACCAGAAATGTTTGAAGCTACTGACTAAATGAAAGGAGCTGACATCTCACTCTCTTTGAATCTTCTTTATCATGCTAAGAGGAGCAGGAAAAATCAAAAAATTTCAGAATTGCACCTTGCAATGCGGAGAAATTACTGTCTGTGCATTTACAATATTCATAGATTTTTGCCATTGAAAAACGTCCAGAAATGACTGAAGCTACTGACTGAATGAAAGGAGCTGGCATCTCACTCTCTTTGAATCTTCTTTATCATGCTAAGAGGAGCAGGAAAAAGCAAAAAATTTCAGAATTGCACCTTGCAATGCGGAGAAATTACTGTTTGTGCATTTACAATATTCATTGATTTTTGCCATTGAAAAACGTCCAGAAATGATTGAAGCTACTGACTGAATGAAAGGAGCTGGTATCTCCCTCTCTTTGAATCTTCTTTATCATGCTAAGAGGAGCAGGAAAAAGCAAAAAATTTCAGAATTGCACCTTGCAATGCGGAGAAATTACTGTTTGTGCATTTACAATATTCTTTGATTTTTGCCATTGAAAAACATCATGTTATTCATATACCAGAAATGTTTGAAGCTACTGACTGAATGAAAGGAGCTGGCATCTCACTCTCTTTGAATCTTCTTTATCTTGCTAAGAGGAGCAGGAAAAAGCAAAAAATTTCACAATTGCACTTTGCAATGCGGAGAAATTACTGTTTGTGCATTTACAATATTCATTGATTTTTGCCATTGAAAAACGTCCAGAAATGTTTGAAGCTACTGACTGAATGAAAGGAGCTGGCATCTCACTCTCTTTGAATCTTCTTTATCATGCTAAGAGGAGCAGGAAAAAGCAAAAAATTTCAGAATTGCACCTTGCAATGCGGAGAAATTACTGTTTGTGCATTTACAATATTCATTGATTTTTGCCATTGAAAAACGTCCAGAAATGATTGAAGCTACTGACGGAATGAAAGGAGCTGGCATCTCACTCTCTTTGAATCTTCTTTGTCATGCTAAGAGGAGCAGGAAAAAGCAAAAAATTTCAGAATTACACCTTGCAATGCGGAGAAATGACTGTTTGTGCATTTACAATATTCATTGATTTTTGCCATTGAAAAACGTCCAGAAATGATTGAAGCTACTGACTGAATGAAAAGAGCTGGCATCTCACTCTCTTTGAATCTTCTTTATCATGCTAAGAGGAGCAGGAAAAAGCAAAAAATTTCAGAATTGCACCTTGCAATGCGGAGAAATTACTGTTTGTGCATTTACAATATTCATTGATTTTTGCCATTGAAAAACATCATGTTATTCATATACCAGAAATGTTTGAAGCTACTGACTGAATGAAAGGAGCTGGCATCTCACTCTCTTTGAATCTTCTTTATCATGCTAAGAGGAGCAGGAAAAAGCAAAAAATTTCAGAATTGCACCTTGCAATGCGGAGAAATTACTGTTTGTGCATTTACAATATTCATTGATTTTTGCCATTGAAAAACGTCCAGAAATGATTGAAGCTACTGACTGAATGAAAGGAGCTGGCATCTCACTCTCTTTGAATCTTCTTTATCATGCTAAGAGGAGCAGGAAAAAGCAAAAAAATTTCAGAATTGCACCTTGCAATGCAGAGAAATTACTGTTTGTGCATTTACAATATTCATTGATTTTTGCCATTGAAAAACGTCCAGAAATGATTGAAGCTACTGACTGAATGAAAGGAGCTGGCATCTCACTCTCTTTGAATCTTCTTTATCATGCTAAGAGGAGCAGGAAAAAGCAAAAAATTTCAGAATTGCACCTTGCAATGCGGAGAAATTACTGTTTGTGCATTTACAATATTCATTGATTTTTGCCATTGAAAAACGTCCAGAAATGATTGAAGCTACTGACTGAATGAAAGGAGCTGGCATCTCACTCTCTTTGAATCTTCTTTATCATGCTAAGAGGAGGAGGAAAAAGCAAAAAATTTCAGAATTGCACCTTGCAATGCAGAGAAATTACTGTTTGTGCATTTACAATATTCATTGATTTTTGCCATTGAAAAACATCATGTTATTCATATACCACAAATGTTTGAAGCTACTGACTGAATGAAAGGAGCTGGCATCTCACTCTCTTTGAATCTTCTTTATCATGCTAAGAGGAGCAGGAAAAAGCAAAAAATTTCAGAATTGCACCTTGCAATGCGGAGAAATTACTGTTTGTGCATTTACAATATTCATTGATTTTTGCCATTGAAAAACATCATGTTATTCATATACCAGAAATGTTTGAAGCTACTGACTGAATGAAAGGAGCTGGCATCTCACTCTCTTTGAATCTTCTTTATCATGCTAAGAGGAGCAGGAAAAAGCAAAAAATTTCAGAATTGCACCTTGCAATGCGGAGAAATTACTGTTTGTGCATTTACAATATTCATTGATTTTTGCCATTGAAAAACGTCCAGAAATGATTGAAGCTACTGACCGAATGAAAGGAGCTGGCATCTCACTCTCTTTGAATCTTCTTTATCATGCTAAGAGGAGCAGGAAAAAGCAAAAAATTTCAGAATTGCACCTTGCAATGCGGAGAAATTACTGTTTGTGCATTTACAATATTCATTGATTTTTGCCATTGAAAAACGTCCAGAAATGATTGAAGCTACTGACTGAATGAAAGGAGCTGGCATCTCACTCTCTTTGAATCTTCTTTATCATGGTAAGAGGAGCAGGAAAAAGCAAAAAATTTCAGAATTGCACCTTGCAATGCGGAGAAATTACTGTTTGTGCATTTACAATATTCATTGATTTTTGCCATTGAAAAACATCATGTTATTCATATACCAGAAATGTTTGAAGCTATTGACTGAATGAAAGGAGCTGGCATCTCACTCTCTTTGAATCTTCTTTATCATGCTAAGAGGAGCAGGAAAAAGCAAAAAATTTCAGAATTGCACCTTGCAATGCGGAGAAATTACTGCTTGTGCATTTACAATATTCATTGATTTTTGCCATTGAAAAACGTCCAGAAATGATTGAAGCTACTGACTGAATGAAAGGAGCTGGCATCTCACTCTCTTTGAATCTTCTTTATCATGCTAAGAGGAGCAGGAAAAAGCAAAAAATTTCAGAATTGCACCTTGCAATGCGGAGAAATTACTGTTTGTGCATTTACAATATTCATTGATTTTTGCCATTGAAAAACATCATGTTATTCATATACCAGAAATGTTTGAAGCTACTGACTGAATGAAAGGAGCTGGCAACTCACTCTCTTTGAATCTTCTTTATCATGCTAAGAGGAGCAGGAAAAAGCAAAAAATTTCAGAATTGCACCTTGCAATGCGGAGAAATTACTGTTTGTGCATTTACAATATTCATTGATTTTTGCCATTGAAAAACGTCCAGAAATGATTGAAGCTACTGACTGAATGAAAGGAGCTGGCATCTCACTCTCTTTGAATCTTCTTTATCATGCTAAGAGGAGCAGGAAAAAGCAAAAAATTTCAGAATTGCACCTTGCAATGCGGAGAAATTACTGTTTGTGCATTTACAATATTCATTGATTTTTGCCATTGAAAAACATCATGTTATTCATATACGAGAAATGTTTGAAGCTACTGACTGAATGAAAGGAGCTGGCATCTCACTCTCTTTGAATTTTCTTTATCATGCTAAGAGGAGCAGGAAAAAGCAAAAAATTTCAGAATTGCACCTTGCAATGCGGAGAAATTACTGTTTGTGCATTTACAATATTCATTGATTTTTGCCATTGAAAAACGTCCAGAAATGATTGAAGCTACTGACTGAATGAAAGGAGCTGGCATCTCACTCTCTTTGAATCTTCTTTATCATGCTAAGAGGAGCAGGAAAAAGCAAAAAATTTCAGAATTGCACCTTGCAATGCGGAGAAATTACTGTTTGTGCATTTACAATATTCATTGATTTTTGCAATTGAAAAACGTCCAGAAATGATTGAAGCTACTGACTGAATGAAAGGAGCTGGCATCTCACTCTCTTTGAATCTTCTTTATCATGCTAAGAGGAGCAGGAAAAAGCAAAAAATTTCAGAATTGCACCTTGCAATGCGGAGAAATTACTGTTTGTGCATTTACAATATTCATTGATTTTTGCCATTGAAAAACGTCCAGAAATGATTGAAGCTACTGACTGAATGAAAGGAGCTGGCATCTCACTCTCTTTGAATCTTCTTTATCATGGTAAGAGGAGCAGGAAAAAGCAAAAAATTTCAGAATTGCACCTTGCAATGCGGAGAAATTACTGTTTGTGCATTTACAATATTCATTGATTTTTGCCATTGAAAAACATCATGTTATTCATATACCAGAAATGTTTGAAGCTATTGACTGAATGAAAGGAGCTGGCATCTCACTCTCTTTGAATCTTCTTTATCATGCTAAGAGGAGCAGGAAAAAGCAAAAAATTTCAGAATTGCACCTTGCAATGCGGAGAAATTACTGCTTGTGCATTTACAATATTCATTGATTTTTGCCATTGAAAAACGTCCAGAAATGATTGAAGCTACTGACTGAATGAAAGGAGCTGGCATCTCACTCTCTTTGAATCTTCTTTATCATGCTAAGAGGAGCAGGAAAAAGCAAAAAATTTCAGAATTGCACCTTGCAATGCGGAGAAATTACTGTTTGTGCATTTACAATATTCATTGATTTTTGCCATTGAAAAACATCATGTTATTCATATACCAGAAATGTTTGAAGCTACTGACTGAATGAAAGGAGCTGGCATCTCACTCTCTTTGAATCTTCTTTATCATGCTAAGAGGAGCAGGAAAAAGCAAAAAATTTCAGAATTGCACCTTGCAATGCGGAGAAATTACTGTTTGTGCATTTACAATATTCATTGATTTTTGCCATTGAAAAACGTCCAGAAATGATTGAAGCTACTGACTGAATGAAAGGAGCTGGCATCTCACTCTCTTTGAATCTTCTTTATCATGCTAAGAGGAGCAGGAAAAAGCAAAAAATTTCAGAATTGCACCTTGCAATGCGGAGAAATTACTGTTTGTGCATTTACAATATTCATTGATTTTTGCCATTGAAAAACATCATGTTATTCATATACGAGAAATGTTTGAAGCTACTGACTGAATGAAAGGAGCTGGCATCTCACTCTCTTTGAATTTTCTTTATCATGCTAAGAGGAGCAGGAAAAAGCAAAAAATTTCAGAATTGCACCTTGCAATGCGGAGAAATTACTGTTTGTGCATTTACAATATTCATTGATTTTTGCCATTGAAAAACGTCCAGAAATGATTGAAGCTACTGACTGAATGAAAGGAGCTGGCATCTCACTCTCTTTGAATCTTCTTTATCATGCTAAGAGGAGCAGGAAAAAGCAAAAAATTTCAGAATTGCACCTTGCAATGCGGAGAAATTACTGTTTGTGCATTTACAATATTCATTGATTTTTGCAATTGAAAAACGTCCAGAAATGATTGAAGCTACTGACTGAATGAAAGGAGCTGGCATCTCACTCTCTTTGAATCTTCTTTATCATGCTAAGAGGAGCAGGAAAAAGCAAAAAATTTCAGAATTGCACCTTGCAATGCGGAGAAATTACTGTTTGTGCATTTACAATATTCATTGATTTTTGCCATTGAAAAACATCATGTTATTCATATACCAGAAATGTTTGAAGCTACTGACTGAATGAAAGGAGCTGGCATCTCACTCTCTTTGAATTTTCTTTATCATGCTAAGAGGAGCAGGAAAAAGCAAAAAATTTCAGAATTGCACCTTGCAATGCGGAGAAATTACTGTTTGTGCATTTACAATATTCATTGATTTTTGCAATTGAAAAACGTCCAGAAATGATTGAAGCTACTGACTGAATGAAAGGAGCTGGCATCTCACTCTCTTTGAATCTTCTTTATCATGCTAAGAGGAGCAGGAAAAAGCAAAAAATTTCAGAATTGCACCTTGCAATGCGGAGAAATTACTGTTTGCGCATTTACAATATTCATTGATTTTTGCAATTGAAAAACGTCCAGAAATGATTGAAGCTACTGACTGAATGAAAGGAGCTGGCATCTCACTCTCTTTGAATCTTCTTTATCATGCTAAGAGGAGCAGGAAAAAGCAAAAAATTTCAGAATTGCACCTTGCAATGCGGAGAAATTACTGTTTGTGCATTTACAATATTCATTGATTTTTGCCATTGAAAAACATCATGTTATTCATATACCAGAAATGTTTGAAGCTACTGACTGAATGAAAGGAGCTGGCATCTCACTCTCTTTGAATCTTCTTTATCATGCTAAGAGGAGCAGGAAAAAGCAAAAAATTTCAGAATTGCACCTTGCAATGCGGAGAAATTACTGTTTGTGCATTTACAATATTCATTGATTTTTGCCATTGAAAAACGTCCAGAAATGATTGAAGCTACTGACTGAATGAAAGGAGCTGGCATCTCACTCTCTTTGAATCTTCTTTATCATGGTAAGAGGAGCAGGAAAAAGCAAAAAATTTCAGAATTGCACCTTGCAATGCGGAGAAATTACTGTTTGTGCATTTACAATATTCATTGATTTTTGCCATTGAAAAACATCATGTTATTCATATACCAGAAATGTTTGAAGCTATTGACTGAATGAAAGGAGCTGGCATCTCACTCTCTTTGAATGTTCTTTATCATGCTAAGAGGAGCAGGAAAAAGCAAAAAATTTCAGAATTGCACCTTGCAATGCGGAGAAATTACTGCTTGTGCATTTACAATATTCATTGATTTTTGCCATTGAAAAACGTCCAGAAATGATTGAAGCTACTGACTGAATGAAAGGAGCTGGCATCTCACTCTCTTTGAATCTTCTTTACCATGCTAAGAGGAGCAGGAAAAAGCAAAAAATTTCAGAATTGCACCTTGCAATGCGGAGAAATTACTGTTTGTGCATTTACAATATTCATTGATTTTTGCCATTGAAAAACATCATGTTATTCATATACCAGAAATGTTTGAAGCTACTGACTGAATGAAAGGAGCTGGCATCTCACTCTCTTTGAATCTTCTTTATCATGCTAAGAGGAGCAGGAAAAAGCAAAAAATTTCAGAATTGCACCTTGCAATGCGGAGAAATTACTGTTTGTGCATTTACAATATTCATTGATTTTTGCCATTGAAAAACGTCCAGAAATGATTGAAGCTACTGACTGAATGAAAGGAGCTGGCATCTCACTCTCTTTGAATCTTCTTTATCATGCTAAGAGGAGCAGGAAAAAGCAAAAAATTTCAGAATTGCACCTTGCAATGCGGAGAAATTACTGTTTGTGCATTTACAATATTCATTGATTTTTGCCATTGAAAAACATCATGTTATTCATATACGAGAAATGTTTGAAGCTACTGACTGAATGAAAGGAGCTGGCATCTCACTCTCTTTGAATTTTCTTTATCATGCTAAGAGGAGCAGGAAAAAGCAAAAAATTTCAGAATTGCACCTTGCAATGCGGAGAAATTACTGTTTGTGCATTTACAATATTCATTGATTTTTGCCATTGAAAAACGTCCAGAAATGATTGAAGCTACTGACTGAATGAAAGGAGCTGGCATCTCACTCTCTTTGAATCTTCTTTATCATGCTAAGAGGAGCAGGAAAAAGCAAAAAATTTCAGAATTGCACCTTGCAATGCGGAGAAATTACTGTTTGTGCATTTACAATATTCATTGATTTTTGCAATTGAAAAACGTCCAGAAATGATTGAAGCTACTGACTGAATGAAAGGAGCTGGCATCTCACTCTCTTTGAATCTTCTTTATCATGCTAAGAGGAGCAGGAAAAAGCAAAAAATTTCAGAATTGCACCTTGCAATGCGGAGAAATTACTGTTTGTGCATTTACAATATTCATTGATTTTTGCCATTGAAAAACATCATGTTATTCATATACCAGAAATGTTTGAAGCTACTGACTGAATGAAAGGAGCTGGCATCTCACTCTCTTTGAATTTTCTTTATCATGCTAAGAGGAGCAGGAAAAAGCAAAAAATTTCAGAATTGCACCTTGCAATGCGGAGAAATTACTGTTTGTGCATTTACAATATTCATTGATTTTTGCCATTGAAAAATGTCCAGAAATGATTGAAGCTACTGACTGAATGAAAGGAGCTGGCATCTCACTCTCTTTGAATCTTCTTTATCATGTTAAGAGGAGCAGGAAAAAGCAAAAAATTTCAGAATTGCACCTTGCAATGCGGAGAAATTACTGTTTGTGCATTTACAATATTCATTGATTTTTGCCATTGAAAAACGTCCAGAAATGATTGAAGCTACTGACTTAATGAAAGGAGCTGGCATCTCACTCTCTTTGAATCTTCTTTATCATGCTAAGAGGAGCAGGAAAAAGCAAAAAATTTCAGAATTGCACCTTGCAATGCGGAGAAATTACTGTTTGTGCATTTACAATATTCATTGATTTTTGCCATTGAAAAACATCATGTTATTCATATACCAGAAATGTTTGAAGCTACTGACTGAATGAAAGGAGATGACATCTCACTCTCTTTGAATATTCTTTATCATGCTAAGAGGAGCAGGAAAAAGCAAAAAATTTCAGAATTGCACCTTGCAATGCGGAGAAATTACTGTTTGTGCATTTACAATATTCATTGATTTTTGCCATTGAAAAACGTGCAGAAATGATTGAATCTACTTACTGAATGAAAGGAGCTGGCATCTCACTCTCTTTGAATCTTCTTTATCATGCTAAGAGGAGCAGGAAAAAGCAAAAAATTTCAGAATTGCACCTTGCAATGCGGAGAAATTACTGTTTGTGCATTTACAATATTTATTGATTTTTGCCATTGAAAAACATCATGTTATTCATATACCAGAAATGTTTGAAGCTACTGACTGAATGAAAGGAGCTGGCATCTCACTCTCTTTGAATCTTCTTTATCATGCTAAGAGGAGCAGGAAAAAGCAAAAAATTTCAGAATTGCACCTTGCAATGCGGTGAAATTACTGTTTGTGCATTTACAATATTCATTGATTTTTGCCATTGAAAAACGTCCAGAAATGATTGAAGCTACTGACTGAATGAAAGGAGCTGGCATCTCACTCTCTTTGAATCTTCTTTATCATGCTAAGAGGAGCAGGAAAAACAAAAAATTTCAGAATTGCACCTTGCAATGCGGAGAAATTACTGTTTGTGCATTTACAATATTCATTGATTTTTGCCATTGAAAAACATCATGTTATTCATATACCAGAAATGTTTGAAGCTACTGACTGAATGAAAGGAGCTGGCATCTCACTCTCTTTGAATCTTCTTTATCATGCTAAGAGGAGCAGGAAAAAGCAAAAAATTTCAGAATTGCACCTTGCAATGCGGAGAAATTACTGTTTGTGCATTTACAATATTCATTGATTTTTGCCATTGAAAAACGTCCAGAAATGATTGAAGCTACTGACTGAATGAAAGGAGCTGGCATCTCACTCTCTTTGAATCTTTTTTATCATGCTAAGAGGAGCAGGAAAAAGCAAAAAATTTCAGAATTGCACCTTGCAATGAGGAGAAATTACTGTTTGTGCATTAACAATATTCATTGATTTTTGCCATTGAAAAACGTTATTCATATACCAGAAATGTTTGAAGCTACTGACTGAATGAAAGGAGCTGGCATCTCACTCTCTTTGAATCTTCTTTATCATGCTAAGAGGAGCAGGAAAAAGCAAAAAATTTCAGAATTGCACCATGCAATGCGGAGAAATTATTGTTTGTGCATTTACAATATTCATTGATTTTTGCCATTGAAAAACATCATGTTATTCATATACCAGAAATGTTTGAAGCTACTAACTGAATGAAAGGAGCTGGCATCTCACTCTCTTTGAATCTTCTTTATCATGCTAAGAGGAGCAAGAAAAAGCAAAAAATTTCAGAATTGCACCTTGCAATGCGGAGAAATTACTGTTTGTGCATTTGCAATATTCATTGATATTTGCCATTGAAAAACGTCCAGAAATGATTGAAGCTACTGACTGAATGAAAGGAGCTGGCATCTCACTCTCTTTGAATCTTCTTTATCATGCAAAGAGGAGCAGGAAAAAGCAAAAAATTTTAGAATTGCACCTTGCAATGCGGAGAAATTACTGTTTGTGCATTTACAATATTCATTGATTTTTGCCATTGAAAAACATCATGTTATTTATATACCAGAAATGTTTGAAGCTACTGACTGAATGAAAGGAGCTGACATCTCACTCTCTTTGAATCTTCTTTATCATGCTAAGACGAGCAGGAAAAAGCAAAAAATTTCAGAATTGCACCTTGCAATGCGGAGAAATTACTGTTTGTGCATTTACAATATTCATTGATTTTTGCCATTGAAAAACGTCCAGAAATGATTGAAGCTACTGACTGAATGAAAGGAGCTGGCATTTCACTCTCTTTGAATCTTCTTTATAATGCTAAGAGGAGCAGGAAAAAGCAAAAAATTTCAGAATTGCACCTTGCAATGCGGAGAAATTACTGTTTGTGCATTTACAATATTCATTGATTTTTGCCATTGAAAAACATCATGTTATTCATATACTAGAAATGTTTGAAGCTACTGACTGAATGAAAGGAGCTGGCATCTCACTCTCTTTGAATCTTCTTTATCATGCTAAGAGGAGCAGGAAAAAGCAAAAAATTTCAGAATTGCACCTTGCAATGCGGAGAAATTAGTTTGTGCATTTACAATATTCATTGATTTTTGCCATTGAAAAACGTCCAGAAATGATTGAAGCTACTGACTGAATGAAAGGAGCTGGCATCTCACTCTCTTTGAATATTCTTTATCATGCTAAGAGGAGCAGGTAAAAGCAAAAAATTTCAGAATTGCACCTTGCAAGGCGGAGAAATTACTGTTTGTGCATTTACAATATTCATTGATTTTTGCCATTGAAAAACATCATGTTATTCATATACCAGAAATGTTTGAAGCTACTGACTGAATGAAAGGAGCTGGCATCTCACTCTCTTTGAATCTTCTTTATCATGCTAAGAGGAGCAGGAAAAAGCAAAAAATTTCAGAAATGCACCTTGCAATGCGGAGAAATTACTGTTTGTGCATTTACAATATTCATTGATTTTTGCCATTGAAAAACGTCCAGAAATGATTGAAGCTACTGACTGAATGAAAGGAGCTGGCATCTCACTCTCTTTGAATCTTCTTTATCATGCTAAGAGGAGCAGGAAAAAGCAAAAAATTTCAGAATTGCACCTTGCAATGAGGAGAAATTACTGTTTGTGCATTTACAATATTCATTGATTTTTGCCATTGAAAAACATGTTATTCATATACCAGAAATGTTTGAAGCTACTGACTGAATGAAAGGAGCTGGCATCTCACTCTCTTTGAATCTTCTTTATCATGCTAAGTGGAGCAGGAAAAAGCAAAAAATTTCAGAATTGCACCTTGCAATGCGGAGAAATTACTGTTTGTGCATTTACAATATTCATTGATTTTTGCCATTGAAAAACATCATGTTATTCATATACCAGAAATGTTTGAAGCTACTGACTGAATGAAAGGAGCTGGCATCTCACTCTCTTTGAATCTTCTTTATCATGCTAAGAGGAGCAGGAAAAAGCAAAAAATTTCAGAATTGCACCTTGCAATGCGGAGAAATTACTGTTTGTGCATTTACAATATTCATTGATTTTTGCCATTGAAAAACGTCCAGAAATGATTGAAGCTACTGACTGAATGAAAGGAGTTGGCATCTCACTCTCTTTGAATCTTCTTTATCATGCTAAGAGGAGCAGGAAAAAGCAAAAAAATTTCAGAATTGCACCTTGCAATGCGGAGAAATTACTGTTTGTGCATTTACAATATTCATTGATTTTTGCCATTGAAAAACATCCAGAAATGATTGAAACTACAGACTGAATGAAAGGAGCTGGCATCTCACTCTCTTTGAATCTTCTTTATCATGCAAAGAGGAGCAGGAAAAAGCAAAAAATTTCAGAATTGCACCTTGCAATGCGGAGAAATTACTGTTTGTGCACTTACAATATTCATTGATTTTTGCCATTGAAAAACATCATGTTATTCATATACCAGAAATGTTTGAAGCTACTGACTGAATGAAAGGAGCTGGCATCTCACTCTCTTTGAATCTTCTTTATCATGCTAAGAGGAGCAGGAAAAAGCAAAAAATTTCAGAATTGCACCTTGCAATGCGGAGAAATTACTGTTTGTGCATTTACAATATTCATTGATTTTTGCCATTGAAAAACGTCCAGAAATGATTGAAGCTACTGACTGAATGAAAGGAGCTGGCATCTCACTCTCTTTGAATCTTCTTTATCATGCTAAGAGGAGCAGGAAAAAGCAAAAAATTTCAGAATTGCACCTTGCAATGCGGAGAAATTACTGTTTGTGCATTTTTAATATTCATTGATTTTTGCCATTGAAAAACGTCCAGAAATGATTGAAGCTACTGACTGAATGAAAGGATCTGGCATCTCACTCTCTTTGAATCTTCTTTATCATGCTAAGAGGAGCAGGAAAAAGCAAAAAAATTCAGAATTGCACCTTGCAATGCGGAGAAATTACTGTTTGTGCATTTACAATATTCATTGATTTTTGCCATTGAAAAACATCATGTTATTCATATACCAGAAATGATTGAAGCTACTGACTGAATGAAAGGAGCTGGCATCTCACTCTCTTTGAATCTTCTTTATCATGCTAAGAGGAGCAGGAAAAAGCAAAAAATTTCAGAATTGCACCTTGCAATGCGGAGAAATTACTGTTTGTGCATTTACAATATTCATTGATTTTTGCCATTGAAAAACGTCCAGAAATGATTGAAGCTACTGACTGAATGAAAGGAGCTGGCATCTCACTCTCTTTGAATCTTCTTTATCATGCTAAGAGGAGCAGGAAAAAGCAAAAAATTTCAGAATTGCACCTTGCAATGCGGAGAAATTACTGTTTGTGCATTTACAATATTCATTGATTTTTGCCATTGAAAAACATCATGTTATTCATATACCAGAAATGTTTGAAGCTACTGACTGAATGAAAGGAGCTGGCATCTCACTCTCTTTGAATCTTCTTTATCATGCTAAGAGGAGCAGGAAAAAGCAAAAAATTTCAGAATTGCACCTTGCAATGCGGAGAAATTACTGTTTGTGCATTTACAATATTCATTGATTTTTGCCATTGAAAAACGTCCAGAAATGATTGAAGCTACTGACTGAATGAAAGGAGCTGGCATATCACTCTCTTTGAATCTTCTTTATCATGCTAAGAGGAGCAGGAAAAAGCAAAAAATTTCAGAATTGCACCTTGCAATGCGGAGAAATTACTGTTTGTGCATTTACAATATTCATTGATTTTTGCCATTGAAAAACGTCCAGAAATGATTGAAGCTACTGACTGAATGAAAGGATCTGGCATCTTACTCTCTTTGAATCTTCTTTATCATGCTAAGAGGAGCAGGAAAAAGCAAAAAATTTCAGAATTGCACCTTGCAATGCGGAGAAATTACTGTTTGTGCATTTACAATATTCATTGATTTTTGCCATTGAAAAACATCATGTTATTCATATACCAGAAATGTTTGAAGCTACTGACTGAATGAAAGGAGCTGACATCTCACTCTCTTTGAATCTTCTTTATCATGCTAAGAGGAGCAGGAAAAAGCAAAAAATTTCAGAATTGCACCTTGCAATGCGGAGAAATTACTGTCTGTGCATTTACAATATTCATTGATTTTTGCCATTGAAAAACGTCCAGAAATGATTGAAGCTACTGACTGAATGAAAGGAGCTGGCATCTCACTCTCTTTGAATCTTCTTTATCATGCTAAGAGGAGCAGGAAAAAGCAAAAAATTTCAGAATTGCACCTTGCAATGCGGAGAAATTACTGTTTGTGCATTTACAATATTCATTGATTTTTGCCATTGAAAAACGTCCAGAAATGATTGAAGCTACTGACTGAATGAAAGGAGCTGGTATCTCACTCTCTTTGAATCTTCTTTATCATGCTAAGAGGAGCAGGAAAAAGCAAAAAATTTCAGAATTGCACCTTGCAATGCGGAGAAATTACTGTTTGTGCATTTACAATATTCATTGATTTTTGCCATTGAAAAACGTCCAGAAATGATTGAAGCTACTGACTGAATGAAAGGAGCTGGCATCTCACTCTCTTTGAATCTTCTTTATCATGCTAAGAGGAGCAGGAAAAAGCAAAAAATTTCAGAATTGCACCTTGCAATGCGGAGAAATTACTGTTTGTGCATTTACAATATTCATTGATTTTTGCCATTGAAAAACATCATGTTATTCATATACCAGAAATGTTTGAAGCTACTGACTGAATGAAAGGAGCTGGCATCTCACTCTCTTTGAATCTTCTTTATCATGCTAAGAGGAGCAGGAAAAAGCAAAAAATTTCAGAATTGCACCTTGCAATGCGGAGAAATTACTGTTTGTTCATTTACAATATTCATTGATTTTTGCCATTGAAAAACGTCCAGAAATGATTGAAGCTACTGACTGAATGAAAGGAGCTGGCATATCACTCTCTTTGAATCTTCTTTATCATGCTAAGAGGAGCAGGAAAAAGCAAAAAATTTCAGAATTGCACCTTGCAATGCGGAGAAATTACTGTTTGTGCATTTACAATATTCATTGATTTTTGCCATTGAAAAACGTCCAGAAATGATTGAAGCTACTGACTGAATGAAAGGATCTGGCATCTTACTCTCTTTGAATCTTCTTTATCATGCTAAGAGGAGCAGGAAAAAGCAAAAAATTTCAGAATTGCACCTTGCAATGCGGAGAAATTACTGTTTGTGCATTTACAATATTCATTGATTTTTGCCATTGAAAAACATCATGTTATTCATATACCAGAAATGTTTGAAGCTACTGACTGAATGAAAGGAGCTGACATCTCACTCTCTTTGAATCTTCTTTATCATGCTAAGAGGAGCAGGAAAAAGCAAAAAATTTCAGAATTGCACCTTGCAATGCGGAGAAATTACTGTCTGTGCATTTACAATATTCATTGATTTTTGCCATTGAAAAACGTCCAGAAATGATTGAAGCTACTGACTGAATGAAAGGAGCTGGCATTTCACTCTCTTTGAATCTTCTTTATCATGCTAAGAGGAGCAGGAAAAAGCAAAAAATTTCAGAATTGCACCTTGCAATGCGGAGAAATTACTGTTTGTGCATTTACAATATTCATTGATTTTTGCCATTGAAAAACGTCCAGAAATGATTGAAGCTACTGACTGAATGAAAGGAGCTGGTATCTCACTCTCTTTGAATCTTCTTTATCATGCTAAGAGGAGCAGGAAAAAGCAAAAAATTTCAGAATTGCACCTTGCAATGCGGAGAAATTACTGTTTGTGCATTTACAATATTCATTGATTTTTGCCATTGAAAAACGTCCAGAAATGATTGAAGCTACTGACTGAATGAAAGGAGCTGGCATCTCACTCTCTTTGAATCTTCTTTATCATGCTAAGAGGAGCAGGAAAAAGCAAAAAATTTCAGAATTGCACCTTGCAATGCGGAGAAATTACTGTTTGTGCATTTTTAATATTCATTGATTTTTGCCATTGAAAAACGTCCAGAAATGATTGAAGCTACTGACTGAATGAAAGAATCTGGCATCTCACTCTCTTTGAATCTTCTTTATCATGCTAAGAGGAGCAGGAAAAAGCAAAAAAATTCAGAATTGCACCTTGCAATGCGGAGAAATTACTGTTTGTGCATTTACAATATTCATTGATTTTTGCCATTGAAAAACATCATGTTATTCATATACCAGAAATGATTGAAGCTACTGACTGAATGAAAGGAGCTGGCATCTCACTCTCTTTGAATCTTCTTTATCATGCTAAGAGGAGCAGGAAAAAGCAAAAAATTTCAGAATTGCACCTTGCAATGCGGAGAAATTACTGTTTGTGCATTTACAATATTCATTGATTTTTGCCATTGAAAAACGTCCAGAAATGATTGAAGCTACTGACTGAATGAAAGGAGCTGGCATCTCACTCTCTTTGAATCTTCTTTATCATGCTAAGAGGAGCAGGAAAAAGCAAAAAATTTCAGAATTGCACCTTGCAATGCGGAGAAATTACTGTTTGTGCATTTACAATATTCATTGATTTTTGCCATTGAAAAACATCATGTTATTCATATACCAGAAATGTTTGAAGCTACTGACTGAATGAAAGGAGCTGGCATCTCACTCTCTTTGAATCTTCTTTATCATGCTAAGAGGAGCAGGAAAAAGCAAAAAATTTCAGAATTGCACCTTGCAATGCGGAGAAATTACTGTTTGTGCATTTACAATATTCATTGATTTTTGCCATTGAAAAACGTCCAGAAATGATTGAAGCTACTGACTGAATGAAAGGAGCTGGCATCTCACTCTCTTTGAATCTTCTTTATCATGCTAAAAGGAGCAGGAAAAAGCAAAAAATTTCAGAATTGCACCTTGCAATGCGGAGAAATTACTGTTTGTGCATTTACAATATTCATTGATTTTTGCCATTGAAAAACATCATGTTATTCATATACCAGAAATGTTTGAAGCTACTGACTGAATGAAAGGAGCTGGCATCTCACTCTCTTTGAATCTTCTTTATCATGCTAAGAGGAGCAGGAAAAAGCAAAAAATTTCAGAATTGCACCTTGCAATGCGGAGAAATTACTGTTTGTGCATTTACAATATTCATTGATTTTTGCCATTGAAAAACGTCCAGAAATGATTGAAGCTACTGACTGAATGAAAGGAGCTGGCATATCACTCTCTTTGAATCTTCTTTATCATGCTAAGAGGAGCAGGAAAAAGCAAAAAATTTCAGAATTGCACCTTGCAATGCGGAGAAATTACTGTTTGTGCATTTACAATATTCATTGATTTTTGCCATTGAAAAACATCATGTTATTCATATACCAGAAATGTTTGAAGCTACTGACTGAATGAAAGGAGCTGACATCTCACTCTCTTTGAATCTTCTTTATCATGCTAAGAGGAGCAGGAAAAAGCAAAAAATTTCAGAATTGCACCTTGCAATGCGGAGAAATTACTGTCTGTGCATTTACAATATTCATTGATTTTTGCCATTGAAAAACGTCCAGAAATGATTGAAGCTACTGACTGAATGAAAGGAGCTGGCATCTCACTCTCTTTGAATCTTCTTTATCATGCTAAGAGGAGCAGGAAAAAGCAAAAAATTTCAGAATTGCACCTTGCAATGCGGAGAAATTACTGTTTGTGCATTTACAATATTCATTGATTTTTGCCATTGAAAAACGTCCAGAAATGATTGAAGCTACTGACTGAATGAAAGGAGCTGGTATCTCACTCTCTTTGAATCTTCTTTATCATGCTAAGAGGAGCAGGAAAAAGCAAAAAATTTCAGAATTGCACCTTGCAATGCGGAGAAATTACTGTTTGTGCATTTACAATATTCATTGATTTTTGCCATTGAAAAACGTCCAGAAATGATTGAAGCTACTGACTGAATGAAAGGAGCTGGCATCTCACTCTCTTTGAATCTTCTTTATCATGCTAAGAGGAGCAGGAAAAAGCAAAAAATTTCAGAATTGCACCTTGCAATGCGGAGAAATTACTGTTTGTGCATTTACAATATTCATTGATTTTTGCCATTGAAAAACATCATGTTATTCATATACCAGAAATGTTTGAAGCTACTGACTGAATGAAAGGAGCTGGCATCTCACTCTCTTTGAATCTTCTTTATCATGCTAAGAGGAGCAGGAAAGAGCAAAAAATTTCAGAATTGCACCTTGCAATGCGGAGAAATTACTGTTTGTGCATTTACAATATTCATTGATTTTTGCCATTGAAAAACGTCCAGAAATGATTGAAGCTACTGACTGAATGAAAGGAGCTGGCATCTCACTCTCTTTGAATCTTCTTTATCATGCTAAGAGGAGCAGGAAAAAGCAAAAAATTTCAGAATTGCACCTTGCAATGCGGAGAAATTACTGTTTGTGCATTTACAATATTCATTGATTTTTGCCATTGAAAAACGTCCAGAAATGATTGAAGCTACTGACTGAATGAAAGGATCTGGCATCTTACTCTCTTTGAATCTTCTTTATCATGCTAAGAGGAGCAGGAAAAAGCAAAAAATTTCAGAATTGCACCTTGCAATGCGGAGAAATTACTGTTTGTGCATTTACAATATTCATTGATTTTTGCCATTGAAAAACATCATGTTATTCATATACCAGAAATGTTTGAAGCTACTGACTGAATGAAAGGAGCTGACATCTCACTCTCTTTGAATCTTCTTTATCATGCTAAGAGGAGCAGGAAAAAGCAAAAAATTTCAGAATTGCACCTTGCAATGCGGAGAAATTACTGTCTGTGCATTTACAATATTCATTGATTTTTGCCATTGAAAAACGTCCAGAAATGATTGAAGCTACTGACTGAATGAAAGGAGCTGGCATCTCACTCTCTTTGAATCTTCTTTATCATGCTAAGAGGAGCAGGAAAAAGCAAAAATTTCAGAATTGCACCTTGCAATGCGGAGAAATTACTGTTTGTGCATTTACAATATTCATTGATTTTTGCCATTGAAAAACATCATGTTATTCATATACCAGAAATGTTTGAAGCTACTGACTGAATGAAAGGAGCTGGCATCTCACTCTCTTTGAATCTTCTTTATCTTGCTAAGAGGAGCAGGAAAAAGCAAAAAATTTCAGAATTGCACTTTGCAATGCGGAGAAATTACTGTTTGTGCATTTACAATATTCATTGATTTTTGCCATTGAAAAACGTCCAGAAATGATTGAAGCTACTGACTGAATGAAAGGAGCTGGCATCTCACTCTCTTTGAATCTTCTTTATCATGCTAAGAGGAGCAGGAAAAAGCAAAAAATTTCAGAATTGCACCTTGCAATGCGGAGAAATTACTGTTTGTGCATTTACAATATTCATTGATTTTTGCCATTGAAAAACGTCCAGAAATGATTGAAGCTACTGACTGAATGAAAGGAGCTGGCATCTCACTCTCTTTGAATCTTCTTTGTCATGCTAAGAGGAGCAGGAAAAAGCAAAAAATTTCAGAATTACACCTTGCAATGCGGAGAAATTACTGTTTGTGCATTTACAATATTCATTGATTTTTGCCATTGAAAAACGTCCAGAAATGATTGATGCTACTGACTGAATGAAAGGAGCTGGCATCTCACTCTCTTTGAATCTTCTTTATCATGCTAAGAGGAGCAGGAAAAAGCAAAAAATTTCAGAATTGCACCTTGCAATGCGGAGAAATTACTGTTTGTGCATTTACAATATTCATTGATTTTTGCCATTGAAAAACATGTTATTCATATACCAGAAATGTTTGAAGCTACTGACTGAATGAAAGGAGCTGGCATCTCACTCTCTTTGAATCTTCTTTATCATGCTAAGAGGAGCAGGAAAAAGCAAAAAATTTCAGAATTGCACCTTGCAATGCGGAGAAATTACTGTTTGTGCATTTACAATATTCATTGATTTTTGCCATTGAAAAACGTCCAGAAATGATTGAAGCTACTGACTGAATGAAAGGAGCTGGCATCTCACTCTCTTTGAATCTTCTTTATCATGCTAAGAGGAGCAGGAAAAAGCAAAAAATTTCAGAATTGCACCTTGCAATGCGGAGAAATTACTGTTTGTGCATTTACAATATTCATTGATTTTTGCCATTGAAAAACGTCCAGAAATGATTGAAGCTACTGACTGAATGAAAGGAGCTGGCATCTCACTCTCTTTGAATTTTCTTTATCATGCTAAGAGGAGCAGGAAAAAGCAAAAAATTTCAGAATTGCACCTTGCAATGCGGAGAAATTACTGTTTGTGCATTTACAATATTCATTGATTTTTGCCATTGAAAAACATCATGTTATTCATATACCAGAAATGTTTGAAGCTACTGACTGAATGAAAGGAGCTGGCATCTCACTCTCTTTGAATCTTCTTTATCTTGCTAAGAGGAGCAGGAAAAAGCAAAAAATTTCAGAATTACACCTTGCAATGCGGAGAAATTACTGTTTGTGCATTTACAATATTCATTGATTTTTGCCATTGAAAAACGTCCAGAAATGATTGAAGCTACTGACTGAATGAAAGGAGCTGGCATCTCACTCTCTTTGAATCTTCTTTATCATGCTAAGAGGAGCAGGAAAAAGCAAAAAATTTCAGAATTGCACCTTGCAATGCGGAGAAATTACTGTTTGTGCATTTACAATATTCATTGATTTTTGCCATTGAAAAACATCATGTTATTCATATACCAGAAATGTTTGAAGCTACTGACTGAATGAAAGGAGCTGGCATCTCACTCTCTTTGAATCTTCTTTATCATGCTAAGAGGAGCAGGAAAAAGCAAAAAATTTCAGAATTGCACCTTGCAATGAGGAGAAATTACTGTTTGTGCATTTACAATATTCATTGATTTTTGCCATTGAAAAACGTCCAGAAATGATTGAAGCTACTGACTGAATGAAAGGAGCTGGCATCTCACTCTCTTTGAATCTTCTTTATCATGCTAAGAGGAGCAGGAAAAAGCAAAAAATTTCAGAATTGCACCTTGCAATGCGGAGAAATTACTGTTTGTGCATTTACAATATTCATTGATTTTTGCCATTGAAAAACATCATGTTATTCATATACCAGAAATGTTTGAAGCTACTGACTGAATGAAAGGAGCTGGCATCTCACTCTCTTTGAATCTTCTTTATCATGCTAAGAGGAGCAGGAAAAAGCAAAAAATTTCAGAATTGCACCTTGCAATGCGGAGAAATTACTGTTTGTGCATTTACAATATTCATTGATTTTTGCCATTGAAAAACGTCCAGAAATGATTGAAGCTACTGACTGAATGAAAGGAGCTGGCATCTCACTCTCTTTGAATCTTCTTTATCATGCTAAGAGGAGCAGGAAAAAGCAAAAAATTTCAGAATTGCACCTTGCAATGCGGAGAAATTACTGTTTGTGCATTTACAATATTCATTGATTTTTGCCATTGAAAAACGTCCAGAAATGATTGAAGCTACTGACTGAATGAAAGGATCTGGCATCTTACTCTCTTTGAATCTTCTTTATCATGCTAAGAGGAGCAGGAAAAAGCAAAAAATTTCAGAATTGCACCTTGCAATGCGGAGAAATTACTGTTTGTGCATTTACAATATTCATTGATTTTTGCCATTGAAAAACATCATGTTATTCATATACCAGAAATGTTTGAAGCTACTGACTGAATGAAAGGAGCTGACATCTCACTCTCTTTGAATCTTCTTTATCATGCTAAGAGGAGCAGGAAAAAGCAAAAAATTTCAGAATTGCACCTTGCAATGCGGAGAAATTACTGTCTGTGCATTTACAATATTCATTGATTTTTGCCATTGAAAAACGTCCAGAAATGATTGAAGCTACTGACTGAATGAAAGGAGCTGGCATCTCACTCTCTTTGAATCTTCTTTATCATGCTAAGAGGAGCAGGAAAAAGCAAAAAATTTCAGAATTGCACCTTGCAATGCGGAGAAATTACTGTTTGTGCATTTACAATATTCATTGATTTTTGCCATTGAAAAACGTCCAGAAATGATTGAAGCTACTGACTGAATGAAAGGAGCTGGTATCTCACTCTCTTTGAATCTTCTTTATCATGCTAAGAGGAGCAGGAAAAAGCAAAAAATTTCAGAATTGCACCTTGCAATGCGGAGAAATTACTGTTTGTGCATTTACAATATTCATTGATTTTTGCCATTGAAAAACGTCCAGAAATGATTGAAGCTACTGACTGAATGAAAGGAGCTGGCATCTCACTCTCTTTGAATCTTCTTTATCATGCTAAGAGGAGCAGGAAAAAGCAAAAAATTTCAGAATTGCACCTTGCAATGCGGAGAAATTACTGTTTGTGCATTTACAATATTCATTGATTTTTGCCATTGAAAAACATCATGTTATTCATATACCAGAAATGTTTGAAGCTACTGACTGAATGAAAGGAGCTGGCATCTCACTCTCTTTGAATCTTCTTTATCTTGCTAAGAGGAGCAGGAAAAAGCAAAAAATTTCAGAATTACACCTTGCAATGCGGAGAAATTACTGTTTGTGCATTTACAATATTCATTGATTTTTGCCATTGAAAAACGTCCAGAAATGATTGAAGCTACTGACTGAATGAAAGGAGCTGGCATCTCACTCTCTTTGAATCTTCTTTATCATGCTAAGAGGAGCAGGAAAAAGCAAAAAATTTCAGAATTGCACCTTGCAATGCGGAGAAATTACTGTTTGTGCATTTACAATATTCATTGATTTTTGCCATTGAAAAACGTCCAGAAATGATTGAAGCTACTGACTGAATGAAAGGAGCTGGCATCTCACTCTCTTTGAATCTTCTTTATCATGCTAAGAGGAGCAGGAAAAAGCAAAAAATTTCAGAATTGCACCTTGCAATGCGGAGAAATTACTGTTTGTGCATTTACAATATTCATTGATTTTTGCCATTGAAAAACATCATGTTATTCATATACCAGAAATGTTTGAAGCTACTGACTGAATGAAAGGAGCTGGCATCTCACTCTCTTTGAATCTTCTTTATCTTGCTAAGAGGAGCAGGAAAAAGCAAAAAATTTCAGAATTACACCTTGCAATGCGGAGAAATTACTGTTTGTGCATTTACAATATTCATTGATTTTTGCCATTGAAAAACGTCCAGAAATGATTGAAGCTACTGACTGAATGAAAGGAGCTGGCATCTCACTCTCTTTGAATCTTCTTTATCATGCTAAGAGGAGCAGGAAAAAGCAAAAAATTTCAGAATTGCACCTTGCAATGCGGAGAAATTACTGTTTGTGCATTTACAATATTCATTGATTTTTGCCATTGAAAAACATCATGTTATTCATATACCAGAAATGTTTGAAGCTACTGACTGAATGAAAGGAGCTGGCATCTCACTCTCTTTGAATCTTCTTTATCATGCTAAGAGGAGCAGGAAAAAGCAAAAAATTTCAGAATTGCACCTTGCAATGAGGAGAAATTACTGTTTGTGCATTTACAATATTCATTGATTTTTGCCATTGAAAAACGTCCAGAAATGATTGAAGCTACTGACTGAATGAAAGGAGCTGGCATCTCACTCTCTTTGAATCTTCTTTATCATGCTAAGAGGAGCAGGAAAAAGCAAAAAATTTCAGAATTGCACCTTGCAATACGGAGAAATTACTGTTTGTGCATTTACAATATTCATTGATTTTTGCCATTGAATAACATCATGTTATTCATATACCAGAAATGTTTGAAGCTACTGACTGAATGAAAGGAGCTGGCATCTCACTCTCTTTGAATCTTCTTTATCATGCTAAGAGGAGCAGGAAAAAGCAAAAAATTTCAGAATTGCACCTTGCAATGCGGAGAAATTACTGTTTGTGCATTTACAATATTCATTGACTTTTGCCATTGAAAAACGTCCAGAAATGATTGAAGCTACTGACTGAATGAAAGGAGCTGGCATCTCACTTCTTTGAATCTTCTTTATCATGCTAAGAGGAGCAGGAAAAAGCAAAAAATTTCAGAATTGCACCTTGCAATGCGGAGAAATTACTGTTTGTGCATTTACAATATTCATTGATTTTTGCCATTGAAAAACATCATGTTATTCATATACCAGAAATGTTTGAAGCTACTGACTGAATGAAAGGAGCTGGCATCTCACTCTCTTTGAATCTTCTTTATCATGCTAAGAGGAGCAGGAAAAAGCAAAAAATTTCAGAATTGCACCTTGCAATGCGGAGAAATTACTGTTTGTGCATTTACAATATTCATTGATTTTTGCCATTGAAAAACGTCCAGAAATGATTGAAGCTACTGACTGAATGAAAGGAGCTGGCATCTCACTCTCTTTGAATCTTCTTTATCATGCTAAGAGGAGCAGGAAAAAGCAAAAAATTTCAGAATTGCACCTTGCAATGCGGAGAAATTACTGTTTGTGCATATACAATATTCATTGATTTTTGCCATTGAAAAACGTCCAGAAATGATTGAAGCTACTGACTGAATGAAAGGATCTGGCATCTTACTCTCTTTGAATCTTCTTTATCATGCTAAGAGGAGCAGGAAAAAGCAAAAAATTTCAGAATTGCACCTTGCAATGCGGAGAAATTACTGTTTGTGCATTTACAATATTCATTGATTTTTGCCATTGAAAAACATCATGTTATTCATATACCAGAAATGTTTGAAGCTACTGACTGAATGAAAGGAGCTGACATCTCACTCTCTTTGAATCTTCTTTATCATGCTAAGAGGAGCAGGAAAAAGCAAAAAATTTCAGAATTGCACCTTGCAATGCGGAGAAATTACTGTCTGTGCATTTACAATATTCATTGATTTTTGCCATTGAAAAACGTCCAGAAATGATTGAAGCTACTGACTGAATGAAAGGAGCTGGCATCTCACTCTCTTTGAATCTTCTTTATCATGCTAAGAGGAGCAGGAAAAAGCAAAAAATTTCAGAATTGCACCTTGCAATGCGGAGAAATTACTGTTTGTGCATTTACAATATTCATTGATTTTTGCCATTGAAAAACGTCCAGAAATGATTGAAGCTACTGACTGAATGAAAGGAGCTGGCATCTCACTCTCTTTGAATCTTCTTTATCATGCTAAGAGGAGCAGGAAAAAGCAAAAAATTTCAGAATTGCACCTTGCAATGCGGAGAAATTACTGTTTGTGCATTTACAATATTCATTGATTTTTGCCATTGAAAAACGTCCAGAAATGATTGAAGCTACTGACTGAATGAAAGGAGCTGGCATCTCACTCTCTTTGAATCTTCTTTATCATGCTAAGAGGAGCAGGAAAAAGCAAAAAATTTCAGAATTGCACCTTGCAATGCGGAGAAATTACTGTTTGTGCATTTACAATATTCATTGATTTTTGCCATTGAAAAACGTCCAGAAATGATTGAAGCTACTGACTGAATGAAAGGATCTGGCATCTTACTCTCTTTGAATCTTCTTTATCATGCTAAGAGGAGCAGGAAAAAGCAAAAAATTTCACAATTGCACCTTGCAATGCGGAGAAATTACTGTTTGTGCATTTACAATATTCATTGATTTTTGCCATTGAAAAACATCATGTTATTCATATACCAGAAATGTTTGAAGCTACTGACTGAATGAAAGGAGCTGACATCTCACTCTCTTTGAATCTTCTTTATCATGCTAAGAGGAGCAGGAAAAAGCAAAAAATTTCAGAATTGCACCTTGCAATGCGGAGAAATTACTGTTTGTGCATTTACAATATTCATTGATTTTTGCCATTGAAAAACGTCCAGAAATGATTGAAGCTACTGACTGAATGAAAGGAGCTGGTATCTCCCTCTCTTTGAATCTTCTTTATCATGCTAAGAGGAGCAGGAAAAAGCAAAAAATTTCAGAATTGCACCTTGCAATGCGGAGAAATTACTGTTTGTGCATTTACAATATTCTTTGATTTTTGCCATTGAAAAACATCATGTTATTCATATACCAGAAATGTTTGAAGCTACTGACTGAATGAAAGGAGCTGGCATCTCACTCTCTTTGAATCTTCTTTATCTTGCTAAGAGGAGCAGGAAAAAGCAAAAAATTTCACAATTGCACTTTGCAATGCGGAGAAATTAGTTTGTGCATTTACAATATTCATTGATTTTTGCCATTGAAAAACGTCCAGAAATGTTTGAAGCTACTGACTGAATGAAAGGAGCTGGCATCTCACTCTCTTTGAATCTTCTTTATCATGCTAAGAGGAGCAGGAAAAAGCAAAAAATTTCAGAATTGCACCTTGCAATGCGGAGAAATTACTGTTTGTGCATTTACAATATTCATTGATTTTTGCCATTGAAAAACGTCCAGAAATGATTGAAGCTACTGACTGAATGAAAGGAGCTGGCATCTCACTCTCTTTGAATCTTCTTTGTCATGCTAAGAGGAGCAGGAAAAAGCAAAAAATTTCAGAATTACACCTTGCAATGCGGAGAAATGACTGTTTGTGCATTTACAATATTCATTGATTTTTGCCATTGAAAAACGTCCAGAAATGATTGAAGCTACTGACTGAATGAAAGGAGCTGGCATCTCACTCTCTTTGAATCTTCTTTATCATGCTAAGAGGAGCAGGAAAAAGCAAAAAATTTCAGAATTGCACCTTGCAATGCGGAGAAATTACTGTTTGTGCATTTACAATATTCATTGATTTTTGCCATTGAAAAACATCATGTTATTCATATACCAGAAATGTTTGAAGCTACTGACTGAATGAAAGGAGCTGGAATCTCACTCTCTTTGAATCTTCTTTATCATGCTAAGAGGAGCAGGAAAAAGCAAAAAATTTCAGAATTGCACCTTGCAATGCGGAGAAATTACTGTTTGTGCATTTACAATATTCATTGATTTTTGCCATTGAAAAACGTCCAGAAATGATTGAAGCTACTGACTGAATGAAAGGAGCTGGCATCTCACTCTCTTTGAATCTTCTTTATCATGCTAAGAGGAGCAGGAAAAAGCAAAAAATTTCAGAATTGCACCTTGCAATGCGGAGAAATTACTGTTTGTGCATTTACAATATTCATTGATTTTTGCCATTGAAAAACGTCCAGAAATGATTGAAGCTACTGACTGAATGAAAGGATCTGGCATCTTACTCTCTTTGAATCTTCTTTATCATGCTAAGAGGAGCAGGAAAAAGCAAAAAATTTCACAATTGCACCTTGCAATGCGGAGAAATTACTGTTTGTGCATTTACAATATTCATTGATTTTTGCCATTGAAAAACATCATGTTATTCATATACCAGAAATGTTTGAAGCTACTGACTGAATGAAAGGAGCTGACATCTCACTCTCTTTGAATCTTCTTTATCATGCTAAGAGGAGCAGGAAAAATCAAAAAATTTCAGAATTGCACCTTGCAATGCGGAGAAATTACTGTCTGTGCATTTACAATATTCATAGATTTTTGCCATTGAAAAACGTCCAGAAATGACTGAAGCTACTGACTGAATGAAAGGAGCTGGCATCTCACTCTCTTTGAATCTTCTTTATCATGCTAAGAGGAGCAGGAAAAAGCAAAAAATTTCAGAATTGCACCTTGCAATGCGGAGAAATTACTGTTTGTGCATTTACAATATTCATTGATTTTTGCCATTGAAAAACGTCCAGAAATGATTGAAGCTACTGACTGAATGAAAGGAGCTGGTATCTCCCTCTCTTTGAATCTTCTTTATCATGCTAAGAGGAGCAGGAAAAAGCAAAAAATTTCAGAATTGCACCTTGCAATGCGGAGAAATTACTGTTTGTGCATTTACAATATTCTTTGATTTTTGGCATTGAAAAACATCATGTTATTCATATACCAGAAATGTTTGAAGCTACTGACTGAATGAAAGGAGCTGGCATCTCACTCTCTTTGAATCTTCTTTATCTTGCTAAGAGGAGCAGGAAAAAGCAAAAAATTTCACAATTGCACTTTGCAATGCGGAGAAATTACTGTTTGTGCATTTACAATATTCATTGATTTTTGCCATTGAAAAACGTCCAGAAATGTTTGAAGCTACTGACTGAATGAAAGGAGCTGGCATCTCACTCTCTTTGAATCTTCTTTATCATGCTAAGAGGAGCAGGAAAAAGCAAAAAATTTCAGAATTGCACCTTGCAATGCGGAGAAATTACTGTTTGTGCATTTACAATATTCATTGATTTTTGCCATTGAAAAACGTCCAGAAATGATTGAAGCTACTGACTGAATGAAAGGAGCTGGCATCTCACTCTCTTTGAATCTTCTTTGTCATGCTAAGAGGAGCAGGAAAAAGCAAAAAATTTCAGAATTACACCTTGCAATGCGGAGAAATGACTGTTTGTGCATTTACAATATTCATTGATTTTTGCCATTGAAAAACGTCCAGAAATGATTGAAGCTACTGACTGAATGAAAGGAGCTGGCATCTCACTCTCTTTGAATCTTCTTTATCATGCTAAGAGGAGCAGGAAAAAGCAAAAAATTTCAGAATTGCACCTTGCAATGCGGAGAAATTACTGTTTGTGCATTTACAATATTCATTGATTTTTGCCATTGAAAAACATCATGTTATTCATATACCAGAAATGTTTGAAGCTACTGACTGAATGAAAGGAGCTGGCATCTCACTCTCTTTGAATCTTCTTTGTCATGCTAAGAGGAGCAGGAAAAAGCAAAAAATTTCAGAATTACACCTTGCAATGCGGAGAAATGACTGTTTGTGCATTTACAATATTCATTGATTTTTGCCATTGAAAAACGTCCAGAAATGATTGAAGCTACTGACTGAATGAAAGGAGCTGGCATCTCACTCTCTTTGAATCTTCTTTATCATGCTAAGAGGAGCAGGAAAAAGCAAAAAATTTCAGAATTGCACCTTGCAATGCGGAGAAATTACTGTTTGTGCATTTACAATATTCATTGATTTTTGCCATTGAAAAACATCATGTTATTCATATACCAGAAATGTTTGAAGCTACTGACTGAATGAAAGGAGCTGGCATCTCACTCTCTTTGAATCTTCTTTATCATGCTAAGAGGAGCAGGAAAAAGCAAAAAATTTCAGAATTGCACCTTGCAATGCGGAGAAATTACTGTTTGTGCATTTACAATATTCATTGATTTTTGCCATTGAAAAACGTCCAGAAATGATTGAAGCTACTGACTGAATGAAAGGAGCTGGCATCTCACTCTCTTTGAATCTTCTTTATCATGCTAAGAGGAGCAGGAAAAAGCAAAAAATTTCAGAATTGCACCTTGCAATGCGGAGAAATTACTGTTTGTGCATTTACAATATTCATTGATTTTTGCCATTGAAAAACATCATGTTATTCATATACCAGAAATGTTTGAAGCTACTGACTGAATGAAAGGAGCTGGCATCTCACTCTCTTTGAATCTTCTTTATCATGCTAAGAGGAGCAGGAAAAAGCAAAAAATTTCAGAATTGCACCTTGCAATGCGGAGAAATTACTGTTTGTGCATTTACAATATTCATTGATTTTTGCCATTGAAAAACGTCCAGAAATGATTGAAGCTACTGACTGAATGAAAGGAGATGGCATCTCACTCTCTTTGAATCTTCTTTATCATGCTAAGAGGAGCAGGAAAAAGCAAAAAATTTCAGAATTGCACCTTGCAATGCGGAGAAATTACTGTTTGTGCATTTACAATATTCATTGATTTTTGCCATTGAAAAACGTCCAGAAATGATTGAAGCTACTGACTGAATGAAAGGATCTGGCATCTTACTCTCTTTGAATCTTCTTTATCATGCTAAGAGGAGCAGGAAAAAGCAAAAAATTTCACAATTGCACCTTGCAATGCGGAGAAATTACTGTTTGTGCATTTACAATATTCATTGATTTTTGCCATTGAAAAACATCATGTTATTCATATACCAGAAATGTTTGAAGCTACTGACTGAATGAAAGGAGCTGACATCTCACTCTCTTTGAATCTTCTTTATCATGCTAAGAGGAGCAGGAAAAATCAAAAAATTTCAGAATTGCACCTTGCAATGCGGAGAAATTACTGTCTGTGCATTTACAATATTCATAGATTTTTGCCATTGAAAAACGTCCAGAAATGACTGAAGCTACTGACTGAATGAAAGGAGCTGGCATCTCACTCTCTTTGAATCTTCTTTATCATGCTAAGAGGAGCAGGAAAAAGCAAAAAATTTCAGAATTGCACCTTGCAATGCGGAGAAATTACTGTTTGTGCATTTACAATATTCATTGATTTTTGCCATTGAAAAACGTCCAGAAATGATTGAAGCTACTGACTGAATGAAAGGAGCTGGTATCTCCCTCTCTTTGAATCTTCTTTATCATGCTAAGAGGAGCAGGAAAAAGCAAAAAATTTCAGAATTGCACCTTGCAATGCGGAGAAATTACTGTTTGTGCATTTACAATATTCTTTGATTTTTGGCATTGAAAAACATCATGTTATTCATATACCAGAAATGTTTGAAGCTACTGACTGAATGAAAGGAGCTGGCATCTCACTCTCTTTGAATCTTCTTTATCTTGCTAAGAGGAGCAGGAAAAAGCAAAAAATTTCACAATTGCACTTTGCAATGCGGAGAAATTACTGTTTGTGCATTTACAATATTCATTGATTTTTGCCATTGAAAAACGTCCAGAAATGTTTGAAGCTACTGACTGAATGAAAGGAGCTGGCATCTCACTCTCTTTGAATCTTCTTTATCATGCTAAGAGGAGCAGGAAAAAGCAAAAAATTTCAGAATTGCACCTTGCAATGCGGAGAAATTACTGTTTGTGCATTTACAATATTCATTGATTTTTGCCATTGAAAAACGTCCAGAAATGATTGAAGCTACTGACTGAATGAAAGGAGCTGGCATCTCACTCTCTTTGAATCTTCTTTGTCATGCTAAGAGGAGCAGGAAAAAGCAAAAAATTTCAGAATTACACCTTGCAATGCGGAGAAATGACTGTTTGTGCATTTACAATATTCATTGATTTTTGCCATTGAAAAACGTCCAGAAATGATTGAAGCTACTGACTGAATGAAAGGAGCTGGCATCTCACTCTCTTTGAATCTTCTTTATCATGCTAAGAGGAGCAGGAAAAAGCAAAAAATTTCAGAATTGCACCTTGCAATGCGGAGAAATTACTGTTTGTGCATTTACAATATTCATTGATTTTTGCCATTGAAAAACATCATGTTATTCATATACCAGAAATGTTTGAAGCTACTGACTGAATGAAAGGAGCTGGCATCTCACTCTCTTTGAATCTTCTTTATCATGCTAAGAGGAGCAGGAAAAAGCAAAAAATTTCAGAATTGCACCTTGCAATGCGGAGAAATTACTGTTTGTGCATTTACAATATTCATTGATTTTTGCCATTGAAAAACGTCCAGAAATGATTGAAGCTACTGACTGAATGAAAGGAGATGGCATCTCACTCTCTTTGAATCTTCTTTATCATGCTAAGAGGAGCAGGAAAAAGCAAAAAAATTTCAGAATTGCACCTTGCAATGCAGAGAAATTACTGTTTGTGCATTTACAATATTCATTGATTTTTGCCATTGAAAAACGTCCAGAAATGATTGAAGCTACTGACTGAATGAAAGGAGCTGGCATCTCACTCTCTTTGAATCTTCTTTATCATGCTAAGAGGAGCAGGAAAAAGCAAAAAATTTCAGAATTGCACCTTGCAATGCGGAGAAATTACTGTTTGTGCATTTACAATATTCATTGATTTTTGCCATTGAAAAACATCATGTTATTCATATACCAGAAATGTTTGAAGCTACTGACTGAATGAAAGGAGCTGGCATCTCACTCTCTTTGAATCTTCTTTATCATGCTAAGAGGAGCAGGAAAAAGCAAAAAATTTCAGAATTGCACCTTGCAATGCGGAGAAATTACTGTTTGTGCATTTACAATATTCATTGATTTTTGCCATTGAAAAACATCATGTTATTCATATACCAGAAATGTTTGAAGCTACTGACTGAATGAAAGGAGCTGGCATCTCACTCTCTTTGAATCTTCTTTATCATGCTAAGAGGAGCAGGAAAAAGCAAAAAATTTCAGAATTGCACCTTGCAATGCGGAGAAATTAATGTTTGTGCATTTACAATATTCATTGATTTTTGCCATTGAAAAACGTCCAGAAATGATTGAAGCTACTGACCGAATGAAAGGAGCTGGCATCTCACTCTCTTTGAATCTTCTTTATCATGCTAAGAGGAGCAGGAAAAAGCAAAAAATTTCAGAATTGCACCTTGCAATGCGGAGAAATTACTGTTTGTGCATTTACAATATTCATTGATTTTTGCCATTGAAAAACGTCCAGAAATGATTGAAGCTACTGACTGAATGAAAGGAGCTGGCATCTCACTCTCTTTGAATCTTCTTTATCATGGTAAGAGGAGCAGGAAAAAGCAAAAAATTTCAGAATTGCACCTTGCAATGCGGAGAAATTACTGTTTGTGCATTTACAATATTCATTGATTTTTGCCATTGAAAAACATCATGTTATTCATATACCAGAAATGTTTGAAGCTATTGACTGAATGAAAGGAGCTGGCATCTCACTCTCTTTGAATCTTCTTTATCATGCTAAGAGGAGCAGGAAAAAGCAAAAAATTTCAGAATTGCACCTTGCAATGCGGAGAAATTACTGCTTGTGCATTCACAATATTCATTGATTTTTGCCATTGAAAAATGTCCAGAAATGATTGAAGCTACTGACTGAATGAAAGGAGCTGGCATCTCACTCTCTTTGAATCTTCTTTATCATGCTAAGAGGAGCAGGAAAAAGCAAAAAATTTCAGAATTGCACCTTGCAATGCGGAGAAATTACTGTTTGTGCATTTACAATATTCATTGATTTTTGCCATTGAAAAACGTCCAGAAATGATTGAAGCTACTGACTGAATGAAAGGAGCTGGCATCTCACTCTCTTTGAATCTTCTTTATCATGCTAAGAGGAGCAGGAAAAAGCAAAAAATTTCAGAATTGCACCTTGCAATGCGGAGAAATTACTGTTTGTGCATTTACAATATTCATTGATTTTTGCCATTGAAAAACATCATGTTATTCATATACGAGAAATGTTTGAAGCTACTGACTGAATGAAAGGAGCTGGCATCTCACTCTCTTTGAATTTTCTTTATCATGCTAAGAGGAGCAGGAAAAAGCAAAAAATTTCAGAATTGCACCTTGCAATGCGGAGAAATTACTGTTTGTGCATTTACAATATTCATTGATTTTTGCCATTGAAAAACGTCCAGAAATGATTGAAGCTACTGACTGAATGAAAGGAGCTGGCATCTCACTCTCTTTGAATCTTCTTTATCATGCTAAGAGGAGCAGGAAAAAGCAAAAAATTTCAGAATTGCACCTTGCAATGCGGAGAAATTACTGTTTGTGCATTTACAATATTCATTGATTTTTGCAATTGAAAAACGTCTAGAAATGATTGAAGCTACTGACTGAATGAAAGGAGCTGGCATCTCACTCTCTTTGAATCTTCTTTATCATGCTAAGAGGAGCAGGAAAAAGCAAAAAATTTCAGAATTGCACCTTGCAATGCGGAGAAATTACTGTTTGTGCATTTACAATATTCATTGATTTTTGCCATTGAAAAACATCATGTTATTCATATACCAGAAATGTTTGAAGCTACTGACTGAATGAAAGGAGCTGGCATCTCACTCTCTTTGAATTTTCTTTATCATGCTAAGAGGAGCAGGAAAAAGCAAAAAATTTCAGAATTGCACCTTGCAATGCGGAGAAATTACTGTTTGTGCATTTACAATATTCATTGATTTTTGCCATTGAAAAATGTCCAGAAATGATTGAAGCTACTGACTGAATGAAAGGAGCTGGCATCTCACTCTCTTTGAATCTTCTTTATCATGTTAAGAGGAGCAGGAAAAAGCAAAAAATTTCAGAATTTCACCTTGCAATGCGGAGAAATTACTGTTTGTGCATTTACAATATTCATTGATTTTTGCCATTGAAAAACGTCCAGAAATGATTGAAGCTACTGACTTAATGAAAGGAGCTGGCATCTCACTCTCTTTGAATCTTCTTTATCATGCTAAGAGGAGCAGGAAAAAGCAAAAAATTTCAGAATTGCACCTTGCAATGCGGAGAAATTACTGTTTGTGCATTTACAATATTCATTGATTTTTGCCATTGAAAAACATCATGTTATTCATATACGAGAAATGTTTGAAGCTACTGACTGAATGAAAGGAGATGACATCTCACTCTCTTTGAATATTCTTTATCATGCTAAGAGGAGCAGGAAAAAGCAAAAAATTTCAGAATTGCACCTTGCAATGCGGAGAAATTACTGTTTGTGCATTTACAATATTCATTGATTTTTGCCATTGAAAAACGTGCAGAAATGATTGAATCTACTGACTGAATGAAAGGAGCTGGCATCTCACTCTCTTTGAATCTTCTTTATCATGCTAAGAGGAGCAGGAAAAAGCAAAAAATTTCAGAATTGCACCTTGCAATGCGGAGAAATTACTGTTTGTGCATTTACAATATTCATTGATTTTTGCCATTGAATAACATCATGTTATTCATATACCAGAAATGTTTGAAGCTACTGACTGAATGAAAGGAGCTGGCATCTCACTCTCTTTGAATCTTCTTTATCATGCTACGAGGAGCAGGAAAAAGCAAAAAATTTCAGAATTGCACCTTGCAATGCGGTGAAATTACTGTTTGTGCATTTACAATATTCATTGATTTTTGCCATTGAAAAACGTCCAGAAATGATTGAAGCTACTGACTGAATGAAAGGAGCTGGCATCTCACTCTCTTTGAATCTTCTTTATCATGCTAAGAGGAGCAGGAAAAAGCAAAAAATTTCAGAATTGCACCTTGCAATGCGGAGAAATTACTGTTTGTGCATTTACAATATTCATTGATTTTTGCCATTGAAAAACATCATGTTATTCATATACCAGAAATGTTTGAAGCTACTGACTGAATGAAAGGAGCTGGCATCTCACTCTCTTTGAATCTTCTTTATCATGCTAAGAGGAGCAGGAAAAAGCAAAAAATTTCAGAATTGCACCTTGCAATGCGGAGAAATTACTGTTTGTGCATTTACAATATTCATTGATTTTTGCCATTGAAAAACGTCCAGAAATGATTGAAGCTACTGACTGAATGAAAGGAGCTGGCATCTCACTCTCTTTGAATCTTCTTTATCATGCTAAGAGGAGCAGGAAAAAGCAAAAAATTTCAGAATTGCACCTTGCAATGAGGAGAAATTACTGTTTGTGCATTAACAAATATTCATTGATTTTTGCCATTGAAAAACGTTATTCATATACCAGAAATGTTTGAAGCTACTGACTGAATGAAAGGAGCTGGCATCTCACTCTCTTTGAATCTTCTTTATCATGCTAAGAGGAGCAGGAAAAAGCAAAAAATTTCAGAATTGCACCTTGCAATGCGGAGAAATTATTGTTTGTGCATTTACAATATTCATTGATTTTTGCCATTGAAAAACATCATGTTATTCATATACCAGAAATGTTTGAAGCTACTAACTGAATGAAAGGAGCTGGCATCTCACTCTCTTTGAATCTTCTTTATCATGCTAAGAGGAGCAGGAAAAAGCAAAAAATTTCAGAATTGCACCTTGCAATGTGGAGAAATTACTGTTTGTGCATTTACAATATTCATTGATTTTTGCCATTGAAAAACGTCCAGAAATGATTGAAGCTACTGACTGAATGAAAGGAGCTGGCATCTCACTCTCTTTGAATCTTCTTTATCATGCTAAGAGGAGCAGGAAAAAGCAAAAAATTTCAGAATTGCACCTTGCAATGCGGAGAAATTACTGTTTGTGCATTTACAATATTCATTGATTTTTGCCATTGAAAAACATCATGTTATTCATATACCAGAAATGTTTGAAGCTACTGACTGAATGAAAGGAGCTGGCATCTCACTCTCATTGAATCTTCTTTATCATGCTAAGAGGAGCAAGAAAAAGCAAAAAATTTCAGAATTGCACCTTGCAATGCGGAGAAATTACTGTTTGTGCATTTACAATATTCATTGATTTTTGCCATTGAAAATCGTCCAGAAATGATTGAAGCTACTGACTGAATGAAAGGAGCTGGCATCTCACTCTCTTTAAATCTTCTTTATCATGCTAAGAGGAGCAGGAAAAAGCAAAAAATTTCAGAATTGCACCTTGCAATGCGGAGAAATTACTGTTTGTGCATTTGCAATATTCATTGATATTTGCCATTGAAAAACGTCCAGAAATGATTGAAGCTACTGACTGAATTAAAGGAGCTGGCATCTCACTCTCTTTGAATCTTCTTTATCATGCAAAGAGGAGCAGGAAAAAGCAAAAAATTTCAGAATTGCACCTTGCAATGCGGAGAAATTACTGTTTGTGCATTTACAATATTCATTGATTTTTGCCATTGAAAAACATCATGTTATTCATATACCAGAAATGTTTGAAGCTACTGACTGAATGAAAGGAGCTGACATCTCACTCTCTTTGAATCTTCTTTATCATGCTAAGACGAGCAGGAAAAAGCAAAAAATTTCAGAATTGCACCTTGCAATGCGGAGAAATTACTGTTTGTGCATTTACAATATTCATTGATTTTTGCCATTGAAAAACGTCCAGAAATGATTGAAGCTACTGACTGAATGAAAGGAGCTGGCATTTCACTCTCTTTGAATCTTCTTTATAATGCTAAGAGGAGCAGGAAAAAGCAAAAAATTTCAGAATTGCACCTTGCAATGCGGAGAAATTACTGTTTGTGCATTTACAATATTCATTGATTTTTGCCATTGAAAAACATCATGTTATTCATATACTAGAAATGTTTGAAGCTACTGACTGAATGAAAGGAGCTGGCATCTCACTCTCTTTGAATCTTCTTTATCATGCTAAGAGGAGCAGGAAAAAGCAAAAAATTTCAGAATTGCACCTTGCAATGCGGAGAAATTAGTTTGTGCATTTACAATATTCATTGATTTTTGCCATTGAAAAACGTCCAGAAATGATTGAAGCTACTGACTGAATGAAAGGAGCTGGCATCTCACTCTCTTTGAATATTCTTTATCATGCTAAGAGGAGCAGGTAAAAGCAAAAAATTTCAGAATTGCACCTTGCAATGCGGAGAAATTACTGTTTGTGCATTTACAATATTCATTGATTTTTGCCATTGAAAAACATCATGTTATTCATATACCAGAAATGTTTGAAGCTACTGACTGAATGAAAGGAGCTGGCATCTCACTCTCTTTGAATCTTCTTTATCATGCTAAGAGGAGCAGGAAAAAGCAAAAAATTTCAGAATTGCACCTTGCAATGCGGAGAAATTACTGTTTGTGCATTTACAATATTCATTGATTTTTGCCATTGAAAAACGTCCAGAAATGATTGAAGCTACTGACTGAATGAAAGGAGCTGGCATCTCACTCTCTTTGAATCTTCTTTATCATGCTAAGAGGAGCAGGAAAAAGCAAAAAATTTCAGAATTGCACCTTGCAATGAGGAGAAATTACTGTTTGTGCATTTACAATATTCATTGATTTTTGCCATTGAAAAACATGTTATTCATATACCAGAAATGTTTGAAGCTACTGACTGAATGAAAGGAGCTGGCATCTCACTCTCTTTGAATCTTCTTTATCATGCTAAGTGGAGGAGGAAAAAGCAAAAAATTTCAGAATTGCACCTTGCAATGCGGAGAAATTACTGTTTGTGCATTTACAATATTCATTGATTTTTGCCATTGAAAAACATCATGTTATTCATATACCAGAAATGTTTGAAGCTACTGACTGAATGAAAGGAGCTGGCATCTCACTCTCTTTGAATCTTCTTTATCATGCTAAGAGGAGCAGGAAAAAGCAAAAAATTTCAGAATTGCACCTTGCAATGCGGAGAAATTACTGTTTGTGCATTTACAATATTCATTGATTTTTGCCATTGAAAAATGTCCAGAAATGATTGAAGCTACTGACTGAATGAAAGGAGCTGGCATCTCACTCTCTTTGAATCTTCTTTATCATGTTAAGAGGAGCAGGAAAAAGCAAAAAATTTCAGAATTTCACCTTGCAATGCGGAGAAATTACTGTTTGTGCATTTACAATATTCATTGATTTTTGCCATTGAAAAACGTCCAGAAATGATTGAAGCTACTGACTTAATGAAAGGAGCTGGCATCTCACTCTCTTTGAATCTTCTTTATCATGCTAAGAGGAGCAGGAAAAAGCAAAAAATTTCAGAATTGCACCTTGCAATGCGGAGAAATTACTGTTTGTGCATTTACAATATTCATTGATTTTTGCCATTGAAAAACATCATGTTATTCATATACCAGAAATGTTTGAAGCTACTGACTGAATGAAAGGAGATGACATCTCACTCTCTTTGAATATTCTTTATCATGCTAAGAGGAGCAGGAAAAAGCAAAAAATTTCAGAATTGCACCTTGCAATGCGGAGAAATTACTGTTTGTGCATTTACAATATTCATTGATTTTTGCCATTGAAAAACGTGCAGAAATGATTGAATCTACTGACTGAATGAAAGGAGCTGGCATCTCACTCTCTTTGAATCTTCTTTATCATGCTAAGAGGAGCAGGAAAAAGCAAAAAATTTCAGAATTGCACCTTGCAATGCGGAGAAATTACTGTTTGTGCATTTACAATATTCATTGATTTTTGCCATTGAAAAACATCATGTTATTCATATACCAGAAATGTTTGAAGCTACTGACTGAATGAAAGGAGCTGGCATCTCACTCTCTTTGAATCTTCTTTATCATGCTAAGAGGAGCAGGAAAAAGCAAAAAATTTCAGAATTGCACCTTGCAATGCGGTGAAATTACTGTTTGTGCATTTACAATATTCATTGATTTTTGCCATTGAAAAACGTCCAGAAATGATTGAAGCTACTGACTGAATGAAAGGAGCTGGCATCTCACTCTCTTTGAATCTTCTTTATCATGCTAAGAGGAGCAGGAAAAAGCAAAAAATTTCAGAATTGCACCTTGCAATGCGGAGAAATTACTGTTTGTGCATTTACAATATTCATTGATTTTTGCCATTGAAAAACATCATGTTATTCATATACTAGAAATGTTTGAAGCTACTGACTGAATGAAAGGAGCTGGCATCTCACTCTCTTTGAATCTTCTTTATCATGCTAAGAGGAGCAGGAAAAAGCAAAAAATTTCAGAATTGCACCTTGCAATGCGGAGAAATTAGTTTGTGCATTTACAATATTCATTGATTTTTGCCATTGAAAAACGTCCAGAAATGATTGAAGCTACTGACTGAATGAAAGGAGCTGGCATCTCACTCTCTTTGAATATTCTTTATCATGCTAAGAGGAGCAGGAAAAAGCAAAAAATTTCAGAATTGCACCTTGCAATGCGGAGAAATTACTGTTTGTGCATTTACAATATTCATTGATTTTTGCCATTGAAAAACATCATGTTATTCATATACCAGAAATGTTTGAAGCTACTGACTGAATGAAAGGAGCTGGCATCTCACTCTCTTTGAATCTTCTTTATCATGCTAAGAGGAGCAGGAAAAAGCAAAAAATTTCAGAATTGCACCTTGCAATGCGGAGAAATTACTGTTTGTGCATTTACAATATTCATTGATTTTTGCCATTGAAAAACGTCCAGAAATGATTGAAGCTACTGACTGAATGAAAGGAGCTGGCATCTCACTCTCTTTGAATCTTCTTTATCATGCTAAGAGGAGCAGAAAAAAGCAAAAAATTTCAGAATTGCACCTTGCAATGAGGAGAAATTACTGTTTGTGCATTTACAATATTCATTGATTTTTGCCATTGAAAAACATGTTATTCATATACCAGAAATGTTTGAAGCTACTGACTGAATGAAAGGAGCTGGCATCTCACTCTCTTTGAATCTTCTTTATCATGCTAAGTGGAGCAGGAAAAAGCAAAAAATTTCAGAATTGCACCTTGCAATGCGGAGAAATTACTGTTTGTGCATTTACAATATTCATTGATTTTTGCCATTGAAAAACATCATGTTATTCATATACCAGAAATGTTTGAAGCTACTGACTGAATGAAAGGAGCTGGCATCTCACTCTCTTTGAATCTTCTTTATCATGCTAAGAGGAGCAGGAAAAAGCAAAAAATTTCAGAATTGCACCTTGCAATGCGGAGAAATTACTGTTTGTGCATTTACAATATTCATTGATTTTTGCCATTGAAAAACGTCCAGAAATGATTGAAGCTACTGACTGAATGAAAGGAGTTGGCATCTCACTCTCTTTGAATCTTCTTTATCATGCTAAGAGGAGCAGGAAAAAGCAAAAAAATTTCAGAATTGCACCTTGCAATGCGGAGAAATTACTGTTTGTGCATTTACAATATTCATTGATTTTTGCCATTGAAAAACGTCCAGAAATGATTGAAACTACAGACTGAATGAAAGGAGCTGGCATCTCACTCTCTTTGAATCTTCTTTATCATGCTAAGAGGAGCAGGAAAAAGCAAAAAATTTCAGAATTGCACCTTGCAATGCGGAGAAATTACTGTTTGTGCACTTACAATATTCATTGATTTTTGCCATTGAAAAACATCATGTTATTCATATACCAGAAATGTTTGAAGCTACTGACTGAATGAAAGGAGCTGGCATGTCACTCTCTTTGAATCTTCTTTATCATGCTAAGAGGAGCAGGAAAAAGCAAAAAATTTCAGAATTGCACCTTGCAATGCGGAGAAATTACTGTTTGTGCATTTACAATATTCATTGATTTTTGCCATTGAAAAACGTCCAGAAATGATTGAAGCTACTGACTGAATGAAAGGAGCTGGCATCTCACTCTCTTTGAATCTTCTTTATCATGCTAAGAGGAGCAGGAAAAAGCAAAAAATTTCAGAATTGCACCTTGCAATGCGGAGAAATTACTGTTTGTGCATTTTTAATATTCATTGATTTTTGCCATTGAAAAACGTCCAGAAATGATTGAAGCTACTGACTGAATGAAAGGAGCTGGCATCTCACTCTCTTTGAATCTTCTTTATCATGCTAAGAGGAGCAGGAAAAAGCAAAAAAATTCAGAATTGCACCTTGCAATGCGGAGAAATTACTGTTTGTGCATTTACGATATTCATTGATTTTTGCCAATGAAAAACATCATGTTATTCATATACCAGAAATGATTGAAGCTACTGACTGAATGAAAGGAGCTGGCATCTCACTCTCTTTGAATCTTCTTTATCATGCTAAGAGGAGCAGGAAAAAGCAAAAAATTTCAGAATTGCACCTTGCAATGCGGAGAAATTACTGTTTGTGCATTTACAATATTCATTGATTTTTGCCATTGAAAAACGTCCAGAAATGATTGAAGCTACTGACTGAATGAAAGGAGCTGGCATGTCACTCTCTTTGAATCTTCTTTATCATGCTAAGAGGAGCAGGAAAAAGCAAAAAATTTCAGAATTGCACCTTGCAATGCGGAGAAATTACTGTTTGTGCATTTACAATATTCATTGATTTTTGCCATTGAAAAACATCATGTTATTTATATACCAGAAATGTTTGAAGCTACTGACTTAATGAAAGGAGCTGGCATCTCACTCTCTTTGAATCTTCTTTATCATGCTAAGAGGAGCAGGAAAAAGCAAAAAATTTCAGAATTGCACCTTGCAATGCGGAGAAATTACTGTGTGTGCATTTACAATATTCATTGATTTTTGCCATTGAAAAACGTCCAGAAATGATTGAAGCTACTGACTGAATGAAAGGAGCTGGCATCTCACTCTCTTTGAATCTTCTTTATCATGCTAAAAGGAGCAGGAAAAAGCAAAAAATTTCAGAATTGCACCTTGCAATGCGGAGAAATTACTGTTTGTGCATTTACAATATTCATTGATTTTTGCCATTGAAAAACATCATGTTATTCATATACCAGAAATGTTTGAAGCTACTGACTGAATGAAAGGAGCTGGCATCTCACTCTCTTTGAATCTTCTTTATCATGCTAAGAGGAGCAGGAAAAAGCAAAAAATTTCAGAATTGCACCTTGCAATGCGGAGAAATTACTGTTTGTGCATTTACAATATTCATTGATTTTTGCCATTGAAAAATGTCCAGAAATGATTGAAGCTACTGACTGAATGAAAGGAGCTGGCATATCACTCTCTTTGAATCTTCTTTATCATGCTAAGAGGAGCAGGAAAAAGCAAAAAATTTCAGAATTGCACCTTGCAATGCGGAGAAATTACTGTTTGTGCATTTACAATATTCATTGATTTTTGCCATTGAAAAACGTCCAGAAATGATTGAAGCTACTGACTGAATGAAAGGATCTGGCATCTTACTCTCTTTGAATCTTCTTTATCATGCTAAGAGGAGCAGGAAAAAGCAAAAAATTTCAGAATTGCACCTTGCAATGCAGAGAAATTACTGTTTGTGCATTTACAATATTCATTGATTTTTGCCATTGAAAAACATCATGTTATTCATATACCAGAAATGTTTGAAGCTACTGACTGAATGAAAGGAGCTGACATCTCACTCTCTTTGAATCTTCTTTATCATGCTAAGAGGAGCAGGAAAAAGCAAAAAATTTCAGAATTGCACCTTGCAATGCAGAGAAATTACTGTCTGTGCATTTACAATATTCATTGATTTTTGCCATTGAAAAACGTCCAGAAATGATTGAAGCTACTGACTGAATGAAAGGAGCTGGCATCTCACTCTCTTTGAATCTTCTTTATCATGCTAAGAGGAGCAGGAAAAAGCAAAAAATTTCAGAATTGCACCTTGCAATGCGGAGAAATTACTGTTTGTGCATTTACAATATTCATTGATTTTTGCCATTGAAAAACGTCCAGAAATGATTGAAGCTACTGACTGAATGAAAGGAGCTGGTATCTCACTCTCTTTGAATCTTCTTTATCATGCTAAGAGGAGCAGGAAAAAGCAAAAAATTTCAGAATTGCACCTTGCAATGCGGAGAAATTACTGTTTGTGCATTTACATATTCATTGATTTTTGCCATTGAAAAACGTCCAGAAATGATTGAAGCTACTGACTGAATGAAAGGAGCTGGCATCTCACTCTCTTTGAATCTTCTTTATCATGCTAAGAGGAGCAGGAAAAAGCAAAAAATTTCAGAATTGCACCTTGCAATGCGGAGAAATTACTGTTTGTGCATTTACAATATTCATTGATTTTTGCCATTGAAAAACATCATGTTATTCATATACCAGAAATGTTTGAAGCTACTGACTGAATGAAAGGAGCTGGCATCTCACTCTCTTTGAATCTTCTTTATCATGCTAAGAGGAGCAGGAAAGAGCAAAAAATTTCAGAATTGCACCTTGCAATGCGGAGAAATTACTGTTTGTGCATTTACAATATTCATTGATTTTTGCCATTGAAAAACGTCCAGAAATGATTGAAGCTACTGACTGAATGAAAGGAGCTGGCATCTCACTCTCTTTGAATCTTCTTTATCATGCTAAGAGGAGCAGGAAAAAGCAAAAAATTTCAGAATTGCACCTTGCAATGCGGAGAAATTACTGTTTGTGCATTTACAATATTCATTGATTTTTGCCATTGAAAAACGTCCAGAAATGATTGAAGCTACTGACTGAATGAAAGGATCTGGCATCTTACTCTCTTTGAATCTTCTTTATCATGCTAAGAGGAGCAGGAAAAAGCAAAAAATTTCAGAATTGCACCTTGCAATGCGGAGAAATTACTGTTTGTGCATTTACAATATTCATTGATTTTTGCCATTGAAAAACATCATGTTATTCATATACCAGAAATGTTTGAAGCTACTGACTGAATGAAAGGAGCTGACATCTCACTCTCTTTGAATCTTCTTTATCATGCTAAGAGGAGCAGGAAAAAGCAAAAAATTTCAGAATTGCACCTTGCAATGCGGAGAAATTACTGTCTGTGCATTTACAATATTCATTGATTTTTGCCATTGAAAAACGTCCAGAAATGATTGAAGCTACTGACTGAATGAAAGGAGCTGGCATCTCACTCTCTTTGAATCTTCTTTATCATGCTAAGAGGAGCAGGAAAAAGCAAAAAATTTCAGAATTGCACCGTGCAATGCGGAGAAATTACTGTTTGTGCATTTACAATATTCATTGATTTTTGCCATTGAAAAACGTCCAGAAATGATTGAAGCTACTGACTGAATGAAAGGAGCTGGTATCTCACTCTCTTTGAATCTTCTTTATCATGCTAAGAGGAGCAGGAAAAAGCAAAAATTTCAGAATTGCACCTTGCAATGCGGAGAAATTACTGTTTGTGCATTTACAATATTCATTGATTTTTGCCATTGAAAAACATCATGTTATTCATATACCAGAAATGTTTGAAGCTACTGACTGAATGAAAGGAGTTGGCATCTCACTCTCTTTGAATCTTCTTTATCTTGCTAAGAGGAGCAGGAAAAAGCAAAAAATTTAAGAATTGCACTTTGCAATGCGGAGAAATTACTGTTTGTGCATTTACAATATTCATTGATTTTTGCCATTGAAAAACGTCCAGAAATGATTGAAGCTACTGACTGAATGAAAGGAGCTGGCATCTCACTCTCTTTGAATCTTCTTTATCATGCTAAGAGGAGCAGGAAAAAGCAAAAAATTTCAGAATTGCACCTTGCAATGCGGAGAAATTACTGTTTGTGCATTTACAATATTCATTGATTTTTGCCATTGAAAAACGTCCAGAAATGATTGAAGCTACTGACTGAATGAAAGGAGCTGGCATCTCACTCTCTTTGAATCTTCTTTATCATGCTAAGAGGAGCAGGAAAAAGCAAAAAATTTCAGAATTGCACCTTGCAATGCGGAGAAATTACTGTTTGTGCATTTACAATATTCATTGATTTTTGCCATTGAAAAACATGTTATTCATATACCAGAAATGTTTGAAGCTGCTGACTGAATGAAAGGAGCTGGCGTCTCACTCTCTTTGAATCTTCTTTATCATGCTAAGAGGAGCAGGAAAAAGCAAAAAATTTCAGAATTGCACCTTGCAATGCGGAGAAATTACTGTTTGTGCATTTACAATATTCATTGATTTTTGCCATTGAAAAACATCATGTTATTCATATACCAGAAATGTTTGAAGCTACTGACTGAATGAAAGGAGCTGGCATCTCACTCTCTTTGAATCTTCTTTATCATGCTAAGAGGAGCAGGAAAAAGCAAAAAATTTCAGAATTGCACCTTGCAATGCGGAGAAATTACTGTTTGTGCATTTACAATATTCATTGATTTTTGCCATTGAAAAACGTCCAGAAATGATTGAAGCTACTGACTGAATGAAAGGAGCTGGCATCTCACTCTCTTTGAATCTTCTTTATCATGCTAAGAGGAGCAGGAAAGAGCAAAAAATTTCAGAATTGCACCTTGCAATGCGGAGAAATTACTGTTTGTGCATTTACAATATTCATTGATTTTTGCCATTGAAAAACGTCCAGAAATGATTTAAGCTACTGACTGAATGAAAGGAGCTGGCATCTCACTCTCTTTGAATCTTCTTTATCATGCTAAGAGGAGCAGGAAAAAGCAAAAAATTTCAGAATTGCACCTTGCAATGCGGAGAAATTACTGTTTGTGCATTTACAATATTCATTGATTTTTGCCATTGAAAAACGTCCAGAAATGATTGAAGCTACTGACTGAATGAAAGGATCTGGCATCTTACTCTCTTTGAATCTTCTTTATCATGCTAAGAGGAGCAGGAAAAAGCAAAAAATTTCAGAATTGCACCTTGCAATGCGGAGAAATTACTGTTTGTGCATTTACAATATTCATTGATTTTTGCCATTGAAAAACATCATGTTATTCATATACCAGAAATGTTTGAAGCTACTGACTGAATGAAAGGAGCTGACATCTCACTCTCTTTGAATCTTCTTTATCATGCTAAGAGGAGCAGGAAAAAGCAAAAAATTTCAGAATTGCACCTTGCAATGCGGAGAAATTACTGTCTGTGCATTTACAATATTCATTGATTTTTGCCATTGAAAAACGTCCAGAAATGATTGAAGCTACTGACTGAATGAAAGGAGCTGGCATCTCACTCTCTTTGAATCTTCTTTATCATGCTAAGAGGAGCAGGAAAAAGCAAAAAATTTCAGAATTGCACCGTGCAATGCGGAGAAATTACTGTTTGTGCATTTACAATATTCATTGATTTTTGCCATTGAAAAACGTCCAGAAATGATTGAAGCTACTGACTGAATGAAAGGAGCTGGTATCTCACTCTCTTTGAATCTTCTTTATCATGCTAAGAGGAGCAGGAAAAAGCAAAAATTTCAGAATTGCACCTTGCAATGCGGAGAAATTACTGTTTGTGCATTTACAATATTCATTGATTTTTGCCATTGAAAAACATCATGTTATTCATATACCAGAAATGTTTGAAGCTACTGACTGAATGAAAGGAGCTGGCATCTCACTCTCTTTGAATCTTTTTTATCTTGCTAAGAGGAGCAGGAAAAAGCAAAAAATTTCAGAATTGCACTTTGCAATGCGGAGAAATTACTGTTTGTGCATTTACAATATTCATTGATTTTTGCCATTGAAAAACGTCCAGAAATGATTGAAGCTACTGACTGAATGAAAGGAGCTGGCATCTCACTCTCTTTGAATCTTCTTTATCATGCTAAGAGGAGCAGGAAAAAGCAAAAAATTTCAGAATTGCACCTTGCAATGCGGAGAAATTACTGTTTGTGCATTTACAATATTCATTGATTTTTGCCATTGAAAAACGTCCAGAAATGATTGAAGCTACTGACTGAATGAAAGGAGCTGGCATCTCACTCTCTTTGAATCTTCTTTGTCATGCTAAGAGGAGCAGGAAAAAGCAAAAAATTTCAGAATTACACCTTGCAATGCGGAGAAATTACTGTTTGTGCATTTACAATATTCATTGATTTTTGCCATTGAAAAACGTCCAGAAATGATTGAAGCTACTGACTGAATGAAAGGAGCTGGCATCTCACTCTCTTTGAATCTTCTTTATCATGCTAAGAGGAGCAGGAAAAAGCAAAAAATTTCAGAATTGCACCTTGCAATGCGGAGAAATTACTGTTTGTGCATTTACAATATTCATTGATTTTTGCCATTGAAAAACATGTTATTCATATACCAGAAATGTTTGAAGCTGCTGACTGAATGAAAGGAGCTGGCGTCTCACTCTCTTTGAATCTTCTTTATCATGCTAAGAGGAGCAGGAAAAAGCAAAAAATTTCAGAATTGCACCTTGCAATGCGGAGAAATTACTGTTTGTGCATTTACAATATTCATTGATTTTTGCCATTGAAAAACATCATGTTATTCATATACCAGAAATGTTTTAAGCTACTGACTGAATGAAAGGAGCTGGCATCTCACTCTCTTTGAATCTTCTTTATCATGCTAAGAGGAGCAGGAAAAAGCAAAAAATTTCAGAATTGCACCTTGCAATGCGGAGAAATTACTGTTTGTGCATTTACAATATTCATTGATTTTTGCCATTGAAAAACGTCCAGAAATGATTGAAGCTACTGACTGAATGAAAGGAGCTGGCATCTCACTCTATTTGAATCTTCTTTATCATGCTAAGAGGAGCAGGAAAAAGCAAAAAATTTCAGAATTGCACCTTGCAATGCGGAGAAATTACTGTTTGTGCATTTACAATATTCATTGATTTTTGCCATTGAAAAACGTCCAGAAATGATTGAAGCTACTGACTGAATGAAAGGAGCTGGCATCTCACTCTCTTTGAATCTTCTTTATCATGCTAAGAGGAGCAGGAAAAAGCAAAAAATTTCAGAATTGCACCTTGCAATGCGGAGAAATTACTGTTTGTGCATTTACAATATTCATTGATTTTTGCCATTGAAAAACATCATGTTATTCATATACCAGAAATGTTTGAAGCTACTGACTGAATGAAAGGAGCTGGCATCTCACTCTCTTTGAATCTTCTTTATCTTGCTAAGAGGAGCAGGAAAAAGCAAAAAATTTCAGAATTGCACTTTGCAATGCGGAGAAATTACTGTTTGTGCATTTACAATATTCATTGATTTTTGCCATTGAAAAACGTCCAGAAATGTTTGAAGCTACTGACTGAATGAAAGGAGCTGGCATCTCACTCTCTTTGAATCTTCTTTATCATGCTAAGAGGAGCAGGAAAAAGCAAAAAATTTCAGAATTGCACCTTGCAATGCGGAGAAATTACTGTTTGTGCATTTACAATATTCATTGATTTTTGCCATTGAAAAACGTCCAGAAATGATTGAAGCTACTGACTGAATGAAAGCAGCTGGCATCTCACTCTCTTTGAATCTTCTTTGTCATGCTAAGAGGAGCAGGAAAAAGCAAAAAATTTCAGAATTGCACCTTGCAATGCGGAGAAATTACTGTTTGTGCATTTACAATATTCATTGATTTTTGCCATTGAAAAACGTCCAGAAATGATTGAAGCTACTGACTGAATGAAAGGAGCTGGCATCTCACTCTCTTTGAATCTTCTTTATCATGCTAAGAGGAGCAGGAAAAAGCAAAAAATTTCAGAATTGCACCTTGCAATGCGGAGAAATTACTGTTTGTGCATTTACAATATTCATTGATTTTTGCCATTGAAAAACATGTTATTCATATACCAGAAATGTTTGAAGCTGCTGACTGAATGAAAGGAGCTGGCATCTCACTCTCTTTGAATCTTCATCATGCTAAGAGGAGCAGGAAAAAGCAAAAAAATTCAGAATTGCACCTTGCAATGCGGAGAAATTACTGTTTGTGCATTTACAATATTCATTGATTTTTGCCATTGAAAAACATCATGTTATTCATATACCAGAAATGATTGAAGCTACTGACTGAATGAAAGGAGCTGGCATCTCACTCTCTTTGAATCTTCTTTATCATGCTAAGAGGAGCAGGAAAAAGCAAAAAAATTCAGAATTGCACCTTGCAATGCGGAGAAATTACTGTTTGTGCATTTACAATATTCATTGATTTTTGCCATTGAAAAACATCATGTTATTCATATACCAGAAATGATTGAAGCTACTGACTGAATGAAAGGAGCTGGCATCTCACTCTCTTTGAATCTTCTTTATCATGCTAAGAGGAGCAGGAAAAAGCAAAAAATTTCAGAATTGCACCTTGCAATGCGGAGAAATTACTGTTTGTGCATTTACAATATTCATTGATTTTTGCCATTGAAAAACGTCCAGAAATGATTGAAGCTACTGACTGAATGAAAGGAGCTGGCATCTCACTCTCTTTGAATCTTCTTTATCATGCTAAGAGGAGCAGGAAAAAGCAAAAAATTTCAGAATTGCACCTTGCAATGTGGAGAAATTACTGTTTGTGCATTTACAATATTCATTGATTTTTGCCATTGAAAAACATCATGTTATTCATATACCAGAAATGTTTGAAGCTACTGACTGAATGAAAGGAGCTGGCATCTCACTCTCTTTGAATCTTCTTTATCATGCTAAGAGGAGCAGGAAAAAGCAAAAAAATTTCAGAATTGCACCTTGCAATGCGGAGAAATTACTGTTTGTGCATTTACAATATTCATTGATTTTTGCCATTGAAAAACGTCCAGAAATGATTGAAGCTACTGACTGAATGAAAGGAGCTGGCATCTCACTCTCTTTGAATCTTCTTTATCATGCTAAGAGGAGCAGGAAAAAGCAAAAAATTTCAGAATTGCACCTTGCAATGCGGAGAAATTACTGTTTGTGCATTTACAATATTCATTGATTTTTGCCATTGAAGAACATCATGTTATTCATATACCAGAAATGTTTGAAGCTACTGACTGAATGAAAGGAGCTGACATCTCACTCTCTTTGAATCTTCTTTATCATGCTAAGAGGAGCAGGAAAAAGCCAAAAATTTCAGAATTGCACCTTGCAATGCGGAGAAATTACTGTCTGTGCATTTACAATATTCATTGATTTTTGCCATTGAAAAACGTGCAGAAATGATTGAAGCTACTGACTGAATGAAAGGAGCTGGCATCTCACTCTCTTTGAATCTTCTTTATCATGCTAAGAGGAGCAGGAAAAAGCAAAAAATTTCAGAATTGCACCTTGCAATGCGGAGAAATTACTGTTTGTGCATTTACAATATTCATTGATTTTTGCCATTGAAAAACGTCCAGAAATGATTGAAGCTACTGACTGAATGAAAGGAGCTGGTATCTCACTCTCTTTGAATCTTCTTTATCATGCTAAGAGGAGCAGGAAAAAGCAAAAAATTTCAGAATTGCACCTTGCAATGCGGAGAAATTACTGTTTGTGCATTTACAATATTCATTTATTTTTGCCATTGAAAAACATCATGTTATTCATATACCAGAAATGTTTGAAGCTACTGACTGAATGAAAGGAGCTGGCATCTCACTCTCTTTGAATCTTCTTTTTCTTGCTAAGAGGAGCAGGAAAAAGCAAAAAATTTCAGAATTGCACTTTGCAATGCGGAGAAATTACTGTTTGTGCATTTACAATATTCATTGATTTTTGCCATTGAAAAACGTCCAGAAATGTTTCAAGCTACTTACTGAATGAAAGGAGCTGGCATCTCACTCTCTTTGAATCTTCTTTATCATGCTAAGAGGAGCAGGAAAAAGCAAAAAATTTCAGAATTGCACCTTGCAATGCGGAGAAATTACTGTTTGTGCATTTACAATATTCATTGATTTTTGCCATTGAAAAACGTCCAGAAATGATTGAAGCTACTGACTGAATGAAAGGATCTGGCATCTTACTCTCTTTGAATCTTCTTTATCATGCTAAGAGGAGCAGGAAAAAGCAAAAAATTTCAGAATTGCACCTTGCAATGCGGAGAAATTACTGTTTGTGCATTTACAATATTCATTGATTTTTGGCCTTGAAAAACATCATGTTATTCATATACCAGAAATGTTTGAAGCTACTGACTGAATGAAAGGAGCTGACATCTCACTCTCTTTGAATCTTCTTTATCATGCTAAGAGGAGCAGGAAAAAGCAAAAAATTTCAGAATTGCACCTTGCAATGCGGAGAAATTACTGTCTGTGCATTTACAATATTCATTGATTTTTGCCATTGAAAAACGTCCAGAAATGATTGAAGCTACTGACTGAATGAAAGGAGCTGGCATCTCACTCTCTTTGAATCTTCTTTATCATGCTAAGAGGAGCAGGAAAAAGCAAAAAATTTCAGAATTGCACCTTGCAATGCGGAGAAATTACTGTTTGTGCATTTACAATATTCATTGATTTTTGCCATTGAAAAACGTCCAGAAATGATTGAAGCTACCGACTGAATGAAAAGAGCTGGTATCTCACTCTCTTTGAATCTTCTTTATCATGCTAAGAGGAGCAGGAAAAAGCAAAAAATTTCAGAATTGCACCTTGCAATGCGGAGAAATTACTGTTTGTGCATTTACAATATTCATTGATTTTTGCCATTGAAAAACATCATGTTATTCATATACCAGAAATGTTTGAAGCTACTGACTGAATGAAAGGAGCTGGCATCTCACTCTCTTTGAATCTTCTTTATCTTGCTAAGAGGAGCAGGAAAAAGCAAAAAATTTCAGAATTGCACTTTGCAATGCGGAGAAATTACTGTTTGTGCATTAACAATATTCATTGATTTTTGCCATTGAAAAACGTCCAGAAATGATTGAAGCTACTGACTGAATGAAAGGAGCTGGCATCTCACTCTCTTTGAATCTTCTTTATCATGCTAAGAGGAGCAGGAGAAAGCAAAAAATTTCAGAATTGCACCTTGCAATGCGGAGAAATTACGGTTTGTGCATTTACAATATTCATTGATTTTTGCCATTGAAAAACATGTTATTCATATACCAGAAATGTTTGAAGCTACTGACTGAATGAAAGGAGCTGGCATCTCACTCTCTTTGAATCTTCTTTATCATGCTAAGAGGAGCAGGAAAAAGCAAAAAATTTCAGAATTGCACCTTGCAATTCGGAGAAAATACTGTTTGTGCATTTACAATATTCATTGATTTTTGCCATTGAAAAACGTCCAGAAATGATTGAAGCTACTGACTGAATGAAAGGAGCTGGCATCTCACTCTCTTTGAATCTTCTTTATCATGCTAAGAGGAGCAGGAAAAAGCAAAAAATTTCAGAATTGCACCTTGCAATGCGGAGAAATTACTGTTTGTGCATTTACAATATTCATTGATTTTTGCCATTGAAAAACATGTTATTCATATACCAGAAATGTTTGAAGCTGCTGACTGAATGAAAGGAGCTGGCATCTCACTCTCTTTGAATCTTCATCATGCTAAGAGGAGCAGGAAAAAGCAAAAAAATTCAGAATTGCACCTTGCAATGCGGAGAAATTACTGTTTGTGCATTTACAATATTCATTGATTTTTGCCATTGAAAAACATCATGTTATTCATATACCAGAAATGATTGAAGCTACTGACTGAATGAAAGGAGCTGGCATCTCACTCTCTTTGAATCTTCTTTATCATGCTAAGAGGAGCAGGAAAAAGCAAAAAATTTCAGAATTGCACCTTGCAATGCGGAGAAATTACTGTTTGTGCATTTACAATATTCATTGATTTTTGCCATTGAAAAACGTCCAGAAATGATTGAAGCTACTGACTGAATGAAAGGAGCTGGCATCTCACTCTCTTTGAATCTTCTTTATCATGCTAAGAGGAGCAGGAAAAAGCAAAAAATTTCAGAATTGCACCTTGCAATGTGGAGAAATTACTGTTTGTGCATTTACAATATTCATTGATTTTTGCCATTGAAAAACATCATGTTATTCATATACCAGAAATGTTTGAAGCTACTGACTGAATGAAAGGAGCTGGCATCTCACTCTCTTTGAATCTTCTTTATCATGCTAAGAGGAGCAGGAAAAAGCAAAAAAATTTCAGAATTGCACCTTGCAATGCGGAGAAATTACTCTTTGTGCATTTACAATATTCATTGATTTTTGCCATTGAAAAACGTGCAGAAATGATTGAAGCTACTGACTGAATGAAAGGAGCTGGCATCTCACTCTCTTTGAATCTTCTTTATCATGCTAAGAGGAGCAGGAAAAAGCAAAAAATTTCAGAATTGCACCTTGCAATGCGGAGAAATTACTGTTTGTGCATTTACAATATTCATTGATTTTTGCCATTGAAGAACATCATGTTATTCATATACCAGAAATGTTTGAAGCTACTGACTGAATGAAAGGAGCTGACATCTCACTCTCTTTGAATCTTCTTTATCATGCTAAGAGGAGCAGGAAAAAGCAAAAAATTTCAGAATTGCACCTTGCAATGCGGAGAAATTACTGTCTGTGCATTTACAATATTCATTGATTTTTGCCATTGAAAAACGTCCAGAAATGATTGAAGCTACTGACTGAATGAAAGGAGCTGGCATCTCACTCTCTTTGAATCTTCTTTATCATGCTAAGAGGAGCAGGAAAAAGCAAAAAATTTCAGAATTGCACCTTGCAATGCGGAGAAATTACTGTTTGTGCATTTACAATATTCATTGATTTTTGCCATTGAAAAACGTCCAGAAATGATTGAAGCTACTGACTGAATGAAAGGAGCTGGTATCTCACTCTCTTTGAATCTTCTTTATCATGCTAAGAGGAGCAGGAAAAAGCAAAAAATTTCAGAATTGCACCTTGCAATGCGGAGAAATTACTGTTTGTGCATTTACAATATTCATTTATTTTTGCCATTGAAAAACATCATGTTATTCATATACCAGAAATGTTTGAAGCTACTGACTGAATGAAAGGAGCTGGCATCTCACTCTCTTTGAATCTTCTTTTTCTTGCTAAGAGGAGCAGGAAAAAGCAAAAAATTTCAGAATTGCACTTTGCAATGCGGAGAAATTACTGTTTGTGCATTTGCAATATTCATTGATTTTTGCCATTGAAAAACGTCCAGAAATGTTTCAAGCTACTTACTGAATGAAAGGAGCTGGCATCTCACTCTCTTTGAATCTTCTTTATCATGCTAAGAGGAGCAGGAAAAAGCAAAAAATTTCAGAATTGCACCTTGCAATGCGGAGAAATTACTGTTTGTGCATTTACAATATTCATTGATTTTTGCCATTGAAAAACGTCCAGAAATGATTGAAGCTACTGACTGAATGAAAGGATCTGGCATCTTACTCTCTTTGAATCTTCTTTATCATGCTAAGAGGAGCAGGAAAAAGCAAAAAATTTCAGAATTGCACCTTGCAATGCGGAGAAATTACTGTTTGTGCATTCACAATATTCATTGATTTTTGCCATTGAAAAACATCATGTTATTCATATACCAGAAATGTTTGAAGCTACTGACTGAATGAAAGGAGCTGACATCTCACTCTCTTTGAATCTTCTTTATCATGCTAAGAGGAGCAGGAAAAAGCAAAAAATTTCAGAATTGCACCTTGCAATGCGGAGAAATTACTGTCTGTGCATTTACAATATTCATTGATTTTTGCCATTGAAAAACGTCCAGAAATGATTGAAGCTACTGACTGAATGAAAGGAGCTGGCATCTCACTCTCTTTGAATCTTCTTTATCATGCTAAGAGGAGCAGGAAAAAGCAAAAAATTTCAGAATTGCACCTTGCAATGCGGAGAAATTACTGTTTGTGCATTTACAATATTCATTGATTTTTGCCATTGAAAAACGTCCAGAAATGATTGAAGCTACCGACTGAATGAAAAGAGCTGGTATCTCACTCTCTTTGAATCTTCTTTATCATGCTAAGAGGAGCAGGAAAAAGCAAAAAATTTCAGAATTGCACCTTGCAATGCGGAGAAATTACTGTTTGTGCATTTACAATATTCATTGATTTTTGCCATTGAAAAACATCATGTTATTCATATACCAGAAATGTTTGAAGCTACTGACTGAATGAAAGGAGCTGGCATCTCACTCTCTTTGAATCTTCTTTATCTTGCTAAGAGGAGCAGGAAAAAGCAAAAAATTTCAGAATTGCACTTTGCAATGCGGAGAAATTACTGTTTGTGCATTAACAATATTCATTGATTTTTGCCATTGAAAAACGTCCAGAAATGATTGAAGCTACTGACTGAATGAAAGGAGCTGGCATCTCACTCTCTTTGAATCTTCTTTATCATGCTAAGAGGAGCAGGAGAAAGCAAAAAATTTCAGAATTGCACCTTGCAATGCGGAGAAATTACGGTTTGTGCATTTACAATATTCATTGATTTTTGCCATTGAAAAACATGTTATTCATATACCAGAAATGTTTGAAGCTACTGACTGAATGAAAGGAGCTGGCATCTCACTCTCTTTGAATCTTCTTTATCATGCTAAGAGAAGCAGGAAAAAGCAAAAAATTTCAGAATTGCACCTTGCAATTCGGAGAAAATACTGTTTGTGCATTTACAATATTCATTGATTTTTGCCATTGAAAAACGTCCAGAAATGATTGAAGCTACTGACTGAATGAAAGGAGCTGGCATCTCACTCTCTTTGAATCTTCTTTATCATGCTAAGAGGAGCAGGAAAAAGCAAAAAATTTCAGAATTGCACCTTGCAATGCGGAGAAATTACTGTTTGAGCATTTACAATATTCATTGATTTTTGCCATTGAAAAACATGTTATTCATATACCAGAAATGTTTGAAGCTACTGACTGAATGAAAGGAGCTGACATCTCACTCTCTTTGAATCTTCTTTATCATGCTAAGAGGAGCAGGAAAAAGCAAAAAATTTCAGAATTGCACCTTGCAATGCGGAGAAATTACTGTCTGTGCATTTACAATATTCATTGATTTTTGCCATTGAAAAACGTCCAGAAATGATTGAAGCTACTGACTGAATGAAAGGAGCTGGCATCTCACTCTCTTTGAATCTTCTTTATCATGCTAAGAGGAGCAGGAAAAAGCAAAAAATTTCAGAATTGCACCTTGCAATGCGGAGAAATTACTGTTTGTGCATTTACAATATTCATTGATTTTTGCCATTGAAAAACGTCCAGAAATGATTGAAGCTACTGACTGAATGAAAGGAGCTGGTATCTCACTCTCTTTGAATCTTCTTTATCATGCTAAGAGGAGCAGGAAAAAGCAAAAAATTTCAGAATTGCACCTTGCAATGCGGAGAAATTACTGTTTGTGCATTTACAATATTCATTTATTTTTGCCATTGAAAAACATCATGTTATTCATATACCAGAAATGTTTGAAGCTACTGACTGAATGAAAGGAGCTGGCATCTCACTCTCTTTGAATCTTCTTTTTCTTGCTAAGAGGAGCAGGAAAAAGCAAAAAATTTCAGAATTGCACTTTGCAATGCGGAGAAATTACTGTTTGTGCATTTACAATATTCATTGATTTTTGCCATTGAAAAACGTCCAGAAATGTTTCAAGCTACTTACTGAATGAAAGGAGCTGGCATCTCACTGTCTTTGAATCTTCTTTATCATGCTAAGAGGAGCAGGAAAAAGCAAAAAATTTCAGAATTGCACCTTGCAATGCGGAGAAATTACTGTTTGTGCATTTACAATATTCATTGATTTTTGCCATTGAAAAACGTCCAGAAATGATTGAAGCTACTGACTGAATGAAAGGATCTGGCATCTTACTCTCTTTGAATCTTCTTTATCATGCTAAGAGGAGCAGGAAAAAGCAAAAAATTTCAGAATTGCACCTTGCAATGCGGAGAAATTACTGTTTGTGCATTTACAATATTCATTGATTTTTGCCATTGAAAAACATCATGTTATTCATATACCAGAAATGTTTGAAGCTACTGACTGAATGAAAGGAGCTGACATCTCACTCTCTTTGAATCTTCTTTATCATGCTAAGAGGAGCAGGAAAAAGCAAAAAATTTCAGAATTGCACCTTGCAATGCGGAGAAATTACTGTCTGTGCATTTACAATATTCATTGATTTTTGCCATTGAAAAACGTCCAGAAATGATTGAAGCTACTGACTGAATGAAAGGAGCTGGCATCTCACTCTCTTTGAATCTTCTTTATCATGCTAAGAGGAGCAGGAAAAAGCAAAAAATTTCAGAATTGCACCTTGCAATGCGGAGAAATTACTGTTTGTGCATTTACAATATTCATTGATTTTTGCCATTGAAAAACGTCCAGAAATGATTGAAGCTACCGACTGAATGAAAAGAGCTGGTATCTCACTCTCTTTGAATCTTCTTTATCATGCTAAGAGGAGCAGGAAAAAGCAAAAAATTTCAGAATTGCACCTTGCAATGCGGAGAAATTACTGTTTGTGCATTTACAATATTCATTGATTTTTGCCATTGAAAAACATCATGTTATTCATATACCAGAAATGTTTGAAGCTACTGACTGAATGAAAGGAGCTGGCATCTCACTCTCTTTGAATCTTCTTTATCTTGCTAAGAGGAGCAGGAAAAAGCAAAAAATTTCAGAATTGCACTTTGCAATGCGGAGAAATTACTGTTTGTGCATTAACAATATTCATTGATTTTTGCCATTGAAAAACGTCCAGAAATGATTGAAGCTACTGACTGAATGAAAGGAGCTGGCATCTCACTCTCTTTGAATCTTCTTTATCATGCTAAGAGGAGCAGGAGAAAGCAAAAAATTTCAGAATTGCACCTTGCAATGCGGAGAAATTACGGTTTGTGCATTTACAATATTCATTGATTTTTGCCATTGAAAAACATGTTATTCATATACCAGAAATGTTTGAAGCTACTGACTGAATGAAAGGCGCTGACATCTCACTCTCTTTGAATCTTCTTTATCATGCTAAGAGGAGCAGGAAAAAGCAAAAAATTTCAGAATTGCACCTTGCAATGCGGAGAAATTACTGTCTGTGCATTTACAATATTCATTGATTTTTGCCATTGAAAAACGTCCAGAAATGATTGAAGCTACTGACTGAATGAAAGGAGCTGGCATCTCACTCTCTTTGAATCTTCTTTATCATGCTAAGAGGAGCAGGAAAAAGCAAAAAATTTCAGAATTGCACCTTGCAATGCGGAGAAATTACTGTTTGTGCATTTACAATATTCATTGATTTTTGCCATTGAAAAACGTCCAGAAATGATTGAAGCTACTGACTGAATGAAAGGAGCTGGTATCTCACTCTCTTTGAATCTTCTTTATCATGCTAAGAGGAGCAGGAAAAAGCTAAAAATTTCAGAATTGCACCTTGCAATGCGGAGAAATTACTGTTTGTGCATTTACAATATTCATTTATTTTTGCCATTGAAAAACATCATGTTATTCATATACCAGAAATGTTTGAAGCTACTGACTGAATGAAAGGAGCTGGCATCTCACTCTCTTTGAATCTTCTTTTTCTTGCTAAGAGGAGCAGGAAAAAGCAAAAAATTTCAGAATTGCACTTTGCAATGCGGAGAAATTACTGTTTGTGCATTTACAATATTCATTGATTTTTGCCATTGAAAAACGTCCAGAAATGTTTCAAGCTACTTACTGAATGAAAGGAGCTGGCATCTCACTCTCTTTGAATCTTCTTTATCATGCTAAGAGGAGCAGGAAAAAGCAAAAAATTTCAGAATTGCACCTTGCAATGCGGAGAAATTACTGTTTGTGCATTTACAATATTCATTGATTTTTGCCATTGAAAAACGTCCAGAAATGATTGAAGCTACTGACTGAATGAAAGCATCTGGCATCTTACTCTCTTTGAATCTTCTTTATCATGCTAAGAGGAGCAGGAAAAAGCAAAAAATTTCAGAATTGCACCTTGCAATGCGGAGAAATTACTGTTTGTGCATTTACAATATTCATTGATTTTTGCCATTGAAAAACATCATGTTATTCATATACCAGAAATGTTTGAAGCTACTGACTGAATGAAAGGAGCTGACATCTCACTCTCTTTGAATCTTCTTTATCATGCTAAGAGGAGCAGGAAAAAGCAAAAAATTTCAGAATTGCACCTTGCAATGCGGAGAAATTACTGTCTGTGCATTTACAATATTCATTGATTTTTGCCATTGAAAAACGTCCAGAAATGATTGAAGCTACTGACTGAATGAAAGGAGCTGGCATCTCACTCTCTTTGAATCTTCTTTATCATGCTAAGAGGAGCAGGAAAAAGCAAAAAATTTCAGAATTGCACCTTGCAATGCGGAGAAATTACTGTTTGTGCATTTACAATATTCATTGATTTTTGCCATTGAAAAACGTCCAGAAATGATTGAAGCTACCGACTGAATGAAAAGAGCTGGTATCTCACTCTCTTTGAATCTTCTTTATCATGCTAAGAGGAGCAGGAAAAAGCAAAAAATTTCAGAATTGCACCTTGCAATGCGGAGAAATTACTGTTTGTGCATTTACAATATTCATTGATTTTTGCCATTGAAAAACATCATGTTATTCATATACCAGAAATGTTTGAAGCTACTGACTGAATGAAAGGAGCTGGCATCTCACTCTCTTTGAATCTTCTTTATCTTGCTAAGAGGAGCAGGAAAAAGCAAAAAATTTCAGAATTGCACTTTGCAATGCGGAGAAATTACTGTTTGTGCATTAACAATATTCATTGATTTTTGCCATTGAAAAACGTCCAGAAATGATTGAAGCTACTGACTGAATGAAAGGAGCTGGCATCTCACTCTCTTTGAATCTTCTTTATCATGCTAAGAGGAGCAGGAGAAAGCAAAAAATTTCAGAATTGCACCTTGCAATGCGGAGAAATTACGGTTTGTGCATTTACAATATTCATTGATTTTTGCTATTGAAAAACATGTTATTCATATACCAGAAATGTTTGAAGCTACTGACTGAATGAAAGGAGCTGGCATCTCACTCTCTTTGAATCTTCTTTATCATGCTAAGAGGAGCAGGAAAAAGCAAAAAATTTCAGAATTGCACCTTGCAATTCGGAGAAAATACTGTTTGTGCATTTACAATATTCATTGATTTTTGCCATTGAAAAACGTCCAGAAATGATTGAAGCTACTGACTGAATGAAAGGAGCTGGCATCTCACTCTCTTTGAATCTTCTTTATCATGCTAAGAGGAGCAGGAAAAAGCAAAAAATTTCAGAATTGCACCTTGCAATGCGGAGAAATTACTGTTTGAGCATTTACAATATTCATTGATTTTTGCCATTGAAAAACATGTTATTCATATACCAGAAATGTTTGAAGCTACTGACTGAATGAAAGGAGCTGACATCTCACTCTCTTTGAATCTTCTTTATCATGCTAAGAGGAGCAGGAAAAAGCAAAAAATTTCAGAATTGCACCTTGCAATGCGGAGAAATTACTGTCTGTGCATTTACAATATTCATTGATTTTTGCCATTGAAAAACGTCCAGAAATGATTGAAGCTACTGACTGAATGAAAGGAGCTGGCATCTCACTCTCTTTGAATCTTCTTTATCATGCTAAGAGGAGCAGGAAAAAGCAAAAAATTTCAGAATTGCACCTTGCAATGCGGAGAAATTACTGTTTGTGCATTTACAATATTCATTGATTTTTGCCATTGAAAAACGTCCAGAAATGATTGAAGCTACTGACTGAATGAAAGGAGCTGGTATCTCACTCTCTTTGAATCTTCTTTATCATGCTAAGAGGAGCAGGAAAAAGCAAAAAATTTCAGAATTGCACCTTGCAATGCGGAGAAATTACTGTTTGTGCATTTACAATATTCATTTATTTTTGCCATTGAAAAACATCATGTTATTCATATACCAGAAATGTTTGAAGCTACTGACTGAATGAAAGGAGCTGGCATCTCACTCTCTTTGAATCTTCTTTTTCTTGCTAAGAGGAGCAGGAAAAAGCAAAAAATTTCAGAATTGCACTTTGCAATGCGGAGAAATTACTGTTTGTGCATTTACAATATTCATTGATTTTTGCCATTGAAAAACGTCCAGAAATGTTTCAAGCTACTGACTGAATGAAAGGAGCTGGCATCTCACTCTCTTTGAATCTTCTTTATCATGCTAAGAGGAGCAGGAAAAAGCAAAAAATTTCAGAATTGCACCTTGCAATGCGGAGAAATTACTGTTTGTGCATTTACAATATTCATTGATTTTTGCCATTGAAAAACGTCCAGAAATGATTGAAGCTACTGACTGAATGAAAGGATCTGGCATCTTACTCTCTTTGAATCTTCTTTATCATGCTAAGAGGAGCAGGAAAAAGCAAAAAATTTCAGAATTGCACCTTGCAATGCGGAGAAATTACTGTTTGTGCATTTACAATATTCATTGATTTTTGCCATTGAAAAACATCATGTTATTCATATACCAGAAATGTTTGAAGCTACTGACTGAATGAAAGGAGCTGACATCTCACTCTCTTTGAATCTTCTTTATCATGCTAAGAGGAGCAGGAAAAAGCAAAAAATTTCAGAATTGCACCTTGCAATGCGGAGAAATTACTGTCTGTGCATTTACAATATTCATTGATTTTTGCCATTGAAAAACGTCCAGAAATGATTGAAGCTACTGACTGAATGAAAGGAGCTGGCATCTCACTCTCTTTGAATCTTCTTTATCATGCTAAGAGGAGCAGGAAAAAGCAAAAAATTTCAGAATTGCACCTTGCAATGCGGAGAAATTACTGTTTGTGCATTTACAATATTCATTGATTTTTGCCATTGAAAAACGTCCAGAAATGATTGAAGCTACCGACTGAATGAAAAGAGCTGGTATCTCACTCTCTTTGAATCTTCTTTATCATGCTAAGAGGAGCAGGAAAAAGCAAAAAATTTCAGAATTGCACCTTGCAATGCGGAGAAATTACTGTTTGTGCATTTACAATATTCATTGATTTTTGCCATTGAAAAACATCATGTTATTCATATACCAGAAATGTTTGAAGCTACTGACTGAATGAAAGGAGCTGGCATCTCACTCTCTTTGAATCTTCTTTATCTTGCTAAGAGGAGCAGGAAAAAGCAAAAAATTTCAGAATTGCACTTTGCAATGCGGAGAAATTACTGTTTGTGCATTAACAATATTCATTGATTTTTGCCATTGAAAAACGTCCAGAAATGATTGAAGCTACTGACTGAATGAAAGGAGCTGGCATCTCACTCTCTTTGAATCTTCTTTATCATGCTAAGAGGAGCAGGAGAAAGCAAAAAATTTCAGAATTGCACCTTGCAATGCGGAGAAATTACGGTTTGTGCATTTACAATATTCATTGATTTTTGCCATTGAAAAACATGTTATTCATATACCAGAAATGTTTGAAGCTACTGACTGAATGAAAGGAGCTGGCATCTCACTCTCTTTGAATCTTCTTTATCATGCTAAGAGGAGCAGGAAAAAGCAAAAAATTTCAGAATTGCACCTTGCAATTCCGAGAAAATACTGTTTGTGCATTTACAATATTCATTGATTTTTGCCATTGAAAAACGTCCAGAAATGATTGAAGCTACTGACTGAATGAAAGGAGCTGGCATCTCACTCTCTTTGAATCTTCTTTATCATGCTAAGAGGAGCAGGAAAAAGCAAAAAATTTCAGAATTGCACCTTGCAATGCGGAGAAATTACTGTTTGTGCATTTACAATATTCATTGATTTTTGCCATTGAAAAACATGTTATTCATATACCAGAAATGTTTGAAGCTACTGACTGAATGAAAGGAGCTGGCATCTCACTCTCTTTGAATCTTCTTTATCATGCTAAGAGGAGCAGGAAAAAGCAAAAAAATTCAGAATTGCACCTTGCAATGCGGAGGAATTACTGTTTGTGCATTTACAATATTCATTGATTTTTGCCATTGAAAAACATCATGTTATTCATATACCAGAAATGATTGAAGCTACTGACTGAATGAAAGGAGCTGGCATCTCACTCTCTTTGAATCTTCTTTATCATGCTAAGAGGAGCAGGAAAAAGCAAAAAATTTCAGAATTGCACCTTGCAATGCGGAGAAAATACTGTTTGTGCATTTACAATATTCATTGATTTTTGCCATTGAAAAACGTCCAGAAATGATTGAAGCTACTGACTGAATGAAAGGAGCTGGCATCTCACTCTCTTTGAATCTTCTTTATCATGCTAAGAGGAGCAGGAAAAAGCAAAAAAATTCAGAATTGCACCTTGCAATGCGGAGAAATTACTGTTTGTGCATTTACAATATTCATTGATTTTTGCCATTGAAAAACATCATGTTATTCATATACCAGAAATGATTGAAGCTACTGACTGAATGAAAGGAGCTGGCATCTCACTCTCTTTGAATCTTCTTTATCATGCTAAGAGGAGCAGGAAAAAGCAAAAAATTTCAGAATTGCACCTTGCAATGCGGAGAAATTACTGTTTGTGCATTTACAATATTCATTGATTTTTGCCATTGAAAAACGTCCAGAAATGATTGAAGCTACTGACTGAATGAAAGGAGCTGGCATCTCACTCTCTTTGAATCTTCTTTATCATGCAAAGAGGAGCAGGAAAAAGCAAAAAATATCAGAATTGCACCTTGCAATGCGGAGAAATTACTGTTTGTGCATTTACAATATTCATTGATTTTTGCCATTGAAAAACATCATGTTATTCATATACCAGAAATGTTTGAAGCTACTGATTGAATGAAAGGAGCTGGCATCTCACTCTCTTTGAATCTTCTTTATCATGCTAAGAGGAGCAGGAAAAAGCAAAAAGTTTCAGAATTGCACCTTGCAATGCGGAGAAATTACTGTTTGTGCATTTACAATATTCATTGATTTTTGCCATTGAAAAACGTCCAGAAATGATTGAAGCTACTGACTGAATGAAAGGAGCTGGCATCTCACTCTCTTTGAATCTTCTTTATCATGCTAAGAGGAGCAGGAAAAAGCAAAAAATTTCAGAATTGCACCTTGCAATGCGGAGAAATTACTGTTTGTGCATTTACAATATTCATTGATTTTTGCCATTGAAAAACGTCCAGAAATGATTGAAGCTACTGACTGAATGAAAGGATCTGGCATCTTACTCTCTTTGAATCTTCTTTATCATGCTAAGAGGAGCAGGAAAAAGCAAAAAATTTCAGAATTGCACCTTGCAATGCGGAGAAATTACTGTTTGTGCATTTACAATATTCATTGATTTTTGCCATTGAAAAACATCATGTTATTCATATACCAGAAATGTTTGAAGCTACTGACTGAATGAAAGGAGCTGACATCTCACTCTCTTTGAATCTTCTTTATCATGCTAAGAGGAGCAGGAAAAAGCAAAAAATTTCAGAATTGCACCTTGCAATGCGGAGAAATTACTGTCTGTGCATTTACAATATTCATTGATTTTTGCCATTGAAAAACGTCCAGAAATGATTGAAGCTACTGACTGAATGAAAGGAGCTGGCATCTCACTCTCTTTGAATCTTCTTTATCATGCTAAGAGGAGCAGGAAAAAGCAAAAAATTTCAGAATTGCACCTTGCAATGCGGAGAAATTACTGTTTGTGCATTTACAATATTCATTGATTTTTGCCATTGAAAAACGTCCAGAAATGATTGAAGCTACTGACTGAATGAAAGGAGCTGGTATCTCACTCTCTTTGAATCTTCTTTAACATGCTAAGAGGAGCAGGAAAAAGCAAAAAATTTCAGAATTGCACCTTGCAATGCGGAGAAATTACTGTTTGTGCATTTACAATATTCATTTATTTTTGCCATTGAAAAACATCATGTTATTCATATACCAGAAATGTTTGAAGCTACTGACTGAATGAAAGGAGCTGGCATCTCACTCTCTTTGAATCTTCTTTATCTTGCTAAGAGGAGCAGGAAAAAGCAAAAAATTTCAGAATTGCACTTTGCAATGCGGAGAAATTACTGTTTGTGCATTTACAATATTCATTGATTTTTGCCATTGAAAAACATCCAGAAATGTTTGAAGCTACTGACTGAATGAAAGGAGCTGGCATCTCACTCTCTTTGAATCTTCTTTATCATGCTAAGAGGAGCAGGAAAAAGCAAAAAATTTCAGAATTGCACCTTGCAATGCGGAGAAATTACTGTTTGTGCATTTACAATATTCATTGATTTTTGCCATTGAAAAACGTCCAGAAATGATTGAAGCTACTGACTGAATGAAAGGATCTGGCATCTTACACTCTTTGAATCTTCTTTATCATGCTAAGAGGAGCAGGAAAAAGCAAAAAATTTCAGAATTGCACCTTGCAATGCGGAGAAATTACTGTTTGTGCATTTACAATATTCATTGATTTTTGCCATTGAAAAACATCATGTTATTCATATACCAGAAATGTTTGAAGCTACTGACTGAATGAAAGGAGCTGACATCTCACTCTCTTTGAATCTTCTTTATCATGCTAAGAGGAGCAGGAAAAAGCAAAAAATTTCAGAATTGCACCTTGCAATGCGGAGAAATTACTGTCTGTGCATTTACAATATTCATTGATTTTTGCCATTGAAAAACGTCCAGAAATGATTGAAGCTACTGACTGAATGAAAGGAGCTGGCATCTCACTCTCTTTGAATCTTCTTTATCATGCTAAGAGGAGCAGGAAAAAGCAAAAAATTTCAGAATTGCACCTTGCAATGCGGAGAAATTACTGTTTGTGCATTTACAATATTCATTGATTTTTGCCATTGAAAAACGTCCAGAAATGATTGAAGCTACCGACTGAATGAAAAGAGCTGGTATCTCACTCTCTTTGAATCTTCTTTATCATGCTAAGAGGAGCAGGAAAAAGCAAAAAATTTCAGAATTGCACCTTGCAATGCGGAGAAATTACTGTTTGTGCATTTACAATATTCATTGATTTTTGCCATTGAAAAACATGTTATTCATATACCAGAAATGTTTGAAGCTACTGACTGAATGAAAGGAGCTGGCATCTCACTCTCTTTGAATCTTCTTTATCATGCTAAGAGGAGCAGGAAAAAGCAAAAAAATTCAGAATTGCACCTTGCAATGCGGAAAAATTACTGTTTGTGCATTTACAATATTCATTGATTTTTGCCATTGAAAAACATCATGTTATTCATATACCAGAAATGATTGAAGCTACTGACTGAATGAAAGGAGCTGGCATCTCACTCTCTTTGAATCTTCTTTATCATGCTAAGAGGAGCAGGAAAAAGCAAAAAATTTCAGAATTGCACCTTGCAATGCGGAGAAAATACTGTTTGTGCATTTACAATATTCATTGATTTTTGCCATTGAAAAACGTCCAGAAATGATTGAAGCTACTGACTGAATGAAAGGAGCTGGCATCTCACTCTCTTTGAATCTTCTTTATCATGCTAAGAGGAGCAGGAAAAAGCAAAAAAATTCAAAATTGCACCTTGCAATGCGGAGAAATTACTGTTTGTGCATTTACAATATTCATTGATTTTTGCCATTGAAAAACATCATGTTATTCATATACTAGAAATGATTGAAGCTACTGACTGAATGAAAGGAGCTGGCATCTCACTCTCTTTGAATCTTCTTTATCATGCTAAGAGGAGCAGGAAAAAGCAAAAAATTTCAGAATTGCACCTTGCAATGCGGAGAAATTACTGTTTGTGCATTTACAATATTCATTGATTTTTGCCATTGAAAAACGTCCAGAAATGATTGAAGCTACTGACTGAATGAAAGGAGCTGGCATCTCACTCTCTTTGAATCTTCTTTATCATGCAAAGAGGAGCAGGAAAAAGCAAAAAATTTCAGAATTGCACCTTGCAATGCGGAGAAATTACTGTTTGTGCATTTACAATATTCATTGATTTTTGCCATTGAAAAACATCATGTTATTCATATACCAGAAATGTTTGAAGCTACTGACTGAATGAAAGGAGCTGGCATCTCACTCTCTTTGAATCTTCTTTATCATGCTAAGAGGAGCAGGAAAAAGCAAAAAGTTTCAGAATTGCACCTTGCAATGCGGAGAAATTACTGTTTGTGCATTTACAATATTCATTGATTTTTGCCATTGAAAAACGTCCAGAAATGATTGAAGCTACTGACTGAATGAAAGGAGCTGGCATCTCACTCTCTTTGAATCTTCTTTATCATGCTAAGAGGAGCAGGAAAAAGCAAAAAATTTCAGAATTGCACCTTGCAATGCGGAGAAATTACTGTTTGTGCATTTACAATATTCATTGATTTTTGCCATTGAAAAACGTCCAGAAATGATTGAAGCTACTGACTGAATGAAAGAATCTGGCATCTTACTCTCTTTGAATCTTCTTTATCATGCTAAGAGGAGCAGGAAAAAGCAAAAAATTTCAGAATTGCACCTTGCAATGCGGAGAAATTACTGTTTGTGCATTTACAATATTCATTGATTTTTGCCATTGAAAAACATCATGTTATTCATATACCAGAAATGTTTGAAGCTACTGACTGAATGAAAGGAGCTGACATCTCACTCTCTTTGAATCTTCTTTATCATGCTAAGAGGAGCAGGAAAAAGCAAAAAATTTCAGAATTGCACCTTGCAATGCGGAGAAATTACTGTCTGTGCATTTACAATATTCATTGATTTTTGCCATTGAAAAACGTCCAGAAATGATTGAAGCTACTGACTGAATGAAAGGAGCTGGCATCTCACTCTCTTTGAATCTTCTTTATCATGCTAAGAGGAGCAGGAAAAAGCAAAAAATTTCAGAATTGCACCTTGCAATGCGGAGAAATTACTGTTTGTGCATTTACAATATTCATTGATTTTTGCCATTGAAAAACGTCCAGAAATGATTGAAGCTACTGACTGAATGAAAGGAGCTGGTATCTCACTCTCTTTGAATCTTCTTTAACATGCTAAGAGGAGCAGGAAAAAGCAAAAAATTTCAGAATTGCACCTTGCAATGCGGAGAAATTACTGTTTGTGCATTTACAATATTCATTGATTTTTGCCATTGAAAAACGTCCAGAAATGATTGAAGCTACTGACTGAATGAAAGGAGCTGGTATCTCACTCTCTTTGAATCTTCTTTAACATGCTAAGAGGAGCAGGAAAAAGCAAAAAATTTCAGAATTGCACCTTGCAATGCGGAGAAATTACTGTTTGTGCATTTACAATATTCATTGATTTTTGCCATTGAAAAACATCATGTTATTCATATACCAGAAATGTTTGAAGCTACTGACTGAATGAAAGGAGCTGACATCTCACTCTCTTTGAATCTTCTTTATCATGCTAAGAGGAGCAGGAAAAAGCAAAAAATTTCAGAATTGCACCTTGCAATGCGGAGAAATTACTGTCTGTGCATTTACAATATTCATTGATTTTTGCCATTGAAAAACGTCCAGAAATGATTGAAGCTACTGACTGAATGAAAGGAGCTGGCATCTCACTCTCTTTGAATCTTCTTTATCATGCTAAGAGGAGCAGGAAAAAGCAAAAAATTTCAGAATTGCACCTTGCAATGCGGAGAAATTACTGTTTGTGCATTTACAATATTCATTGATTTTTGCCATTGAAAAACGTCCAGAAATGATTGAAGCTACCGACTGAATGAAAAGAGCTGGTATCTCACTCTCTTTGAATCTTCTTTATCATGCTAAGAGGAGCAGGAAAAAGCAAAAAATTTCAGAATTGCACCTTGCAATGCGGAGAAATTACTGTTTGTGCATTTACAATATTCATTGATTTTTGCCATTGAAAAACATCATGTTATTCATATACCAGAAATGTTTGAAGCTACTGACTGAATGAAAGGAGCTGGCATCTCACTCTCTTTGAATCTTCTTTATCTTGCTAAGAGGAGCAGGAAAAAGCAAAAAATTTCAGAATTGCACTTTGCAATGCGGAGAAATTACTGTTTGTGCATTTACAATATTCATTGATTTTTGCCATTGAAAAACGTCCAGAAATGATTGAAGCTACTGACTGAATGAAAGGAGCTGGCATCTCACTCTCTTTGAATCTTCTTTATCATGCTAAGAGGAGCAGGAAAAAGCAAAAAATTTCAGAATTGCACCTTGCAATGCGGAGAAATTACTGTTTGTGCATTTACAATATTCATTGATTTTTGCCATTGAAAAACGTCCAGAAATGATTGAAGCTACTGACTGAATGAAAGGAGCTGGTATCTCACTCTCTTTGAATCTTCTTTAACATGCTAAGAGGAGCAGGAAAAAGCAAAAAATTTCAGAATTGCACCTTGCAATGCGGAGAAATTACTGTTTGTGCATTTACAATATTCATTTATTTTTGCCATTGAAAAACATCATGTTATTCATATACCAGAAATGTTTGAAGCTACTGACTGAATGAAAGGAGCTGGCATCTCACTCTCTTTGAATCTTCTTTATCTTGCTAAGAGGAGCAGGAAAAAGCAAAAAATTTCAGAATTGCACTTTGCAATGCGGAGAAATTACTGTTTGTGCATTTACAATATTCATTGATTTTTGCCATTGAAAAACGTCCAGAAATGTTTGAAGCTACTGACTGAATGAAAGGAGCTGGCATCTCACTCTCTTTGAATCTTCTTTATCATGCTAAGAGGAGCAGGAAAAAGCAAAAAATTTCAGAATTGCACCTTGCAATGCGGAGAAATTACTGTTTGTGCATTTACAATATTCATTGATTTTTGCCATTGAAAAACGTCCAGAAATGATTGAAGCTACTGACTGAATGAAAGGATCTGGCATCTTACTCTCTTTGAATCTTCTTTATCATGCTAAGAGGAGCAGGAAAAAGCAAAAAATTTCAGAATTGCACCTTGCAATGCGGAGAAATTACTGTTTGTGCATTTACAATATTCATTGATTTTTGCCATTGAAAAACATCGTTATTCATATACCAGAAATGTTTGAAGCTACTGACTGAATGAAAGGAGCTGACATCTCACTCTCTTTGAATCTTCTTTATCATGCTAAGAGGAGCAGGAAAAAGCAAAAAATTTCAGAATTGCACCTTGCAATGCGGAGAAATTACTGTCTGTGCATTTACAATATTCATTGATTTTTGCCATTGAAAAACGTCCAGAAATGATTGAAGCTACTGACTGAATGAAAGGAGCTGGCATCTCACTCTCTTTGAATCTTCTTTATCATGCTAAGAGGAGCAGGAAAAAGCAAAAAATTTCAGAATTGCACCTTGCAATGCGGAGAAATTACTGTTTGTGCATTTACAATATTCATTGATTTTTGCCATTGAAAAACGTCCAGAAATGATTGAAGCTACCGACTGAATGAAAAGAGCTGGTATCTCACTCTCTTTGAATCTTCTTTATCATGCTAAGAGGAGCAGGAAAAAGCAAAAAATTTCAGAATTGCACCTTGCAATGCGGAGAAATTATTGTTTGTGCATTTACAATATTCATTGATTTTTGCCATTGAAAAACATCATGTTATTCATATACCAGAAATGTTTGAAGCTACTGACTGAATGAAAGGAGCTGGCATCTCACTCTCTTTGAATCTTCTTTATCTTGCTAAGAGGAGCAGGAAAAAGCAAAAAATTTCAGAATTGCACTTTGCAATGCGGAGAAATTACTGTTTGTGCATTTACAATATTCATTGATTTTTGCCATTGAAAAACATGTTATTCATATACCAGAAATGTTTGAAGCTACTGACTGAATGAAAGGAGCTGGCATCTCACTCTCTTTGAATCTTCTTTATCATGCTAAGAGGAGCAGGAAAAAGCAAAAAATTTCAGAATTGCACCTTGCAATGCGGAGAAATTACTGTTTGTGCATTTACAATATTCATTGATTTTTGCCATTGAAAAACATCATGTTATTCATATACCAGAAATGTTTGAAGCTACTGACTGAATGAAAGGAGCTGGCATCTCACTCTCTTTGAATCTTCTTTATCATGCTAAGAGGAGCAGGAAAAAGCAAAAAATTTCAGAATTGCACCTTGCAATGCGGAGAAATTACTGTTTGTGCATTTACAATATTCATTGATTTTTGCCATTGAAAAACGTCCAGAAATGATTGAAGCTACTGACTGAATGAAAGGAGCTGGCATCTCACTCTCTTTGAATCTTCTTTATCATGCTAAGAGGAGCAGGAAAAAGCAAAAAATTTCAGAATTGCACCTTGCAATGCGGAGAAATTACTGTTTGTGCATTTACAATATTCATTGATTTTTGCCATTGAAAAACGTCCAGAAATGATTGAAGCTACTGACTGAATGAAAGGATCTGGCATCTTACGCTCTTTGAATCTTCTTTATCATGCTAAGAGGAGCAGGAAAAAGCAAAAAATTTCAGAATTGCACCTTGCAATGCGGAGAAATTACTGTTTGTGCATTTACAATATTCATTGATTTTTGCCATTGAAAAACATCATGTTATTCATATACCAGAAATGTTTGAAGCTACTGACTGAATGAAAGGAGCTGACATCTCACTCTCTTTGAATCTTCTTTATCATGCTAAGAGGAGCAGGAAAAAGCAAAAAATTTCAGAATTGCACCTTGCAATGCGGAGAAATTACTGTCTGTGCATTTACAATATTCATTGATTTTTGCCATTGAAAAACGTCCAGAAATGATTGAAGCTACTGACTGAATGAAAGGAGCTGGCATCTCACTCTCTTTGAATCTTCTTTATCATGCTAAGAGGAGCAGGAAAAAGCAAAAAATTTCAGAATTGCACCTTGCAATGCGGAGAAATTACTGTTTGTGCATTTACAATATTCATTGATTTTTGCCATTGAAAAACGTCCAGAAATGATTGAAGCTACCGACTGAATGAAAAGAGCTGGTATCTCACTCTCTTTGAATCTTCTTTATCATGCTAAGAGGAGCAGGAAAAAGCAAAAAATTTCAGAATTGCACCTTGCAATGCGGAGAAATTACTGTTTGTGCATTTACAATATTCATTGATTTTTGCCATTGAAAAACATGTTATTCATATACCAGAAATGTTTGAAGCTACTGACTGAATGAAAGGAGCTGGCATCTCACTCTCTTTGAATCTTCTTTATCATGCTAAGAGGAGCAGGAAAAAGCAAAAAAATTCAGAATTGCACCTTGCAATGCGGAAAAATTACTGTTTGTGCATTTACAATATTCATTGATTTTTGCCATTGAAAAACATCATGTTATTCATATACCAGAAATGATTGAAGCTACTGACTGAATGAAAGGAGCTGGCATCTCACTCTCTTTGAATCTTCTTTATCATGCTAAGAGGAGCAGGAAAAAGCAAAAAATTTCAGAATTGCACCTTGCAATGCGGAGAAAATACTGTTTGTGCATTTACAATATTCATTGATTTTTGCCATTGAAAAACGTCCAGAAATGATTGAAGCTACTGACTGAATGAAAGGAGCTGGCATCTCACTCTCTTTGAATCTTCTTTATCATGCTAAGAGGAGCAGGAAAAAGCAAAAAAATTCAAAATTGCACCTTGCAATGCGGAGAAATTACTGTTTGTGCATTTACAATATTCATTGATTTTTGCCATTGAAAAACATCATGTTATTCATATACCAGAAATGATTGAAGCTACTGACTGAATGAAAGGAGCTGGCATCTCACTCTCTTTGAATCTTCTTAATCATGCTAAGAGGAGCAGGAAAAAGCAAAAAATTTCAGAATTGCACCTTGCAATGCGGAGAAATTACTGTTTGTGCATTTACAATATTCATTGATTTTTGCCATTGAAAAACGTCCAGAAATGATTGAAGCTACTGACTGAATGAAAGGAGCTGGCATCTCACTCTCTTTGAATCTTCTTTATCATGCAAAGAGGAGCAGGAAAAAGCAAAAAATTTCAGAATTGCACCTTGCAATGCGGAGAAATTACTGTTTGTGCATTTACAATATTCATTGATTTTTGCCATTGAAAAACATCATGTTATTCATATACCAGAAATGTTTGAAGCTACTGACTGAATGAAAGGAGCTGGCATCTCACTCTCTTTGAATCTTCTTTATCATGCTAAGAGGAGCAGGAAAAAGCAAAAAGTTTCAGAATTGCACCTTGCAATGCGGAGAAATTACTGTTTGTGCATTTACAATATTCATTGATTTTTGCCATTGAAAAACGTCCAGAAATGATTGAAGCTACTGACTGAATGAAAGGAGCTGGCATCTCACTCTCTTTGAATCTTCTTTATCATGCTAAGAGGAGCAGGAAAAAGCAAAAAATTTCAGAATTGCACCTTGCAATGCGGAGAAATTACTGTTTGTGCATTTACAATATTCATTGATTTTTGCCATTGAAAAACGTCCAGAAATGATTGAAGCTACTGACTGAATGAAAGGATCTGGCATCTTACTCTCTTTGAATCTTCTTTATCATGCTAAGAGGAGCAGGAAAAAGCAAAAAATTTCAGAATTGCACCTTGCAATGCGGAGAAATTACTGTTTGTGCATTTACAATATTCATTGATTTTTGCCATTGAAAAACATCATGTTATTCATATACCAGAAATGTTTGAAGCTACTGACTGAATGAAAGGAGCTGACATCTCACTCTCTTTGAATCTTCTTTATCATGCTAAGAGGAGCAGGAAAAAGCAAAAAATTTCAGAATTGCACCTTGCAATGCGGAGAAATTACTGTCTGTGCATTTACAATATTCATTGATTTTTGCCATTGAAAAACGTCCAGAAATGATTGAAGCTACTGACTGAATGAAAGGAGCTGGCATCTCACTCTCTTTGAATCTTCTTTATCATGCTAAGAGGAGCAGGAAAAAGCAAAAAATTTCAGAATTGCACCTTGCAATGCGGAGAAATTACTGTTTGTGCATTTACAATATTCATTGATTTTTGCCATTGAAAAACGTCCAGAAATGATTGAAGCTACTGACTGAATGAAAGGAGCTGGTATCTCACTCTCTTTGAATCTTCTTTAACATGCTAAGAGGAGCAGGAAAAAGCAAAAAATTTCAGAATTGCACCTTGCAATGCGGAGAAATTACTGTTTGTGCATTTACAATATTCATTGATTTTTGCCATTGAAAAACGTCCAGAAATGATTGAAGCTACTGACTGAATGAAAGGAGCTGGTATCTCACTCTCTTTGAATCTTCTTTAACATGCTAAGAGGAGCAGGAAAAAGCAAAAAATTTCAGAATTGCACCTTGCAATGCGGAGAAATTACTGTTTGTGCATTTACAATATTCATTGATTTTTGCCATTGAAAAACATCATGTTATTCATATACCAGAAATGTTTGAAGCTACTGACTGAATGAAAGGAGCTGACATCTCACTCTCTTTGAATCTTCTTTATCATGCTAAGAGGAGCAGGAAAAAGCAAAAAATTTCAGAATTGCACCTTGCAATGCGGAGAAATTACTGTCTGTGCATTTACAATATTCATTGATTTTTGCCATTGAAAAACGTCCAGAAATGATTGAAGCTACTGACTGAATGAAAGGAGCTGGCATCTCACTCTCTTTGAATCTTCTTTATCATGCTAAGAGGAGCAGGAAAAAGCAAAAAATTTCAGAATTGCACCTTGCAATGCGGAGAAATTACTGTTTGTGCATTTACAATATTCATTGATTTTTGCCATTGAAAAACGTCCAGAAATGATTGAAGCTACCGACTGAATGAAAAGAGCTGGTATCTCACTCTCTTTGAATCTTCTTTATCATGCTAAGAGGAGCAGGAAAAAGCAAAAAATTTCAGAATTGCACCTTGCAATGCGGAGAAATTACTGTTTGTGCATTTACAATATTCATTGATTTTTGCCATTGAAAAACATCATGTTATTCATATACCAGAAATGTTTGAAGCTACTGACTGAATGAAAGGAGCTGGCATCTCACTCTCTTTGAATCTTCTTTATCTTGCTAAGAGGAGCAGGAAAAAGCAAAAAATTTCAGAATTGCACTTTGCAATGCGGAGAAATTACTGTTTGTGCATTTACAATATTCATTGATTTTTGCCATTGAAAAACGTCCAGAAATGATTGAAGCTACTGACTGAATGAAAGGAGCTGGCATCTCACTCTCTTTGAATCTTCTTTATCATGCTAAGAGGAGCAGGAAAAAGCAAAAAATTTCAGAATTGCACCTTGCAATGCGGAGAAATTACTGTTTGTGCATTTACAATATTCATTGATTTTTGCCATTGAAAAACGTCCAGAAATGATTGAAGCTACTGACTGAATGAAAGGAGCTGGCATCTCACTCTCTTTGAATCTTCTTTATCATGCAAAGAGGAGCAGGAAAAAGCAAAAAATTTCAGAATTGCACCTTGCAATGCGGAGAAATTACTGTTTGTGCATTTACAATATTCATTGATTTTTGCCATTGAAAAACATCATGTTATTCATATACCAGAAATGTTTGAAGCTACTGACTGAATGAAAGGAGCTGGCATCTCACTCTCTTTGAATCTTCTTTATCATGCTAAGAGGAGCAGGAAAAAGCAAAAAGTTTCAGAATTGCACCTTGCAATGCGGAGAAATTACTGTTTGTGCATTTACAATATTCATTGATTTTTGCCATTGAAAAACGTCCAGAAATGATTGAAGCTACTGACTGAATGAAAGGAGCTGGCATCTCACTCTCTTTGAATCTTCTTTATCATGCTAAGAGGAGCAGGAAAAAGCAAAAAATTTCAGAATTGCACCTTGCAATGCGGAGAAATTACTGTTTGTGCATTTACAATATTCATTGATTTTTGCCATTGAAAAACGTCCAGAAATGATTGAAGCTACTGACTGAATGAAAGGATCTGGCATCTTACTCTCTTTGAATCTTCTTTATCATGCTAAGAGGAGCAGGAAAAAGCAAAAAATTTCAGAATTGCACCTTGCAATGCGGAGAAATTACTGTTTGTGCATTTACAATATTCATTGATTTTTGCCATTGAAAAACATCATGTTATTCATATACCAGAAATGTTTGAAGCTACTGACTGAATGAAAGGAGCTGACATCTCACTCTCTTTGAATCTTCTTTATCATGCTAAGAGGAGCAGGAAAAAGCAAAAAATTTCAGAATTGCACCTTGCAATGCGGAGAAATTACTGTCTGTGCATTTACAATATTCATTGATTTTTGCCATTGAAAAACGTCCAGAAATGATTGAAGCTACTGACTGAATGAAAGGAGCTGGCATCTCACTCTCTTTGAATCTTCTTTATCATGCTAAGAGGAGCAGGAAAAAGCAAAAAATTTCAGAATTGCACCTTGCAATGCGGAGAAATTACTGTTTGTGCATTTACAATATTCATTGATTTTTGCCATTGAAAAACGTCCAGAAATGATTGAAGCTACTGACTGAATGAAAGGAGCTGGTATCTCACTCTCTTTGAATCTTCTTTAACATGCTAAGAGGAGCAGGAAAAAGCAAAAAATTTCAGAATTGCACCTTGCAATGCGGAGAAATTACTGTTTGTGCATTTACAATATTCATTGATTTTTGCCATTGAAAAACGTCCAGAAATGATTGAAGCTACTGACTGAATGAAAGGAGCTGGTATCTCACTCTCTTTGAATCTTCTTTAACATGCTAAGAGGAGCAGGAAAAAGCAAAAAATTTCAGAATTGCACCTTGCAATGCGGAGAAATTACTGTTTGTGCATTTACAATATTCATTGATTTTTGCCATTGAAAAACATCATGTTATTCATATACCAGAAATGTTTGAAGCTACTGACTGAATGAAAGGAGCTGACATCTCACTCTCTTTGAATCTTCTTTATCATGCTAAGAGGAGCAGGAAAAAGCAAAAAATTTCAGAATTGCACCTTGCAATGCGGAGAAATTACTGTCTGTGCATTTACAATATTCATTGATTTTTGCCATTGAAAAACGTCCAGAAATGATTGAAGCTACTGACTGAATGAAAGGAGCTGGCATCTCACTCTCTTTGAATCTTCTTTATCATGCTAAGAGGAGCAGGAAAAAGCAAAAAATTTCAGAATTGCACCTTGCAATGCGGAGAAATTACTGTTTGTGCATTTACAATATTCATTGATTTTTGCCATTGAAAAACGTCCAGAAATGATTGAAGCTACCGACTGAATGAAAAGAGCTGGTATCTCACTCTCTTTGAATCTTCTTTATCATGCTAAGAGGAGCAGGAAAAAGCAAAAAATTTCAGAATTGCACCTTGCAATGCGGAGAAATTACTGTTTGTGCATTTACAATATTCATTGATTTTTGCCATTGAAAAACATCATGTTATTCATATACCAGAAATGTTTGAAGCTACTGACTGAATGAAAGGAGCTGGCATCTCACTCTCTTTGAATCTTCTTTATCTTGCTAAGAGGAGCAGGAAAAAGCAAAAAATTTCAGAATTGCACTTTGCAATGCGGAGAAATTACTGTTTGTGCATTTACAATATTCATTGATTTTTGCCATTGAAAAACGTCCAGAAATGATTGAAGCTACTGACTGAATGAAAGGAGCTGGCATCTCACTCTCTTTGAATCTTCTTTATCATGCTAAGAGGAGCAGGAAAAAGCAAAAAATTTCAGAATTGCACCTTGCAATGCGGAGAAATTACTGTTTGTGCATTTACAATATTCATTGATTTTTGCCATTGAAAAACGTCCAGAAATGATTGAAGCTACTGACTGAATGAAAGGAGCTGGTATCTCACTCTCTTTGAATCTTCTTTAACATGCTAAGAGGAGCAGGAAAAAGCAAAAAATTTCAGAATTGCACCTTGCAATGCGGAGAAATTACTGTTTGTGCATTTACAATATTCATTTATTTTTGCCATTGAAAAACATCATGTTATTCATATACCAGAAATGTTTGAAGCTACTGACTGAATGAAAGGAGCTGGCATCTCACTCTCTTTGAATCTTCTTTATCTTGCTAAGAGGAGCAGGAAAAAGCAAAAAATTTCAGAATTGCACTTTGCAATGCGGAGAAATTACTGTTTGTGCATTTACAATATTCATTGATTTTTGCCATTGAAAAACGTCCAGAAATGTTTGAAGCTACTGACTGAATGAAAGGAGCTGGCATCTCACTCTCTTTGAATCTTCTTTATCATGCTAAGAGGAGCAGGAAAAAGCAAAAAATTTCAGAATTGCACCTTGCAATGCGGAGAAATTACTGTTTGTGCATTTACAATATTCATTGATTTTTGCCATTGAAAAACGTCCAGAAATGATTGAAGCTACTGACTGAATGAAAGGATCTGGCATCTTACTCTCTTTGAATCTTCTTTATCATGCTAAGAGGAGCAGGAAAAAGCAAAAAATTTCAGAATTGCACCTTGCAATGCGGAGAAATTACTGTTTGTGCATTTACAATATTCATTGATTTTTGCCATTGAAAAACATCGTTATTCATATACCAGAAATGTTTGAAGCTACTGACTGAATGAAAGGAGCTGACATCTCACTCTCTTTGAATCTTCTTTATCATGCTAAGAGGAGCAGGAAAAAGCAAAAAATTTCAGAATTGCACCTTGCAATGCGGAGAAATTACTGTCTGTGCATTTACAATATTCATTGATTTTTGCCATTGAAAAACGTCCAGAAATGATTGAAGCTACTGACTGAATGAAAGGAGCTGGCATCTCACTCTCTTTGAATCTTCTTTATCATGCTAAGAGGAGCAGGAAAAAGCAAAAAATTTCAGAATTGCACCTTGCAATGCGGAGAAATTACTGTTTGTGCATTTACAATATTCATTGATTTTTGCCATTGAAAAACGTCCAGAAATGATTGAAGCTACCGACTGAATGAAAAGAGCTGGTATCTCACTCTCTTTGAATCTTCTTTATCATGCTAAGAGGAGCAGGAAAAAGCAAAAAATTTCAGAATTGCACCTTGCAATGCGGAGAAATTACTGTTTGTGCATTTACAATATTCATTGATTTTTGCCATTGAAAAACATCATGTTATTCATATACCAGAAATGTTTGAAGCTACTGACTGAATGAAAGGAGCTGGCATCTCACTCTCTTTGAATCTTCTTTATCTTGCTAAGAGGAGCAGGAAAAAGCAAAAAATTTCAGAATTGCACTTTGCAATGCGGAGAAATTACTGTTTGTGCATTTACAATATTCATTGATTTTTGCCATTGAAAAACATGTTATTCATATACCAGAAATGTTTGAAGCTACTGACTGAATGAAAGGAGCTGGCATCTCACTCTCTTTGAATCTTCTTTATCATGCTAAGAGGAGCAGGAAAAAGCAAAAAATTTCAGAATTGCACCTTGCAATGCGGAGAAATTACTGTTTGTGCATTTACAATATTCATTGATTTTTGCCATTGAAAAACATCATGTTATTCATATACCAGAAATGTTTGAAGCTACTGACTGAATGAAAGGAGCTGGCATCTCACTCTCTTTGAATCTTCTTTATCATGCTAAGAGGAGCAGGAAAAAGCAAAAAATTTCAGAATTGCACCTTGCAATGCGGAGAAATTACTGTTTGTGCATTTACAATATTCATTGATTTTTGCCATTGAAAAACGTCCAGAAATGATTGAAGCTACTGACTGAATGAAAGGAGCTGGCATCTCACTCTCTTTGAATCTTCTTTATCATGCTAAGAGGAGCAGGAAAAAGCAAAAAATTTCAGAATTGCACCTTGCAATGCGGAGAAATTACTGTTTGTGCATTTACAATATTCATTGATTTTTGCCATTGAAAAACGTCCAGAAATGATTGAAGCTACTGACTGAATGAAAGGAGCTGGCATCTCACTCTCTTTGAATCTTTATCATGCTAAGAGGAGCAGGAAAAAGCAAAAAATTTCAGAATTGCACCTTGCAATGCGGAGAAATTACTGTTTGTGCATTTACAATATTCATTGATTTTTGCCATTGAAAAACATCATGTTATTCATATACCAGAAATGTTTGAAGCTACTGACTGAATGAAAGGAGCTGGCATCTCACTCTCTTTGAATCTTCTTTATCTTGCTAAGAGGAGCAGGAAAAAGCAAAAAATTTCAGAATTGCACTTTGCAATGCGGAGAAATTACTGTTTGTGCATTTACAATATTCATTGATTTTTGCCATTGAAAAACGTCCAGAAATGTTTGAAGCTACTGACTGAATGAAAGGAGCTGGCATCTCACTCTCTTTGAATCTTCTTTATCATGCTAAGAGGAGCAGGAAAAAGCAAAAAATTTCAGAATTGCACCTTGCAATGCGGAGAAATTACTGTTTGTGCATTTACAATATTCATTGATTTTTGCCATTGAAAAACGTCCAGAAATGATTGAAGCTACTGACTGAATGAAAGGAGCTGGTATCTCACTCTCTTTGAATCTTCTTTAACATGCTAAGAGGAGCAGGAAAAAGCAAAAAATTTCAGAATTGCACCTTGCAATGCGGAGAAATTACTGTTTGTGCATTTACAATATTCATTTATTTTTGCCATTGAAAAACATCATGTTATTCATATACCAGAAATGTTTGAAGCTACTGACTGAATGAAAGGAGCTGGCATCTCACTCTCTTTGAATCTTCTTTATCTTGCTAAGAGGAGCAGGAAAAAGCAAAAAATTTCAGAATTGCACTTTGCAATGCGGAGAAATTACTGTTTGTGCATTTACAATATTCATTGATTTTTGCCATTGAAAAACGTCCAGAAATGTTTGAAGCTACTGACTGAATGAAAGGAGCTGGCATCTCACTCTCTTTGAATCTTCTTTATCATGCTAAGAGGAGCAGGAAAAAGCAAAAAATTTCAGAATTGCACCTTGCAATGCGGAGAAATTACTGTTTGTGCATTTACAATATTCATTGATTTTTGCCATTGAAAAACGTCCAGAAATGATTGAAGCTACTGACTGAATGAAAGGATCTGGCATCTTACGCTCTTTGAATCTTCTTTATCATGCTAAGAGGAGCAGGAAAAAGCAAAAAATTTCAGAATTGCACCTTGCAATGCGGAGAAATTACTGTTTGTGCATTTACAATATTCATTGATTTTTGCCATTGAAAAACATCATGTTATTCATATACCAGAAATGTTTGAAGCTACTGACTGAATGAAAGGAGCTGACATCTCACTCTCTTTGAATCTTCTTTATCATGCTAAGAGGAGCAGGAAAAAGCAAAAAATTTCAGAATTGCACCTTGCAATGCGGAGAAATTACTGTTTGTGCATTTACAATATTCATTGATTTTTGCCATTGAAAAACGTCCAGAAATGATTGAAGCTACCGACTGAATGAAAAGAGCTGGTATCTCACTCTCTTTGAATCTTCTTTATCATGCTAAGAGGAGCAGGAAAAAGCAAAAAATTTCAGAATTGCACCTTGCAATGCGGAGAAATTACTGTTTGTGCATTTACAATATTCATTGATTTTTGCCATTGAAAAACATCATGTTATTCATATACCAGAAATGTTTGAAGCTACTGACTGAATGAAAGGAGCTGGCATCTCACTCTCTTTGAATCTTCTTTATCTTGCTAAGAGGAGCAGGAAAAAGCAAAAAATTTCAGAATTGCACTTTGCAATGCGGAGAAATTACTGTTTGTGCATTTACAATATTCATTGATTTTTGCCATTGAAAAACATGTTATTCATATACCAGAAATGTTTGAAGCTACTGACTGAATGAAAGGAGCTGGCATCTCACTCTCTTTGAATCTTCTTTATCATGCTAAGAGGAGCAGGAAAAAGCAAAAAATTTCAGAATTGCACCTTGCAATGCGAAGAAATTACTGTTTGTGCATTTACAATATTCATTGATTTTTGCCATTGAAAAACATCATGTTATTCATATACCAGAAATGTTTGAAGCTACTGACTGAATGAAAGGAGCTGGCATCTCACTCTCTTTGAATCTTCTTTATCATGCTAAGAGGAGCAGGAAAAAGCAAAAAATTTCAGAATTGCACCTTGCAATGCGGAGAAATTACTGTTTGTGCATTTACAATATTCATTGATTTTTGCCATTGAAAAACGTCCAGAAATGATTGAAGCTACTGACTGAATGAAAGGATCTGGCATCTTACTCTCTTTGAATCTTCTTTATCATGCTAAGAGGAGCAGGAAAAAGCAAAAAATTTCAGAATTGCACCTTGCAATGCGGAGAAATTACTGTTTGTGCATTTACAATATTCATTGATTTTTGCCATTGAAAAACATCATGTTATTCATATACCAGAAATGTTTGAAGCTACTGACTGAATGAAAGGAGCTGACATCTCACTCTCTTTGAATCTTCTTTATCATGCTAAGAGGAGCAGGAAAAAGCAAAAAATTTCAGAATTGCACCTTGCAATGCGGAGAAATTACTGTCTGTGCATTTACAATATTCATTGATTTTTGCCATTGAAAAACGTCCAGAAATGATTGAAGCTACTGACTGAATGAAAGGAGCTGGCATCTCACTCTCTTTGAATCTTCTTTATCATGCTAAGAGGAGCAGGAAAAAGCAAAAAATTTCAGAATTGCACCTTGCAATGCGGAGAAATTACTGTTTGTGCATTTACAATATTCATTGATTTTTGCCATTGAAAAACGTCCAGAAATGATTGAAGCTACTGACTGAATGAAAGGAGCTGGTATCTCACTCTCTTTGAATCTTCTTTAACATGCTAAGAGGAGCAGGAAAAAGCAAAAAATTTCAGAATTGCACCTTGCAATGCGGAGAAATTACTGTTTGTGCATTTACAATATTCATTTATTTTTGCCATTGAAAAACATCATGTTATTCATATACCAGAAATGTTTGAAGCTACTGACTGAATGAAAGGAGCTGGCATCTCACTCTCTTTGAATCTTCTTTATCTTGCTAAGAGGAGCAGGAAAAAGCAAAAAATTTCAGAATTGCACTTTGCAATGCGGAGAAATTACTGTTTGTGCATTTACAATATTCATTGATTTTTGCCATTGAAAAACGTCCAGAAATGTTTGAAGCTACTGACTGAATGAAAGGAGCTGGCATCTCACTCTCTTTGAATCTTCTTTATCATGCTAAGAGGAGCAGGAAAAAGCAAAAAATTTCAGAATTGCACCTTGCAATGCGGAGAAATTACTGTTTGTGCATTTACAATATTCATTGATTTTTGCCATTGAAAAACGTCCAGAAATGATTGAAGCTACTGACTGAATGAAAGGATCTGGCATCTTACGCTCTTTGAATCTTCTTTATCATGCTAAGAGGAGCAGGAAAAAGCAAAAAATTTCAGAATTGCACCTTGCAATGCGGAGAAATTACTGTTTGTGCATTTACAATATTCATTGATTTTTGCCATTGAAAAACATCATGTTATTCATATACCAGAAATGTTTGAAGCTACTGACTGAATGAAAGGAGCTGACATCTCACTCTCTTTGAATCTTCTTTATCATGCTAAGAGGAGCAGGAAAAAGCAAAAAATTTCAGAATTGCACCTTGCAATGCGGAGAAATTACTGTCTGTGCATTTACAATATTCATTGATTTTTGCCATTGAAAAACGTCCAGAAATGATTGAAGCTACTGACTGAATGAAAGGAGCTGGCATCTCACTCTCTTTGAATCTTCTTTATCATGCTAAGAGGAGCAGGAAAAAGCAAAAAATTTCAGAATTGCACCTTGCAATGCGGAGAAATTACTGTTTGTGCATTTACAATATTCATTGATTTTTGCCATTGAAAAACGTCCAGAAATGATTGAAGCTACCGACTGAATGAAAAGAGCTGGTATCTCACTCTCTTTGAATCTTCTTTATCATGCTAAGAGGAGCAGGAAAAAGCAAAAAATTTCAGAATTGCACCTTGCAATGCGGAGAAATTACTGTTTGTGCATTTACAATATTCATTGATTTTTGCCATTGAAAAACATGTTATTCATATACCAGAAATGTTTGAAGCTACTGACTGAATGAAAGGAGCTGGAATCTCACTCTCTTTGAATCTTCTTTATCATGCTAAGAGGAGCAGGAAAAAGCAAAAAAATTCAGAATTGCACCTTGCAATGCGGAAAAATTACTGTTTGTGCATTTACAATATTCATTGATTTTTGCCATTGAAAAACATCATGTTATTCATATACCAGAAATGATTGAAGCTACTGACTGAATGAAAGGAGCTGGCATCTCACTCTCTTTGAATCTTCTTTATCATGCTAAGAGGAGCAGGAAAAAGCAAAAAATTTCAGAATTGCACCTTGCAATGCGGAGAAAATACTGTTTGTGCATTTACAATATTCATTGATTTTTGCCATTGAAAAACGTCCAGAAATGATTGAAGCTACTGACTGAATGAAAGGAGCTGGCATCTCACTCTCTTTGAATCTTCTTTATCATGCTAAGAGGAGCAGGAAAAAGCAAAAAAATTCAAAATTGCACCTTGCAATGCGGAGAAATTACTGTTTGTGCATTTACAATATTCATTGATTTTTGCCATTGAAAAACATCATGTTATTCATATACCAGAAATGATTGAAGCTACTGACTGAATGAAAGGAGCTGGCATCTCACTCTCTTTGAATCTTCTTTATCATGCTAAGAGGAGCAGGAAAAAGCAAAAAATTTCAGAATTGCACCTTGCAATGCGGAGAAATTACTGTTTGTGCATTTACAATATTCATTGATTTTTGCCATTGAAAAACGTCCAGAAATGATTGAAGCTACTGACTGAATGAAAGGAGCTGGCATCTCACTCTCTTTGAATCTTCTTTATCATGCAAAGAGGAGCAGGAAAAAGCAAAAAATTTCAGAATTGCACCTTGCAATGCGGAGAAATTACTGTTTGTGCATTTACAATATTCATTGATTTTTGCCATTGAAAAACATCATGTTATTCATATACCAGAAATGTTTGAAGCTACTGACTGAATGAAAGGAGCTGGCATCTCACTCTCTTTGAATCTTCTTTATCATGCTAAGAGGAGCAGGAAAAAGCAAAAAGTTTCAGAATTGCACCTTGCAATGCGGAGAAATTACTGTTTGTGCATTTACAATATTCATTGATTTTTGCCATTGGAAAACGTCCAGAAATGATTGAAGCTACTGACTGAATGAAAGGAGCTGGCATCTCACTCTCTTTGAATCTTCTTTATCATGCTAAGAGGAGCAGGAAAAAGCAAAAAATTTCAGAATTGCACCTTGCAATGCGGAGAAATTACTGTTTGTGCATTTACAATATTCATTGATTTTTGCCATTGAAAAACGTCCAGAAATGATTGAAGCTACTGACTGAATGAAAGGATCTGGCATCTTACTCTCTTTGAATCTTCTTTATCATGCTAAGAGGAGCAGGAAAAAGCAAAAAATTTCAGAATTGCACCTTGCAATGCGGAGAAATTACTGTTTGTGCATTTACAATATTCATTGATTTTTGCCATTGAAAAACATCATGTTATTCATATACCAGAAATGTTTGAAGCTACTGACTGAATGAAAGGAGCTGACATCTCACTCTCTTTGAATCTTCTTTATCATGCTAAGAGGAGCAGGAAAAAGCAAAAAATTTCAGAATTGCACCTTGCAATGCGGAGAAATTACTGTCTGTGCATTTACAATATTCATTGATTTTTGCCATTGAAAAACGTCCAGAAATGATTGAAGCTACTGACTGAATGAAAGGAGCTGGCATCTCACTCTCTTTGAATCTTCTTTATCATGCTAAGAGGAGCAGGAAAAAGCAAAAAATTTCAGAATTGCACCTTGCAATGCGGAGAAATTACTGTCTGTGCATTTACAATATTCATTGATTTTTGCCATTGAAAAACGTCCAGAAATGATTGAAGCTACTGACTGAATGAAAGGAGCTGGCATCTCACTCTCTTTGAATCTTCTTTATCATGCTAAGAGGAGCAGGAAAAAGCAAAAAATTTCAGAATTGCACCTTGCAATGCGGAGAAATTACTGTTTGTGCATTTACAATATTCATTGATTTTTGCCATTGAAAAACGTCCAGAAATGATTGAAGCTACTGACTGAATGAAAGGAGCTGGTATCTCACTCTCTTTGAATCTTCTTTAACATGCTAAGAGGAGCAGGAAAAAGCAAAAAATTTCAGAATTGCACCTTGCAATGCGGAGAAATTACTGTTTGTGCATTTACAATATTCATTGATTTTTGCCATTGAAAAACGTCCAGAAATGATTGAAGCTACTGACTGAATGAAAGGAGCTGGTATCTCACTCTCTTTGAATCTTCTTTAACATGCTAAGAGGAGCAGGAAAAAGCAAAAAATTTCAGAATTGCACCTTGCAATGCGGAGAAATTACTGTTTGTGCATTTACAATATTCATTGATTTTTGCCATTGAAAAACATCATGTTATTCATATACCAGAAATGTTTGAAGCTACTGACTGAATGAAAGGAGCTGACATCTCACTCTCTTTGAATCTTCTTTATCATGCTAAGAGGAGCAGGAAAAAGCAAAAAATTTCAGAATTGCACCTTGCAATGCGGAGAAATTACTGTCTGTGCATTTACAATATTCATTGATTTTTGCCATTCAAAAACGTCCAGAAATGATTGAAGCTACTGACTGAATGAAAGGATCTGGCATCTTACTCTCTTTGAATCTTCTTTATCATGCTAAGAGGAGCAGGAAAAAGCAAAAAATTTCAGAATTGCACCTTGCAATGCGGAGAAATTACTGTTTGTGCATTTACAATATTCATTGATTTTTGCCATTGAAAAACATCATGTTATTCATATACCAGAGATGTTTGAAGCTACTGACTGAATGAAAGGAGCTGACATCTCACTCTCTTTGAATCTTCTTTATCATGCTAAGAGGAGCAGGAAAAAGCAAAAAATTTCAGAATTGCACCTTGCAATGCGGAGAAATTACTGTCTGTGCATTTACAATATTCATTGATTTTTGCCATTGAAAAACGTCCAGAAATGATTGAAGCTACTGACTGAATGAAAGGAGCTGGCATCTCACTCTCTTTGAATCTTCTTTATCATGCTAAGAGGAGCAGGAAAAAGCAAAAAATTTCAGAATTGCACCTTGCAATGCGGAGAAATTACTGTTTGTGCATTTACAATATTCATTGATTTTTGCCATTGAAAAACGTCCAGAAATGATTGAAGCTACTGACTGAATGAAAGGAGCTGGTATCTCACTCTCTTTGAATCTTCTTTAACATGCTAAGAGGAGCAGGAAAAAGCAAAAAATTTCAGAATTGCACCTTGCAATGCGGAGAAATTACTGTTTGTGCATTTACAATATTCATTGATTTTTGCCATTGAAAAACGTCCAGAAATGATTGAAGCTACTGACTGAATGAAAGGAGCTGGTATCTCACTCTCTTTGAATCTTCTTTAACATGCTAAGAGGAGCAGGAAAAAGCAAAAAATTTCAGAATTGCACCTTGCAATGCGGAGAAATTACTGTTTGTGCATTTACAATATTCATTGATTTTTGCCATTGAAAAACGTCCAGAAATGATTGAAGCTACTGACTGAATGAAAGGAGCTGGTATCTCACTCTCTTTGAATCTTCTTTAACATGCTAAGAGGAGCAGGAAAAAGCAAAAAATTTCAGAATTGCACCTTGCAATGCGGAGAAATTACTGTTTGTGCATTTACAATATTCATTGATTTTTGCCATTGAAAAACGTCCAGAAATGATTGAAGCTACTGACTGAATGAAAGGAGCTGGTATCTCACTCTCTTTGAATCTTCTTTAACATGCTAAGAGGAGCAGGAAAAAGCAAAAAATTTCAGAATTGCACCTTGCAATGCGGAGAAATTACTGTTTGTGCATTTACAATATTCATTGATTTTTGCCATTGAAAAACATCATGTTATTCATATACCAGAAATGTTTGAAGCTACTGACTGAATGAAAGGAGCTGACATCTCACTCTCTTTGAATCTTCTTTATCATGCTAAGAGGAGCAGGAAAAAGCAAAAAATTTCAGAATTGCACCTTGCAATGCGGAGAAATTACTGTCTGTGCATTTACAATATTCATTGATTTTTGCCATTGAAAAACGTCCAGAAATGATTGAAGCTACTGACTGAATGAAAGGAGCTGGCATCTCACTCTCTTTGAATCTTCTTTATCATGCTAAGAGGAGCAGGAAAAAGCAAAAAATTTCAGAATTGCACCTTGCAATGCGGAGAAATTACTGTTTGTGCATTTACAATATTCATTGATTTTTGCCATTGAAAAACGTCCAGAAATGATTGAAGCTACCGACTGAATGAAAAGAGCTGGTATCTCACTCTCTTTGAATCTTCTTTATCATGCTAAGAGGAGCAGGAAAAAGCAAAAAATTTCAGAATTGCACCTTGCAATGCGGAGAAATTACTGTTTGTGCATTTACAATATTCATTGATTTTTGCCATTGAAAAACATCATGTTATTCATATACCAGAAATGTTTGAAGCTACTGACTGAATGAAAGGAGCTGGCATCTCACTCTCTTTGAATCTTCTTTATCTTGCTAAGAGGAGCAGGAAAAAGCAAAAAATTTCAGAATTGCACTTTGCAATGCGGAGAAATTACTGTTTGTGCATTTACAATATTCATTGATTTTTGCCATTGAAAAACGTCCAGAAATGATTGAAGCTACTGACTGAATGAAAGGAGCTGGCATCTCACTCTCTTTGAATCTTCTTTATCATGCTAAGAGGAGCAGGAAAAAGCAAAAAATTTCAGAATTGCACCTTGCAATGCGGAGAAATTACTGTTTGTGCATTTACAATATTCATTGATTTTTGCCATTGAAAAACGTCCAGAAATGATTGAAGCTACTGACTGAATGAAAGGAGCTGGTATCTCACTCTCTTTGAATCTTCTTTAACATGCTAAGAGGAGCAGGAAAAAGCAAAAAATTTTAGAATTGCACCTTGCAATGCGGAGAAATTACTGTTTGTGCATTTACAATATTCATTTATTTTTGCCATTGAAAAACATCATGTTATTCATATACCAGAAATGTTTGAAGCTACTGACTGAATGAAAGGAGCTGGCATCTCACTCTCTTTGAATCTTCTTTATCTTGCTAAGAGGAGCAGGAAAAAGCAAAAAATTTCAGAATTGCACTTTGCAATGCGGAGAAATTACTGTTTGTGCATTTACAATATTCATTGATTTTTGCCATTGAAAAACGTCCAGAAATGTTTGAAGCTACTGACTGAATGAAAGGAGCTGGCATCTCACTCTCTTTGAATCTTCTTTATCATGCTAAGAGGAGCAGGAAAAAGCAAAAAATTTCAGAATTGCACCTTGCAATGCGGAGAAATTACTGTTTGTGCATTTACAATATTCATTGATTTTTGCCATTGAAAAACGTCCAGAAATGATTGAAGCTACTGACTGAATGAAAGGATCTGGCATCTTACTCTCTTTGAATCTTCTTTATCATGCTAAGAGGAGCAGGAAAAAGCAAAAAATTTCAGAATTGCACCTTGCAATGCGGAGAAATTACTGTTTGTGCATTTACAATATTCATTGATTTTTGCCATTGAAAAACATCGTTATTCATATACCAGAAATGTTTGAAGCTACTGACTGAATGAAAAGAGCTGACATCTCACTCTCTTTGAATCTTCTTTATCATGCTAAGAGGAGCAGGAAAAAGCAAAAAATTTCAGAATTGCACCTTGCAATGCGGAGAAATTACTGTCTGTGCATTTACAATATTCATTGATTTTTGCCATTGAAAAACGTCCAGAAATGATTGAAGCTACTGACTGAATGAAAGGAGCTGGCATCTCACTCTCTTTGAATCTTCTTTATCATGCTAAGAGGAGCAGGAAAAAGCAAAAAATTTCAGAATTGCACCTTGCAATGCGGAGAAATTACTGTTTGTGCATTTACAATATTCATTGATTTTTGCCATTGAAAAACGTCCAGAAATGATTGAAGCTACCGACTGAATGAAAAGAGCTGGTATCTCACTCTCTTTGAATCTTCTTTATCATGCTAAGAGGAGCAGGAAAAAGCAAAAAATTTCAGAATTGCACCTTGCAATGCGGAGAAATTACTGTTTGTGCATTTACAATATTCATTGATTTTTGCCATTGAAAAACATCATGTTATTCATATACCAGAAATGTTTGAAGCTACTGACTGAATGAAAGGAGCTGGCATCTCACTCTCTTTGAATCTTCTTTATCTTGCTAAGAGGAGCAGGAAAAAGCAAAAAATTTCAGAATTGCACTTTGCAATGCGGAGAAATTACTGTTTGTGCATTTACAATATTCATTGATTTTTGCCATTGAAAAACATGTTATTCATATACCAGAAATGTTTGAAGCTACTGACTGAATGAAAGGAGCTGGCATCTCACTCTCTTTGAATCTTCTTTATCATGCTAAGAGGAGCAGGAAAAAGCAAAAAATTTCAGAATTGCACCTTGCAATGCGGAGAAATTACTGTTTGTGCATTTACAATATTCATTGATTTTTGCCATTGAAAAACATCATGTTATTCATATACCAGAAATGTTTGAAGCTACTGACTGAATGAAAGGAGCTGGCATCTCACTCTCTTTGAATCTTCTTTATCATGCTAAGAGGAGCAGGAAAAAGCAAAAAATTTCAGAATTGCACCTTGCAATGCGGAGAAATTACTGTTTGTGCATTTACAATATTCATTGATTTTTGCCATTGAAAAACGTCCAGAAATGATTGAAGCTACTGACTGAATGAAAGGAGCTGGCATCTCACTCTCTTTGAATCTTCTTTATCATGCTAAGAGGAGCAGGAAAAAGCAAAAAATTTCAGAATTGCACCTTGCAATGCGGAGAAATTACTGTTTGTGCATTTACAATATTCATTGATTTTTGCCATTGAAAAACGTCCAGAAATGATTGAAGCTACTGACTGAATGAAAGGAGCTGGCATCTCACTCTCTTTGAATCTTTATCATGCTAAGAGGAGCAGGAAAAAGCAAAAAATTTCAGAATTGCACCTTGCAATGCGGAGAAATTACTGTTTGTGCATTTACAATATTCATTGATTTTTGCCATTGAAAAACATCATGTTATTCATATACCAAAAATGTTTGAAGCTACTGACTGAATGAAAGGAGCTGGCATCTCACTCTCTTTGAATCTTCTTTATCTTGCTAAGAGGAGCAGGAAAAAGCAAAAAATTTCAGAATTGCACTTTGCAATGCGGAGAAATTACTGTTTGTGCATTTACAATATTCATTGATTTTTGCCATTGAAAAACGTCCAGAAATGTTTGAAGCTACTGACTGAATGAAAGGAGCTGGCATCTCACTCTCTTTGAATCTTCTTTATCATGCTAAGAGGAGCAGGAAAAAGCAAAAAATTTCAGAATTGCACCTTGCAATGCGGAGAAATTACTGTTTGTGCATTTACAATATTCATTGATTTTTGCCATTGAAAAACGTCCAGAAATGATTGAAGCTACTGACTGAATGAAAGGAGCTGGCATCTCACTCTCTTTGAATCTTCTTTGTCATGCTAAGAGGAGCAGGAAAAAGCAAAAAATTTCAGAATTGCACCTTGCAATGCGGAGAAATTACTGTTTGTGCATTTACAATATTCATTGATTTTTGCCATTGAAAAACGTCCAGAAATGTTTGAAGCTACTGACTGAATGAAAGGAGCTGGCATCTCACTCTCTTTGAATCTTCTTTATCATGCTAAGAGGAGCAGGAAAAAGCAAAAAATTTCAGAATTGCACCTTGCAATGCGGAGAAATTACTGTTTGTGCATTTACAATATTCATTGATTTTTGCCATTGAAAAACGTCCAGAAATGATTGAAGCTACTGACTGAATGAAAGGATCTGGCATCTTACTCTCTTTGAATCTTCTTTATCATGCTAAGAGGAGCAGGAAAAAGCAAAAAATTTCAGAATTGCACCTTGCAATGCGGAGAAATTACTGTTTGTGCATTTACAATATTCATTGATTTTTGCCATTGAAAAACATCGTTATTCATATACCAGAAATGTTTGAAGCTACTGACTGAATGAAAGGAGCTGACATCTCACTCTCTTTGAATCTTCTTTATCATGCTAAGAGGAGCAGGAAAAAGCAAAAAATTTCAGAATTGCACCTTGCAATGCGGAGAAATTACTGTCTGTGCATTTACAATATTCATTGATTTTTGCCATTGAAAAACGTCCAGAAATGATTGAAGCTACTGACTGAATGAAAGGAGCTGGCATCTCACTCTCTTTGAATCTTCTTTATCATGCTAAGAGGAGCAGGAAAAAGCAAAAAATTTCAGAATTGCACCTTGCAATGCGGAGAAATTACTGTTTGTGCATTTACAATATTCATTGATTTTTGCCATTGAAAAACGTCCAGAAATGATTGAAGCTACCGACTGAATGAAAAGAGCTGGTATCTCACTCTCTTTGAATCTTCTTTATCATGCTAAGAGGAGCAGGAAAAAGCAAAAAATTTCAGAATTGCACCTTGCAATGCGGAGAAATTACTGTTTGTGCATTTACAATATCCATTGATTTTTGCCATTGAAAAACATCATGTTATTCATATACCAGAAATGTTTGAAGCTACTGACTGAATGAAAGGAGCTGGCATCTCACTCTCTTTGAATCTTCTTTATCTTGCTAAGAGGAGCAGGAAAAAGCAAAAAATTTCAGAATTGCACTTTGCAATGCGGAGAAATTACTGTTTGTGCATTTACAATATTCATTGATTTTTGCCATTGAAAAACGTCCAGAAATGATTGAAGCTACTGACTGAATGAAAGGAGCTGGCATCTCACTCTCCTTGAATCTTCTTTATCATGCTAAGAGGAGCAGGAAAAAGCAAAAAATTTCAGAATTGCACCTTGCAATGCGGAGAAATTACGGTTTGTGCATTTACAATATTCATTGATTTTTGCCATTGAAAAACATGTTATTCATATACCAGAAATGTTTGAAGCTACTGACTGAATGAAAGGAGCTGGCATCTCACTCTCTTTGAATCTTCTTTATCATGCTAAGAGGAGCAGGAAAAAGCAAAAAATTTCAGAATTGCACCTTGCAATGCGGAGAAATTACTGTTTGTGCATTTACAATATTCATTGATTTTTGCCATTGAAAAACATCATGTTATTCATATACCAGAAATGTTTGAAGCTACTGACTGAATGAAAGGAGCTGGCATCTCACTCTCTTTGAATCTTCTTTATCATGCTAAGAGGAGCAGGAAAAAGCAAAAAATTTCAGAATTGCACCTTGCAATGCGGAGAAATTACTGTTTGTGCATTTACAATATTCATTGATTTTTGCCATTGAAAAACGTCCAGAAATGATTGAAGCTACTGACTGAATGAAAGGAGCTGGCATCTCACTCTCTTTGAATCTTCTTTATCATGCTAAGAGGAGCAGGAAAAAGCAAAAAATTTCAGAATTGCACCTTGCAATGCGGAGAAATTACTGTTTGTGCATTTACAATATTCATTGATTTTTGCCATTGAAAAACGTCCAGAAATGATTGAAGCTACTGACTGAATGAAAGGAGCTGGCATCTCACTCTCTTTGAATCTTTATCATGCTAAGAGGAGCAGGAAAAAGCAAAAAATTTCAGAATTGCACCTTGCAATGCGGAGAAATTACTGTTTGTGCATTTACAATATTCATTGATTTTTGCCATTGAAAAACATCATGTTATTCATATACCAGAAATGTTTGAAGCTACTGACTGAATGAAAGGAGCTGACATCTCACTCTCTTTGAATCTTCTTTATCATGCTAAGAGGAGCAGGAAAAAGCAAAAAATTTCAGAATTGCACCTTGCAATGCGGAGAAATTACTGTTTGTGCATTTACAATATTCATTGATTTTTGCCATTGAAAAACGTCCAGAAATGATTGAAGCTACCGACTGAATGAAAAGAGCTGGTATCTCACTCTCTTTGAATCTTCTTTATCATGCTAAGAGGAGCAGGAAAAAGCAAAAAATTTCAGAATTGCACCTTGCAATGCGGAGAAATTACTGTTTGTGCATTTACAATATTCATTGATTTTTGCCATTGAAAAACATCATGTTATTCATATACCAGAAATGTTTGAAGCTACTGACTGAATGAAAGGAGCTGGCATCTCACTCTCTTTGAATCTTCTTTATCTTGCTAAGAGGAGCAGGAAAAAGCAAAAAATTTCAGAATTGCACTTTGCAATGCGGAGAAATTACTGTTTGTGCATTTACAATATTCATTGATTTTTGCCATTGAAAAACGTCCAGAAATGATTGAAGCTACTGACTGAATGAAAGGAGCTGGCATCTCACTCTCTTTGAATCTTCTTTATCATGCTAAGAGGAGCAGGAAAAAGCAAAAAAAATTTCAGAATTGCACCTTGCAATGCGGAGAAATTACTGTTTGTGCATTTACAATATTCATTGATTTTTGCCATTGAAAAACGTCCAGAAATGATTGAAGCTACTGACTGAATGAAAGGAGCTGGTATCTCACTCTCTTTGAATCTTCTTTAACATGCTAAGAGGAGCAGGAAAAAGCAAAAAATTTCAGAATTGCACCTTGCAATGCGGAGAAATTACTGTTTGTGCATTTACAATATTCATTTATTTTTGCCATTGAAAAACATCATGTTATTCATATACCAGAAATGTTTGAAGCTACTGACTGAATGAAAGGAGCTGGCATCTCACTCTCTTTGAATCTTCTTTATCTTGCTAAGAGGAGCAGGAAAAAGCAAAAAATTTCAGAATTGCACTTTGCAATGCGGAGAAATTACTGTTTGTGCATTTACAATATTCATTGATTTTTGCCATTGAAAAACGTCCAGAAATGTTTGAAGCTACTGACTGAATGAAAGGAGCTGGCATCTCACTCTCTTTGAATCTTCTTTATCATGCTAAGAGGAGCAGGAAAAAGCAAAAAATTTCAGAATTGCACCTTGCAATGCGGAGAAATTACTGTTTGTGCATTTACAATATTCATTGATTTTTGCCATTGAAAAACGTCCAGAAATGATTGAAGCTACTGACTGAATGAAAGGATCTGGCATCTTACTCTCTTTGAATCTTCTTTATCATGCTAAGAGGAGCAGGAAAAAGCAAAAAATTTCAGAATTGCACCTTGCAATGCGGAGAAATTACTGTTTGTGCATTTACAATATTCATTGATTTTTGCCATTGAAAAACATCGTTATTCATATACCAGAAATGTTTGAAGCTACTGACTGAATGAAAGGAGCTGACATCTCACTCTCTTTGAATCTTCTTTATCATGCTAAGAGGAGCAGGAAAAAGCAAAAAATTTCAGAATTGCACCTTGCAATGCGGAGAAATTACTGTCTGTGCATTTACAATATTCATTGATTTTTGCCATTGAAAAACGTCCAGAAATGATTGAAGCTACTGACTGAATGAAAGGAGCTGGCATCTCACTCTCTTTGAATCTTCTTTATCATGCTAAGAGGAGCAGGAAAAAGCAAAAAATTTCAGAATTGCACCTTGCAATGCGGAGAAATTACTGTTTGTGCATTTACAATATTCATTGATTTTTGCCATTGAAAAACGTCCAGAAATGATTGAAGCTACCGACTGAATGAAAAGAGCTGGTATCTCACTCTCTTTGAATCTTCTTTATCATGCTAAGAGGAGCAGGAAAAAGCAAAAAATTTCAGAATTGCACCTTGCAATGCGGAGAAATTACTGTTTGTGCATTTACAATATTCATTGATTTTTGCCATTGAAAAACATCATGTTATTCATATACCAGAAATGTTTGAAGCTACTGACTGAATGAAAGGAGCTGGCATCTCACTCTCTTTGAATCTTCTTTATCTTGCTAAGAGGAGCAGGAAAAAGCAAAAAATTTCAGAATTGCACTTTGCAATGCGGAGAAATTACTGTTTGTGCATTTACAATATTCATTGATTTTTGCCATTGAAAAACGTCCAGAAATGATTGAAGCTACTGACTGAATGAAAGGAGCTGGCATCTCACTCTCTTTGAATCTTCTTTATCATGCTAAGAGGAGCAGGAAAAAGCAAAAAATTTCAGAATTGCACCTTGCAATGCGGAGAAATTACGGTTTGTGCATTTACAATATTCATTGATTTTTGCCATTGAAAAACATGTTATTCATATACCAGAAATGTTTGAAGCTACTGACTGAATGAAAGGAGCTGGCATCTCACTCTCTTTGAATCTTCTTTATCATGCTAAGAGGAGCAGGAAAAAGCAAAAAATTTCAGAATTGCACCTTGCAATGCGGAGAAATTACTGTTTGTGCATTTACAATATTCATTGATTTTTGCCATTGAAAAACATCATGTTATTCATATACCAGAAATGTTTGAAGCTACTGACTGAATGAAAGGAGCTGGCATCTCACTCTCTTTGAATCTTCTTTATCATGCTAAGAGGAGCAGGAAAAAGCAAAAAATTTCAGAATTGCACCTTGCAATGCGGAGAAATTACTGTTTGTGCATTTACAATATTCATTGATTTTTGCCATTGAAAAACGTCCAGAAATGATTGAAGCTACTGACTGAATGAAAGGAGCTGGCATCTCACTCTCTTTGAATCTTCTTTATCATGCTAAGAGGAGCAGGAAAAAGCAAAAAATTTCAGAATTGCACCTTGCAATGCGGAGAAATTACTGTTTGTGCATTTACAATATTCATTGATTTTTGCCATTGAAAAACGTCCAGAAATGATTGAAGCTACTGACTGAATGAAAGGAGCTGGCATCTCACTCTCTTTGAATCTTTATCATGCTAAGAGGAGCAGGAAAAAGCAAAAAATTTCAGAATTGCACCTTGCAATGCGGAGAAATTACTGTTTGTGCATTTACAATATTCATTGATTTTTGCCATTGAAAAACATCATGTTATTCATATACCAGAAATGTTTGAAGCTACTGACTGAATGAAAGGAGCTGGCATCTCACTCTCTTTGAATCTTCTTTATCTTGCTAAGAGGAGCAGGAAAAAGCAAAAAATTTCAGAATTGCACTTTGCAATGCGGAGAAATTACTGTTTGTGCATTTACAATATTCATTGATTTTTGCCATTGAAAAACGTCCAGAAATGTTTGAAGCTACTGACTGAATGAAAGGAGCTGGCATCTCACTCTCTTTGAATCTTCTTTATCATGCTAAGAGGAGCAGGAAAAAGCAAAAAATTTCAGAATTGCACCTTGCAATGCGGAGAAATTACTGTTTGTGCATTTACAATATTCATTGATTTTTGCCATTGAAAAACGTCCAGAAATGATTGAAGCTACTGACTGAATGAAAGGAGCTGGCATCTCACTCTCTTTGAATCTTCTTTGTCATGCTAAGAGGAGCAGGAAAAAGCAAAAAATTTCAGAATTGCACCTTGCAATGCGGAGAAATTACTGTTTGTGCATTTACAATATTCATTGATTTTTGCCATTGAAAAACGTCCAGAAATGTTTGAAGCTACTGACTGAATGAAAGGAGCTGGCATCTCACTCTCTTTGAATCTTCTTTATCATGCTAAGAGGAGCAGGAAAAAGCAAAAAATTTCAGAATTGCACCTTGCAATGCGGAGAAATTACTGTTTGTGCATTTACAATATTCATTGATTTTTGCCATTGAAAAACGTCCAGAAATGATTGAAGCTACTGACTGAATGAAAGGATCTGGCATCTTACTCTCTTTGAATCTTCTTTATCATGCTAAGAGGAGCAGGAAAAAGCAAAAAATTTCAGAATTGCACCTTGCAATGCGGAGAAATTACTGTTTGTGCATTTACAATATTCATTGATTTTTGCCATTGAAAAACATCGTTATTCATATACCAGAAATGTTTGAAGCTACTGACTGAATGAAAGGAGCTGACATCTCACTCTCTTTGAATCTTCTTTATCATGCTAAGAGGAGCAGGAAAAAGCAAAAAATTTCATAATTGCACCTTGCAATGCGGAGAAATTACTGTCTGTGCATTTACAATATTCATTGATTTTTGCCATTGAAAAACGTCCAGAAATGATTGAAGCTACTGACTGAATGAAAGGAGCTGGCATCTCACTCTCTTTGAATCTTCTTTATCATGCTAAGAGGAGCAGGAAAAAGCAAAAAATTTCAGAATTGCACCTTGCAATGCGGAGAAATTACTGTTTGTGCATTTACAATATTCATTGATTTTTGCCATTGAAAAACGTCCAGAAATGATTGAAGCTACCGACTGAATGAAAAGAGCTGGTATCTCACTCTCTTTGAATCTTCTTTATCATGCTAAGAGGAGCAGGAAAAAGCAAAAAATTTCAGAATTGCACCTTGCAATGCGGAGAAATTACTGTTTGTGCATTTACAATATTCATTGATTTTTGCCATTGAAAAACATCATGTTATTCATATACCAGAAATGTTTGAAGCTACTGACTGAATGAAAGGAGCTGGCATCTCACTCTCTTTGAATCTTCTTTATCTTGCTAAGAGGAGCAGGAAAAAGCAAAAAATTTCAGAATTGCACTTTGCAATGCGGAGAAATTACTGTTTGTGCATTTACAATATTCATTGATTTTTGCCATTGAAAAACGTCCAGAAATGATTGAAGCTACTGACTGAATGAAAGGAGCTGGCATCTCACTCTCTTTGAATCTTCTTTATCATGCTAAGAGGAGCAGGAAAAAGCAAAAAATTTCAGAATTGCACCTTGCAATGCGGAGAAATTACGGTTTGTGCATTTACAATATTCATTGATTTTTGCCATTGAAAAACATGTTATTCATATACCAGAAATGTTTGAAGCTACTGACTGAATGAAAGGAGCTGGCATCTCACTCTCTTTGAATCTTCTTTATCATGCTAAGAGGAGCAGGAAAAAGCAAAAAATTTCAGAATTGCACCTTGCAATGCGGAGAAATTACTGTTTGTGCATTTACAATATTCATTGATTTTTGCCATTGAAAAACATCATGTTATTCATATACCAGAAATGTTTGAAGCTACTGACTGAATGAAAGGAGCTGGCATCTCACTCTCTTTGAATCTTCTTTATCATGCTAAGAGGAGCAGGAAAAAGCAAAAAATTTCAGAATTGCACCTTGCAATGCGGAGAAATTACTGTTTGTGCATTTACAATATTCATTGATTTTTGCCATTGAAAAACGTCCAGAAATGATTGAAGCTACTGACTGAATGAAAGGAGCTGGCATCTCACTCTCTTTGAATCTTCTTTATCATGCTAAGAGGAGCAGGAAAAAGCAAAAAATTTCAGAATTGCACCTTGCAATGCGGAGAAATTACTGTTTGTGCATTTACAATATTCATTGATTTTTGCCATTGAAAAACGTCCAGAAATGATTGAAGCTACTGACTGAATGAAAGGAGCTGGCATCTCACTCTCTTTGAATCTTTATCATGCTAAGAGGAGCAGGAAAAAGCAAAAAATTTCAGAATTGCACTTTGCAATGCGGAGAAATTACTGTTTGTGCATTTACAATATTCATTGATTTTTGCCATTGAAAAACATCATGTTATTCATATACCAGAAATGTTTGAAGCTACTGACTGAATGAAAGGAGCTGGCATCTCACTCTCTTTGAATCTTCTTTATCTTGCTAAGAGGAGCAGGAAAAAGCAAAAAATTTCAGAATTGCACTTTGCAATGCGGAGAAATTACTGTTTGTGCATTTACAATATTCATTGATTTTTGCCATTGAAAAACGTCCAGAAATGTTTGAAGCTACTGACTGAATGAAAGGAGCTGGCATCTCACTCTCTTTGAATCTTCTTTATCATGCTAAGAGGAGCAGGAAAAAGCAAAAAATTTCAGAATTGCACCTTGCAATGCGGAGAAATTACTGTTTGTGCATTTACAATATTCATTGATTTTTGCCATTGAAAAACGTCCAGAAATGATTGAAGCTACTGACTGAATGAAAGGAGCTGGCATCTCACTCTCTTTGAATCTTCTTTGTCATGCTAAGAGGAGCAGGAAAAAGCAAAAAATTTCAGAATTGCACCTTGCAATGCGGAGAAATTACTGTTTGTGCATTTACAATATTCATTGATTTTTGCCATTGAAAAACGTCCAGAAATGATTGAAGCTACTGACTGAATGAAAGGAGCTGGCATCTCACTCTCTTTGAATCTTCTTTATCATGCTAAGAGGAGCAGGAAAAAGCAAAAAATTTCAGAATTTCACCTTGCAATGCGGAGAAATTACTGTTTGTGCATTTACAATGTTCATTGATTTTTGCCATTGAAAAACATGTTATTCATATACCAGAAATGTTTGAAGGTACTGACTGAATGAAAGGAGCTGGCATCTCACTCTCTTTGAATCTTCTTTATCATGCTAAGAGGAGCAGGAAAAAGCAAAAAATTTCAGAATTGCACCTTGCAATGCGGAGAAATTACTGTTTGTGCATTTACAATATTCATTGATTTTTGCCATTGAAAAACATCATGTTATTCATATACCAGAAATGTTTGAAGCTACTGACTGAATGAAAGGAGCTGGCATCTCACTCTCTTTGAATCTTCTTTATCATGCTAAGAGGAGCAGGAAAAAGCAAAAAATTTCAGAATTGCACCTTGCAATGCGGAGAAATTACTGTTTGTGCATTTACAATATTCATTGATTTTTGCCATTGAAAAACGTCCAGAAATGATTGAAGCTACTGACTGAATGAAAGGAGCTGGCATCTCACTCTCTTTGAATCTTTATCATGCTAAGAGGAGCAGGAAAAAGCAAAAAATTTCAGAATTGCACCTTGCAATGCGGAGAAATTACTGTTTGTGCATTTACAATATTCATTGATTTTTGCCATTGAAAAACATCATGTTATTCATATACCAGAAATGTTTGAAGCTACTGACTGAATGAAAGGAGCTGGCATCTCACTCTCTTTGAATCTTCTTTATCTTGCTAAGAGGCGCAGGAAAAAGCAAAAAATTTCAGAATTGCACTTTGCAATGCGGAGAAATTACTGTTTGTGCATTTACAATATTCATTGATTTTTGCCATTGAAAAACGTCCAGAAATGTTTGAAGCTACTGACTGAATGAAAGGAGCTGGCATCTCACTCTCTTTGAATCTTCTTTATCATGCTAAGAGGAGCAGGAAAAAGCAAAAAATTTCAGAATTGCACCTTGCAATGCGGAGAAATTACTGTTTGTGCATTTACAATATTCATTGATTTTTGCCATTGAAAAACGTCCAGAAATGATTGAAGCTACTGACTGAATGAAAGGAGCTGGCATCTCACTCTCTTTGAATCTTCTTTGTCATGCTAAGAGGAGCAGGAAAAAGCAAAAAATTTCAGAATTGCACCTTGCAATGCGGAGAAATTACTGTTTGTGCATTTACAATATTCATTGATTTTTGCCATTGAAAAACGTCCAGAAATGATTGAAACTACTGACTGAATGAAAGGAGCTGGCATCTCACTCTCTTTGAATCTTCTTTATCATGCTAAGAGGAGCAGGAAAAAGCAAAAAATTTCAGAATTGCACCTTGCAATGCGGAGAAATTACTGTTTGTGCATTTACAATATTCATTGATTTTTGCCATTGAAAAACATGTTATTCATATACCAGAAATGTTTGAAGGTACTGACTGAATGAAAGGAGCTGGCATCTCACTCTCTTTGAATCTTCTTTATCATGCTAAGAGGAGCAGGAAAAAGCAAAAAATTTCAGAATTGCACCTTGCAATGCGGAGAAATTACTGTTTGTGCATTTACAATATTCATTGATTTTTGCCATTGAAAAACATCAAGTTATTCATATACCAGAAATGATTGAAGCTACTGACTGAATGAAAGGAGCTGGCATCTCACTCTCTTTGAATCTTCTTTATCATGCTAAGAGGAGCAGGAAAAAGCAAAAAATTTCAGAATTGCACCTTGCAATGCGGAGAAATTACTGTTTGTGCATTTACAATATTCATTGATTTTTGCCATTGAAAAACGTCCAGAAATGATTGAAGCTACTGACTGAATGAAAGGAGCTGGCATCTCACTCTCTTTGAATCTTCTTTATCATGCTAAGAGGAGCAGGAAAAAGCAAAAAAATTCAGAATTGCACCTTGCAATGCGGAGAAATTAATGTTTGTGCATTTACAATATTCATTGATTTTTGCCATTGAAAAACATCATGTTATTCATATACCAGAAATGATTGAAGCTACTGACTGAATGAAAGGAGCTGGCATCTCACTCTCTTTGAATCTTCTTTATCATGCTAAGAGGAGCAGGAAAAAGCAAAAAATTTCAGAATTGCACCTTGCAATGCGGAGAAATTACTGTTTGTGCATTTACAATATTCATTGATTTTTGCCATTGAAAAACGTCCAGAAATGATTGAAGCTACTGACTGAATGAAAGGAGCTGGCATCTCACTCTCTTTGAATCTTCTTTATCATGCAAAGAGGAGCAGGAAAAAGCAAAAAATTTCAGAATTGCACCTTGCAATGCGGAGAAATTACGGTTTGTGCATTTACAATATTCATTGATTTTTGCCATTGAAAAACATGTTATTCATATACCAGAAATGTTTGAAGCTACTGACTGAATGAAAGGAGCTGGCATCTCACTCTCTTTGAATCTTCTTTATCATGCTAAGAGGAGCAGGAAAAAGCAAAAAATTTCAGAATTGCACCTTGCAATGCGGAGAAATTACTGTTTGTGCATTTACAATATTCATTGATTTTTGCCATTGAAAAACATCATGTTATTCATATACCTGAAATGTTTGAAGCTACTGACTGAATGAAAGGAGCTGGCATCTCACTCTCTTTGAATCTTCTTTATCATGCTAAGAGGAGCAGGAAAAAGCAAAAAATTTCAGAATTGCACCTTGCAATGCGGAGAAATTACTGTTTGTGCATTTACAATATTCATTGATTTTTGCCATTGAAAAACGTCCAGAAATGATTGAAGCTACTGACTGAATGAAAGGATCTGGCATCTTACTCTCTTTGAATCTTCTTTATCATGCTAAGAGGAGCAGGAAAAAGCAAAAAATTTCAGAATTGCACCTTGCAATGCGGAGAAATTACTGTTTGTGCATTTACAATATTCATTGATTTTTGCCATTGAAAAACATCATGTTATTCATATACCAGAAATGTTTGAAGCTACTGACTGAATGAAAGGAGCTGACATCTCACTCTCTTTGAATCTTCTTTATCATGCTAAGAGGAGCAGAAAAAAGCAAAAAATTTCAGAATTGCACCTTGCAATGCGGAGAAATTACTGTCTGTGCATTTACAATATTCATTGATTTTTGCCATTGAAAAACGTCCAGAAATGATTGAAGCTACTGACTGAATGAAAGGAGCTGGCATCTCACTCTCTTTGAATCTTCTTTATCATGCTAAGAGGAGCAGGAAAAAGCAAAAAATTTCAGAATTGCACCTTGCAATGCGGAGAAATTACTGTTTGTGCATTTACAATATTCATTGATTTTTGCCATTGAAAAACGTCCAGAAATGATTGAAGCTACTGACTGAATGAAAGGAGCTGGTATCTCACTCTCTTTGAATCTTCTTTAACATGCTAAGAGGAGCAGGAAAAAGCAAAAAATTTCAGAATTGCACCTTGCAATGCGGAGAAATTACTGTTTGTGCATTTACAATATTCATTTATTTTTGCCATTGAAAAACATCATGTTATTCATATACCAGAAATGTTTGAAGCTACTGACTGAATGAAAGGAGCTGGCATCTCACTCTCTTTGAATCTTCTTTATCTTGCTAAGAGGAGCAGGAAAAAGCAAAAAATTTCAGAATTGCACTTTGCAATGCGGAGAAATTACTGTTTGTGCATTTACAATATTCATTGATTTTTGCCATTGAAAAACGTCCAGAAATGTTTGAAGCTACTGACTGAATGAAAGGAGCTCTCATCTCACTCTCTTTGAATCTTCTTTATCATGCTAAGAGGAGCAGGAAAAAGCAAAAAATTTCAGAATTGCACCTTGCAATGCGGAGAAATTACTGTTTGTGCATTTACAATATTCATTGATTTTTGCCATTGAAAAACGTCCAGAAATGATTGAAGCTACTGACTGAATGAAAGGATCTGGCATCTTACTCTCTTTGAATCTTCTTTATCATGCTAAGAGGAGCAGGAAAAAGCAAAAAATTTCAGAATTGCACCTTGCAATGCGGAGAAATTACTGTTTGTGCATTTACAATATTCATTGATTTTTGCCATTGAAAAACATCATGTTATTCATATACCAGAAATGTTTGAAGCTACTGACTGAATGAAAGGAGCTGACATCTCACTCTCTTTGAATCTTCTTTATCATGCTAAGAGGAGCAGGAAAAAGCAAAAAATTTCAGAATTGCACCTTGCAATGCGGAGAAATTACTGTCTGTGCATTTACAATATTCATTGATTTTTGCCATTGAAAAACGTCCAGAAATGATTGAAGCTACTGACTGAATTAAAGGAGCTGGCATCTCACTCTCTTTGAATCTTCTTTATCATGCTAAGAGGAGCAGGAAAAAGCAAAAAATTTCAGAATTGCACCTTGCAATGCGGAGAAATTACTGTTTGTGCATTTACAATATTCATTGATTTTTGCCATTGAAAAACGTCCAGAAATGATTGAAGCTACCGACTGAATGAAAAGAGCTGGTATCTCACTCTCTTTGAATCTTCTTTATCATGCTAAGAGGAGCAGGAAAAAGCAAAAAATTTCAGAATTGCACCTTGCAATGCGGAGAAATTACTGTTTGTGCATTTACAATATTCATTGATTTTTGCCATTGAAAAACATCATGTTATTCATATACCAGAAATGTTTGAAGCTACTGACTGAATGAAAGGAGCTGGCATCTCACTCTCTTTGAATCTTCTTTATCTTGCTAAGAGGAGCAGGAAAAAGCAAAAAATTTCAGAATTGCACTTTGCAATGCGGAGAAATTACTGTTTGTGCATTTACAATATTCATTGATTTTTGCCATTGAAAAACGTCCAGAAATGATTGAAGCTACTGACTGAATGAAAGGAGCTGGCATCTCACTCTCTTTGAATCTTCTTTATCATGCTAAGAGGAGCAGGAAAAAGCAAAAAATTTCAGAATTGCACCTTGCAATGCGGAGAAATTACTGTTTGTGCATTTACAATATTCATTGATTTTTGCCATTGAAAAACGTCCAGAAATGATTGAAGCTACTGACTGAATGAAAGGAGCTGGTATCTCACTCTCTTTGAATCTTCTTTAACATGCTAAGAGGAGCAGGAAAAAGCAAAAAATTTCAGAATTGCACCTTGCAATGCGGAGAAATTACTGTTTGTGCATTTACAATATTCATTTATTTTTGCCATTGAAAAACATCATGTTATTCATATACCAGAAATGTTTGAAGCTACTGACTGAATGAAAGGAGCTGGCATCTCACTCTCTTTGAATCTTCTTTATCTTGCTAAGAGGAGCAGGAAAAAGCAAAAAATTTCAGAATTGCACTTTGCAATGCGGAGAAATTACTGTTTGTGCATTTACAATATTCATTGATTTTTGCCATTGAAAAACGTCCAGAAATGTTTGAAGCTACTGACTGAATGAAAGGAGCTGGCATCTCACTCTCTTTGAATCTTCTTTATCATGCTAAGAGGAGCAGGAAAAAGCAAAAAATTTCAGAATTGCACCTTGCAATGCGGAGAAATTACTGTTTGTGCATTTACAATATTCATTGATTTTTGCCATTGAAAAACGTCCAGAAATGATTGAAGCTACTGACTGAATGAAAGGATCTGGCATCTTACTCTCTTTGAATCTTCTTTATCATGCTAAGAGGAGCAGGAAAAAGCAAAAAATTTCAGAATTGCACCTTGCAATGCGGAGAAATTACTGTTTGTGCATTTACAATATTCATTGATTTTTGCCATTGAAAAACATCGTTATTCATATACCAGAAATGTTTGAAGCTACTGACTGAATGAAAGGAGCTGACATCTCACTCTCTTTGAATCTTCTTTATCATGCTAAGAGGAGCAGGAAAAAGCAAAAAATTTCAGAATTGCACCTTGCAATGCGGAGAAATTACTGTCTGTGCATTTACAATATTCATTGATTTTTGCCATTGAAAAACGTCCAGAAATGATTGAAGCTACTGACTGAATGAAAGGAGCTGGCATCTCACTCTCTTTGAATCTTCTTTATCATGCTAAGAGGAGCAGGAAAAAGCAAAAATTTCAGAATTGCACCTTGCAATGCGGAGAAATTACTGTTTGTGCATTTACAATATTCATTGATTTTTGCCATTGAAAAACGTCCAGAAATGATTGAAGCTACCGACTGAATGAAAAGAGCTGGTATCTCACTCTCTTTGAATCTTCTTTATCATGCTAAGAGGAGCAGGAAAAAGCAAAAAATTTCAGAATTGCACCTTGCAATGCGGAGAAATTACTGTTTGTGCATTTACAATATTCATTGATTTTTGCCATTGAAAAACATCATGTTATTCATATACCAGAAATGTTTGAAGCTACTGACTGAATGAAAGGAGCTGGCATCTCACTCTCTTTGAATCTTCTTTATCTTGATAAGAGGAGCAGGAAAAAGCAAAAAATTTCAGAATTGCACTTTGCAATGCGGAGAAATTACTGTTTGTGCATTTACAATATTCATTGATTTTTGCCATTGAAAAACGTCCAGAAATGATTGAAGCTACTGACTGAATGAAAGGAGCTGGCATCTCACTCTCTTTGAATCTTCTTTATCATGCTAAGAGGAGCAGGAAAAAGCAAAAAATTTCAGAATTGCACCTTGCAATGCGGAGAAATTACGGTTTGTGCATTTACAATATTCATTGATTTTTGCCATTGAAAAACATGTTATTCATATACCAGAAATGTTTGAAGCTACTGACTGAATGAAAGGAGCTGGCATCTCACTCTCTTTGAATCTTCTTTATCATGCTAAGAGGAGCAGGAAAAAGCAAAAAATTTCAGAATTGCACCTTGCAATGCGGAGAAATTACTGTTTGTGCATTTACAATATTCATTGATTTTTGCCATTGAAAAACATCGTTATTCATATACCAGAAATGTTTGAAGCTACTGACTGAATGAAAGGAGCTGACATCTCACTCTCTTTGAATCTTCTTTATCATGCTAAGAGGAGCAGGAAAAAGCAAAAAATTTCAGAATTGCACCTTGCAATGCGGAGAAATTACTGTCTGTGCATTTACAATATTCATTGATTTTTGCCATTGAAAAACGTCCAGAAATGATTGAAGCTACTGACTGAATGAAAGGAGCTGGCATCTCACTCTCTTTGAATCTTTATCATGCTAAGAGGAGCAGGAAAAAGCAAAAAATTTCAGAATTGCACCTTGCAATGCGGAGAAATTACTGTTTGTGCATTTACAATATTCATTGATTTTTGCCATTGAAAAACATCATGTTATTCATATACCAGAAATGTTTGAAGCTACTGACTGAATGAAAGGAGCTGGCATCTCACTCTTTGAATCTTCTTTATCTTGCTAAGAGGAGCAGGAAAAAGCAAAAAATTTCAGAATTGCACTTTGCAATGCGGAGAAATTACTGTTTGTGCATTTACAATATTCATTGATTTTTGCCATTGAAAAACGTCCAGAAATGTTTGAAGCTACTGACTGAATGAAAGGAGCTGGCATCTCACTCTCTTTGAATCTTCTTTATCATGCTAAGAGCAGGAAAAAGCAAAAAATTTCAGAATTGCACCTTGCAATGCGGAGAAATTACTGTTTGTGCATTTACAATATTCATTGATTTTTGCCATTGAAAAACGTCCAGAAATGATTGAAGCTACTGACTGAATGAAAGGAGCTGGCATCTCACTCTCTTTGAATCTTCTTTGTCATGCTAAGAGGAGCAGGAAAAAGCAAAAAATTTCAGAATTGCACCTTGCAATGCGGAGAAATTACTGTTTGTGCATTTACAATATTCATTGATTTTTGCCATTGAAAAACGTCCAGAAATGATTGAAGCTACTGACTGAATGAAAGGAGCTGGCATCTCACTCTCTTTGAATCTTCTTTATCATGCTAAGAGGAGCAGGAAAAAGCAAAAAATTTCAGAATTTCACCTTGCAATGCGGAGAAATTACTGTTTGTGCATTTACAATATTCATTGATTTTTGCCATTGAAAAACATGTTATTCATATACCAGAAATGTTTGAAGGTACTGACTGAATGAAAGGAGCTGGCATCTCACTCTCTTTGAATCTTCTTTATCATGCTAAGAGGAGCAGGAAAAAGCAAAAAATTTCAGAATTGCACCTTGCAATGCGGAGAAATTACTGTTTGTGCATTTACAATATTCATTGATTTTTGCCATTGAAAAACGTCCAGAAATGATTGAAGCTACTGACTGAATGAAAGGATCTGGCATCTTACTCTCTTTGAATCTTCTTTATCATGCTAAGAGGAGCAGGAAAAAGCAAAAAATTTCAGAATTGCACCTTGCAATGCGGAGAAATTACTGTTTGTGCATTTACAATATTCATTGATTTTTGCCATTGAAAAACATCGTTATTCATATACCAGAAATGTTTGAAGCTACTGACTGAATGAAAGGAGCTGACATCTCACTCTCTTTGAATCTTCTTTATCATGCTAAGAGGAGCAGGAAAAAGCAAAAAATTTCAGAATTGCACCTTGCAATGCGGAGAAATTACTGTCTGTGCATTTACAATATTCATTGATTTTTGCCATTGAAAAACGTCCAGAAATGATTGAAGCTACTGACTGAATGAAAGGAGCTGGCATCTCACTCTCTTTGAATCTTCTTTATCATGCTAAGAGGAGCAGGAAAAAGCAAAAATTTCAGAATTGCACCTTGCAATGCGGAGAAATTACTGTTTGTGCATTTACAATATTCATTGATTTTTGCCATTGAAAAACGTCCAGAAATGATTGAAGCTACCGACTGAATGAAAAGAGCTGGTATCTCACTCTCTTTGAATCTTCTTTATCATGCTAAGAGGAGCAGGAAAAAGCAAAAAATTTCAGAATTGCACCTTGCAATGCGGAGAAATTACTGTTTGTGCATTTACAATATTCATTGATTTTTGCCATTGAAAAACATCATGTTATTCATATACCAGAAATGTTTGAAGCTACTGACTGAATGAAAGGAGCTGGCATCTCACTCTCTTTGAATCTTCTTTATCTTGATAAGAGGAGCAGGAAAAAGCAAAAAATTTCAGAATTGCACTTTGCAATGCGGAGAAATTACTGTTTGTGCATTTACAATATTCATTGATTTTTGCCATTGAAAAACGTCCAGAAATGATTGAAGCTACTGACTGAATGAAAGGAGCTGGCATCTCACTCTCTTTGAATCTTCTTTATCATGCTAAGAGGAGCAGGAAAAAGCAAAAAATTTCAGAATTGCACCTTGCAATGCGGAGAAATTACGGTTTGTGCATTTACAATATTCATTGATTTTTGCCATTGAAAAACATGTTATTCATATACCAGAAATGTTTGAAGCTACTGACTGAATGAAAGGAGCTGGCATCTCACTCTCTTTGAATCTTCTTTATCATGCTAAGAGGAGCAGGAAAAAGCAAAAAATTTCAGAATTGCACCTTGCAATGCGGAGAAATTACTGTTTGTGCATTTACAATATTCATTGATTTTTGCCATTGAAAAACATCGTTATTCATATACCAGAAATGTTTGAAGCTACTGACTGAATGAAAGGAGCTGACATCTCACTCTCTTTGAATCTTCTTTATCATGCTAAGAGGAGCAGGAAAAAGCAAAAAATTTCAGAATTGCACCTTGCAATGCGGAGAAATTACTGTCTGTGCATTTACAATATTCATTGATTTTTGCCATTGAAAAACGTCCAGAAATGATTGAAGCTACTGACTGAATGAAAGGAGCTGGCATCTCACTCTCTTTGAATCTTTATCATGCTAAGAGGAGCAGGAAAAAGCAAAAAATTTCAGAATTGCACCTTGCAATGCGGAGAAATTACTGTTTGTGCATTTACAATATTCATTGATTTTTGCCATTGAAAAACATCATGTTATTCATATACCAGAAATGTTTGAAGCTACTGACTGAATGAAAGGAGCTGGCATCTCACTCTTTGAATCTTCTTTATCTTGCTAAGAGGAGCAGGAAAAAGCAAAAAATTTCAGAATTGCACTTTGCAATGCGGAGAAATTACTGTTTGTGCATTTACAATATTCATTGATTTTTGCCATTGAAAAACGTCCAGAAATGTTTGAAGCTACTGACTGAATGAAAGGAGCTGGCATCTCACTCTCTTTGAATCTTCTTTATCATGCTAAGAGGAGCAGGAAAAAGCAAAAAATTTCAGAATTGCACCTTGCAATGCGGAGAAATTACTGTTTGTGCATTTACAATATTCATTGATTTTTGCCATTGAAAAACGTCCAGAAATGATTGAAGCTACTGACTGAATGAAAGGAGCTGGCATCTCACTCTCTTTGAATCTTCTTTGTCATGCTAAGAGGAGCAGGAAAAAGCAAAAAATTTCAGAATTGCACCTTGCAATGCGGAGAAATTACTGTTTGTGCATTTACAATATTCATTGATTTTTGCCATTGAAAAACGTCCAGAAATGATTGAAGCTACTGACTGAATGAAAGGAGCTGGCATCTCACTCTCTTTGAATCTTCTTTATCATGCTAAGAGGAGCAGGAAAAAGCAAAAAATTTCAGAATTTCACCTTGCAATGCGGAGAAATTACTGTTTGTGCATTTACAATATTCATTGATTTTTGCCATTGAAAAACATGTTATTCATATACCAGAAATGTTTGAAGGTACTGACTGAATGAAAGGAGCTGGCATCTCACTCTCTTTGAATCTTCTTTATCATGCTAAGAGGAGCAGGAAAAAGCAAAAAATTTCAGAATTGCACCTTGCAATGCGGAGAAATTACTGTTTGTGCATTTACAATATTCATTGATTTTTGCCATTGAAAAACGTCCAGAAATGATTGAAGCTACTGACTGAATGAAAGGATCTGGCATCTTACTCTCTTTGAATCTTCTTTATCATGCTAAGAGGAGCAGGAAAAAGCAAAAAATTTCAGAATTGCACCTTGCAATGCGGAGAAATTACTGTTTGTGCATTTACAATATTCATTGATTTTTGCCATTGAAAAACATCGTTATTCATATACCAGAAATGTTTGAAGCTACTGACTGAATGAAAGGAGCTGACATCTCACTCTCTTTGAATCTTCTTTATCATGCTAAGAGGAGCAGGAAAAAGCAAAAAATTTCAGAATTGCACCTTGCAATGCGGAGAAATTACTGTCTGTGCATTTACAATATTCATTGATTTTTGCCATTGAAAAACGTCCAGAAATGATTGAAGCTACTGACTGAATGAAAGGAGCTGGCATCTCACTCTCTTTGAATCTTCTTTATCATGCTAAGAGGAGCAGGAAAAAGCAAAAATTTCAGAATTGCACCTTGCAATGCGGAGAAATTACTGTTTGTGCATTTACAATATTCATTGATTTTTGCCATTGAAAAACGTCCAGAAATGATTGAAGCTACCGACTGAATGAAAAGAGCTGGTATCTCACTCTCTTTGAATCTTCTTTATCATGCTAAGAGGAGCAGGAAAAAGCAAAAAATTTCAGAATTGCACCTTGCAATGCGGAGAAATTACTGTTTGTGCATTTACAATATTCATTGATTTTTGCCATTGAAAAACATCATGTTATTCATATACCAGAAATGTTTGAAGCTACTGACTGAATGAAAGGAGCTGGCATCTCACTCTCTTTGAATCTTCTTTATCTTGATAAGAGGAGCAGGAAAAAGCAAAAAATTTCAGAATTGCACTTTGCAATGCGGAGAAATTACTGTTTGTGCATTTACAATATTCATTGATTTTTGCCATTGAAAAACGTCCAGAAATGATTGAAGCTACTGACTGAATGAAAGGAGCTGGCATCTCACTCTCTTTGAATCTTCTTTATCATGCTAAGAGGAGCAGGAAAAAGCAAAAAATATCAGAATTGCACCTTGCAATGCGGAAAAATTACGGTTTGTGCATTTACAATATTCATTGATTTTTGCCATTGAAAAACATGTTATTCATATGCCAGAAATGTTTGAAGCTACTGACTGAATGAAAGGAGCTGGCATCTCACTCTCTTTGAATCTTCTTTATCATGCTAAGAGGAGCAGGAAAAAGCAAAAAATTTCAGAATTGCACCTTGCAATGCGGAGAAATTACTGTTTGTGCATTTACAATATTCATTGATTTTTGCCATTGAAAAACATCGTTATTCATATACCAGAAATGTTTGAAGCTACTGACTGAATGAAAGGAGCTGACATCTCACTCTCTTTGAATCTTCTTTATCATGCTAAGAGGAGCAGGAAAAAGCAAAAAATTTCAGAATTGCACCTTGCAATGCGGAGAAATTACTGTCTGTGCATTTACAATATTCATTGATTTTTGCCATTGAAAAACGTCCAGAAATGATTGAAGCTACTGACTGAATGAAAGGAGCTGGCATCTCACTCTCTTTGAATCTTTATCATGCTAAGAGGAGCAGGAAAAAGCAAAAAATTTCAGAATTGCACCTTGCAATGCGGAGAAATTACTGTTTGTGCATTTACAATATTCATTGATTTTTGCCATTGAAAAACATCATGTTATTCATATACCAGAAATGTTTGAAGCTACTGACTGAATGAAAGGAGCTGGCATCTCACTCTTTGAATCTTCTTTATCTTGCTAAGAGGAGCAGGAAAAAGCAAAAAATTTCAGAATTGCACTTTGCAATGCGGAGAAATTACTGTTTGTGCATTTACAATATTCATTGATTTTTGCCATTGAAAAACGTCCAGAAATGTTTGAAGCTACTGACTGAATGAAAGGAGCTGGCATCTCACTCTCTTTGAATCTTCTTTATCATGCTAAGAGGAGCAGGAAAAAGCAAAAAATTTCAGAATTGCACCTTGCAATGCGGAGAAATTACTGTTTGTGCATTTACAATATTCATTGATTTTTGCCATTGAAAAACGTCCAGAAATGATTGAAGCTACTGACTGAATGAAAGGAGCTGGCATCTCAATCTCTTTGAATCTTCTTTGTCATGCTAAGAGGAGCAGGAAAAAGCAAAAAATTTCAGAATTGCACCTTGCAATGCGGAGAAATTACTGTTTGTGCATTTACAATATTCATTGATTTTTGCCATTGAAAAACGTCCAGAAATGATTGAAGCTACTGACTGAATGAAAGGAGCTGGCATCTCACTCTCTTTGAATCTTCTTTATCATGCTAAGAGGAGCAGGAAAAAGCAAAAAATTTCAGAATTTCACCTTGCAATGCGGAGAAATTACTGTTTGTGCATTTACAATATTCATTGATTTTTGCCATTGAAAAACATGTTATTCATATACCAGAAATGTTTGAAGGTACTGACTGAATGAAAGGAGCTGGCATCTCACTCTCTTTGAATCTTCTTTATCATGCTAAGAGGAGCAGGAAAAAGCAAAAAATTTCAGAATTGCACCTTGCAATGCGGAGAAATTACTGTTTGTGCATTTACAATATTCATTGATTTTTGCCATTGAAAAACATCATGTTATTCATATACCAGAAATGTTTGAAGCTACTGACTGAATGAAAGGAGCTGGCATCTCACTCTCTTTGAATCTTCTTTATCATGCTAAGAGGAGCAGGAAAAAGCAAAAAATTTCAGAATTGCACCTTGCAATGCGGAGAAATTACTGTTTGTGCATTTACAATATTCATTGATTTTTGCCATTGAAAAACGTCCAGAAATGATTGAAGCTACTGACTGAATGAAAGGAGCTGGCATCTCACTCTCTTTGAATCTTTATCATGCTAAGAGGAGCAGGAAAAAGCAAAAAATTTCAGAATTGCACCTTGCAATGCGGAGAAATTACTGTTTGTGCATTTACAATATTCATTGATTTTTGCCATTGAAAAACATCATGTTATTCATATACCAGAAATGTTTGAAGCTACTGACTGAATGAAAGGAGCTGGCATCTCACTCTCTTTGAATCTTCTTTATCTTGCTAAGAGGAGCAGGAAAAAGCAAAAAATTTCAGAATTGCACTTTGCAATGCGGAGAAATTACTGTTTGTGCATTTACAATATTCATTGATTTTTGCCATTGAAAAACGTCCAGAAATGTTTGAAGCTACTGACTGAATGAAAGGAGCTGGCATCTCACTCTCTTTGAATCTTCTTTATCATGCTAAGAGGAGCAGGAAAAAGCAAAAAATTTCAGAATTGCACCTTGCAATACGGAGAAATTACTGTTTGTGCATTTACAATATTCATTGATTTTTGCCATTGAAAAACGTCCAGAAATGATTGAAGCTACTGACTGAATGAAAGGAGCTGGCATCTCACTCTCTTTGAATCTTCTTTGTCATGCTAAGAGGAGCAGGAAAAAGCAAAAAATTTCAGAATTGCACCTTGCAATGCGGAGAAATTACTGTTTGTGCATTTACAATATTCATTGATTTTTTGCCATTGAAAAACGTCCAGAAATGATTGAAGCTACTGACTGAATGAAAGGAGCTGGCATCTCACTCTCTTTGAATCTTCTTTATCATGCTAAGAGGAGCAGGAAAAAGCAAAAAATTTCAGAATTGCACCTTGCAATGCGGAGAAATTACTGTTTGTGCATTTACAATATTCATTGATTTTTGCCATTGAAAAACATGTTATTCATATACCAGAAATGTTTGAAGGTACTGACTGAATGAAAGGAGCTGGCATCTCACTCTCTTTGAATCTTCTTTATCATGCTAAGAGGAGCAGGAAAAAGCAAAAAATTTCAGAATTGCACCTTGCAATGCGGAGAAATTACTGTTTGTGCATTTACAATATTCATTGATTTTTGCCATTGAAAAACATCATGTTATTCATATACCAGAAATGTTTGAAGCTACTGACTGAATGAAAGGAGCTGGCATCTCACTCTCTTTGAATCTTCTTTATCATGCTAAGAGGAGCAGGAAAAAGCAAAAAATTTCAGAATTGCACCTTGCAATGCGGAGAAATTACTGTTTGTGCATTTACAATATTCATTGATTTTTGCCATTGAAAAACGTCCAGAAATGATTGAAGCTACTGACTGAATGAAAGGAGCTGGCATCTCACTCTCTTTGAATCTTTATCATGCTAAGAGGAGCAGGAAAAAGCAAAAAATTTCAGAATTGCACCTTGCAATGCGGAGAAATTACTGTTTGTGCATTTACAATATTCATTGATTTTTGCCATTGAAAAACATCATGTTATTCATATACCAGAAATGTTTGAAGCTACTGACTGAATGAAAGGAGCTGGCATCTCACTCTCTTTGAATCTTCTTTATCTTGCTAAGAGGAGCAGGAAAAAGCAAAAAATTTCAGAATTGCACTTTGCAATGCGGAGAAATTACTGTTTGTGCATTTACAATATTCATTGATTTTTGCCATTGAAAAACGTCCAGAAATGTTTGAAGCTACTGACTGAATGAAAGGAGCTGGCATCTCACTCTCTTTGAATCTTCTTTATCATGCTAAGAGGAGCAGGAAAAAGCAAAAAATTTCAGAATTGCACCTTGCAATACGGAGAAATTACTGTTTGTGCATTTACAATATTCATTGATTTTTGCCATTGAAAAACGTCCAGAAATGATTGAAGCTACTGACTGAATGAAAGGAGCTGGCATCTCACTCTCTTTGAATCTTCTTTGTCATGCTAAGAGGAGCAGGAAAAAGCAAAAAATTTCAGAATTGCACCTTGCAATGCGGAGAAATTACTGTTTGTGCATTTACAATATTCATTGATTTTTTGCCATTGAAAAACGTCCAGAAATGATTGAAGCTACTGACTGAATGAAAGGAGCTGGCATCTCACTCTCTTTGAATCTTCTTTATCATGCTAAGAGGAGCAGGAAAAAGCAAAAAATTTCAGAATTGCACCTTGCAATGCGGAGAAATTACTGTTTGTGCATTTACAATATTCATTGATTTTTGCCATTGAAAAACATGTTATTCATATACCAGAAATGTTTGAAGGTACTGACTGAATGAAAGGAGCTGGCATCTCACTCTCTTTGAATCTTCTTTATCATGCTAAGAGGAGCAGGAAAAAGCAAAAAATTTCAGAATTGCACCTTGCAATGCGGAGAAATTACTGTTTGTGCATTTACAATATTCATTGATTTTTGCCATTGAAAAACATCATGTTATTCATATACCAGAAATGTTTGAAGCTACTGACTGAATGAAAGGAGCTGGCATCTCACTCTCTTTGAATCTTCTTTATCATGCTAAGAGGAGCAGGAAAAAGCAAAAAATTTCAGAATTGCACCTTGCAATGCGGAGAAATTACTGTTTGTGCATTTACAATATTCATTGATTTTTGCCATTGAAAAACGTCCAGAAATGATTGAAGCTACTGACTGAATGAAAGGAGCTGGCATCTCACTCTCTTTGAATCTTCTTTATCATGCTAAGAGGAGCAGGAAAAAGCAAAAAATTTCAGAATTGCACCTTGCAATACGGAGAAATTACTGTTTGTGCATTTACAATATTCATTGATTTTTGCCATTGAAAAACGTCCAGAAATGATTGAAGCTACTGACTGAATGAAAGGAGCTGGCATCTCACTCTCTTTGAATCTTCTTTATCATGCTAAGAGGAGCAGGAAAAAGCAAAAAATTTCAGAATTGCACCTTGCAATGCGGAGAAATTATTGTTTGTGCATTTACAATATTCATTGATTTTTGCCATTGAAAAACATCATGTTATTCATATACCAGAAATGTTTGAAGCTACTGACTGAATGAAAGGAGCTGGCATCTCACTCTCTTTGAATCTTCTTTATCTTGCTAAGAGGAGCAGGAAAAAGCAAAAAATTTCAGAATTGCACTTTGCAATGCGGAGAAATTACTGTTTGTGCATTTACAATATTCATTGATTTTTGCCATTGAAAAACGTCCAGAAATGTTTGAAGCTACTGACTGAATGAAAGGAGCTGGCATCTCACTCTCTTTGAATCTTCTTTATCATGCTAAGAGGAGCAGGAAAAAGCAAAAAATTTCAGAATTGCACCTTGCAATGCGGAGAAATTACTGTTTGTGCATTTACAATATTCATTGATTTTTGCCATTGAAAAACGTCCAGAAATGATTGAAGCTACTGATTGAATGAAATGAGCAGGCATCTCACTCTCTTTGAATCTTCTTTGTCATTCTAAGCGGAGCAGGAAAAAGCAAAAAATTTCAGAATTGCACCTTGCAATGCGGAGAAATTACTGTTTGTGCATTTACAATATTCATTGATTTTTGCCATTGAAAAACGTCCAGAAATGATTGAAGCTACTGACTGAATGAAAGGAGCTGGCATCTCACTCTCTTTGAATCTTCTTTATCATGCTAAGAGGAGCAGGAAAAAGCAAAAAATATCAGAATTGCACCTTGTAATGCGGAGAAATTACTGTTTGTGCATTTACAATATTCATTGATTTTTGCCATTGAAAAACATGTTATTCATATACCAGAAATGTTTGAAGCTACTGACTGAATGAAAGGAGCTGGCATCTCACTCTCTTTGAATCTTCTTTATCATGCTAAAAGGAGCAGGAAAAAGCAAAAAATTTCAGAATTGCACCTTGCAATGCGGAGAAATTACTGTTTGTGCATTTACAATATTCATTGATTTTTGCCATTGAAAAACATCATGTTATTCATATACCAGAAATGTTTGAAGCTACTGACTGAATGAAAGGAGCTGGCATCTCACTCTCTTTGAATCTTCTTTATCATGCTAAGAGGAGCAGGAAAAAGCAAAAAATTTCAGAATTGCACCTTGCAATGCGGAGAAATTACTGTTTGTGAATTTACAATATTAATTGATTTTTGCCATTGAAAAACATCATGTTATTCATATACCAGAAATGTTTGAAGCTACTGACTGAATGAAAGGAGCTGGCATCTCACTCTCTTTGAATTTTCTTTATCATGCTAAGAGGAGCAGGAAAAAGCTAAAAATTTCAGAATTGCACCTTGCAATGCGGAGAAATTGCTGTTTGTGCATTTACAATATTCATTGATTTTTGCCATTGAAAAACATCATGTTATTCATATACCAGAAAGGATTGAAGCTACTGACTGAATGAAAGGAGCTGGCATCTCACTCTCTTTGAATCTTGTTTATCATGCTAAGAGGAGCAGGAAAAAGCAAAAAATTTCAGAATTGCACCTTGCAATGCGGAGAAATTACTGTTTGTGCATTTACAATATTCATTGATTTTTGCCATTGAAAAACGTCCAGAAATGATTGAAGCTACTGACTGAATGAAAGGAGCTGGCATCTCACTCTCTTTGAATCTTCTTTATCATGCTAAGAGGAGCAGGAAAAAGCAAAAAATTTCAGAATTGCACCTTGCAATGCAGAGAAATTACTGTTTGTGCATTTACAATATTCATTGATTTTTGCCATTGAAAAACATCATGTTATTCATATACCAGAAATGATTGAAGCTACTGACTGAATGAAAGGAGCTGGCATCTCACTCTCTTTGAATCTTCTTTATCATGCTAAGAGGAGCAGGAAAAAGCAAAAAATTTCAGAATTGCACCTTGCAATGCGGAGAAATTACTGTTTGTGCATTTACAATATTCATTGATTTTTGCCATTGAAAAACGTCCAGAAATGATTGAAGCTACTGACTGAATGAAAGGAGCTGGCATCTCACTCTCTTTGAATCTTCTTTATCATGCTAAGAGGAGCAGGAAAAAGCAAAAAATTTCAGAATTGCACCTTGCAATGCGGAGAAATTACTGTTTGTGAATTTACAATATTCATTGATTTTTGCCATTGAAAAACATCATGTTATTCATATACCAGAAATGTTTTAAGCTACTGACTGAATGAAAGGAGCTGGCATCTCACTCTCTTTGAATCTTCTTTATCATGCTAAGAGGAGCAGGAAAAAGCTAAAAATTTCAGAATTGCACCTTGCAATGCGGAGAAATTACTGTTTGTGCATTTACAATATTCATTGATTTTTGCCATTGAAAAACGTCCAGAAATGATTGAAGCTACTGACTGAATGAAAGGAGCTGGCATCTCACTCTCTTTGAATCTTCTTTATCATGCTAAGAGGAGCAGGAAAAAGCAAAAAATTTCAGAATTGCACCTTGCAATGCGGAGAAATTACTGTTTGTGCATTTACAATATTCATTGATTTTTGCCATTGAAAAACATCATGTTATTCATATACCAGAAATGATTGAAGCTACTGACTGAATGAAAGGAGCTGGCATCTCACTCTCTTTGAATCTTCTTTATCATGCTAAGAGGAGCAGGAAAAAGCAAAAAATTTCAGAATTGCACCTTGCAATGCGGAGAAATTACTGTTTGTGCATTTACAATATTCATTGATTTTTGCCATTGAAAAACGTCCAGAAATGATTGAAGCTACTGACTGAATGAAAGGAGCTGGCATCTCACTCTCTTTGAATCTTCTTTATCATGCTAAGAGGAGCAGGAAAAAGCAAAAAATTTCAGAATTGCACCTTGCAATGCGGAGAAATTACTGTTTGTGCATTTACAATATTCATTGATTTTTGCCATTGAAAAACATCATGTTATTCATATACCAGAAATGTTTGAAGCTACTGACTGAATGAAAGGAGCTGGCATCTCACTCTCTTTGAATCTTCTTTATCATGCTAAGAGGAGCAGGAAAAAGCAAAAAATTTCAGAATTGCACATTGCAATGCGGAGAAATTACTGTTTGTGCAATTACAATATTCATTGATTTTTGCCATTGAAAAGCGTCCAGAAATGTTTGAAGCTACTGACTGAATGAAAGGAGCTGGCATCTCACTCTCTTTGAATCTTCTTTATCATGCTAAGAGGAGCAGGAAAAAGCAAAAAATTTCAGAATTGCACCTTGCAATGCGGAGAAATTACTGTTTGTGCATTTACAATATTCATTGATTTTTGCCATTGAAAAACATCATGTTATTCATATACCAGAAATGTTTGAAGCTACTGACTGAATGAAAGGAGCTGGCATCTCACTCTCTTTGAATCTTCTTTATCTTGCTAAGAGGAGCAGGAAAAAGCAAAAAATTTCAGAATTGCACTTTGCAATGCGGAGAAATTACTGTTTGTGCATTTACAATATTCATTGATTTTTGCCATTGAAAAACGTCCAGAAATGTTTGAAGCTACTGACTGAATGAAAGGAGCTGGCATCTCACTCTCTTTGAATCTTCATCATGCTAAGAGGAGCAGGAAAAAGCAAAAAATTTCAGAATTGCACCTTGCAATGCGGAGAAATTACTGTTTGTGCATTTACAATATTCATTGATTTTTGCCATTGAAAAACGTCCAGAAATGATTGAAGCTACTGACTGAATGAAAGGAGCTGGCATCTCACTCTCTTTGAATCTTCTTTGTCATGCTAAGAGGAGCAGGAAAAAGCAAAAAATTTCAGAATTGCACCTTGCAATGCGGAGAAATTACTGTTTGTGCATTTACAATATTCATTGATTTTTGCCATTGAAAAACGTCCAGAAATGATTGAAGCTACTGACTGAATGAAAGGAGCTGGCATCTCACTCTCTTTGAATCTTCTTTATCATGCTAAGAGGAGCAGGAAAAAGCAAAAAATTTCAGAATTGCACCTTGCAATGCGGAGAAATTACTGTTTGTGCATTTACAATATTCATTGATTTTTGCCATTGAAAAACATCATGTTATTCATATACCAGAAATGTTTGAAGCTACTGACTGAATGAAAGGAGCTGGCATCTCACTCTCTTTGAATCTTCTTTATCATGCTAAGAGGAGCAGGAAAAAGCAAAAAATTTCAGAATTGCACCTTGCAATGCGGAGAAATTACTGTTTGTGCATTTACAATATTCATTGATTTTTGCCATTGAAAAACGTCCAGAAATGATTGAAGCTACTGACTGAATGAAAGGAGCTGGCATCTCACTCTCTTTGAATCTTTATCATGCTAAGAGGAGCAGGAAAAAGCAAAAAATTTCAGAATTGCACCTTGCAATGCGGAGAAATTACTGTTTGTGCATTTACAATATTCATTGATTTTTGCCATTGAAAAACATCATGTTATTCATATACCAGAAATGTTTGAAGCTACTGACTGAATGAAAGGAGCTGGCATCTCACTCTCTTTGAATCTTCTTTATCTTGCTAAGAGGAGCAGGAAAAAGCAAAAAATTTCAGAATTGCACTTTGCAATGCGGAGAAATTACTGTTTGTGCATTTACAATATTCATTGATTTTTGCCATTGAAAAACGTCCAGAAATGTTTGAAGCTACTGACTGAATGAAAGGAGCTGGCATCTCACTCTCTTTGAATCTTCTTTATCATGCTAAGAGGAGCAGGAAAAAGCAAAAAATTTCAGAATTGCACCTTGCAATGCGGAGAAATTACTGTTTGTGCATTTACAATATTCATTGATTTTTGCCATTGAAAAACGTCCAGAAATGATTGAAGCTACTGACTGAATGAAAAGAGCTGGCATCTCACTCTCTTTGAATCTTCTTTGTCATGCTAAGAGGAGCAGGAAAAAGCAAAAAATTTCAGAATTGCACCTTGCAATGCGGAGAAATTACTGTTTGTGCATTTACAATATTCATTGATTTTTGCCATTGAAAAACGTCCAGAAATGATTGAAGCTACTGACTGAATGAAAGGAGCTGGCATCTCACTCTCTTTGAATCTTCTTTATCATGCTAAGAGGAGCAGGAAAAAGCAAAAAATTTCAGAATTGCACCTTGCAATGCGGAGAAATTACTGTTTGTGCATTTACAATATTCATTGATTTTTGCCATTGAAAAACATGTTATTCATATACCAGAAATGTTTGAAGGTACTGACTGAATGAAAGGAGCTGGCATCTCACTCTCTTTGAATCTTCTTTATCATGCTAAGAGGAGCAGGAAAAAGCAAAAAATTTCAGAATTGCACCTTGCAATGCGGAGAAATTACTGTTTGTGCATTTACAATATTCATTGATTTTTGCCATTGAAAAACGTCCAGAAATGATTGAAGCTACTGACTGAATGAAAGGAGCTGGCATCTCACTCTCTTTGAATCTTCTTTATCATGCTAAGAGGAGCAGGAAAAAGCAAAAAATTTCAGAATTGCACCTTGCAATGCGGAGAAATTACTGTTTGTGCATTTACAATATTCATTGATTTTTGCCATTGAAAAACGTCCAGAAATGATTGAAGCTACTGACTGAATGAAAGGAGCTGGCATCTCACTCTCTTTGAATCTTTATCATGCTAAGAGGAGCAGGAAAAAGCAAAAAATTTCAGAATTGCACCTTGCAATGCGGAGAAATTACTGTTTGTGCATGTACAATATTCATTGATTTTTGCCATTGAAAAACATCATGTTATTCATATACCAGAAATGTTTGAAGCTACTGACTGAATGAAAGGAGCTGGCATCTCACTCTCTTTGAATCTTCTTTATCTTGCTAAGAGGAGCAGGAAAAAGCAAAAAATTTCAGAATTGCACTTTGCAATGCGGAGAAATTACTGTTTGTGCATTTACAATATTCATTGATTTTTGCCATTGAAAAACGTCCAGAAATGTTTGAAGCTACTGACTGAATGAAAGGAGCTGGCATCTCACTCTCTTTGAATCTTCTTTATCATGCTAAGAGGAGCAGGAAAAAGCAAAAAATTTCAGAATTGCACCTTGCAATGCGGAGAAATTACTGTTTGTGCATTTACAATATTCATTGATTTTTGCCATTGAAAAACGTCCAGAAATGATTGAAGCTACTGACTGAATGAAAGGAGCTGGCATCTCACTCTCTTTGAATCTTCTTTGTCATGCTAAGAGGAGCAGGAAAAAGCAAAAAATTTCAGAATTGCACCTTGCAATGCGGAGAAATTACTGTTTGTGCATTTACAATATTCATTGATTTTTTGCCATTGAAAAACGTCCAGAAATGATTGAAGCTACTGACTGAATGAAAGGAGCTGGCATCTCACTCTCTTTGAATCTTCTTTATCATGCTAAGAGGAGCAGGAAAAAGCAAAAAATTTCAGAATTGCACCTTGCAATGCGGAGAAATTACTGTTTGTGCATTTACAATATTCATTGATTTTTGCCATTGAAAAACATGTTATTCATATACCAGAAATGTTTGAAGGTACTGACTGAATGAAAGGAGCTGGCATCTCACTCTCTTTGAATCTTCTTTATCATGCTAAGAGGAGCAGGAAAAAGCAAAAAATTTCAGAATTGCACCTTGCAATGCGGAGAAATTACTGTTTGTGCATTTACAATATTCATTGATTTTTGCCATTGAAAAACGTCCAGAAATGATTGAAGCTACTGACTGAATGAAAGGAGCTGGCATCTCACTCTCTTTGAATCTTCTTTATCATGCTAAGAGGAGCAGGAAAAAGCAAAAAATTTCAGAATTGCACCTTGCAATGCGGAGAAATTACTGTTTGTGCATTTACAATATTCATTGATTTTTGCCATTGAAAAACGTCCAGAAATGATTGAAGCTACTGACTGAATGAAAGGAGCTGGCATCTCACTCTCTTTGAATCTTCTTTGTCATGCTAAGAGGAGCAGGAAAAAGCAAAAAATTTCAGAATTGCACCTTGCAATGTGGAGAAATTACTGTTTGTGCATTTACAATATTCATTGATTTTTTGCCATTGAAAAACGTCCAGAAATGATTGAAGCTACTGACTGAATGAAAGGAGCTGGCATCTCACTCTCTTTGAATCTTCTTTATCATGCTAAGAGGAGCAGGAAAAAGCAAAAAATTTCAGAATTGCACCTTGCAATGCGGAGAAATTACTGTTTGTGCATTTACAATATTCATTGATTTTTGCCATTGAAAAACATGTTATTCATATACCAGAAATGTTTGAAGGTACTGACTGAATGAAAGGAGCTGGCATCTCACTCTCTTTGAATCTTCTTTATCATGCTAAGAGGAGCAGGAAAAAGCAAAAAATTTCAGAATTGCACCTTGCAATGCGGAGAAATTACTGTTTGTGCATTTACAATATTCATTGATTTTTGCCATTGAAAAACATCATGTTATTCATATACCAGAAATGTTTGAAGCTACTGACTGAATGAAAGGAGCTGGCATCTCACTCTCTTTGAATCTTCTTTATCATGCTAAGAGGAGCAGGAAAAAGCAAAAAAATTCAGAATTGCACCTTGCAATGCGGAGAAATTACTGTTTGTGCATTTACAATATTCATTGATTTTTGCCATTGAAAAACGTCCAGAAATGATTGAAGCTACTGACTGAATGAAAGGAGCTGGCATCTCACTCTCTTTGAATCTTCTTTATCATGCTAAGAGGAGCAGGAAAAAGCAAAAAATTTCAGAATTGCACCTTGCAATACGGAGAAATTACTGTTTGTGCATTTACAATATTCATTGATTTTTGCCATTGAAAAACGTCCAGAAATGATTGAAGCTACTGACTGAATGAAAGGAGCTGGCATCTCACTCTCTTTGAATCTTCTTTATCATGCTAAGAGGAGCAGGAAAAAGCAAAAAATTTCAGAATTGCACCTTGCAATGCGGAGAAATTACTGTTTGTGCATTTACAATATTCATTGATTTTTGCCATTGAAAAACATCATGTTATTCATATACCAGTAATGTTTGAAGCTACTGACTGAATGAAAGGAGCTGGCATCTCACTCTCTTTGAATCTTCTTTATCTTGCTAAGAGGAGCAGGAAAAAGCAAAAAATTTCAGAATTGCACTTTGCAATGCGGAGAAATTACTGTTTGTGCATTTACAATATTCATTGATTTTTGCCATTGAAAAACGTCCAGAAATGTTTGAAGCTACTGACTGAATGAAAGGAGCTGGCATCTCACTCTCTTTGAATCTTCTTTATCATGCTAAGAGGAGCAGGAAAAAGCAAAAAATTTCAGAATTGCACCTTGCAATGCGGAGAAATTACTGTTTGTGCATTTACAATATTCATTGATTTTTGCCATTGAAAAACGTCCAGAAATGATTGAAGCTACTGATTGAATGAAATGAGCAGGCATCTCACTCTCTTTGAATCTTCTTTGTCATGCTAAGCGGAGCAGGAAAAAGCAAAAAATTTCAGAATTGCACCTTGCAATGCGGAGAAATTACTGTTTGTGCATTTACAATATTCATTGATTTTTGCCATTGAAAAACGTCCAGAAATGATTGAAGCTACTGACTGAATGAAAGGAGCTGGCATCTCACTCTCTTTGAATCTTCTTTATCATGCTAAGAGGAGCAGGAAAAAGCAAAAAATATCAGAATTGCACCTTGCAATGCGGAGAAATTACTGTTTGTGCATTTACAATATTCATTGATTTTTGCCATTGAAAAACATGTTATTCATATACCAGAAATGTTTGAAGCTACTGACTGAATGAAAGCAGCTGGCATCTCACTCTCTTTGAATCTTCTTTATCATGCTAAAAGGAGCAGGAAAAAGCAAAAAATTTCAGAATTGCACCTTGCAATGCGGAGAAATTACTGTTTGTGCATTTACAATATTCATTGATTTTTGCCATTGAAAAACATCATGTTATTCATATACCAGAAATGTTTGAAGCTACTGACTGAATGAAAGGAGCTGGCATCTCACTCTCTTTGAATCTTCTTTATCATGCTAAGAGGAGCAGGAAAAAGCAAAAAATTTCAGAATTGCACCTTGCAATGCGGAGAAATTACTGTTTGTGCATTTACAATATTCATTGATTTTTGCCATTGAAAAACGTCCAGAAATGATTGAAGCTACTGACTGAATGAAAGGAGCTGGCATCTCACTCTCTTTGAATCTTCTTTATCATGCTAAGAGGAGCAGGAAAAAGCAAAAAATTTCAGAATTGCACCTTGCAATGCGGAGAAATTACTGTTTGTGCATTTACAATATTCATTGATTTTTGCCATTGAAAAACATGTTATTCATATACCAGAAATGTTTGAAGGTACTGACTGAATGAAAGGAGCTGGCATCTCACTCTCTTTGAATCTTCTTTATCATGCTAAGAGGAGCAGGAAAAAGCAAAAAATTTCAGAATTGCACCTTGCAATGCGGAGAAATTACTGTTTGTGCATTTACAATATTCATTGATTTTTGCCATTGAAAAACATCATGTTATTCATATACCAGAAATGTTTGAAGCTACTGACTGAATGAAAGGAGCTGGCATCTCACTCTCTTTGAATCTTCTTTATCATGCTAAGAGGAGCAGGAAAAAGCAAAAAATTTCAGAATTGCACCTTGCAATGCGGAGAAATTACTGTTTGTGCATTTACAATATTCATTGATTTTTGCCATTGAAAAACGTCCAGAAATGATTGAAGCTACTGACTGAATGAAAGGAGCTGGCATCTCACTCTCTTTGAATCTTTATCATGCTAAGAGGAGCAGGAAAAAGCAAAAAATTTCAGAATTGCACCTTGCAATGCGGAGAAATTACTGTTTGTGCATTTACAATATTCATTGATTTTTGCCATTGAAAAACATCATGTTATTCATATACCAGAAATGTTTGAAGCTACTGACTGAATGAAAGGAGCTGGCATCTCACTCTCTTTGAATCTTCTTTATCTTGCTAAGAGGAGCAGGAAAAAGCAAAAAATTTCAGAATTGCACTTTGCAATGCGGAGAAATTACTGTTTGTGCATTTACAATATTCATTGATTTTTGCCATTGAAAAACGTCCAGAAATGTTTGAAGCTACTGACTGAATGAAAGGAGCTGGCATCTCACTCTCTTTGAATCTTCTTTATCATGCTAAGAGGAGCAGGAAAAAGCAAAAAATTTCAGAATTGCACCTTGCAATGCGGAGAAATTACTGTTTGTGCATTTACAATATTCATTGATTTTTGCCATTGAAAAACGTCCAGAAATGATTGAAGCTACTGACTGAATGAAAGGAGCTGGCATCTCACTCTCTTTGAATCTTCTTTGTCATGCTAAGAGGAGCAGGAAAAAGCAAAAAATTTCAGAATTGCACCTTGCAATGCGGAGAAATTACTGTTTGTGCATTTACAATATTCATTGATTTTTTGCCATTGAAAAACGTCCAGAAATGATTGAAGCTACTGACTGAATGAAAGGAGCTGGCATCTCACTCTCTTTGAATCTTCTTTATCATGCTAAGAGGAGCAGGAAAAAGCAAAAAATTTCAGAATTGCACCTTGCAATGCGGAGAAATTACTGTTTGTGCATTTACAATATTCATTGATTTTTGCCATTGAAAAACATGTTATTCATATACCAGAAATGTTTGAAGGTACTGACTGAATGAAAGGAGCTGGCATCTCACTCTCTTTGAATCTTCTTTATCATGCTAAGAGGAGCAGGAAAAAGCAAAAAATTTCAGAATTGCACCTTGCAATGCGGAGAAATTACTGTTTGTGCATTTACAATATTCATTGATTTTTGCCATTGAAAAACATCATGTTATTCATATACCAGAAATGTTTGAAGCTACTGACTGAATGAAAGGAGCTGGCATCTCACTCTCTTTGAATCTTCTTTATCATGCTAAGAGGAGCAGGAAAAAGCAAAAAATTTCAGAATTGCACCTTGCAATGCGGAGAAATTACTGTTTGTGCATTTACAATATTCATTGATTTTTGCCATTGAAAAACATCATGTTATTCATATACCAGAAATGTTTGAAGCTACTGACTGAATGAAAGGAGCTGTCATCTCACTCTCTTTGAATCTTCTTTATCATGCTAAGAGGAGCAGGAAAAAGCAAAAAATTTCAGAATTGCACCTTGCAATGCGGAGAAATTACTGTTTGTGCATTTACAATATTCATTGATTTTTGCCATTGAAAAACGTCCAGAAATGATTGAAGCTACTGACTGAATGAAAGGAGCTGGCATCTCACTCTCTTTGAATCTTTATCATGCTAAGAGGAGCAGGAAAAAGCAAAAAATTTCAGAATTGCACCTTGCAATGCGGAGAAATTACTGTTTGTGCAATTACAATATTCATTGATTTTTGCCATTGAAAAACATCATGTTATTCATATACCAGAAATGTTTGAAGCTACTGACTGAATGAAAGGAGCTGGCATCTCACTCTCTTTGAATCTTCTTTATCTTGCTAAGAGGAGCAGGAAAAAGCAAAAAATTTCAGAATTGCACTTTGCAATGCGGAGAAATTACTGTTTGTGCATTTACAATATTCATTGATTTTTGCCATTGAAAAACGTCCAGAAATGTTTGAAGCTACTGACTGAATGAAAGGAGCTGGCATCTCACTCTCTTTGAATCTTCTTTATCATGCTAAGAGGAGCAGGAAAAAGCAAAAAATTTCAGAATTGCACCTTGCAATGCGGAGAAATTACTGTTTGTGCATTTACAATATTCATTGATTTTTGCCATTGAAAAACGTCCAGAAATGATTGAAGCTACTGACTGAATGAAATGAGCAGGCATCTCACTCTCTTTGAATCTTCTTTGTCATTCTAAGCGGAGCAGGAAAAAGCAAAAAATTTCAGAATTGCACCTTGCAATGCGGAGAAATTACTGTTTGTGCATTTACAATATTCATTGATTTTTGCCATTGAAAAACATCCAGAAATGATTGAAGCTACTGACTGAATGAAAGGAGCTGGCATCTCACTCTCTTTGAATCTTCTTTATCATGCTAAGAGGAGCAGGAAAAAGCAAAAAATATCAGAATTGCACCTTGTAATGCGGAGAAATTACTGTTTGTGCATTTACAATATTCATTGATTTTTGCCATTGAAAAACATGTTATTCATATACCAGAAATGTTTGAAGCTACTGACTGAATGAAAGGAGCTGGCATCTCACTCTCTTTGAATCTTCTTTATCATGCTAAAAGGAGCAGGAAAAAGCAAAAAATTTCAGAATTGCACCTTGCAATGCGGAGAAATTACTGTTTGTGCATTTACAATATTCATTGATTTTTGCCATTGAAAAACATCATGTTATTCATATACCAGAAATGTTTGAAGCTACTGACTGAATGAAAGGAGCTGGCATCTCACTCTCTTTGAATCTTCTTTATCATGCTAAGAGGAGCAGGAAAAAGCAAAAAATTTCAGAATTGCACCTTGCAATGCGGAGAAATTACTGTTTGTGAATTTACAATATTAATTGATTTTTGCCATTGAAAAACATCATGTTATTCATATACCAGAAATGTTTGAAGCTACTGACTGAATGAAAGGAGCTGGCATCTCACTCTCTTTGAATTTTCTTTATCATGCTAAGAGGAGCAGGAAAAAGCTAAAAATTTCAGAATTGCACCTTGCAATGCGGAGAAATTGCTGTTTGTGCATTTACAATATTCATTGATTTTTGCCATTGAAAAACATCATGTTATTCATATACCAGAAATGATTGAAGCTACTGACTGAATGAAAGGAGCTGGCATCTCACTCTCTTTGAATCTTGTTTATCATGCTAAGAGGAGCAGGAAAAAGCAAAAAATTTCAGAATTGCACCTTGCAATGCGGAGAAATTACTGTTTGTGCATTTACAATATTCATTGATTTTTGCCATTGAAAAACGTCCAGAAATGATTGAAGCTACTGACTGAATGAAAGGAGCTGGCATCTCACTCTCTTTGAATCTTCTTTATCATGCTAAGAGGAGCAGGAAAAAGCAAAAAATTTCAGAATTGCACCTTGCAATGCGGAGAAATTACTGTTTGTGCATTTACAATATTCATTGATTTTTGCCATTGAAAAACATCATGTTATTCATATACCAGAAATGATTGAAGCTACTGACTGAATGAAAGGAGCTGGCATCTCACTCTCTTTGAATCTTCTTTATCATGCTAAGAGGAGCAGGAAAAAGCAAAAAATTTCAGAATTGCACCTTGCAATGCGGAGAAATTACTGTTTGTGCATTTACAATATTCATTGATTTTTGCCATTGAAAAACGTCCAGAAATGATTGAAGCTACTGACTGAATGAAAGGAGCTGGCATCTCACTCTCTTTGAATCTTCTTTATCATGCTAAGAGGAGCAGGAAAAAGCAAAAAATTTCAGAATTGCACCTTGCAATGCGGAGAAATTACTGTTTGTGAATTTACAATATTCATTGATTTTTGCCATTGAAAAACATCATGTTATTCATATACCAGAAATGTTTGAAGCTACTGACTGAATGAAAGGAGCTGGCATCTCACTCTCTTTGAATCTTCTTTATCATGCTAAGAGGAGCAGGAAAAAGCTAAAAATTTCAGAATTGCACCTTGCAATGCGGAGAAATTACTGTTTGTGCATTTACAATATTCATTGATTTTTGCCATTGAAAAACGTCCAGAAATGATTGAAGCTACTGACTGAATGAAAGGAGCTGGCATCTCACTCTCTTTGAATCTTCTTTATCATGCTAAGAGGAGCAGGAAAAAGCAAAAAATTTCAGAATTGCACCTTGCAATGCGGAGAAATTACTGTTTGTGCATTTACAATATTCATTGATTTTTGCCATTGAAAAACGTCCAGAAATGATTGAAGCTACTGACTGAATGAAAGGAGCTGGCATCTCACTCTCTTTGAATCTTCTTTATCATGCTAAGAGGAGCAGGAAAAAGCAAAAAATTTCAGAATTGCACCTTGCAATGCGGAGAAATTACTGTTTGTGCATTTACAATATTCATTGATTTTTGCCATTGAAAAACATCATGTTATTCATATACCAGAAATGTTTGAAGCTACTGACTGAATGAAAGGAGCTGGCATCTCACTCTCTTTGAATCTTCTTTATCATGCTAAGAGGAGCAGGAAAAAGCAAAAAATTTCAGAATTGCACATTGCAATGCGGAGAAATTACTGTTTGTGCAATTACAATATTCATTGATTTTTGCCATTGAAAAGCGTCGAGAAATGTTTGAAGCTACTGACTGAATGAAAGGAGCTGGCATCTCACTCTCTTTGAATCTTCTTTATCATGCTAAGAGGAGCAGGAAAAAGCAAAAAATTTCAGAATTGCACCTTGCAATGCGGAGAAATTACTGTTTGTGCATTTACAATATTCATTGATTTTTGCCATTGAAAAACATCATGTTATTCATATACCAGAAATGTTTGAAGCTACTGACTGAATGAAAGGAGCTGGCATCTCACTCTCTTTGAATCTTCTTTATCTTGCTAAGAGGAGCAGGAAAAAGCAAAAAATTTCAGAATTGCACTTTGCAATGCGGAGAAATTACTGTTTGTGCATTTACAATATTCATTGATTTTTGCCATTGAAAAACGTCCAGAAATGTTTGAAGCTACTGACTGAATGAAAGGAGCTGGCATCTCACTCTCTTTGAATCTTCATCATGCTAAGAGGAGCAGGAAAAAGCAAAAAATTTCAGAATTGCACCTTGCAATGCGGAGAAATTACTGTTTGTGCATTTACAATATTCATTGATTTTTGCCATTGAAAAACGTCCAGAAATGATTGAAGCTACTGACTGAATGAAAGGAGCTGGCATCTCACTCTCTTTGAATCTTCTTTGTCATGCTAAGAGGAGCAGGAAAAAGCAAAAAATTTCAGAATTGCACCTTGCAATGCGGAGAAATTACTGTTTGTGCATTTACAATATTCATTGATTTTTGCCATTGAAAAACGTCCAGAAATGATTGAAGCTACTGACTGAATGAAAGGAGCTGGCATCTCACTCTCTTTGAATCTTCTTTATCATGCTAAGAGGAGCAGGAAAAAGCAAAAAATTTCAGAATTTCACCTTGCAATGCGGAGAAATTACTGTTTGTGCATTTACAATATTCATTGATTTTTGCCATTGAAAAACATGTTATTCATATACCAAAAATGTTTGAAGGTACTGACTGAATGAAAGGAGCTGGCATCTCACTCTCTTTGAATCTTCTTTATCATGCTAAGAGGAGCAGGAAAAAGCAAAAAATTTCAGAATTGCACCTTGCAATGCGGAGAAATTACTGTTTGTGCATTTACAATATTCATTGATTTTTGCCATTGAAAAACATCATGTTATTCATATACCAGAAATGTTTGAAGCTACTGACTGAATGAAAGGAGCTGGCATCTCACTCTCTTTGAATCTTCTTTATCATGCTAAGAGGAGCAGGAAAAAGCAAAAAATTTCAGAATTGCACCTTGCAATGCGGAGAAATTACTGTTTGTGCATTTACAATATTCATTGATTTTTGCCATTGAAAAACGTCCAGAAATGATTGAAGCTACTGACTGAATGAAAGGAGCTGGCATCTCACTCTCTTTGAATCTTTATCATGCTAAGAGGAGCAGGAAAAAGCAAAAAATTTCAGAATTGCACCTTGCAATGCGGAGAAATTACTGTTTGTGCATTTACAATATTCATTGATTTTTGCCATTGAAAAACATCATGTTATTCATATACCAGAAATGTTTGAAGCTACTGACTGAATGAAAGGAGCTGGCATCTCACTCTCTTTGAATCTTCTTTATCTTGCTAAGAGGAGCAGGAAAAAGCAAAAAATTTCAGAATTGCACTTTGCAATGCGGAGAAATTACTGTTTGTGCATTTACAATATTCATTGATTTTTGCCATTGAAAAACGTCCAGAAATGTTTGAAGCTACTGACTGAATGAAAGGAGCTGGCATCTCACTCTCTTTGAATCTTCTTTATCATGCTAAGAGGAGCAGGAAAAAGCAAAAAATTTCAGAATTGCACCTTGCAATGCGGAGAAATTACTGTTTGTGCATTTACAATATTCATTGATTTTTGCCATTGAAAAACGTCCAGAAATGATTGAAGCTACTGACTGAATAAAAGGAGCTGGCATCTCACTCTCTTTGAATCTTCTTTGTCATGCTAAGAGGAGCAGGAAAAAGCAAAAAATTTCAGAATTGCACCTTGCAATGCGGAGAAATTACTGTTTGTGCATTTACAATATTCATTGATTTTTGCCATTGAAAAACGTCCAGAAATGATTGAAGCTACTGACTGAATGAAAGGAGCTGGCATCTCACTCTCTTTGAATCTTCTTTATCATGCTAAGAGGAGCAGGAAAAAGCAAAAAATTTCAGAATTGCACCTTGCAATGCGGAGAAATTACTGTTTGTGCATTTACAATATTCATTGATTTTTGCCATTGAAAAACATGTTATTCATATACCAGAAATGTTTGAAGGTACTGACTGAATGAAAGGAGCTGGCATCTCACTCTCTTTGAATCTTCTTTATCATGCTAAGAGGAGCAGGAAAAAGCAAAAAATTTCAGAATTGCACCTTGCAATGCGGAGAAATTACTGTTTGTGCATTTACAATATTCATTGATTTTTGCCATTGAAAAACGTCCAGAAATGATTGAAGCTACTGACTGAATGAAAGGAGCTGGCATCTCACTCTCTTTGAATCTTCTTTATCATGCTAAGAGGAGCAGGAAAAAGCAAAAAATTTCAGAATTGCACCTTGCAATGCGGAGAAATTACTGTTTGTGCATTTACAATATTCATTGATTTTTGCCATTGAAAAACGTCCAGAAATGATTGAAGCTACTGACTGAATGAAAGGAGCTGGCATCTCACTCTCTTTGAATCTTTATCATGCTAAGAGGAGCAGGAAAAAGCAAAAAATTTCAGAATTGCACCTTGCAATGCGGAGAAATTACTGTTTGTGCATTTACAATATTCATTGATTTTTGCCATTGAAAAATGTCCAGAAATGATTGAAGCTACTGACTGAATGAAAGGAGCTGGCATCTCACTCTCTTTGAATCTTCTTTATCATGCTAAGAGGAGCAGGAAAAAGCAAAAAATTTCAGAATTTCACCTTGCAATGCGGAGAAATTACTGTTTGTGCATTTACAATATTCATTGATTTTTGCCATTGAAAAACATGTTATTCATATACCAGAAATGTTTGAAGGTACTGACTGAATGAAAGGAGCTGGCATCTCACTCTCTTTGAATCTTCTTTATCATGCTAAGAGGAGCAGGAAAAAGGAAAAAATTTCAGAATTGCACCTTGCAATGCTGAGAAATTACTGTTTGTGCATTTACAATATTCATTGATTTTTGCCATTGAAAAACATCATGTTATTCATATACCAGAAATGTTTGAAGCTACTGACTGAATGAAAGGAGCTGGCATCTCACTCTCTTTGAATCTTCTTTATCATGCTAAGAGGAGCAGGAAAAAGCAAAAAATTTCAGAATTGCACCTTGCAATGCGGAGAAATTACTGTTTGTGCATTTACAATATTCATTGATTTTTGCCATTGAAAAACGTCCAGAAATGATTGAAGCTACTGACTGAATGAAAGGAGCTGGCATCTCACTCTCTTTGAATCTTTATCATGCTAAGAGGAGCAGGAAAAAGCAAAAAATTTCAGAATTGCACCTTGCAATGCGGAGAAATTACTGTTTGTGCATTTACAATATTCATTGATTTTTGCCATTGAAAAACATCATGTTATTCATATACCAGAAATGTTTGAAGCTACTGACTGAATGAAAGGAGCTGGCATCTCACTCTCTTTGAATCTTCTTTATCTTGCTAAGAGGAGCAGGAAAAAGCAAAAAATTTCAGAATTGCACTTTGCAATGCGGAGAAATTACTGTTTGTGCATTTACAATATTCATTGATTTTTGCCATTGAAAAACGTCCAGAAATGTTTGAAGCTACTGACTGAATGAAAGGAGCTGGCATCTCACTCTCTTTGAATCTTCTTTATCATGCTAAGAGGAGCAGGAAAAAGCAAAAAATTTCAGAATTGCACCTTGCAATGCGGAGAAATTACTGTTTGTGCATTTACAATATTCATTGATTTTTGCCATTGAAAAACGTCCAGAAATGATTGAAGCTACTGACTGAATGAAAGGAGCTGGCATCTCACTCTCTTTGAATCTTCTTTGTCATGCTAAGAGGAGCAGGAAAAAGCAAAAAATTTCAGAATTGCACCTTGCAATGCGGAGAAATTACTGTTTGTGCATTTACAATATTCATTGATTTTTTGCCATTGAAAAACGTCCAGAAATGATTGAAGCTACTGACTGAATGAAAGGAGCTGGCATCTCACTCTCTTTGAATCTTCTTTATCATGCTAAGAGGAGCAGGAAAAAGCAAAAAATTTCAGAATTGCACCTTGCAATGCGGAGAAATTACTGTTTGTGCATTTACAATATTCATTGATTTTTGCCATTGAAAAACATGTTATTCATATACCAGAAATGTTTGAAGGTACTGACTGAATGAAAGGAGCTGGCATCTCACTCTCTTTGAATCTTCTTTATCATGCTAAGAGGAGCAGGAAAAAGCAAAAAATTTCAGAATTGCACCTTGCAATGCGGAGAAATTACTGTTTGTGCATTTACAATATTCATTGATTTTTGCCATTGAAAAACATCGTTATTCATATACCAGAAATGTTTGAAGCTACTGACTGAATGAAAGGAGCTGGCATCTCACTCTCTTTGAATCTTCTTTATCATGCTAAGAGGAGCAGGAAAAAGCAAAAAATTTCAGAATTGCACCTTGCAATGCGGAGAAATTACTGTTTGTGCATTTACAATATTCATTGATTTTTGCCATTGAAAAACGTCCAGAAATGATTGAAGCTACTGACTGAATGAAAGGAGCTGGCATCTCACTCTCTTTGAATCTTCTTTATCATGCTAAGAGGAGCAGGAAAAAGCAAAAAATTTCAGAATTGCACCTTGCAATACGGAGAAATTACTGTTTGTGCATTTACAATATTCATTGATTTTTGCCATTGAAAAACGTCCAGAAATGATTGAAGCTACTGACTGAATGAAAGGAGCTGGCATCTCACTCTCTTTGAATCTTCTTTATCATGCTAAGAGGAGCAGGAAAAAGCAAAAAATTTCAGAATTGCACCTTGCAATGCGGAGAAATTACTGTTTGTGCATTTACAATATTCATTGATTTTTGCCATTGAAAAACATCATGTTATTCATATACCAGAAATGTTTGAAGCTACTGACTGAATGAAAGGAGCTGGCATCTCACTCTCTTTGAATCTTCTTTATCTTGCTAAGAGGAGCAGGAAAAAGCAAAAAATTTCAGAATTGCACTTTGCAATGCGGAGAAATTACTGTTTGTGCATTTACAATTTCATTGATTTTTGCCATTGAAAAACGTCCAGAAATGTTTGAAGCTACTGACTGAATGAAAGGAGCTGGCATCTCACTCTCTTTGAATCTTCTTTATCATGCTAAGAGGAGCAGGAAAAAGCAAAAAATTTCAGAATTGCACCTTGCAATGCGGAGAAATTACTGTTTGTGCATTTACAATATTCATTGATTTTTGCCATTGAAAAACGTCCAGAAATGATTGAAGCTACTGATTGAATGAAAGGAGCTGGCATCTCACTCTCTTTGAATCTTCTTTATCATGCTAAGAGGAGCAGGAAAAAGCAAAAAATTTCAGAATTGCACCTTGCAATGCGGAGAAATTACTGTTTGTGCATTTACAATATTCATTGATTTTTGCCATTGAAAAACATCGTTATTCATATACCAGAAATGTTTGAAGCTACTGACTGAATGAAAGGAGCTGGCATCTCACTCTCTTTGAATCTTCTTTATCATGCTAAGAGGAGCAGGAAAAAGCAAAAAATTTCAGAATTGCACCTTGCAATGCGGAGAAATTACTGTTTGTGCATTTACAATATTCATTGATTTTTGCCATTGAAAAACGTCCAGAAATGATTGAAGCTACTGACTGAATGAAAGGAGCTGGCATCTCACTCTCTTTGAATCTTCTTTATCATGCTAAGAGGAGCAGGAAAAAGCAAAAAATTTCAGAATTGCACCTTGCAATACGGAGAAATTACTGTTTGTGCATTTACAATATTCATTGATTTTTGCCATTGAAAAACGTCCAGAAATGATTGAAGCTACTGACTGAATGAAAGGAGCTGGCATCTCACTCTCTTTGAATCTTCTTTATCATGCTAAGAGGAGCAGGAAAAAGCAAAAAATTTCAGAATTGCACCTTGCAATGCGGAGAAATTACTGTTTGTGCATTTACAATATTCATTGATTTTTGCCATTGAAAAACATCATGTTATTCATATACCAGAAATGTTTGAAGCTACTGACTGAATGAAAGGAGCTGGCATCTCACTCTCTTTGAATCTTCTTTATCTTGCTAAGAGGAGCAGGAAAAAGCAAAAAATTTCAGAATTGCACTTTGCAATGCGGAGAAATTACTGTTTGTGCATTTACAATATTCATTGATTTTTGCCATTGAAAAACGTCCAGAAATGTTTGAAGCTACTGACTGAATGAAAGGAGCTGGCATCTCACTCTCTTTGAATCTTCTTTATCATGCTAAGAGGAGCAGGAAAAAGCAAAAAATTTCAGAATTGCACCTTGCAATGCGGAGAAATTACTGTTTGTGCATTTACAATATTCATTGATTTTTGCCATTGAAAAACGTCCAGAAATGATTGAAGCTACTGATTGAATGAAATGAGCAGGCATCTCACTCTCTTTGAATCTTCTTTGTCATGCTAAGCGGAGCAGGAAAAAGCAAAAAATTTCAGAATTGCACCTTGCAATGCGGAGAAATTACTGTTTGTGCATTTACAATATTCATTGATTTTTGCCATTGAAAAACGTCCAGAAATGATTGAAGCTACTGACTGAATGAAAGGAGCTGGCATCTCACTCTCTTTGAATCTTCTTTATCATGCTAAGAGGAGCAGGAAAAAGCAAAAAATATCAGAATTGCACCTTGCAATGCGGAGAAATTACTGTTTGTGCATTTACAATATTCATTGATTTTTGCCATTGAAAAACATGTTATTCATATACCAGAAATGTTTGAAGCTACTGACTGAATGAAAGGAGCTGGCATCTCACTCTCTTTGAATCTTCTTTATCATGCTAAAAGGAGCAGGAAAAAGCAAAAAATTTCAGAATTGCACCTTGCAATGCGGAGAAATTACTGTTTGTGCATTTACAATATTCATTGATTTTTGCCATTGAAAAACATCATGTTATTCATATACCAGAAATGTTTGAAGCTACTGACTGAATGAAAGGAGCTGGCATATCACTCTCTTTGAATCTTCTTTATCATGCTAAGAGGAGCAGGAAAAAGCAAAAAATTTCAGAATTGCACCTTGCAATGCGGAGAAATTACTGTTTGTGCATTTACAATATTCATTGATTTTTGCCATTGAAAAACGTCCAGAAATGATTGAAGCTACTGACTGAATGAAAGGAGCTGGCATCTCACTCTCTTTGAATCTTCTTTATCATGCTAAGAGGAGCAGGAAAAAGCAAAAAATTTCAGAATTGCACCTTGCAATGCGGAGAAATTACTGTTTGTGCATTTACAATATTCATTGATTTTTGCCATTGAAAAACATGTTATTCATATACCAGAAATGTTTGAAGGTACTGACTGAATGAAAGGAGCTGGCATCTCACTCTCTTTGAATCTTCTTTATCATGCTAAGAGGAGCAGGAAAAAGCAAAAAATTTCAGAATTGCACCTTGCAATGCGGAGAAATTACTGTTTGTGCATTTACAATATTCATTGATTTTTGCCATTGAAAAACATCATGTTATTCATATACCAGAAATGTTTGAAGCTACTGACTGAATGAAAGGAGCTGGCATCTCACTCTCTTTGAATCTTCTTTATCATGCTAAGAGGAGCAGGAAAAAGCAAAAAATTTCAGAATTGCACCTTGCAATGCGGAGAAATTACTGTTTGTGCATTTACAATATTCATTGATTTTTGCCATTGAAAAACGTCCAGAAATGATTGAAGCTACTGACTGAATGAAAGGAGCTGGCATCTCACTCTCTTTGAATCTTTATCATGCTAAGAGGAGCAGGAAAAAGCAAAAAATTTCAGAATTGCACCTTGCAATGCGGAGAAATTACTGTTTGTGCATTTACAATATTCATTGATTTTTGCCATTGAAAAACATCATGTTATTCATATACCAGAAATGTTTGAAGCTACTGACTGAATGAAAGGAGCTGGCATCTCACTCTCTTTGAATCTTCTTTATCTTGCTAAGAGGAGCAGGAAAAAGCAAAAAATTTCAGAATTGCACTTTGCAATGCGGAGAAATTACTGTTTGTGCATTTACAATATTCATTGATTTTTGCCATTGAAAAACGTCCAGAAATGTTTGAAGCTACTGACTGAATGAAAGGAGCTGGCATCTCACTCTCTTTGAATCTTCTTTATCATGCTAAGAGGAGCAGGAAAAAGCAAAAAATTTCAGAATTGCACCTTGCAATGCGGAGAAATTACTGTTTGTGCATTTACAATATTCATTGATTTTTGCCATTGAAAAACGTCCAGAAATGATTGAAGCTACTGACTGAATGAAAGGAGCTGGCATCTCACTCTCTTTGAATCTTCTTTGTCATGCTAAGAGGAGCAGGAAAAAGCAAAAAATTTCAGAATTGCACCTTGCAATGCGGAGAAATTACTGTTTGTGCATTTACAATATTCATTGATTTTTTGCCATTGAAAAACGTCCAGAAATGATTGAAGCTACTGACTGAATGAAAGGAGCTGGCATCTCACTCTCTTTGAATCTTCTTTATCATGCTAAGAGGAGCAGGAAAAAGCAAAAAATTTCAGAATTGCACCTTGCAATGCGGAGAAATTACTGTTTGTGCATTTACAATATTCATTGATTTTTGCCATTGAAAAACATGTTATTCATATACCAGAAATGTTTGAAGGTACTGACTGAATGAAAGGAGCTGGCATCTCACTCTCTTTGAATCTTCTTTATCATGCTAAGAGGAGCAGGAAAAAGCAAAAAATTTCAGAATTGCACCTTGCAATGCGGAGAAATTACTGTTTGTGCATTTACAATATTCATTGATTTTTGCCATTGAAAAACATCATGTTATTCATATACCAGAAATGTTTGAAGCTACTGACTGAATGAAAGGAGCTGGCATCTCACTCTCTTTGAATCTTCTTTATCTTGCTAAGAGGAGCAGGAAAAAGCAAAAAATTTCAGAATTGCACTTTGCAATGCGGAGAAATTACTGTTTGTGCATTTACAATATTCATTGATTTTTGCCATTGAAAAACGTCCAGAAATGTTTGAAGCTACTGACTGAATGAAAGGAGCTGGCATCTCACTCTCTTTGAATCTTCTTTATCATGCTAAGAGGAGCAGGAAAAAGCAAAAAATTTCAGAATTGCACCTTGCAATGCGGAGAAATTACTGTTTGTGCATTTACAATATTCATTGATTTTTGCCATTGAAAAACGTCCAGAAATGATTGAAGCTACTGATTGAATGAAATGAGCAGGCATCTCACTCTCTTTGAATCTTCTTTGTCATGCTAAGCGGAGCAGGAAAAAGCAAAAAATTTCAGAATTGCACCTTGCAATGCGGAGAAATTACTGTTTGTGCATTTACAATATTCATTGATTTTTGCCATTGAAAAACGTCCAGAAATGATTGAAGCTACTGACTGAATGAAAGGAGCTGGCATCTCACTCTCTTTGAATCTTCTTTATCATGCTAAGAGGAGCAGGAAAAAGCAAAAAATATCAGAATTGCACCTTGCAATGCGGAGAAATTACTGTTTGTGCATTTACAATATTCATTGATTTTTGCCATTGAAAAACATGTTATTCATATACCAGAAATGTTTGAAGCTACTGACTGAATGAAAGGAGCTGGCATCTCACTCTCTTTGAATCTTCTTTATCATGCTAAAAGGAGCAGGAAAAAGCAAAAAATTTCAGAATTGCACCTTGCAATGCGGAGAAATTACTGTTTGTGCATTTACAATATTCATTGATTTTTGCCATTGAAAAACATCATGTTATTCATATACCAGAAATGTTTGAAGCTACTGACTGAATGAAAGGAGCTGGCATCTCACTCTCTTTGAATCTTCTTTATCATGCTAAGAGGAGCAGGAAAAAGCAAAAAATTTCAGAATTGCACCTTGCAATGCGGAGAAATTACTGTTTGTGCATTTACAATATTCATTGATTTTTGCCATTGAAAAACGTCCAGAAATGATTGAAGCTACTGACTGAATGAAAGGAGCTGGCATCTCACTCTCTTTGAATCTTCTTTATCATGCTAAGAGGAGCAGGAAAAAGCAAAAAATTTCAGAATTGCACCTTGCAATGCGGAGAAATTACTGTTTGTGCATTTACAATATTCATTGATTTTTGCCATTGAAAAACATGTTATTCATATACCAGAAATGTTTGAAGGTACTGACTGAATGAAAGGAGCTGGCATCTCACTCTCTTTGAATCTTCTTTATCATGCTAAGAGGAGCAGGAAAAAGCAAAAAATTTCAGAATTGCACCTTGCAATGCGGAGAAATTACTGTTTGTGCATTTACAATATTCATTGATTTTTGCCATTGAAAAACATCATGTTATTCATATACCAGAAATGTTTGAAGCTACTGACTGAATGAAAGGAGCTGGCATCTCACTCTCTTTGAATCTTCTTTATCATGCTAAGAGGAGCAGGAAAAAGCAAAAAATTTCAGAATTGCACCTTGCAATGCGGAGAAATTACTGTTTGTGCATTTACAATATTCATTGATTTTTGCCATTGAAAAACGTCCAGAAATGATTGAAGCTACTGACTGAATGAAAGGAGCTGGCATCTCACTCTCTTTGAATCTTTATCATGCTAAGAGGAGCAGGAAAAAGCAAAAAATTTCAGAATTGCACCTTGCAATGCGGAGAAATTACTGTTTGTGCATTTACAATATTCATTGATTTTTGCCATTGAAAAACATCATGTTATTCATATACCAGAAATGTTTGAAGCTACTGACTGAATGAAAGGAGCTGGCATCTCACTCTCTTTGAATCTTCTTTATCTTGCTAAGAGGAGCAGGAAAAAGCAAAAAATTTCAGAATTGCACTTTGCAATGCGGAGAAATTACTGTTTGTGCATTTACAATATTCATTGATTTTTGCCATTGAAAAACGTCCAGAAATGTTTGAAGCTACTGACTGAATGAAAGGAGCTGGCATCTCACTCTCTTTGAATCTTCTTTATCATGCTAAGAGGAGCAGGAAAAAGCAAAAAATTTCAGAATTGCACCTTGCAATGCGGAGAAATTACTGTTTGTGCATTTACAATATTCATTGATTTTTGCCATTGAAAAACGTCCAGAAATGATTGAAGCTACTGACTGAATGAAAGGAGCTGGCATCTCACTCTCTTTGAATCTTCTTTGTCATGCTAAGAGGAGCAGGAAAAAGCAAAAAATTTCAGAATTGCACCTTGCAATGCGGAGAAATTACTGTTTGTGCATTTACAATATTCATTGATTTTTTGCCATTGAAAAACGTCCAGAAATGATTGAAGCTACTGACTGAATGAAAGGAGCTGGCATCTCACTCTCTTTGAATCTTCTTTATCATGCTAAGAGGAGCAGGAAAAAGCAAAAAATTTCAGAATTGCACCTTGCAATGCGGAGAAATTACTGTTTGTGCATTTACAATATTCATTGATTTTTGCCATTGAAAAACATGTTATTCATATACCAGAAATGTTTGAAGGTACTGACTGAATGAAAGGAGCTGGCATCTCACTCTCTTTGAATCTTCTTTATCATGCTAAGAGGAGCAGGAAAAAGCAAAAAATTTCAGAATTGCACCTTGCAATGCGGAGAAATTACTGTTTGTGCATTTACAATATTCATTGATTTTTGCCATTGAAAAACATCATGTTATTCATATACCAGAAATGTTTGAAGCTACTGACTGAATGAAAGGAGCTGGCATCTCACTCTCTTTGAATCTTCTTTATCTTGCTAAGAGGAGCAGGAAAAAGCAAAAAATTTCAGAATTGCACTTTGCAATGCGGAGAAATTACTGTTTGTGCATTTACAATATTCATTGATTTTTGCCATTGAAAAACGTCCAGAAATGTTTGAAGCTACTGACTGAATGAAAGGAGCTGGCATCTCACTCTCTTTGAATCTTCTTTATCATGCTAAGAGGAGCAGGAAAAAGCAAAAAATTTCAGAATTGCACCTTGCAATGCGGAGAAATTACTGTTTGTGCATTTACAATATTCATTGATTTTTGCCATTGAAAAACGTCCAGAAATGATTGAAGCTACTGACTGAATGAAAGGAGTTGGCATCTCACTCTCTTTGAATCTTCTTTGTCATGCTAAGAGGAGCAGGAAAAAGCAAAAAATTTCAGAATTGCACCTTGCAATGCGGAGAAATTACTGTTTGTGCATTTACAATATTCATTGATTTTTTGCCATTGAAAAACGTCCAGAAATGATTGAAGCTACTGACTGAATGAAAGGAGCTGGCATCTCACTCTCTTTGAATCTTCTTTATCATGCTAAGAGGAGCAGGAAAAAGCAAAAAATTTCAGAATTGCACCTTGCAATGCGGAGAAATTACTGTTTGTGCATTTACAATATTCATTGATTTTTGCCATTGAAAAACATGTTATTCATATACCAGAAATGTTTGAAGGTACTGACTGAATGAAAGGAGCTGGCATCTCACTCTCTTTGAATCTTCTTTATCATGCTAAGAGGAGCAGGAAAAAGCAAAAAATTTCAGAATTGCACCTTGCAATGCGGAGAAATTACTGTTTGTGCATTTACAATATTCATTGATTTTTGCCATTGAAAAACATCGTTATTCATATACCAGAAATGTTTGAAGCTACTGACTGAATGAAAGGAGCTGGCATCTCACTCTCTTTGAATCTTCTTTATCATGCTAAGAGGAGCAGGAAAAAGCAAAAAATTTCAGAATTGCACCTTGCAATGCGGAGAAATTACTGTTTGTGCATTTACAATATTCATTGATTTTTGCCATTGAAAAACGTCCAGAAATGATTGAAGCTACTGACTGAATGAAAGGAGCTGGCATCTCACTCTCTTTGAATCTTCTTTATCATGCTAAGAGGAGCAGGAAAAAGCAAAAAATTTCAGAATTGCACCTTGCAATACGGAGAAATTACTGTTTGTGCATTTACAATATTCATTGATTTTTGCCATTGAAAAACGTCCAGAAATGATTGAAGCTACTGACTGAATGAAAGGAGCTGGCATCTCACTCTCTTTGAATCTTCTTTATCATGCTAAGAGGAGCAGGAAAAAGCAAAAAATTTCAGAATTGCACCTTGCAATGCGGAGAAATTACTGTTTGTGCATTTACAATATTCATTGATTTTTGCCATTGAAAAACATCATGTTATTCATATACCAGAAATGTTTGAAGCTACTGACTGAATGAAAGGAGCTGGCATCTCACTCTCTTTGAATCTTCTTTATCTTGCTAAGAGGAGCAGGAAAAAGCAAAAAATTTCAGAATTGCACTTTGCAATGCGGAGAAATTACTGTTTGTGCATTTACAATATTCATTGATTTTTGCCATTGAAAAACGTCCAGAAATGTTTGAAGCTACTGACTGAATGAAAGGAGCTGGCATCTCACTCTCTTTGAATCTTCTTTATCATGCTAAGAGGAGCAGGAAAAAGCAAAAAATTTCAGAATTGCACCTTGCAATGCGGAGAAATTACTGTTTGTGCATTTACAATATTCATTGATTTTTGCCATTGAAAAACGTCCAGAAATGATTGAAGCTACTGATTGAATGAAATGAGCAGGCATCTCACTCTCTTTGAATCTTCTTTGTCATGCTAAGCGGAGCAGGAAAAAGCAAAAAATTTCAGAATTGCACCTTGCAATGCGGAGAAATTACTGTTTGTGCATTTACAATATTCATTGATTTTTGCCATTGAAAAACGTCCAGAAATGATTGAAGCTACTGACTGAATGAAAGGAGCTGGCATCTCACTCTCTTTGAATCTTCTTTATCATGCTAAGAGGAGCAGGAAAAAGCAAAAAATATCAGAATTGCACCTTGCAATGCGGAGAAATTACTGTTTGTGCATTTACAATATTCATTGATTTTTGCCATTGAAAAACATGTTATTCATATACCAGAAATGTTTGAAGCTACTGACTGAATGAAAGGAGCTGGCATCTCACTCTCTTTGAATCTTCTTTATCATGCTAAAAGGAGCAGGAAAAAGCAAAAAATTTCAGAATTGCACCTTGCAATGCGGAGAAATTACTGTTTGTGCATTTACAATATTCATTGATTTTTGCCATTGAAAAACATCATGTTATTCATATACCAGAAATGTTTGAAGCTACTGACTGAATGAAAGGAGCTGGCATCTCACTCTCTTTGAATCTTCTTTATCATGCTAAGAGGAGCAGGAAAAAGCAAAAAATTTCAGAATTGCACCTTGCAATGCGGAGAAATTACTGTTTGTGCATTTACAATATTCATTGATTTTTGCCATTGAAAAACGTCCAGAAATGATTGAAGCTACTGACTGAATGAAAGGAGCTGGCATCTCACTCTCTTTGAATCTTCTTTATCATGCTAAGAGGAGCAGGAAAAAGCAAAAAATTTCAGAATTGCACCTTGCAATGCGGAGAAATTACTGTTTGTGCATTTACAATATTCATTGATTTTTGCCATTGAAAAACATGTTATTCATATACCAGAAATGTTTGAAGGTACTGACTGAATGAAAGGAGCTGGCATCTCACTCTATTTGAATCTTCTTTATCATGCTAAGAGGAGCAGGAAAAAGCAAAAAATTTCAGAATTGCACCTTGCAATGCGGAGAAATTACTGTTTGTGCATTTACAATATTCATTGATTTTTGCCATTGAAAAACATCATGTTATTCATATACCAGAAATGTTTGAAGCTACTGACTGAATGAAAGGAGCTGGCATCTCACTCTCTTTGAATCTTCTTTATCATGCTAAGAGGAGCAGGAAAAAGCAAAAAATTTCAGAATTGCACCTTGCAATGCGGAGAAATTACTGTTTGTGCATTTACAATATTCATTGATTTTTGCCATTGAAAAACATCATGTTATTCATATACCAGAAATGTTTGAAGCTACTGACTGAATGAAAGGAGCTGGCATCTCACTCTCTTTGAATCTTCTTTATCATGCTAAGAGGAGCAGGAAAAAGCAAAAAATTTCAGAATTGCACCTTGCAATGCGGAGAAATTACTGTTTGTGCATTTACAATATTCCTTGATTTTTGCCATTGAAAAACATCATGTTATTCATATACCAGAAATGTTTGAAGCTACTGACTGAATGAAAGGAGCTGGCATCTCACTCTCTTTGAATCTTCTTTATCATGCTAAGAGGAGCAGGAAAAAGCAAAAAATTTCAGAATTGCACCTTGCAATGCGGAGAAATTACTGTTTGTGCATTTACAATATTCATTGATTTTTGCCATTGAAAAACGTCCAGAAATGATTGAAGCTACTGACTGAATGAAAGGAGCTGGCATCTCACTCTCTTTGAATCTTTATCATGCTAAGAGGAGCAGGAAAAAGCAAAAAATTTCAGAATTGCACCTTGCAATGCGGAGAAATTACTGTTTGTGCATTTACAATATTCATTGATTTTTGCCATTGAAAAACATCATGTTATTCATATACCAGAAATGTTTGAAGCTACTGACTGAATGAAAGGAGCTGGCATCTCACTCTCTTTGAATCTTCTTTATCTTGCTAAGAGGAGCAGGAAAAAGCAAAAAATTTCAGAATTGCACTTTGCAATGCGGAGAAATTACTGTTTGTGCATTTACAATATTCATTGATTTTTGCCATTGAAAAATGTCCAGAAATGTTTGAAGCTACTGACTGAATGAAAGGAGCTGGCATCTCACTCTCTTTGAATCTTCTTTATCATGCTAAGAGGAGCAGGAAAAAGCAAAAAATTTCAGAATTGCACCTTGCAATGCGGAGAAATTACTGTTTGTGCATTTACAATATTCATTGATTTTTGCCATTGAAAAACGTCCAGAAATGATTGAAGCTACTGACTGAATGAAAGGAGCTGGCATCTCACTCTCTTTGAATCTTCTTTGTCATGCTAAGAGGAGCAGGAAAAAGCAAAAAATTTCAGAATTGCACCTTGCAATGCGGAGAAATTACTGTTTGTGCATTTACAATATTCATTGATTTTTTGCCATTGAAAAACGTCCAGAAATGATTGAAGCTACTGACTGAATGAAAGGAGCTGGCATCTCACTCTCTTTGAATCTTCTTTATCATGCTAAGAGGAGCAGGAAAAAGCAAAAAATTTCAGAATTGCACCTTGCAATGCGGAGAAATTACTGTTTGTGCATTTACAATATTCATTGATTTTTGCCATTGAAAAACATGTTATTCATATACCAGAAATGTTTGAAGGTACTGACTGAATGAAAGGAGCTGGCATCTCACTCTCTTTGAATCTTCTTTATCATGCTAAGAGGAGCAGGAAAAAGCAAAAAATTTCAGAATTGCACCTTGCAATGCGGAGAAATTACTGTTTGTGCATTTACAATATTCATTGATTTTTGCCATTGAAAAACATCATGTTATTCATATACCAGAAATGTTTGAAGCTACTGACTGAATGAAAGGAGCTGGCATCTCACTCTCTTTGAATCTTCTTTATCATGCTAAGAGGAGCAGGAAAAAGCAAAAAATTTCAGAATTGCACCTTGCAATGCGGAGAAATTACTGTTTGTGCATTTACAATATTCATTGATTTTTGCCATTGAAAAACGTCCAGAAATGATTGAAGCTACTGACTGAATGAAAGGAGCTGGCATCTCACTCTCTTTGAATCTTCTTTATCATGCTAAGAGGAGCAGGAAAAAGCAAAAAATTTCAGAATTGCACCTTGCAATACGGAGAAATTACTGTTTGTGCATTTACAATATTCATTGATTTTTGCCATTGAAAAACGTCCAGAAATGATTGAAGCTACTGACTGAATGAAAGGAGCTGGCATCTCACTCTCTTTGAATCTTCTTTATCATGCTAAGAGGAGCAGGAAAAAGCAAAAAATTTCAGAATTGCACCTTGCAATGCGGAGAAATTACTGTTTGTGCATTTACAATATTCATTGATTTTTGCCATTGAAAAACATCATGTTATTCATATACCAGAAATGTTTGAAGCTACTGACTGAATGAAAGGAGCTGGCATCTCACTCTCTTTGAATCTTCTTTATCTTGCTAAGAGGAGCAGGAAAAAGCAAAAAATTTCAGAATTGCACTTTGCAATGCGGAGAAATTACTGTTTGTGCATTTACAATATTCATTGATTTTTGCCATTGAAAAACGTCCAGAAATGTTTGAAGCTACTGACTGAATGAAAGGAGCTGGCATCTCACTCTCTTTGAATCTTCTTTATCATGCTAAGAGGAGCAGGAAAAAGCAAAAAATTTCAGAATTGCACCTTGCAATGCGGAGAAATTACTGTTTGTGCATTTACAATATTCATTGATTTTTGCCATTGAAAAACGTCCAGAAATGATTGAAGCTACTGATTGAATGAAATGAGCAGGCATCTCACTCTCTTTGAATCTTCTTTGTCATGCTAAGCGGAGCAGGAAAAAGCAAAAAATTTCAGAATTGCACCTTGCAATGCGGAGAAATTACTGTTTGTGCATTTACAATATTCATTGATTTTTGCCATTGAAAAACGTCCAGAAATGATTGAAGCTACTGACTGAATGAAAGGAGCTGGCATCTCACTCTCTTTGAATCTTCTTTATCATGCTAAGAGGAGCAGGAAAAAGCAAAAAATATCAGAATTGCACCTTGCAATGCGGAGAAATTACTGTTTGTGCATTTACAATATTCATTGATTTTTGCCATTGAAAAACATGTTATTCATATACCAGAAATGTTTGAAGCTACTGACTGAATGAAAGGAGCTGGCATCTCACTCTCTTTGAATCTTCTTTATCATGCTAAAAGGAGCAGGAAAAAGCAAAAAATTTCAGAATTGCACCTTGCAATGCGGAGAAATTACTGTTTGTGCATTTACAATATTCATTGATTTTTGCCATTGAAAAACATCATGTTATTCATATACCAGAAATGTTTGAAGCTACTGACTGAATGAAAGGAGCTGGCATCTCACTCTCTTTGAATCTTCTTTATCATGCTAAGAGGAGCAGGAAAAAGCAAAAAATTTCAGAATTGCACCTTGCAATGCGGAGAAATTACTGTTTGTGCATTTACAATATTCATTGATTTTTGCCATTGAAAAACGTCCAGAAATGATTGAAGCTACTGACTGAATGAAAGGAGCTGGCATCTCACTCTCTTTGAATCTTCTTTATCATGCTAAGAGGAGCAGGAAAAAGCAAAAAATTTCAGAATTGCACCTTGCAATGCGGAGAAATTACTGTTTGTGCATTTACAATATTCATTGATTTTTGCCATTGAAAAACATCATGTTATTCATATACCAGAAATGTTTGAAGCTACTGACTGAATGAAAGGAGTTGGCATCTCACTCTCTTTGAATCTTCTTTATCATGCTAAGAGGAGCAGGAAAAAGCAAAAAATTTCAGAATTGCACCTTGCAATGCGGAGAAATTACTGTTTGTGCATTTACAATATTCATTGATTTTTGCCATTGAAAAATGTCCAGAAATGATTGAAGCTACTGACTGAATGAAAGGAGCTGGCATCTCACTCTCTTTGAATCTTCTTTATCATGCTAAGAGGAGCAGGAAAAAGCAAAAAATTTCAGAATTGCACCTTGCAATGCGGAGAAATTACTGTTTGTGAATTTACAATATTAATTGATTTTTGCCATTGAAAAACATGTTATTCATATACCAGAAATGTTTGAAGCTACTGACTGAATGAAAGGAGCTGGCATCTCACTCTCTTTGAATTTTCTTTATCATGCTAAGAGGAGCAGGAAAAAGCTAAAAATTTCAGAATTGCACCTTGCAATGCGGAGAAATTGCTGTTTGTGCATTTACAATATTCATCGATTTTTGCCATTGAAAAACATCATGTTATTCATATACCAGAAATGATTGAAGCTACTGACTGAATGAAAGGAGCTGGCATCTCACTCTCTTTGAATCTTGTTTATCATGCTAAGAGGAGCAGGAAAAAGCAAAAAATTTCAGAATTGCACCTTGCAATGCGGAGAAATTACTGTTTGTGCATTTACAATATTCATTGATTTTTGCCATTGAAAAACGTCCAGAAATGATTGAAGCTACTGACTGAATGAAAGGAGCTGGCATCTCACTCTCTTTGAATCTTCTTTATCATGCTAAGAGGAGCAGGAAAAAGCAAAAAATTTCAGAATTGCACCTTGCAATGCGGAGAAATTACTGTTTGTGCATTTACAATATTCATTGATTTTTGCCATTGAAAAACATCATGTTATTCATATACCAGAAATGATTGAAGCTACTTACTGAATGAAAGGAGCTGGCATCTCACTCTCTTTGAATCTTCTTTATCATGCTAAGAGGAGCAGGAAAAAGCAAAAAATTTCAGAATTGCACCTTGCAATGCGGAGAAATTACTGTTTGTGCATTTACAATATTCATTGATTTTTGCCATTGAAAAACGTCCAGAAATGATTGAAGCTACTGACTGAATGAAAGGAGCTGGCATCTCACTCTCTTTGAATCTTCTTTATCATGCTAAGAGGAGCAGGAAAAAGCAAAAAATTTCATAATTGCACCTTGCAATGCGGAGAAATTACTGTTTGTGAATTTACAATATTCATTGATTTTTGCCATTGAAAAACATCATGTTATTCATATACCAGAAATGTTTGAAGCTACTGACTGAATGAAAGGAGCTGGCATCTCACTCTCTTTGAATCTTCTTTGTCATGCTAAGAGGAGCAGGAAAAAGCTAAAAATTTCAGAATTGCACCTTGCAATGCGGAGAAATTACTGTTTGTGCATTTACAATATTCATTGATTTTTGCCATTGAAAAACGTCCAGAAATGATTGAAGCTACTGACTGAATGAAAGGAGCTGGCATCTCACTCTCTTTGAATCTTCTTTATCATGCTAAGAGGAGCAGGAAAAAGCAAAAAATTTCAGAATTGCACCTTGCAATGCGGAGAAATTACTGTTTGTGCATTTACAATATTCATTGATTTTTGCCATTGAAAAACATCATGTTATTCATATACCAGAAATGATTGAAGCTACTGACTGAATGAAAGGAGCTGGCATCTCACTCTCTTTGAATCTTCTTTATCATGCTAAGAAGAGCAGGAAAAAGCAAAAAATTTCAGAATTGCACCTTGCAATGCGGAGAAATTACTGTTTGTGCATTTACAATATTCATTGATTTTTGCCATTGAAAAACGTCCAGAAATGATTGAAGCTACTGACTGAATGAAAGGAGCTGGCATCTCACTCTCTTTGAATCTTCTTTATCATGCTAAGAGGAGCAGGAAAAAGCAAAAAATTTCAGAATTGCACCTTGCAATGCGGAGAAATTACTGTTTGCGCATTTACAATATTCATTGATTTTTGCCATTGAAAAACATCATGTTATTCATATACCAGAAATGTTTGAAGCTACTGACTGAATGAAAGGAGCTGGCATCTCACTCTCTTTGAATCTTCTTTATCTTGCTAAGAGGAGCAGGAAAAAGCAAAAAATTTCAGAATTGCACTTTGCAATGCGGAGAAATTACTGTTTGTGCATTTACAATATTCATTGATTTTTGCCATTGAAAAACGTCCAGAAATGTTTGAAGCTACTGACTGAATGAACGGAGCTGGCATCTCACTCTCTTTGAATCTTCTTTATCATGCTAAGAGGAGCAGGAAAAAGCAAAAAATTTCAGAATTGCACCTTGCAATGCGGAGAAATTACTGTTTGTGCATTTACAATATTCATTGATTTTTGCCATTGAAAAACGTCCAGAAATGATTGAAGCTACTGACTGAATGAAAGGAGCAGGCATCTCACTCTCTTTGAATCTTCTTTGTCATGCTAAGAGGAGCAGGAAAAAGCAAAAAATTTCAGAATTGCACCTTGCAATGCGGAGAAATTACGGTTTGTGCATTTACAATATTCATTGATTTTTGCCATTGAAAAACGTCCAGAAATGATTGAAGCTACTGACTGAATGAAAGGAGCTGGCATCTCACTCTCTTTGAATCTTCTTTATCATGCTAAGAGGAGCAGGAAAAAGCAAAAAATTTCAGAATTGCACCTTGCAATGCGGAGAAATTACTGTTTGTGCATTTACAATATTCATTGATTTTTGCCATTGAAAAACATGTTATTCATATACCAGAAATGTTTGAAGCTACTGACTGAATGAAAGGAGCTGGCATCTCACTCTCTTTGAATCTTCTTTTCATGCTAAGAGGAGCAGGAAAAAGCAAAAAATTTCAGAATTGCACCTTGCAATGCGGAGAAATTACTGTTTGTGCATTTACAATATTCATTGATTTTTGCCTTTGAAAAACATCATGTTATTCATATACCACAAATGTTTGAAGCTACTGACTGAATGAAAGGAGCTGGCATCTCACTCTCTTTGAATCTTCTTTATCATGCTAAGAGGAGCAGGAAAAAGCAAAAAATTTCAGAATTGCACCTTGCAATGCGGAGAAATTACTGTTTGTGCATTTACAATATTCATTGATTTTGCCATTGAAAAACATCATGTTATTCATATACCAGAAATGTTTGAAGCTACTGACTGAATGAAAGGAGCTGGCATCTCACTCTCTTTGAATCTTCTTTATCATGCTAAGAGGAGCAGGAAAAAGCAAAAAATTTCAGAATTGCACCTTGCAATGCGGAGAAATTACTGTTTGTGCATTTACAATATTCATTGATTTTTGCCATTGAAAAACGTCCAGAAATGATTGAAGCTACTGACTGAATGAAAGGAGCTGGCATTTCACTCTCTTTGAATCTTCTTTATCATGCTAAGAGGAGCAGGAAAAAGCAAAAAATTTCAGAATTGCACCTTGCAATACGGAGAAATTACTGTTTGTGCATTTACAATATTCATTGATTTTTGCCATTGAAAAACGTCCAGAAATGATTGAAGCTACTGACTGAATGAAAGGAGCTGGCATCTCACTCTCTTTGAATCTTCTTTATCATGCTAAGAGGAGCAGGAAAAAGCAAAAAATTTCAGAATTGCACCTTGCAATGCGGAGAAATTACTGTTTGTGCATTTACAATATTCATTGATTTTTGCCATTGAAAAACATCATGTTATTCATATACCAGAAATGTTTGAAGCTACTGACTGAATGAAAGGAGCTGGCATCTCACTCTCTTTGAATCTTCTTTATCTTGCTAAGAGGAGCAGGAAAAAGCAAAAAATTTCAGAATTGCACTTTGCAATGCGGAGAAATTACTGTTTGTGCATTTACAATATTCATTGATTTTTGCCATTGAAAAACGTCCAGAAATGTTTGAAGCTACTGACTGAATGAAAGGAGCTGGCATCTCACTCTCTTTGAATCTTCTTTATCATGCTAAGAGGAGCAGGAAAAAGCAAAAAATTTCAGAATTGCACCTTGCAATGCGGAGAAATTACTGTTTGTGCATTTACAATATTCATTGATTTTTGCCATTGAAAAACGTCCAGAAATGATTGAAGCTACTGATTGAATGAAATGAGCAGGCATCTCACTCTCTTTGAATCTTCTTTGTCATGCTAAGCGGAGCAGGAAAAAGCAAAAAATTTCAGAATTGCACCTTGCAATGCGGAGAAATTACTGTTTGTGCATTTACAATATTCATTGATTTTTGCCATTGAAAAACGTCCAGAAATGATTGAAGCTACTGACTGAATGAAAGGAGCTGGCATCTCACTCTCTTTGAATCTTCTTTATCATGCTAAGAGGAGCAGGAAAAAGCAAAAAATATCAGAATTGCACCTTGCAATGCGGAGAAATTACTGTTTGTGCATTTACAATATTCATTGATTTTTGCCATTGAAAAACATGTTATTCATATACCAGAAATGTTTGAAGCTACTGACTGAATGAAAGGAGCTGGCATCTCACTCTCTTTGAATCTTCTTTATCATGCTAAAAGGAGCAGGAAAAAGCAAAAAATTTCAGAATTGCACCTTGCAATGCGGAGAAATTACTGTTTGTGCATTTACAATATTCATTGATTTTTGCCATTGAAAAACATCATGTTATTCATATACCAGAAATGTTTGAAGCTACTGACTGAATGAAAGGAGCTGGCATCTCACTCTCTTTGAATCTTCTTTATCATGCTAAGAGGAGCAGGAAAAAGCAAAAAATTTCAGAATTGCACCTTGCAATGCGGAGAAATTACTGTTTGTGCATTTACAATATTCATTGATTTTTGCCATTGAAAAACGTCCAGAAATGATTGAAGCTACTGACTGAATGAAAGGAGCTGGCATCTCACTCTCTTTGAATCTTCTTTATCATGCTAAGAGGAGCAGGAAAAAGCAAAAAATTTCAGAATTGCACCTTGCAATGCGGAGAAATTACTGTTTGTGCATTTACAATATTCATTGATTTTTGCCATTGAAAAACATCATGTTATTCATATACCAGAAATGTTTGAAGCTACTGACTGAATGAAAGGAGTTGGCATCTCACTCTCTTTGAATCTTCTTTATCATGCTAAGAGGAGCAGGAAAAAGCAAAAAATTTCAGAATTGCACCTTGCAATGCGGAGAAATTACTGTTTGTGCATTTACAATATTCATTGATTTTTGCCATTGAAAAATGTCCAGAAATGATTGAAGCTACTGACTGAATGAAAGGAGCTGGCATCTCACTCTCTTTGAATCTTCTTTATCATGCTAAGAGGAGCAGGAAAAAGCAAAAAATTTCAGAATTGCACCTTGCAATGCGGAGAAATTACTGTTTGTGAATTTACAATATTAATTGATTTTTGCCATTGAAAAACATGTTATTCATATACCAGAAATGTTTGAAGCTACTGACTGAATGAAAGGAGCTGGCATCTCACTCTCTTTGAATTTTCTTTATCATGCTAAGAGGAGCAGGAAAAAGCTAAAAATTTCAGAATTGCACCTTGCAATGCGGAGAAATTGCTGTTTGTGCATTTACAATATTCATCGATTTTTGCCATTGAAAAACATCATGTTATTCATATACCAGAAATGATTGAAGCTACTGACTGAATGAAAGGAGCTGGCATCTCACTCTCTTTGAATCTTGATTATCATGCTAAGAGGAGCAGGAAAAAGCAAAAAATTTCAGAATTGCACCTTGCAATGCGGAGAAATTACTGTTTGTGCATTTACAATATTCATTGATTTTTGCCATTGAAAAACGTCCAGAAATGATTGAAGCTACTGACTGAATGAAAGGAGCTGGCATCTCACTCTCTTTGAATCTTCTTTATCATGCTAAGAGGAGCAGGAAAAAGCAAAAAATTTCAGAATTGCACCTTGCAATGCGGAGAAATTACTGTTTGTGCATTTACAATATTCATTGATTTTTGCCATTGAAAAACATCATGTTATTCATATACCAGAAATGATTGAAGCTACTTACTGAATGAAAGGAGCTGGCATCTCACTCTCTTTGAATCTTCTTTATCATGCTAAGAGGAGCAGGAAAAAGCAAAAAATTTCAGAATTGCACCTTGCAATGCGGAGAAATTACTGTTTGTGCATTTACAATATTCATTGATTTTTGCCATTGAAAAACGTCCAGAAATGATTGAAGCTACTGACTGAATGAAAGGAGCTGGCATCTCACTCTCTTTGAATCTTCTTTATCATGCTAAGAGGAGCAGGAAAAAGCAAAAAATTTCAGAATTGCACCTTGCAATGCGGAGAAATTACTGTTTGTGAATTTACAATATTCATTGATTTTTGCCATTGAAAAACATCATGTTATTCATATACCAGAAATGTTTGAAGCTACTGACTGAATGAAAGGAGCTGGCATCTCACTCTCTTTGAATCTTCTTTATCATGCTAAGAGGAGCAGGAAAAAGCTAAAAATTTCAGAATTGCACCTTGCAATGCGGAGAAATTACTGTTTGTGCATTTACAATATTCATTGATTTTTGCCATTGAAAAACGTCCAGAAATGATTGAAGCTACTGACTGAATGAAAGGAGCTGGCATCTCACTCTCTTTGAATCTTCTTTATCATGCTAAGAGGAGCAGGAAAAAGCAAAAAATTTCAGAATTGCACCTTGCAATGCGGAGAAATTACTGTTTGTGCATTTACAATATTCATTGATTTTTGCCATTGAAAAACATCATGTTATTCATATACCAGAAATGATTGAAGCTACTGACTGAATGAAAGGAGCTGGCATCTCACTCTCTTTGAATCTTCTTTATCATGCTAAGAAGAGCAGGAAAAAGCAAAAAATTTCAGAATTGCACCTTGCAATGCGGAGAAATTACTGTTTGTGCATTTACAATATTCATTGATTTTTGCCATTGAAAAACGTCCAGAAATGATTGAAGCTACTGACTGAATGAAAGGAGCTGGCATCTCACTCTCTTTGAATCTTCTTTATCATGCTAAGAGGAGCAGGAAAAAGCAAAAAATTTCAGAATTGCACCTTGCAATGCGGAGAAATTACTGTTTGCGCATTTACAATATTCATTGATTTTTGCCATTGAAAAACATCATGTTATTCATATACCAGAAATGTTTGAAGCTACTGACTGAATGAAAGGAGCTGGCATCTCACTCTCTTTGAATCTTCTTTTTCTTGCTAAGAGGAGCAGGAAAAAGCAAAAAATTTCAGAATTGCACTTTGCAATGCGGAGAAATTACTGTTTGTGCATTTACAATATTCATTGATTTTTGCCATTGAAAAACGTCCAGAAATGTTTGAAGCTACTGACTGAATGAACGGAGCTGGCATCTCACTCTCTTTGAATCTTCTTTATCATGCTAAGAGGAGCAGGAAAAAGCAAAAAATTTCAGAATTGCACCTTGCAATGCGGAGAAATTACTGTTTGTGCATTTACAATATTCATTGATTTTTGCCATTGAAAAACGTCCAGAAATGATTGAAGCTACTGACTGAATGAAAGGAGCAGGCATCTCACTCTCTTTGAATCTTCTTTGTCATGCTAAGTGGAGCAGGAAAAAGCAAAAAATTTCAGAATTGCACCTTGCAATGCGGAGAAATTACGGTTTGTGCATTTACAATATTCATTGATTTTTGCCATTGAAAAACGTCCAGAAATGATTGAAGCTACTGACTGAATGAAAGGAGCTGGCATCTCACTCTCTTTGAATCTTCTTTATCATGCTAAGAGGAGCAGGAAAAAGCAAAAAATTTCAGAATTGCACCTTGCAATGCGGAGAAATTACTGTTTGTGCATTTACAATATTCATTGATTTTTGCCATTGAAAAACATGTTATTCATATACCAGAAATGTTTGAAGCTACTGACTGAATGAAAGGAGCTGGCATCTCACTCTCTTTGAATCTTCTTTTCATGCTAAGAGGAGCAGGAAAAAGCAAAAAATTTCAGAATTGCACCTTGCAATGCGGAGAAATTACTGTTTGTGCATTTACAATATTCATTGATTTTTGCCTTTGAAAAACATCATGTTATTCATATACCACAAATGTTTGAAGCTACTGACTGAATGAAAGGAGCTGGCATCTCACTCTCTTTGAATCTTCTTTATCATGCTAAGAGGAGCAGGAAAAAGCAAAAAATTTCAGAATTGCACCTTGCAATGCGGAGAAATTACTGTTTGTGCATTTACAATATTCATTGATTTTGCCATTGAAAAACATCATGTTATTCATATACCAGAAATGTTTGAAGCTACTGACTGAATGAAAGGAGCTGGCATCTCACTCTCTTTGAATCTTCTTTATCATGCTAAGAGGAGCAGGAAAAAGCAAAAAATTTCAGAATTGCACCTTGCAATGCGGAGAAATTACTGTTTGTGCATTTACAATATTCATTGATTTTTGCCATTGAAAAACCTCCAGAAATGATTGAAGCTACTGACTGAATGAAAGGAGCTGGCATCTCACTCTCTTTGAATCTTCTTTATCATGCTAAGAGGAGCAGGAAAAAGCAAAAAATTTCAGAATTGCACCTTGCAATGCGGAGAAATTACTGTTTTTGCATTTACAATATTCATTGATTTTTGCCATTGAAAAACATCATGTTATTCATATACCAGAAATGTTTGAAGCTACTGACTGAATGAAAGGAGCTGGCATCTCACTCTCTTTGAATCTTCTTTATCATGCTAAGAGGAGCAGGAAAAAGCTAAAAATTTCAGAATTGCACCTTGCAATGCGGAGAAATTACTGTTTGTGCATTTACAATATTCATTGATTTTTGCCATTGAAAAACATCATGTTATTCATATACCTGAAATGATTGAAGCTACTGACTGAATGAAAGGAGCTGGCATCTCACTCTCTTTGAATCTTCTTTATCATGCTAAGAGGAGCAGGAAAAAGCAAAAAATTTCAGAATTGCACCTTGCAATGCGGAGAAATTACTGTTTGTGCATTTACAATATTCATTGATTTTTGCCATTGAAAAACGTCCAGAAATGATTGAAGCTACTGACTGAATGAAAGGAGCTGGCATCTCACTCTCTTTGAATCTTCTTTATCATGCTAAGAGGAGCAGGAAAAAGCAAAAAAAATTTCAGAATTGCACCTTGCAATTCGGAGAAATTACTGTTTGTGCATTTACAATATTCATTGATTTTTGCAATTGAAAAACATCATGTTATTCATATACCAGAAATGATTGAAGCTACTGACTGAATGAAAGGAGCTGGCATCTCACTCTCTTTAAATCTTCTTTATCATGCTAAGAGGAGCAGGAAAAAGCAAAAAATTTCAGAATTGCACCTTGCAATGCGGAGAAATTACTGTTTGTGCATTTACAATATTCATTTATTTTTGCCATTGAAAAACGTCCAGAAATGATTGAAGCTACTGACTGAATGAAAGGAGCTGGCATCTCACTCTCTTTGAATCTTCTTTATCATGCTAAGAGGAGCAGGAAAAAGCAAAAAATTTCAGAATTGCACCTTGCAATGCGGAGAAATTACTGTTTGTGCATTTACAATATTCATTGATTTTTGCCATTGAAAAACATCATGTTATTCATATACCAGAAATGTTTGAAGCTACTGACTGAATGAAAGGAGCTGGCATCTCACTCTCTTTGAATCTTCTTTATCATGCTAAGAGGAGCAGGAAAAAGCAAAAAATTTCAGAATTGCACATTGCAATGCGGAGAAATTACTGTTTGTGCATTTACAATATTCATTGATTTTTGCCATTGAAAAACATCCAGAAATGTTTGAAGCTACTGACTGAATGAAAGGAGCTGGCATCTCACTCTCTTTGAATCTTATTTATCATGCTAAGAGGAGCAGGAAAAAGCAAAAAATTTCAGAATTGCACCTTGCAATGCGGAGAAATTACTGTTTGTGCATTTACAATATTCATTGATTTTTGCCATTGAAAAACCTCCAGAAATGATTGAAGCTACTGACTGAATGAAAGGAGCTGGCATCTCACTCTCTTTGAATCTTCTTTATCATGCTAAGAGGAGCAGGAAAAAGCAAAAAATTTCAGAATTGCACCTTGCAATGCGGAGAAATTACTGTTTGTGCATTTACAATATTCATTGATTTTTGCCATTGAAAAACATCATGTTATTCATATACCAGAAATGTTTGAAGCTACTGACTGAATGAAAGGAGCTGGCATCTCACTCTCTTTGAATCTTCTTTATCATGCTAAGAGGAGCAGGAAAAAGCTAAAAATTTCAGAATTGCACCTTGCAATGCGGAGAAATTACTGTTTGTGCATTTACAATATTCATTGATTTTTGCCATTGAAAAACATCATGTTATTCATATACCTGAAATGATTGAAGCTACTGACTGAATGAAAGGAGCTGGCATCTCACTCTCTTTGAATCTTCTTTATCATGCTAAGAGGAGCAGGAAAAAGCAAAAAATTTCAGAATTGCACCTTGCAATGCGGAGAAATTACTGTTTGTGCATTTACAATATTCATTGATTTTTGCCATTGAAAAACGTCCAGAAATGATTGAAGCTACTGACTGAATGAAAGGAGCTGGCATCTCACTCTCTTTGAATCTTCTTTATCATGCTAAGAGGAGCAGGAAAAAGCAAAAAAAATTTCAGAATTGCACCTTGCAATTCGGAGAAATTACTGTTTGTGCATTTACAATATTCATTGATTTTTGCCATTGAAAAACATCATGTTATTCATATACCAGAAATGTTTGAAGCTACTGACTGAATGAAAGGAGTTGGCATCTCACTCTCTTTGAATCTTCTTTATCATGCTAAGAGGAGCAGGAAAAAGCAAAAAATTTCAGAATTGCACCTTGCAATGCGGAGAAATTACTGTTTGTGCATTTACAATATTCATTGATTTTTGCCATTGAAAAATGTCCAGAAATGATTGAAGCTACTGACTGAATGAAAGGAGCTGGCATCTCACTCTCTTTGAATCTTCTTTATCATGCTAAGAGGAGCAGGAAAAAGCAAAAAATTTCAGAATTGCACCTTGCAATGCGGAGAAATTACTGTTTGTGAATTTACAATATTAATTGATTTTTGCCATTGAAAAACATGTTATTCATATACCAGAAATGTTTGAAGCTACTGACTGAATGAAAGGAGCTGGCATCTCACTCTCTTTGAATTTTCTTTATCATGCTAAGAGGAGCAGGAAAAAGCTAAAAATTTCAGAATTGCACCTTGCAATGCGGAGAAATTGCTGTTTGTGCATTTACAATATTCATCGATTTTTGCCATTGAAAAACATCATGTTATTCATATACCAGAAATGATTGAAGCTACTGACTGAATGAAAGGAGCTGGCATCTCACTCTCTTTGAATCTTGTTTATCATGCTAAGAGGAGCAGGAAAAAGCAAAAAATTTCAGAATTGCACCTTGCAATGCGGAGAAATTACTGTTTGTGCATTTACAATATTCATTGATTTTTGCCATTGAAAAACGTCCAGAAATGATTGAAGCTACTGACTGAATGAAAGGAGCTGGCATCTCACTCTCTTTGAATCTTCTTTATCATGCTAAGAGGAGCAGGAAAAAGCAAAAAATTTCAGAATTGCACCTTGCAATGCGGAGAAATTACTGTTTGTGCATTTACAATATTCATTGATTTTTGCCATTGAAAAACATCATGTTATTCATATACCAGAAATGATTGAAGCTACTTACTGAATGAAAGGAGCTGGCATCTCACTCTCTTTGAATCTTCTTTATCATGCTAAGAGGAGCAGGAAAAAGCAAAAAATTTCAGAATTGCACCTTGCAATGCGGAGAAATTACTGTTTGTGCATTTACAATATTCATTGATTTTTGCCATTGAAAAACGTCCAGAAATGATTGAAGCTACTGACTGAATGAAAGGAGCTGGCATCTCACTCTCTTTGAATCTTCTTTATCATGCTAAGAGGAGCAGGAAAAAGCAAAAAATTTCAGAATTGCACCTTGCAATGCGGAGAAATTACTGTTTGTGAATTTACAATATTCATTGATTTTTGCCATTGAAAAACATCATGTTATTCATATACCAGAAATGTTTGAAGCTACTGACTGAATGAAAGGAGCTGGCATCTCACTCTCTTTGAATCTTCTTTATCATGCTAAGAGGAGCAGGAAAAAGCTAAAAATTTCAGAATTGCACCTTGCAATGCGGAGAAATTACTGTTTGTGCATTTACAATATTCATTGATTTTTGCCATTGAAAAACGTCCAGAAATGATTGAAGCTACTGACTGAATGAAAGGAGCTGGCATCTCACTCTCTTTGAATCTTCTTTATCATGCTAAGAGGAGCAGGAAAAAGCAAAAAATTTCAGAATTGCACCTTGCAATGCGGAGAAATTACTGTTTGTGCATTTACAATATTCATTGATTTTTGCCATTGAAAAACATCATGTTATTCATATACCAGAAATGATTGAAGCTACTGACTGAATGAAAGGAGCTGGCATCTCACTCTCTTTGAATCTTCTTTATCATGCTAAGAAGAGCAGGAAAAAGCAAAAAATTTCAGAATTGCACCTTGCAATGCGGAGAAATTACTGTTTGTGCATTTACAATATTCATTGATTTTTGCCATTGAAAAACGTCCAGAAATGATTGAAGCTACTGACTGAATGAAAGGAGCTGGCATCTCACTCTCTTTGAATCTTCTTTATCATGCTAAGAGGAGCAGGAAAAAGCAAAAAATTTCAGAATTGCACCTTGCAATGCGGAGAAATTACTGTTTGCGCATTTACAATATTCATTGATTTTTGCCATTGAAAAACATCATGTTATTCATATACCAGAAATGTTTGAAGCTACTGACTGAATGAAAGGAGCTGGCATCTCACTCTCTTTGAATCTTCTTTATCTTGCTAAGAGGAGCAGGAAAAAGCAAAAAATTTCAGAATTGCACTTTGCAATGCGGAGAAATTACTGTTTGTGCATTTACAATATTCATTGATTTTTGCCATTGAAAAACGTCCAGAAATGTTTGAAGCTACTGACTGAATGAACGGAGCTGGCATCTCACTCTCTTTGAATCTTCTTTATCATGCTAAGAGGAGCAGGAAAAAGCAAAAAATTTCAGAATTGCACCTTGCAATGCGGAGAAATTACTGTTTGTGCATTTACAATATTCATTGATTTTTGCCATTGAAAAACGTCCAGAAATGATTGAAGCTACTGACTGAATGAAAGGAGCAGGCATCTCACTCTCTTTGAATCTTCTTTGTCATGCTAAGAGGAGCAGGAAAAAGCAAAAAATTTCAGAATTGCACCTTGCAATGCGGAGAAATTACGGTTTGTGCATTTACAATATTCATTGATTTTTGCCATTGAAAAACGTCCAGAAATGATTGAAGCTACTGACTGAATGAAAGGAGCTGGCATCTCACTCTCTTTGAATCTTCTTTATCATGCTAAGAGGAGCAGGAAAAAGCAAAAAATTTCAGAATTGCACCTTGCAATGCGGAGAAATTACTGTTTGTGCATTTACAATATTCATTGATTTTTGCCATTGAAAAACATGTTATTCATATACCAGAAATGTTTGAAGCTACTGACTGAATGAAAGGAGCTGGCATCTCACTCTCTTTGAATCTTCTTTTCATGCTAAGAGGAGCAGGAAAAAGCAAAAAATTTCAGAATTGCACCTTGCAATGCGGAGAAATTACTGTTTGTGCATTTACAATATTCATTGATTTTTGCCTTTGAAAAACATCATGTTATTCATATACCACAAATGTTTGAAGCTACTGACTGAATGAAAGGAGCTGGCATCTCACTCTCTTTGAATCTTCTTTATCATGCTAAGAGGAGCAGGAAAAAGCAAAAAATTTCAGAATTGCACCTTGCAATGCGGAGAAATTACTGTTTGTGCATTTACAATATTCATTGATTTTGCCATTGAAAAACATCATGTTATTCATATACCAGAAATGTTTGAAGCTACTGACTGAATGAAAGGAGCTGGCATCTCACTCTCTTTGAATCTTCTTTATCATGCTAAGAGGAGCAGGAAAAAGCAAAAAATTTCAGAATTGCACCTTGCAATGCGGAGAAATTACTGTTTGTGCATTTACAATATTCATTGATTTTTGCCATTGAAAAACCTCCAGAAATGATTGAAGCTACTGACTGAATGAAAGGAGCTGGCATCTCACTCTCTTTGAATCTTCTTTATCATGCTAAGAGGAGCAGGAAAAAGCAAAAAATTTCAGAATTGCACCTTGCAATGCGGAGAAATTACTGTTTTTGCATTTACAATATTCATTGATTTTTGCCATTGAAAAACATCATGTTATTCATATACCAGAAATGTTTGAAGCTACTGACTGAATGAAAGGAGCTGGCATCTCACTCTCTTTGAATCTTCTTTATCATGCTAAGAGGAGCAGGAAAAAGCTAAAAATTTCAGAATTGCACCTTGCAATGCGGAGAAATTACTGTTTGTGCATTTACAATATTCATTGATTTTTGCCATTGAAAAACATCATGTTATTCATATACCTGAAATGATTGAAGCTACTGACTGAATGAAAGGAGCTGGCATCTCACTCTCTTTGAATCTTCTTTATCATGCTAAGAGGAGCAGGAAAAAGCAAAAAATTTCAGAATTGCACCTTGCAATGCGGAGAAATTACTGTTTGTGCATTTACAATATTCATTGATTTTTGCCATTTAAAAACGTCCAGAAATGATTGAAGCTACTGACTGAATGAAAGGAGCTGGCATCTCACTCTCTTTGAATCTTCTTTATCATGCTAAGAGGAGCAGGAAAAAGCAAAAAAAATTTCAGAATTGCACCTTGCAATTCGGAGAAATTACTGTTTGTGCATTTACAATATTCATTGATTTTTGCAATTGAAAAACATCATGTTATTCATATACCAGAAATGATTGAAGCTACTGACTGAATGAAAGGAGCTGGCATCTCACTCTCTTTAAATCTTCTTTATCATGCTAAGAGGAGCAGGAAAAAGCAAAAAATTTCAGAATTGCACCTTGCAATGCGGAGAAATTACTGTTTGTGCATTTACAATATTCATTTATTTTTGCCATTGAAAAACGTCCAGAAATGATTGAAGCTACTGACTGAATGAAAGGAGCTGGCATCTCACTCTCTTTGAATCTTCTTTATCATGCTAAGAGGAGCAGGAAAAAGCAAAAAATTTCAGAATTGCACATTGCAATGCGGAGAAATTACTGTTTGTGCATTTACAATATTCATTGATTTTTGCCATTGAAAAACATCCAGAAATGTTTGAAGCTACTGACTGAATGAAAGGAGCTGGCATCTCACTCTCTTTGAATCTTATTTATCATGCTAAGAGGAGCAGGAAAAAGCAAAAAATTTCAGAATTGCACCTTGCAATGCGGAGAAATTACTGTTTGTGCATTTACAATATTCATTGATTTTTGCCATTGAAAAACCTCCAGAAATGATTGAAGCTACTGACTGAATGAAAGGAGCTGGCATCTCACTCTCTTTGAATCTTCTTTATCATGCTAAGAGGAGCAGGAAAAAGCAAAAAATTTCAGAATTGCACCTTGCAATGCGGAGAAATTACTGTTTGTGCATTTACAATATTCATTGATTTTTGCCATTGAAAAACATCATGTTATTCATATACCAGAAATGTTTGAAGCTACTGACTGAATGAAAGGAGCTGGCATCTCACTCTCTTTGAATCTTCTTTATCATGCTAAGAGGAGCAGGAAAAAGCTAAAAATTTCAGAATTGCACCTTGCAATGCGGAGAAATTACTGTTTGTGCATTTACAATATTCATTGATTTTTGCCATTGAAAAACATCATGTTATTCATATACCTGAAATGATTGAAGCTACTGACTGAATGAAAGGAGCTGGCATCTCACACTCTTTGAATCTTCTTTATCATGCTAAGAGGAGCAGGAAAAAGCAAAAAATTTCAGAATTGCACCTTGCAATGCGGAGAAATTACTGTTTGTGCATTTACAATATTCATTGATTTTTGCCATTGAAAAACGTCCAGAAATGATTGAAGCTACTGACTGAATGAAAGGAGCTGGCATCTCACTCTCTTTGAATCTTCTTTATCATGCTAAGAGGAGCAGGAAAAAGCAAAAAAAATTTCAGAATTGCACCTTGCAATTCGGAGAAATTACTGTTTGTGCATTTACAATATTCATTGATTTTTGCCATTGAAAAACATCATGTTATTCATATACCAGAAATGATTGAAGCTACTGACTGAATGAAAGGAGCTGGCATCTCACTCTCTTTAAATCTTCTTTATCATGCTAAGAGGAGCAGGAAAAAGCAAAAAATTTCAGAATTGCACCTTGCAATGCGGAGAAATTACTGTTTGTGCATTTACAATATTCATTTATTTTTGCCATTGAAAAACGTCCAGAAATGATTGAAGCTACTGACTGAATGAAAGGAGCTGGCATCTCACTCTCTTTGAATCTTCTTTATCATGCTAAGAGGAGCAGGAAAAAGCAAAAAATTTCAGAATTGCACCTTGCAATGCGGAGAAATTACTGTTTGTGCATTTACAATATTCATTGATTTTTGCCATTGAAAAACATCATGTTATTCATATACCAGAAATGTTTGAAGCTACTGACTGAATGAAAGGAGCTGGCATCTCACTCTCTTTGAATCTTCTTTATCATGCTAAGAGGAGCAGGAAAAAGCAAAAAATTTCAGAATTGCACCTTGCAATGCGGAGAAATTACTGTTTGTGCATTTACAATATTCATTGATTTTTGCCATTGAAAAACATGTTATTCATATACCAGAAATGTTTGAAGCTACTGACTGAATGAAAGGAGCTGGCATCTCACTCTCTTTGAATCTTCTTTTCATGCTAAGAGGAGCAGGAAAAAGCAAAAAATTTCAGAATTGCACCTTGCAATGCGGAGAAATTACTGTTTGTGCATTTACAATATTCATTGATTTTTGCCATTGAAAAACATCATGTTATTCATATACCACAAATGTTTGAAGCTACTGACTGAATGAAAGGAGCTGGCATCTCACTCTCTTTGAATCTTCTTTATCATGCTAAGAGGAGCAGGAAAAAGCAAAAAATTTCAGAATTGCACCTTGCAATGCGGAGAAATTACTGTTTGTGCATTTACAATATTCATTGATTTTTGCCATTGAAAAACGTCCAGAAATGATTGAAGCTACTGACTGAATGAAAGGAGCTGGCATCTCACTCTCTTTGAATCTTCTTTATCATGCTAAGAGGAGCAGGAAAAAGCAAAAAATTTCAGAATTGCACCTTGCAATGCGGAGAAATTACTGTTTGTGCATTTACAATATTCATTGATTTTGCCATTGAAAAACATCATGTTATTCATATACCAGAAATGTTTGAAGCTACTGACTGAATGAAAGGAGCTGGCATCTCACTCTCTTTGAATCTTCTTTATCATGCTAAGAGGAGCAGGAAAAAGCAAAAAATTTCAGAATTGCACCTTGCAATGCGGAGAAATTACTGTTTGTGCATTTACAATATTCATTGATTTTTGCCATTGAAAAACGTCCAGAAATGATTGAAGCTACTGACTGAATGAAAGGAGCTGGCATCTCACTCTCTTTGAATCTTCTTTATCATGCTAAGAGGAGCAGGAAAAAGCAAAAAATTTCAGAATTGCACCTTGCAATGCGGAGAAATTACTGTTTGTGCATTTACAATATTCATTGATTTTTGCCATTGAAAAACATCATGTTATTCATATACCAGAAATGTTTGAAGCTACTGACTGAATGAAAGGAGCTGGCATCTCACTCTCTTTGAATCTTCTTTATCATGCTAAGAGGAGCAGGAAAAAGCTAAAAATTTCAGAATTGCACCTTGCAATGCGGAGAAATTACTGTTTGTGCATTTACAATATTCATTGATTTTTGCCATTGAAAAACATTATGTTATTCATATACCTGAAATGATTGAAGCTACTGACTGAATGAAAGGAGCTGGCATCTCACTCTCCTTGAATCTTCTTTATCATGCTAAGAGGAGCAGGAAAAAGCAAAAAATTTCAGAATTGCACCTTGCAATGCGGAGAAATTACTGTTTGTGCATTTACAATATTCATTGATTTTTGCCATTGAAAAACGTCCAGAAATGATTGAAGCTACTGACTGAATGAAAGGAGCTGGCATCTCACTCTCTTTGAATCTTCTTTATCATGCTAAGAGGAGCAGGAAAAAGCAAAAAAAATTTCAGAATTGCACCTTGCAATTCGGAGAAATTACTGTTTGTGCATTTACAATATTCATTGATTTTTGCCATTGAAAAACATCATGTTATTCATATACCAGAAATGATTGAAGCTACTGACTGAATGAAAGGAGCTGGCATCTCACTCTCTTTAAGTCTTCTTTATCATGCTAAGAGGAGCAGGAAAAAGCAAAAAATTTCAGAATTGCACCTTGCAATGCGGAGAAATTACTGTTTGTGCATTTACAATATTCATTTATTTTTGCCATTGAAAAACGTCCAGAAATGATTGAAGCTACTGACTGAATGAAAGGAGCTGGCATCTCACTCTCTTTGAATCTTCTTTATCATGCTAAGAGGAGCAGGAAAAAGCAAAAAATTTCAGAATTGCACCTTGCAATGCGGAGAAATTACTGTTTGTGCATTTACAATATTCATTGATTTTTGCCATTGAAAAACATCATGTTATTCATATACCAGAAATGTTTGAAGCTACTGACTGAATGAAAGGAGCTGGCATCTCACTCTCTTTGAATCTTCTTTATCATGCTAAGAGGAGCAGGAAAAAGCAAAAAATTTCAGAATTGCACATTGCAATGCGGAGAAATTACTGTTTGTGCATTTACAATATTCATTGATTTTTGCCATTGAAAAACATCCAGAAATGTTTGAAGCTACTGACTGAATGAAAGGAGCTGGCATCTCACTCTCTTTGAATCTTCTTTATCATGCTAAGAGGAGCAGGAAAAAGCAAAAAATTTCAGAATTGCACCTTGCAATGCGGAGAAATTACTGTTTGTGCATTTACAATATTCATTGATTTTTGCCATTGAAAAACCTCCAGAAATGATTGAAGCTACTGACTGAATGAAAGGAGCTGGCATCTCACTCTCTTTGAATCTTCTTTATCATGCTAAGAGGAGCAGGAAAAAGCAAAAAATTTCAGAATTGCACCTTGCAATGCGGAGAAATTACTGTTTGTGCATTTACAATATTCATTGATTTTTGCCATTGAAAAACATCATGTTATTCATATACCAGAAATGTTTGAAGCTACTGACTGAATGAAAGGAGCTGGCATCTCACTCTCTTTGAATCTTCTTTATCATGCTAAGAGGAGCAGGAAAAAGCTAAAAATTTCAGAATTGCACCTTGCAATGCGGAGAAATTACTGTTTGTGCATTTACAATATTCATTGATTTTTGCCATTGAAAAACATCATGTTATTCATATACCTGAAATGATTGAAGCTACTGACTGAATGAAAGGAGCTGGCATCTCACTCTCTTTGAATCTTCTTTATCATGCTAAGAGGAGCAGGAAAAAGCAAAAAATTTCAGAATTGCACCTTGCAATGCGGAGAAATTACTGTTTGTGCATTTACAATATTCATTGATTTTTGCCATTGAAAAACGTCCAGAAATGATTGAAGCTACTGACTGAATGAAAGGAGCTGGCATCTCACTCTCTTTGAATCTTCTTTATCATGCTAAGAGGAGCAGGAAAAAGCAAAAAAAATTTCAGAATTGCACCTTGCAATTCGGAGAAATTACTGTTTGTGCATTTACAATATTCATTGATTTTTGCCATTGAAAAACATCATGTTATTCATATACCAGAAATGATTGAAGCTACTGACTGAATGAAAGGAGCTGGCATCTCACTCTCTTTAAATCTTCTTTATCATGCTAAGAGGAGCAGGAAAAAGCAAAAAATTTCAGAATTGCACCTTGCAATGCGGAGAAATTACTGTTTGTGCATTTACAATATTCATTTATTTTTGCCATTGAAAAACGTCCAGAAATGATTGAAGCTACTGACTGAATGAAAGGAGCTGGCATCTCACTCTCTTTGAATCTTCTTTATCATGCTAAGAGGAGCAGGAAAAAGCAAAAAATTTCAGAATTGCACCTTGCAATGCGGAGAAATTACTGTTTGTGCATTTACAATATTCATTGATTTTTGCCATTGAAAAACATCATGTTATTCATATACCAGAAATGTTTGAAGCTACTGACTGAATGAAAGGAGCTGGCATCTCACTCTCTTTGAATCTTCTTTATCATGCTAAGAGGAGCAGGAAAAAGCAAAAAATTTCAGAATTGCACATTGCAATGCGGAGAAATTACTGTTTGTGCATTTACAATATTCATTGATTTTTGCCATTGAAAAACATCCAGAAATGTTTGAAGCTACTGACTGAATGAAAGGAGCTGGCATCTCACTCTCTTTGAATCTTCTTTATCATGCTAAGAGGAGCAGGAAAAAGCAAAAAATTTCAGAATTGCACCTTGCAATGCGGAGAAATTACTGTTTGTGCATTTACAATATTCATTGATTTTTGCCATTGAAAAACGTCCAGAAATGATTGAAGCTACTGACTGAATGAAAGGAGCTGGCATCTCACTCTCTTTGAATCCTCTTTATCATGCTAAGAGGAGCAGGAAAAAGCAAAAAATTTCAGAATTGCACCTTGCAATGCGGAGAAATTACTGTTTGTGCATTTACAATATTCATTGATTTTTGCCATTGAAAAACGTCCAGAAATGATTGAAGCTACTGACTGAATGAAAGGAGCTGGCATCTCACTCTCTTTGAATCTTCTTTATCATGCTAAGAGGAGCAGGAAAAAGCAAAAAATTTCAGAATTGCACCTTGCAATGCGGAGAAATTACTGTTTGTGCATTTACAATATTCATTGATTTTTGCCATTGAAAAACATCATGTTATTCATATACCAGAAATGTTTGAAGCTACTGACTGAATGAAAGGAGCTGGCATCTCACTCTCTTTCAATCTTCTTTATCATGCTAAGAGGAGCAGGAAAAAGCAAAAAATTTCAGAATTGCAACTTGCAATGCGGAGAAATTACTGTTTGTGCATTTACAATATTCATTGATTTTTGCCATTGAAAAACGTCCAGAAATGATTGAAGCTACTGACTGAATGAAAGGAGCTGGCATCTCACTCTCTTTGAATCTTCTTTATCATGCTAAGAGGAGCAGGAAAAAGCAAAAAATTTCAGAATTGCACCTTGCAATGCGAGAAATTACTGTTTGTGCATTTACAATATTCATTGATTTTTGCCATTGAAAAACATCATGTTATTCATATACCAGAAATGTTTGAAGCTACTGACTGAATGAAAGGAGCTGGCATCTCACTCTCTTTGAATCTTCTTTATCATGCTAAGAGGAGCAGGAAAAAGCAAAAAATTTCAGAATTGCACCTTGCAATGCGGAGAAATTACTGTTTGTGCATTTACAATATTCATTGATTTTTGCCATTGAAAAACATCATGTTATTCATATACCACAAATGTTTGAAGCTACTGACTGAATGAAAGGAGCTGGCATCTCACTCTCTTTGAATCTTCTTTATCATGCTAAGAGGAGCAGGAAAAAGCAAAAAATTTCAGAATTGCACCTTGCAATGCGGAGAAATTACTGTTTGTGCATTTACAATATTCATTGATTTTTGCCATTGAAAAACGTCCAGAAATGATTGAAGCTACTGACTGAATGAAAGGAGCTGGCATCTCACTCTCTTTGAATCTTCTTTATCATGCTAAGAGGAGCAGGAAAAAGCAAAAAATTTCAGAATTGCACCTTGCAATGCGGAGAAATTACTGTTTGTGCATTTACAATATTCATTGATTTTGCCATTGAAAAACATCATGTTATTCATATACCAGAAATGTTTGAAGCTACTGACTGAATGAAAGGAGCTGGCATCTCACTCTCTTTGAATCTTCTTTATCATGCTAAGAGGAGCAGGAAAAAGCAAAAAATTTCAGAATTGCACCTTGCAATGCGGAGAAATTACTGTTTGTGCATTTACAATATTCATTGATTTTTGCCATTGAAAAACATCCAGAAATGTTTGAAGCTACTGACTGAATGAAAGGAGCTGGCATCTCACTCTCTTTGAATCTTCTTTATCATGCTAAGAGGAGCAGGAAAAAGCAAAAAATTTCAGAATTGCACCTTGCAATGCGGAGAAATTACTGTTTGTGCATTTACAATATTCATTGATTTTTGCCATTGAAAAACGTCCAGAAATGATTGAAGCTACTGACTGAATGAAAGGAGCTGGCATCTCACTCTCTTTGAATCCTCTTTATCATGCTAAGAGGAGCAGGAAAAAGCAAAAAATTTCAGAATTGCACCTTGCAATGCGGAGAAATTACTGTTTGTGCATTTACAATATTCATTGATTTTTGCCATTGAAAAACGTCCAGAAATGATTGAAGCTACTGACTGAATGAAAGGAGCTGGCATCTCACTCTCTTTGAATCTTCTTTATCATGCTAAGAGGAGCAGGAAAAAGCAAAAAATTTCAGAATTGCACCTTGCAATGCGGAGAAATTACTGTTTGTGCATTTACAATATTCATTGATTTTTGCCATTGAAAAACATCATGTTATTCATATACCAGAAATGTTTGAAGCTACTGACTGAATGAAAGGAGCTGGCATCTCACTCTCTTTCAATCTTCTTTATCATGCTAAGAGGAGCAGGAAAAAGCAAAAAATTTCAGAATTGCAACTTGCAATGCGGAGAAATTACTGTTTGTGCATTTACAATATTCATTGATTTTTGCCATTGAAAAACGTCCAGAAATGATTGAAGCTACTGACTGAATGAAAGGAGCTGGCATCTCACTCTCTTTGAATCTTCTTTATCATGCTAAGAGGAGCAGGAAAAAGCAAAAAATTTCAGAATTGCACCTTGCAATGCGAGAAATTACTGTTTGTGCATTTACAATATTCATTGATTTTTGCCATTGAAAAACATCATGTTATTCATATACCAGAAATGTTTGAAGCTACTGACTGAATGAAAGGAGCTGGCATCTCACTCTCTTTGAATCTTCTTTATCATGCTAAGAGGAGCAGGAAAAAGCAAAAAATTTCAGAATTGCACCTTGCAATGCGGAGAAATTACTGTTTGTGCATTTACAATATTCATTGATTTTTGCCATTGAAAAACATCATGTTATTCATATACCACAAATGTTTGAAGCTACTGACTGAATGAAAGGAGCTGGCATCTCACTCTCTTTGAATCTTCTTTATCATGCTAAGAGGAGCAGGAAAAAGCAAAAAATTTCAGAATTGCACCTTGCAATGCGGAGAAATTACTGTTTGTGCATTTACAATATTCATTGATTTTTGCCATTGAAAAACGTCCAGAAATGATTGAAGCTACTGACTGAATGAAAGGAGCTGGCATCTCACTCTCTTTGAATCTTCTTTATCATGCTAAGAGGAGCAGGAAAAAGCAAAAAATTTCAGAATTGCACCTTGCAATGCGGAGAAATTACTGTTTGTGCATTTACAATATTCATTGATTTTGCCATTGAAAAACATCATGTTATTCATATACCAGAAATGTTTGAAGCTACTGACTGAATGAAAGGAGCTGGCATCTCACTCTCTTTGAATCTTCTTTATCATGCTAAGAGGAGCAGGAAAAAGCAAAAAATTTCAGAATTGCACCTTGCAATGCGGAGAAATTACTGTTTGTGCATTTACAATATTCATTGATTTTTGCCATTGAAAAACGTCCAGAAATGATTGAAGCTACTGACTGAATGAAAGGAGCTGGCATCTCACTCTCTTTGAATCTTCTTTATCATGCTAAGAGGAGCAGGAAAAAGCAAAAAATTTCAGAATTGCACCTTGCAATGCGGAGAAATTACTGTTTGTGCATTTACAATATTCATTGATTTTTGCCATTGAAAAACATCATGTTATTCATATACCAGAAATGTTTGAAGCTACTGACTGAATGAAAGGAGCTGGCATCTCACTCTCTTTGAATCTTCTTTATCATGCTAAGAGGAGCAGGAAAAAGCAAAAAATTTCAGAATTGCACCTTGCAATGCGGAGAAATTACTGTTTGTGCATTTACAATATTCATTGATTTTTGCCATTGAAAAACATCATGTTATTCATATACCAGAAATGTTTGAAGCTACTGACTGAATGAAAGGAGCTGGCATCTCACTCTCTTTCAATCTTCTTTATCATGCTAAGAGGAGCAGGAAAAAGCAAAAAATTTCAGAATTGCAACTTGCAATGCGGAGAAATTACTGTTTGTGCATTTACAATATTCATTGATTTTTGCCATTGAAAAACGTCCAGAAATGATTGAAGCTACTGACTGAATGAAAGGAGCTGGCATCTCACTCTCTTTGAATCTTCTTTATCATACTAAGAGGAGCAGGAAAAAGCAAAAAATTTCAGAATTGCACCTTGCAATGCGAGAAATTACTGTTTGTGCATTTACAATATTCATTGATTTTTGCCATTGAAAAACATCATGTTATTCATATACCAGAAATGTTTGAAGCTACTGACTGAATGAAAGGAGCTGGCATCTCACTCTCTTTGAATCTTCTTTATCATGCTAAGAGGAGCAGGAAAAAGCAAAAAATTTCAGAATTGCACCTTGCAATGCGGAGAAATTACTGTTTGTGCATTTACAATATTCATTGATTTTTGCCATTGAAAAACATCATGTTATTCATATACCACAAATGTTTGAAGCTACTGACTGAATGAAAGGAGCTGGCATCTCACTCTCTTTGAATCTTCTTTATCATGCTAAGAGGAGCAGGAAAAAGCAAAAAATTTCAGAATTGCACCTTGCAATGCGGAGAAATTACTGTTTGTGCATTTACAATATTCATTGATTTTTGCCATTGAAAAACGTCCAGAAATGATTGAAGCTACTGACTGAATGAAAGGAGCTGGCATCTCACTCTCTTTGAATCTTCTTTATCATGCTAAGAGGAGCAGGAAAAAGCAAAAAATTTCAGAATTGCACCTTGCAATGCGGAGAAATTACTGTTTGTGCATTTACAATATTCATTGATTTTTGCCATTGAAAAACGTCCAGAAATGATTGAAGCTACTGACTGAATGAAAGGAGCTGGCATCTCACTCTCTTTGAATCTTCTTTATCATGCTAAGAGGAGCAGGAAAAAGCAAAAAATTTCAGAATTGCACCTTGCAATGCGGAGAAATTACTGTTTGTGCATTTACAATATTCATTGATTTTTGCCATTGAAAAACATCATGTTATTCATATACCAGAAATGTTTGAAGCTACTGACTGAATGAAAGGAGCTGGCATCTCACTCTCTTTCAATCTTCTTTATCATGCTAAGAGGAGCAGGAAAAAGCAAAAAATTTCAGAATTGCAACTTGCAATGCGGAGAAATTACTGTTTGTGCATTTACAATATTCATTGATTTTTGCCATTGAAAAACGTCCAGAAATGATTGAAGCTACTGACTGAATGAAAGGAGCTGGCATCTCACTCTCTTTGAATCTTCTTTATCATGCTAAGAGGAGCAGGAAAAAGCAAAAAATTTCAGAATTGCACCTTGCAATGCGAGAAATTACTGTTTGTGCATTTACAATATTCATTGATTTTTGCCATTGAAAAACATCATGTTATTCATATACCAGAAATGTTTGAAGCTACTGACTGAATGAAAGGAGCTGGCATCTCACTCTCTTTGAATCTTCTTTATCATGCTAAGAGGAGCAGGAAAAAGCAAAAAATTTCAGAATTGCACCTTGCAATGCGGAGAAATTACTGTTTGTGCATTTACAATATTCATTGATTTTTGCCATTGAAAAACATCATGTTATTCATATACCACAAATGTTTGAAGCTACTGACTGAATGAAAGGAGCTGGCATCTCACTCTCTTTGAATCTTCTTTATCATGCTAAGAGGAGCAGGAAAAAGCAAAAAATTTCAGAATTGCACCTTGCAATGCGGAGAAATTACTGTTTGTGCATTTACAATATTCATTGATTTTTGCCATTGAAAAACGTCCAGAAATGATTGAAGCTACTGACTGAATGAAAGGAGCTGGCATCTCACTCTCTTTGAATCTTCTTTATCATGCTAAGAGGAGCAGGAAAAAGCAAAAAATTTCAGAATTGCACCTTGCAATGCGGAGAAATTACTGTTTGTGCATTTACAATATTCATTGATTTTGCCATTGAAAAACATCATGTTATTCATATACCAGAAATGTTTGAAGCTACTGACTGAATGAAAGGAGCTGGCATCTCACTCTCTTTGAATCTTCTTTATCATGCTAAGAGGAGCAGGAAAAAGCAAAAAATTTCAGAATTGCACCTTGCAATGCGGAGAAATTACTGTTTGTGCATTTACAATATTCATTGATTTTTGCCATTGAAAAACATCATGTTATTCATATACCAGAAATGTTTGAAGCTACTGACTGAATGAAAGGAGCTGGCATCTCACTCTCTTTGAATCTTCTTTATCATGCTAAGAGGAGCAGGAAAAAGCTAAAAATTTCAGAATTGCACCTTGCAATGCGGAGAAATTACTGTTTGTGCATTTACAATATTCATTGATTTTTGCCATTGAAAAACATCGTTATTCATATACCTGAAATGATTGAAGCTACTGACTGAATGAAAGGAGCTGGCATCTCACTCTCTTTGAATCTTCTTTATCATGCTAAGAGGAGCAGGAAAAAGCAAAAAATTTCAGAATTGCACCTTGCAATGCGGAGAAATTACTGTTTGTGCATTTACAATATTCATTGATTTTTGCCATTGAAAAACGTCCAGAAATGATTGAAGCTACTGACTGAATGAAAGGAGCTGGCATCTCACTCTCTTTGTATCTTCTTTATCATGCTAAGAGGAGCAGGAAAAAGCAAAAAAAATTTCAGAATTGCACCTTGCAATTCGGAGAAATTACTGTTTGTGCATTTACAATATTCATTGATTTTTGCCATTGAAAAACATCATGTTATTCATATACCAGAAATGATTGAAGCTACTGACTGAATGAAAGGAGCTGGCATCTCACTCTCTTTGAATCTTCTTTATCATGCTAAGAGGAGCAGGAAAAAGCAAAAAATTTCAGAATTGCACATTGCAATGCAGAGAAATTACTGTTTGTGCATTTACAATATTCATTGATTTTTGCCATTGAAAAACATCCAGAAATGTTTGAAGCTACTGACTGAATGAAAGGAGCTGGCATCTCACTCTCTTTGAATCTTCTTTATCATGCTAAGAGGAGCAGGAAAAAGCAAAAAATTTCAGAATTGCACCTTGCAATGCGGAGAAATTACTGTTTGTGCATTTACAATATTCATTGATTTTTGCCATTGAAAAACGTCCAGAAATGATTGAAGCTACTGACTGAATGAAAGGAGCTGGCATCTCACTCTCTTTGAATCCTCTTTATCATGCTAAGAGGAGCAGGAAAAAGCAAAAAATTTCAGAATTGCACCTTGCAATGCGGAGAAATTACTGTTTGTGCATTTACAATATTCATTGATTTTTGCCATTGAAAAACGTCCAGAAATGATTGAAGCTACTGACTGAATGAAAGGAGCTGGCATCTCACTCTCTTTGAATCTTCTTTATCATTCTAAGAGGAGCAGGAAAAAGCAAAAAATTTCAGAATTGCACCTTGCAATGCGGAGAAATTACTGTTTGTGCATTTACAATATTCATTGATTTTTGCCATTGAAAAACATCATGTTATTCATATACCAGAAATGTTTGAAGCTACTGACTGAATGAAAGGAGCTGGCATCTCACTCTCTTTCAATCTTCTTTATCATGCTAAGAGGAGCAGGAAAAAGCAAAAAATTTCAGAATTGCAACTTGCAATGCGGAGAAATTACTGTTTGTGCATTTACAATATTCATTGATTTTTGCCATTGAAAAACGTCCAGAAATGATTGAAGCTACTGACTGAATGAAAGGAGCTGGCATCTCACTCTCTTTGAATCTTCTTTATCATGCTAAGAGGAGCAGGAAAAAGCAAAAAATTTCAGAATTGCACCTTGCAATGCGGAGAAATTACTGTTTGTGCATTTACAATATTCATTGATTTTTGCCATTGAAAAACATCATGTTATTCATATACCAGAAATGTTTGAAGCTACTGACTGAATGAAAGGAGCTGGCATCTCACTCTCTTTCAATCTTCTTTATCATGCTAAGAGGAGCAGGAAAAAGCAAAAAATTTCAGAATTGCAACTTGCAATGCGGAGAAATTACTGTTTGTGCATTTACAATATTCATTGATTTTTGCCATTGAAAAACGTCCAGAAATGATTGAAGCTACTGACTGAATGAAAGGAGCTGGCATCTCACTCTCTTTGAATCTTCTTTATCATGCTAAGAGGAGCAGGAAAAAGCAAAAAATTTCAGAATTGCACCTTGCAATGCGAGAAATTACTGTTTGTGCATTTACAATATTCATTGATTTTTGCCATTGAAAAACATCATGTTATTCATATACCAGAAATGTTTGAAGCTACTGACTGAATGAAAGGAGCTGGCATCTCACTCTCTTTGAATCTTCTTTATCATGCTAAGAGGAGCAGGAAAAAGCAAAAAATTTCAGAATTGCACCTTGCAATGCGGAGAAATTACTGTTTGTGCATTTACAATATTCATTGATTTTTGCCATTGAAAAACATCATGTTATTCATATACCACAAATGTTTGAAGCTACTGACTGAATGAAAGGAGCTGGCATCTCACTCTCTTTGAATCTTCTTTATCATGCTAAGAGGAGCAGGAAAAAGCAAAAAATTTCAGAATTGAACCTTGCAATGCGGAGAAATTACTGTTTGTGCATTTACAATATTCATTGATTTTTGCCATTGAAAAACGTCCAGAAATGATTGAAGCTACTGACTGAATGAAAGGAGCTGGCATCTCACTCTCTTTGAGTCTTCTTTATCATGCTAAGAGGAGCAGGAAAAAGCAAAAAATTTCAGAATTGCACCTTGCAATGCGGAGAAATTACTGTTTGTGCATTTACAATATTCATTGATTTTGCCATTGAAAAACATCATGTTATTCATATACCAGAAATGTTTGAAGCTACTGACTGAATGAAAGGAGCTGGCATCTCACTCTCTTTGAATCTTCTTTATCATGCTAAGAGGAGCAGGAAAAAGCAAAAAATTTCAGAATTGCACCTTGCAATGCGGAGAAATTACTGTTTGTGCATTTACAATATTCATTGATTTTTGCCATTGAAAAACCTCCAGAAATGATTGAAGCTACTGACTGAATGAAAGGAGCTGGCATCTCACTCTCTTTGAATCTTCTTTATCATGCTAAGAGGAGCAGGAAAAAGCAAAAAATTTCAGAATTGCACCTTGCAATGCGGAGAAATTACTGTTTGTGCATTTACAATATTCATTGATTTTTGCCATTGAAAAACATCATGTTATTCATATACCAGAAATGTTTGAAGCTACTGACTGAATGAAAGGAGCTGGCATCTCACTCTCTTTGAATCTTCTTTATCATGCTAAGAGGAGCAGGAAAAAGCTAAAAATTTCAGAATTGCACCTTGCAATGCGGAGAAATTACTGTTTGTGCATTTACAATATTCATTGATTTTTGCCATTGAAAAACATCGTTATTCATATACCTGAAATGATTGAAGCTACTGACTGAATGAAAGGAGCTGGCATCTCACTCTCTTTGAATCTTCTTTATCATGCTAAGAGGAGCAGGAAAAAGCAAAAAATTTCAGAATTGCACCTTGCAATGCGGAGAAATTACTGTTTGTGCATTTACAATATTCATTGATTTTTGCCATTGAAAAACGTCCAGAAATGATTGAAGCTACTGACTGAATGAAAGGAGCTGGCATCTCACTCTCTTTGTATCTTCTTTATCATGCTAAGAGGAGCAGGAAAAAGCAAAAAAAATTTCAGAATTGCACCTTGCAATTCGGAGAAATTACTGTTTGTGCATTTACAATATTCATTGATTTTTGCCATTGAAAAACATCATGTTATTCATATACCAGAAATGATTGAAGCTACTGACTGAATGAAAGGAGCTGGCATCTCACTCTCTTTGAATCTTCTTTATCATGCTAAGAGGAGCAGGAAAAAGCAAAAAATTTCAGAATTGCACATTGCAATGCAGAGAAATTACTGTTTGTGCATTTACAATATTCATTGATTTTTGCCATTGAAAAACATCCAGAAATGTTTGAAGCTACTGACTGAATGAAAGGAGCTGGCATCTCACTCTCTTTGAATCTTCTTTATCATGCTAAGAGGAGCAGGAAAAAGCAAAAAATTTCAGAATTGCACCTTGCAATGCGGAGAAATTACTGTTTGTGCATTTACAATATTCATTGATTTTTGCCATTGAAAAACGTCCAGAAATGATTGAAGCTACTGACTGAATGAAAGGAGCTGGCATCTCCCTCTCTTTGAATCCTCTTTATCATGCTAAGAGGAGCAGGAAAAAGCAAAAAATTTCAGAATTGCACCTTGCAATGCGGAGAAATTACTGTTTGTGCATTTACAATATTCATTGATTTTTGCCATTGAAAAACATCATGTTATTCATATACCAGAAATGTTTGAAGCTACTGACTGAATGAAAGGAGCTGGCATCTCACTCTCTTTGAATCTTCTTTATCATGCTAAGAGGAGCAGGAAAAAGCTAAAAATTTCAGAATTGCACCTTGCAATGCGGAGAAATTACTGTTTGTGCATTTACAATATTCATTGATTTTTGCCATTGAAAAACATCATGTTATTCATATACCTGAAATGATTGAAGCTACTGACTGAATGAAAGGAGCTGGCATCTCACTCTCTTTGAATCTTCTTTATCATGCTAAGAGGAGCAGGAAAAAGCAAAAAATTTCAGAATTGCACCTTGCAATGCGGAGAAATTACTGTTTGTGCATTTACAATATTCATTGATTTTTGCCATTGAAAAACGTCCAGAAATGATTGAAGCTACTGACTGAATGAAAGGAGCTGGCATCTCACTCTCTTTGAATCTTCTTTATCATGCTAAGAGGAGCAGGAAAAAGCAAAAAAAATTTCAGAATTGCACCTTGCAATTCGGAGAAATTACTGTTTGTGCATTTACAATATTCATTGATTTTTGCCATTGAAAAACATCATGTTATTCATATACCAGAAATGATTGAAGCTACTGACTGAATGAAAGGAGCTGGCATCTCACTCTCTTTAAATCTTCTTTATCATGCTAAGAGGAGCAGGAAAAAGCAAAAAATTTCAGAATTGCACCTTGCAATGCGGAGAAATTACTGTTTGTGCATTTACAATATTCATTTATTTTTGCCATTGAAAAACGTCCAGAAATGATTGAAGCTACTGACTGAATGAAAGGAGCTGGCATCTCACTCTCTTTGAATCTTCTTTATCATGCTAAGAGGAGCAGGAAAAAGCAAAAAATTTCAGAATTGCACCTTGCAATGCGGAGAAATTACTGTTTGTGCATTTACAATATTCATTGATTTTTGCCATTGAAAAACATCATGTTATTCATATACCAGAAATGTTTGAAGCTACTGACTGAATGAAAGGAGCTGGCATCTCACTCTCTTTGAATCTTCTTTATCATGCTAAGAGGAGCAGGAAAAAGCAAAAAATTTCAGAATTGCACATTGCAATGCGGAGAAATTACTGTTTGTGCATTTACAATATTCATTGATTTTTGCCATTGAAAAACATCCAGAAATGTTTGAAGCTACTGACTGAATGAAAGGAGCTGGCATCTCACTCTCTTTGAATCTTCTTTATCATGCTAAGAGGAGCAGGAAAAAGCAAAAAATTTCAGAATTGCACCTTGCAATGCGGAGAAATTACTGTTTGTGCATTTACAATATTCATTGATTTTTGCCATTGCAAAACGTCCAGAAATGATTGAAGCTACTGACTGAATGAAAGGAGCTGGCATCTCACTCTCTTTGAATCCTCTTTATCATGCTAAGAGGAGCAGGAAAAAGCAAAAAATTTCAGAATTGCACCTTGCAATGCGGAGAAATTACTGTTTGTGCATTTACAATATTCATTGATTTTTGCCATTGAAAAACGTCCAGAAATGATTGAAGCTACTGACTGAATGAAAGGAGCTGGCATCTCACTCTCTTTGAATCTTCTTTATCATGCTAAGAGGAGCAGGAAAAAGCAAAAAATTTCAGAATTGCACCTTGCAATGCGGAGAAATTACTGTTTGTGCATTTACAATATTCATTGATTTTTGCCATTGAAAAACATCATGTTATTCATATACCAGAAATGTTTGAAGCTACTGACTGAATGAAAGGAGCTGGCATCTCACTCTCTTTCAATCTTCTTTATCATGCTAAGAGGAGCAGGAAAAAGCAAAAAATTTCAGAATTGCACCTTGCAATGCGGAGAAATTACTGTTTGTGCATTTACAATATTCATTGATTTTTGCCATTGAAAAACGTCCAGAAATGATTGAAGCTACTGACTGAATGAAAGGAGCTGGCATCTCACTCTCTTTGAATCTTCTTTATCATGCTAAGAGGAGCAGGAAAAAGCAAAAAATTTCAGAATTGCACCTTGCAATGCGAGAAATTACTGTTTGTGCATTTACAATATTCATTGATTTTTGCCATTGAAAAACATCATGTTATTCATATACCAGAAATGTTTGAAGCTACTGACTGAATGAAAGGAGCTGGCATCTCACTCTCTTTGAATCTTCTTTATCATGCTAAGAGGAGCAGGAAAAAGCAAAAAATTTCAGAATTGCACCTTGCAATGCGGAGAAATTACTGTTTGTGCATTTACAATATTCATTGATTTTTGCCATTGAAAAACATCATGTTATTCATATACCACAAATGTTTGAAGCTACTGACTGAATGAAAGGAGCTGGCATCTCACTCTCTTTGAATCTTCTTTATCATGCTAAGAGGAGCAGGAAAAAGCAAAAAATTTCAGAATTGCACCTTGCAATGCGGAGAAATTACTGTTTGTGCATTTACAATATTCATTGATTTTTGCCATTGAAAAACGTCCAGAAATGATTGAAGCTACTGACTGAATGAAAGGAGCTGGCATCTCACTCTCTTTGAATCTTCTTTATCATGCTAAGAGGAGCAGGAAAAAGCAAAAAATTTCAGAATTGCACCTTGCAATGCGGAGAAATTACTGTTTGTGCATTTACAATATTCATTGATTTTGCCATTGAAAAACATCATGTTATTCATATACCAGAAATGTTTGAAGCTACTGACTGAATGAAAGGAGCTGGCATCTCACTCTCTTTGAATCTTCTTTATCATGCTAAGAGGAGCAGGAAAAAGCAAAAAATTTCAGAATTGCACCTTGCAATGCGGAGAAATTACTGTTTGTGCATTTACAATATTCATTGATTTTTGCCATTGAAAAACCTCCAGAAATGATTGAAGCTACTGACTGAATGAAAGGAGCTGGCATCTCACTCTCTTTGAATCTTCTTTATCATGCTAAGAGGAGCAGGAAAAAGCAAAAAATTTCAGAATTGCACCTTGCAATGCGGAGAAATTACTGTTTGTGCATTTACAATATTCATTGATTTTTGCCATTGAAAAACATCATGTTATTCATATACCAGAAATGTTTGAAGCTACTGACTGAATGAAAGGAGCTGGCATCTCACTCTCTTTGAATCTTCTTTATCATGCTAAGAGGAGCAGGAAAAAGCTAAAAATTTCAGAATTGCACCTTGCAATGCGGAGAAATTACTGTTTGTGCATTTACAATATTCATTGATTTTTGCCATTGAAAAACATCATGTTATTCATATACCTGAAATGATTGAAGCTACTGACTGAATGAAAGGAGCTGGCATCTCACTCTCTTTGAATCTTCTTTATCATGCTAAGAGGAGCAGGAAAAAGCAAAAAATTTCAGAATTGCACCTTGCAATGCGGAGAAATTACTGTTTGTGCATTTACAATATTCATTGATTTTTGCCATTGAAAAACGTCCAGAAATGATTGAAGCTACTGACTGAATGAAAGGAGCTGGCATCTCACTCTCTTTGTATCTTCTTTATCATGCTAAGAGGAGCAGGAAAAAGCAAAAAAAATTTCAGAATTGCACCTTGCAATTCGGAGAAATTACTGTTTGTGCATTTACAATATTCATTGATTTTTGCCATTGAAAAACATCATGTTATTCATATACCAGAAATGATTGAAGCTACTGACTGAATGAAAGGAGCTGGCATCTCACTCTCTTTGAATCTTCTTTATCATGCTAAGAGGAGCAGGAAAAAGCAAAAAATTTCAGAATTGCACATTGCAATGCAGAGAAATTACTGTTTGTGCATTTACAATATTCATTGATTTTTGCCATTGAAAAACATCCAGAAATGTTTGAAGCTACTGACTGAATGAAAGGAGCTGGCATCTCACTCTCTTTGAATCTTCTTTATCATGCTAAGAGGAGCAGGAAAAAGCAAAAAATTTCAGAATTGCACCTTGCAATGCGGAGAAATTACTGTTTGTGCATTTACAATATTCATTGATTTTTGCCATTGAAAAACGTCCAGAAATGATTGAAGCTACTGACTGAATTAAAGGAGCTGGCATCTCCCTCTCTTTGAATCCTCTTTATCATGCTAAGAGGAGCAGGAAAAAGCAAAAAATTTCAGAATTGCACCTTGCAATGCGGAGAAATTACTGTTTGTGCATTTACAATATTCATTGATTTTTGCCATTGAAAAACGTCCAGAAATGATTGAAGCTACTGACTGAATGAAAGGAGCTGGCATCTCACTCTCTTTGAATCTTCTTTATCATGCTAAGAGGAGCAGGAAAAAGCAAAAAATTTCAGAATTGCACCTTGCAATGCGGAGAAATTACTGTTTGTGCATTTACAATATTCATTGATTTTTGCCATTGAAAAACATCATGTTATTCATATACCAGAAATGTTTGAAGCTACTGACTGAATGAAAGGAGCTGGCATCTCACTCTCTTTCAATCTTCTTTATCATGCTAAGAGGAGCAGGAAAAAGCAAAAAATTTCAGAATTGCAACTTGCAATGCGGAGAAATTACTGTTTGTGCATTTACAATATTCATTGATTTTTGCCATTGAAAAACGTCCAGAAATGATTGAAGCTACTGACTGAATGAAAGGAGCTGGCATCTCACTCTCTTTGAATCTTCTTTATCATGCTAAGAGGAGCAGGAAAAAGCAAAAAATTTCAGAATTGCACCTTGCAATGCGAGAAATTACTGTTTGTGCATTTACAATATTCATTGATTTTTGCCATTGAAAAACATCATGTTATTCATATACCAGAAATGTTTGAAGCTACTGACTGAATGAAAGGAGCTGGCATCTCACTCTCTTTGAATCTTCTTTATCATGCTAAGAGGAGCAGGAAAAAGCAAAAAATTTCAGAATTGCACCTTGCAATGCGGAGAAATTGCTGTTTTTGCATTTACAATATTCATTGATTTTTGCCATTGAAAAACATCATGTTATTCATATACCAGAAATGATTGAAGCTACTGACTGAATGAAAGGAGCTGGCATCTCACTCTCTTTGAATCTTCTTTATCATGCTAAGAGGAGCAGGAAAAAGCAAAAAATTTCAGAATTGCACCTTGCAATGCGGAGAAATTACTGTTTGTGCATTTACAATATTCTTTGATTTTTGCCATTGAAAAACGTCCAGAAATGATTGAAGCTACTGACTGAATGAAAGGAGCTGGCATCTCACTCTCTTTGAAACTTCTTTATCATGCTAAGAGGAGCAGGAAAAAGCAAAAAATTTCAGAATTGCACCTTGCAATGCGGAGAAATTACTGTTTGTGCATTTACAATATTCATTGATTTTTGCCATTGAAAAACGTCCAGAAATGATTGAAGCTACCGACTGAATGAAAGGAGCTGGCATCTCACTCTCTTTGAATCTTCTTTATCATGCTAAGAGGAGCAGGAAAAAGCAAAAAATTTCAGAATTGCACCTTGCAATGCGGAGAAATTACTGTTTGTGCATTTACAATATTCATTGATTTTTGCCATTGAAAAACATCATGTTATTCATATACCAGAAATGTTTGAAGCTACTGACTGAATGAAAGGAGCTGGCATCTCACTCTCTTTGAATCTTCTTTATCATACTAAGAGGAGCAGGAAAAAGCAAAAAATTTCAGAATTGCACATTGCAATGCGGAGAAATTACTGTTTGTGCATTTACAATATTCATTGATTTTTGCCATTGAAAAACGTCCAGAAATGTTTGAAGCTACTGACTGAATGAAAGGAGCTGGCATCTCACTATCTTTGAATCTTCTTTATCATGCTAAGAGGAGCAGGAAAAAGCAAAAAATTTCAGAATTGCACCTTGCAATGCGGAGAAATTACTGTTTGTGCATTTACAATATTCATTGATTTTTGCCATTGAAAAACATCATGTTATTCATATACCAGAAATGTTTGAAGCTACTGACTGAATGAAAGGAGCTGGCATGTCACTCTCTTTGAATCTTCTTTATCATGCTAAGAGGAGCAGGAAAAACTAAAAAATTTCAGAATTGCACCTTGCAATGCGGAGAAATTACTGTTTGTGCATTTACAATATTCATTGATTTTTGCCATTGAAAAACGACCAGAAATGATTGAAGCTACTGACTGAATGAAAGGAGCTGGCATCTCACTCTCTTTGAATCTTTATCATGCTAAGAGGAGCAGGAAAAAGCAAAAAATTTCAGAATTGCACCTTGCAATGCGGAGAAATTACTGTTTGTGCATTTACAATATTCATTGATTTTTGCCATTGAAAAACATCATGTTATTCATATACCAGAAATGTTTGAAGTTACTGACTGAATGAAAGGAGCTGGCATCTCACTCTCTTTGAATCTTCTTTATCATGCTAAGAGGAGCAGGAAAAAGCAAAAAATTTCAGAATTGCACCTTGCAATGCGGAGAAATTACTGTTTGTGCATTTACAATATTCATTGATTTTTGCCATTGAAAAACGTCCAGAAATGATTGAAGCTACTGACTGAATGAAAGGAGCTGGCATCTCACTCTCTTTGAATCTTCTTTATCATGCTAAGAGGAGCAGGAAAAAGCAAAAAATTTCAGAATTGCACCTTGCAATGCGGAGAAATTACTGTTTGTGCATTTACAATATTCATTGATTTTTGCCATTGAAAAACATCATGTTATTCATATACCAGAAATGTTTGAAGCTACTGACTGAATGAAAGGAGCTGGCATGTCACTCTCTTTGAATCTTCTTTATCATGCTAAGAGGAGCAGGAAAAACTAAAAAATTTCAGAATTGCACCTTGCAATGCGGAGAAATTACTGTTTGTGCATTTACAATATTCATTGATTTTTGCCATTGAAAAACGACCAGAAATGATTGAAGCTACTGACTGAATGAAAGGAGCTGGCATCTCACTCTCTTTGAATCTTCTTTATCATGCTAAGAGGAGCAGGAAAAAGCAAAAAATTTCAGAATTGCACCTTGCAATGCAGAGAAATTACTGTTTGTGCATTTACAATATTCATTGATTTTTGCCATTGAAAAACATCATGTTATTCATATACCAGATATGTTTGAAGCTACTGACTGAATGAAAGGAGCTTGGCATCTCACTCTCTTTGAATCTTCTTTATCATGCTAAGAGGAGCAGGAAAAAGCAAAAAATTTCAGAATTGCACCTTGCAATGCGGAGAAATTACTGTTTGTGCATTTACAATATTCATTGATTTTTGCCATTGAAAAACGTCCAGAAATGATTGAAGCTACTGACTGAATGAAAGGAGCTGGCATCTCACTCTCTTTGAATCTTCTTTATCATGCTAAGAGGAGCAGGAAAAATCAAAAAATTTCAGAATTGCACCTTGCAATGCGGAGAAATTACTGTTTGTGCATTTACAATATTCATTGATTTTTGCCATTGAAAAACATCATGTTATTCATATACCAGAAATGTTTGAAGCTACTGACTGAATGAAAGGACCTGGCATCTCACTCTCTTTGAATCTTCTTTATCATGCTAAGAGGAGCAGGAAAAAGCAAAAAATTTCAGAATTGCACCTTGCAATGCGGAGAAATTACTGTTTGTGCATTTACAATATTCATTGATTTTTGCCATTGAAAAACGTCCAGAAATGATTGAAGCTACTGACTGAATGAAAGGAGCTGGCATCTCACTCTCTTTGAATCTTCTTTATCATGCTAAGAGGAGCAGGAAAAAGCAAAAAATTTCAGAATTGCACCTTGCAATGCGGAGAAATTACTGTTTGTGCATTTACAATATTCATTGATTTTTGCCATTGAAAAATGTCCAGAAATGATTGAAGCTACTGACTGAATGAAAGGAGCTGGAATCTCACTCTCTTTGAATCTTCTTTATCATGCTAAGAGGAGCAGGAAAAAGCAAAAAATTTCAGAATTGCACCTTGCAATGCTGAGAAATTACTGTTTGTGCATTTACAATATTCATTGATTTTTGCCATTGAAAAACATCATGTTATTCATATACCAGAAATGTTTGAAGCTACTGACTGAATGAAAGGAGCTGGCATCTCACTCTCTTTGAATCTTCTTTATCATGCTAAGAGGAGCAGTAAAAAGCAAAAAATTTCAGAATTGCACCTTGCAATGCGGAGAAATTACTGTTTGTTCATTTACAATATTCATTGATTTTTGCCATTGAAAAACGTCCAGAAATGATTGAAGCTACTGACTGAATGAAAGGAGCTGGCATCTCACTCTCTTTGAATCTTCTTTATCATGCTAAGTGGAGCAGAAAAAGCAAAAAATTTCAGAATTGCACCTTGCAATGCGGAGAAATTACTGTTTGTGCATTTACAATATTCATTGATTTTTGCCATTGAAAAACGTCCAGAAATGATTGAAGCTACTGACTGAATGAAAGGAGCTGGCATCTCAATCTCTTTGAATCTTCTTTATCATGCTAAGAGGAGCAGGAAAAAGCAAAAAATTTCAGAATTGCACCTTGCAATGCGGAGAAATTACTGTTTGTGCATTTACAATATTCATTGATTTTTGCCATTGAAAAACATCATGTTATTCATATACCAGAAATGTTTGAAGCTACTGACTGAATGAAAGGAGCTGGCATCTCACTCTCTTTGAATCTTCTTTATCATGCTAAGAGGAGCAGGAAAAAGCAAAAAATTTCAGAATTGCACCTTGCAATGCGGAGAAATTACTGTTTGTGCATTTACAATATTCATTGATTTTTGCCATTGAAAAACATCATGTTATTCATATACCAGAAATGTTTGAAGCTACTGACTGAATGAAAGGAGCTGGCATCTCACTCTCTTTGAATCTTCTTTATCATGCTAAGAGGAGCAGGAAAAAGCAAAAAATTTCAGAATTGCACCTTGCAATGCGGAGAAATTACTGTTTGTGCATTTACAATATTCATTGATTTTTGCCATTGAAAAACATCATGTTATTCATATACCAGAAATGTTTGAAGCTACTGACTGAATGTATGGAGCTGGCATCTCACTCTCTTTGAATCTTCTTTATCATGCTAAGAGGAGCAGGAAAAAGCAAAAAATTTCAGAATTGCACCTTGCAATGCGGAGAAATTACTGTTTGTGCATTTACAATATTCATTGATTTTTGCCATTGAAAAACATCATGTTATTCATATACCAGAAATGTTTGAAGCTACTGACTGAATGAAAGGAGCTGGCATCTCACTCTCTTTGAATCTTCTTTATCATGCTAAGAGGAGCAGGAAAAAGCAAAAAATTTCAGAATTGCACCTTGCAATGCGGAGAAATTACTGTTTGTGCATTTACAATATTCATTGATTTTTGCCATTGAAAAACGTCCAGAAATGATTGAAGCTACTGACTGAATGAAAGGAGCTGGCATCTCACTCTCTTTGAATCTTCTTTATCATGCTAAGAGAAGCAGGAAAAAGCAAAAAATTTCAGAATTGCACCTTGCAATGCGGAGAAATTACTGTTTGTGCATTTACAATATTCATTGATTTTTGCCATTGAAAAACGTCCAGAAATGATTGAAGCTACTGACTGAATGAAAGGAGCTGGCATCTCACTCTCTTTGAATCTTCTTTATCATGCTAAGAGGAGCAGGAAAAAGCAAAAAATTTCAGAATTGCACCTTGCAATGCGAGAAATTACTGTTTGTGCATTTACAATATTCATTGATTTTTGCCATTGAAAAACATCATGTTATTCATATACCAGAAATGTTTGAAGCTACTGACTGAATGAAAGGAGCTGGCATCTCACTCTCTTTGAATCTTCTTTATCATGCTAAGAGGAGCAGGAAAAAGCAAAAAATTTCAGAATTGCACCTTGCAATGCGGAGAAATTGCTGTTTTTGCATTTACAATATTCATTGATTTTTGCCATTGAAAAACATCATGTTATTCATATACCAGAAATGATTGAAGCTACTGACTGAATGAAAGGAGCTGGCATCTCACTCTCTTTGAATCTTCTTTATCATGCTAAGAGGAGCAGGAAAAAGCAAAAAATTTCAGAATTGCACCTTGCAATGCGGAGAAATTACTGTTTGTGCATTTACAATATTCTTTGATTTTTGCCATTGAAAAACGTCCAGAAATGATTGAAGCTACTGACTGAATGAAAGGAGCTGGCATCTCACTCTCTTTGAATCTTCTTTATCATGCTAAGAGGAGCAGGAAAAAGCAAAAAATTTCAGAATTGCACCTTGCAATGCGGAGAAATTACTGTTTGTGCATTTACAATATTCATTGATTTTTGCCATTGAAAAACGTCCAGAAATGATTGAAGCTACCGACTGAATGAAAGGAGCTGGCATCTCACTCTCTTTGAATCTTCTTTATCATGCTAAGAGGAGCAGGAAAAAGCAAAAAATTTCAGAATTGCACCTTGCAATGCGGAGAAATTACTGTTTGTGCATTTACAATATTCATTGATTTTTGCCATTGAAAAACATCATGTTATTCATATACCAGAAATGTTTGAAGCTACTGACTGAATGAAAGGAGCTGGCATCTCACTCTCTTTGAATCTTCTTTATCATACTAAGAGGAGCAGGAAAAAGCAAAAAATTTCAGAATTGCACATTGCAATGCGGAGAAATTACTGTTTGTGCATTTACAATATTCATTGATTTTTGCCATTGAAAAACGTCCAGAAATGTTTGAAGCTACTGACTGAATGAAAGGAGCTGGCATCTCACTATCTTTGAATCTTCTTTATCATGCTAAGAGGAGCAGGAAAAAGCAAAAAATTTCAGAATTGCACCTTGCAATGCGGAGAAATTACTGTTTGTGCATTTACAATATTCATTGATTTTTGCCATTGAAAAACATCATGTTATTCATATACCAGAAATGTTTGAAGCTACTGACTGAATGAAAGGAGCTGGCATGTCACTCTCTTTGAATCTTCTTTATCATGCTAAGAGGAGCAGGAAAAACTAAAAAATTTCAGAATTGCACCTTGCAATGCGGAGAAATTACTGTTTGTGCATTTACAATATTCATTGATTTTTGCCATTGAAAAACGACCAGAAATGATTGAAGCTACTGACTGAATGAAAGGAGCTGGCATCTCACTCTCTTTGAATCTTTATCATGCTAAGAGGAGCAGGAAAAAGCAAAAAATTTCAGAATTGCACCTTGCAATGCGGAGAAATTACTGTTTGTGCATTTACAATATTCATTGATTTTTGCCATTGAAAAACATCATGTTATTCATATACCAGAAATGTTTGAAGTTACTGACTGAATGAAAGGAGCTGGCATCTCACTCTCTTTGAATCTTCTTTATCATGCTAAGAGGAGCAGGAAAAAGCAAAAAATTTCAGAATTGCACCTTGCAATGCGGAGAAATTACTGTTTGTGCATTTACAATATTCATTGATTTTTGCCATTGAAAAACGTCCAGAAATGATTGAAGCTACTGACTGAATGAAAGGAGCTGGCATCTCACTCTCTTTGAATCTTCTTTATCATGCTAAGAGGAGCAGGAAAAAGCAAAAAATTTCAGAATTGCACCTTGCAATGCGGAGAAATTACTGTTTGTGCATTTACAATATTCATTGATTTTTGCCATTGAAAAACATCATGTTATTCATATACCAGAAATGTTTGAAGCTACTGACTGAATGAAAGGAGCTGGCATGTCACTCTCTTTGAATCTTCTTTATCATGCTAAGAGGAGCAGGAAAAACTAAAAAATTTCAGAATTGCACCTTGCAATGCGGAGAAATTACTGTTTGTGCATTTACAATATTCATTGATTTTTGCCATTGAAAAACGACCAGAAATGATTGAAGCTACTGACTGAATGAAAGGAGCTGGCATCTCACTCTCTTTGAATCTTCTTTATCATGCTAAGAGGAGCAGGAAAAAGCAAAAAATTTCAGAATTGCACCTTGCAATGCAGAGAAATTACTGTTTGTGCATTTACAATATTCATTGATTTTTGCCATTGAAAAACATCATGTTATTCATATACCAGATATGTTTGAAGCTACTGACTGAATGAAAGGAGCTTGGCATCTCACTCTCTTTGAATCTTCTTTATCATGCTAAGAGGAGCAGGAAAAAGCAAAAAATTTCAGAATTGCACCTTGCAATGCGGAGAAATTACTGTTTGTGCATTTACAATATTCATTGATTTTTGCCATTGAAAAACGTCCAGAAATGATTGAAGCTACTGACTGAATGAAAGGAGCTGGCATCTCACTCTCTTTGAATCTTCTTTATCATGCTAAGAGGAGCAGGAAAAATCAAAAAATTTCAGAATTGCACCTTGCAATGCGGAGAAATTACTGTTTGTGCATTTACAATATTCATTGATTTTTGCCATTGAAAAACATCATGTTATTCATATACCAGAAATGTTTGAAGCTACTGACTGAATGAAAGGACCTGGCATCTCACTCTCTTTGAATCTTCTTTATCATGCTAAGAGGAGCAGGAAAAAGCAAAAAATTTCAGAATTGCACCTTGCAATGCGGAGAAATTACTGTTTGTGCATTTACAATATTCATTGATTTTTGCCATTGAAAAACGTCCAGAAATGATTGAAGCTACTGACTGAATGAAAGGAGCTGGCATCTCACTCTCTTTGAATCTTCTTTATCATGCTAAGAGGAGCAGGAAAAAGCAAAAAATTTCAGAATTGCACCTTGCAATGCGGAGAAATTACTGTTTGTGCATTTACAATATTCATTGATTTTTGCCATTGAAAAATGTCCAGAAATGATTGAAGCTACTGACTGAATGAAAGGAGCTGGAATCTCACTCTCTTTGAATCTTCTTTATCATGCTAAGAGGAGCAGGAAAAAGCAAAAAATTTCAGAATTGCACCTTGCAATGCTGAGAAATTACTGTTTGTGCATTTACAATATTCATTGATTTTTGCCATTGAAAAACATCATGTTATTCATATACCAGAAATGTTTGAAGCTACTGACTGAATGAAAGGAGCTGGCATCTCACTCTCTTTGAATCTTCTTTATCATGCTAAGAGGAGCAGTAAAAAGCAAAAAATTTCAGAATTGCACCTTGCAATGCGGAGAAATTACTGTTTGTTCATTTACAATATTCATTGATTTTTGCCATTGAAAAACGTCCAGAAATGATTGAAGCTACTGACTGAATGAAAGGAGCTGGCATCTCACTCTCTTTGAATCTTCTTTATCATGCTAAGTGGAGCAGAAAAAGCAAAAAATTTCAGAATTGCACCTTGCAATGCGGAGAAATTACTGTTTGTGCATTTACAATATTCATTGATTTTTGCCATTGAAAAACGTCCAGAAATGATTGAAGCTACTGACTGAATGAAAGGAGCTGGCATCTCAATCTCTTTGAATCTTCTTTATCATGCTAAGAGGAGCAGGAAAAAGCAAAAAATTTCAGAATTGCACCTTGCAATGCGGAGAAATTACTGTTTGTGCATTTACAATATTCATTGATTTTTGCCATTGAAAAACATCATGTTATTCATATACCAGAAATGTTTGAAGCTACTGACTGAATGAAAGGAGCTGGCATCTCACTCTCTTTGAATCTTCTTTATCATGCTAAGAGGAGCAGGAAAAAGCAAAAAATTTCAGAATTGCACCTTGCAATGCGGAGAAATTACTGTTTGTGCATTTACAATATTCATTGATTTTTGCCATTGAAAAACATCATGTTATTCATATACCAGAAATGTTTGAAGCTACTGACTGAATGAAAGGAGCTGGCATCTCACTCTCTTTGAATCTTCTTTATCATGCTAAGAGGAGCAGGAAAAAGCAAAAAATTTCAGAATTGCACCTTGCAATGCGGAGAAATTACTGTTTGTGCATTTACAATATTCATTGATTTTTGCCATTGAAAAACATCATGTTATTCATATACCAGAAATGTTTGAAGCTACTGACTGAATGTATGGAGCTGGCATCTCACTCTCTTTGAATCTTCTTTATCATGCTAAGAGGAGCAGGAAAAAGCAAAAAATTTCAGAATTGCACCTTGCAATGCGGAGAAATTACTGTTTGTGCATTTACAATATTCATTGATTTTTGCCATTGAAAAACATCATGTTATTCATATACCAGAAATGTTTGAAGCTACTGACTGAATGAAAGGAGCTGGCATCTCACTCTCTTTGAATCTTCTTTATCATGCTAAGAGGAGCAGGAAAAAGCAAAAAATTTCAGAATTGCACCTTGCAATGCGGAGAAATTACTGTTTGTGCATTTACAATATTCATTGATTTTTGCCATTGAAAAACGTCCAGAAATGATTGAAGCTACTGACTGAATGAAAGGAGCTGGCATCTCACTCTCTTTGAATCTTCTTTATCATGCTAAGAGAAGCAGGAAAAAGCAAAAAATTTCAGAATTGCACCTTGCAATGCGGAGAAATTACTGTTTGTGCATTTACAATATTCATTGATTTTTGCCATTGAAAAACATCATGTTATTCATATACCAGAAATGATTGAAGCTACTGACTGAATGAAAGGAGCTGGCATCTCACTCTCTTTGAATCTTCTTTATCATGCTAAGAGGAGCAGGAAAAAGCAAAAAATTTCAGAATTGCACCTTGCAATGCGGAGAAATTACTGTTTGTGCATTTACAATATTTATTGATTTTTGCCATTGAAAAACGTCCAGAAATGATTGAAGCTACTGACTGAATGAAAGGAGCTGGCATCTCACTCTCTTTGAATCTTCTTTATCATGCTAAGAGGAGCAGGAAAAAGCAAAAAATTTCAGAATTGCACCTTGCAATGCGGAGAAATTACTGTTTGTGCATTTACAATATTCATTGATTTTTGCCATTGAAAAACATCATGTTATTCATATACCAGAAATGTTTGAAGCTACTGACTGAATGAAAGGAGCTGGCATCTCACTCTCTTTGAATCTTCTTTATCATACTAAGAGGAGCAGGAAAAAGCAAAAAATTTCAGAATTGCACATTGCAATGCGGAGAAATTACTGTTTGTGCATTTACAATATTCATTGATTTTTGCCATTGAAAAACGTCCAGAAATGTTTGAAGCTACTGACTGAATGAAAGGAGCTGGCATCTCACTCTCTTTGAATCTTCTTTATCATGCTAAGAGGAGCGGGAAAAAGCAAAAAATTTCAGAATTGCACCTTGCAATGCGGAGAAATTACTGTTTGTGCATTTACAATATTCATTGATTTTTGCCATTGAAAAACGTCCAGAAATGATTGAAGCTACTGACTGAATGAAAGGAGCTGGCATCTCACTCTCTTTGAATCTTCTTTATCATAGTAAGAGGAGCAGGAAAAAGCAAAAAATTTCAGAATTGCACCTTGCAATGCGGAGAAATTACTGTTTGTGCATTTACAATATTCATTGATTTTTGCCATTGAAAAATGTACAGAAATGATTGAAGCTACTGACTGAATGAAAGGACCTGGCATCTCACTCTCTTTGAATCTTCTTTATCATGCTAAGAGGAGCAGGAAAAAGCAAAAAATTTCAGAATTGCACCTTGCAATGCGGAGAAATTACTGTTTGTGCATTTACAATATTCATTGATTTTTGCCATTGAAAAACATCATGTTATTCATATACCAGAAATGATTGAAGCTACTGACTGAATGAAAGGAGCTGGCATCTCACTCTCTTTGAATCTTCTTTATCATGCTAAGAGGAGCAGGAAAAAGCAAAAAATTTCAGAATTGCACCTTGCAATGCGGAGAAATTACTGTTTGTGCATTTAAAATATCCATTGATTTTTGCCATTGAAAAACGTCCAGAAATGATTGAAGCTACTGACTGAATGAAAGGAGCTGGCATCTCACTCTCTTTGAATCTTCTTTATCATGCTAAGAGGAGCAGGAAAAAGCAAAAAATTTCAGAATTGCACCTTGCAATGCGGAGAAATTACTGTTTGTGCATTTACAATATTCATTGATTTTTGCCATTGAAAAACATCATGTTATTCATATACCAGAAATGTTTGAAGCTACTGACTGAATGAAAGGAGCTGGCATGTCACTCTCTTTGAATCTTCTTTATCATGCTAAGAGGAGCAGGAAAAACTAAAAAATTTCAGAATTGCACCTTGCAATGCGGAGAAATTACTGTTTGTGCATTTACAATATTCATTGATTTTTGCCATTGAAAAACGACCAGAAATGATTGAAGCTACTGACTGAATGAAAGGAGCTGGCATCTCACTCTCTTTGAATCTTCTTTATCATGCTAAGAGGAGCAGGAAAAAGCAAAAAATTTCAGAATTGCACCTTGCAATGCGGAGAAATTACTGTTTGTGCATTTACAATATTCATTGATTTTTGCCATTGAAAAACATCATGTTATTCATATACCAGAAATGTTTGAAGTTACTGACTGAATGAAAGGAGCTGGCATCTCACTCTCTTTGAATCTTCTTTATCATGCTAAGAGGAGAAAGAAAAAGCAAAAAATTTCAGAATTGCACCTTGCAATGCGGAGAAATTACTGTTTGTGCATTTACAATATTCATTGATTTTTGCCATTGAAAAACGTCCAGAAATGATTGAAGCTACTGACTGAATGAAAGGAGCTGGCATCTCACTCTCTTTGAATCTTCTTTATCATGCTAAGAGGAGCAGGAAAAAGCAAAAAATTTCAGAATTGCACCTTGCAATGCAGAGAAATTACTGTTTGTGCATTTACAATATTCATTGATTTTTGCCATTGAAAAACATCATGTTATTCATATACCAGATATGTTTGAAGCTACTGACTGAATGAAAGGAGCTGGCATCTCACTCTCTTTGAATCTTCTTTATCATGCTAAGAGGAGCAGGAAAAAGCAAAAAATTTCAGAATTGCACCTTGCAATGCGGAGAAATTACTGTTTGTGCATTTACAATATTCATTGATTTTTGCCATTGAAAAACGTCCAGAAATGATTGAAGCTACTGACTAAATGAAAGGAGCTGGCATCTCACTCTCTTTGAATCTTCTTTATCATGCTAAGAGGAGCAGGAAAAATCAAAAAATTTCAGAATTGCACCTTGCAATGCGGAGAAATTACTGTTTGTGCATTTACAATATTCATTGATTTTTGCCATTGAAAAACATCATGTTATTCATATACCAGAAATGTTTGAAGCTACTGACTGAATGAAAGGACCTGGCATCTCACTCTCTTTGAATCTTCTTTATCATGCTAAGAGGAGCAGGAAAAAGCAAAAAATTTCAGAATTGCACCTTGCAATGCGGAGAAATTACTGTTTGTGCATTTACAATATTCATTGATTTTTGCCATTGAAAAATGTCCAGAAATGATTGAAGCTACTGACTGAATGAAAGGAGCTGGCATCTCACTCTCTTTGAATCTTCTTTATCATGCTAAGAGGAGCAGGAAAAAGCAAAAAATTTCAGAATTGCACCTTGCAATGCGGAGAAATTACTGTTTGTGCATTTACAATATTCATTGATTTTTGCCATTGAAAAATGTCCAGAAATGATTGAAGCTACTGACTGAATGAAAGGAGCTGGAATCTCACTCTCTTTGAATCTTCTTTATCATGCTAAGAGGAGCAGGAAAAAGCAAAAAATTTCAGAATTGCACCTTGCAATGCTGAGAAATTACTGTTTGTGCATTTACAATATTCATTGATTTTTGCCATTGAAAAACATCATGTTATTCATATACCAGAAATGTTTGAAGCTACTGACTGAATGAAAGGAGCTGGCATCTCACTCTCTTTGAATCTTCTTTATCATGCTAAGAGGAGCAGTAAAAAGCAAAAAATTTCAGAATTGCACCTTGCAATGCGGAGAAATTACTGTTTGTTCATTTACAATATTCATTGATTTTTGCAATTGAAAAACGTCCAGAAATGATTGAAGCTACTGACTGAATGAAAGGAGCTGGCATCTCACTCTCTTTGAATCTTCTTTATCATGCTAAGTGGAGCAGAAAAAGCAAAAAATTTCAGAATTGCACCTTGCAATGCGGAGAAATTACTGTTTGTGCATTTACAATATTCATTGATTTTTGCCATTGAAAAACGTCCAGAAATGATTGAAGCTACTGACTGAATGAAAGGAGCTGGCATCTCAATCTCTTTGAATCTTCTTTATCATGCTAAGAGGAGCAGGAAAAAGCAAAAAATTTCAGAATTGCACCTTGCAATGCGGAGAAATTACTGTTTGTGCATTTACAATATTCATTGATTTTTGCCATTGAAAAACATCATGTCATTCATATACCAGAAATGTTTGAAGCTACTGACTGAATGAAAGGAGCTGGCATCTCACTCTCTTTGAATCTTCTTTATCATGCTAAGAGGAGCAGGAAAAAGCAAAAAATTTCAGAATTGCACCTTGCAATGCGGAGAAATTACTGTTTGTGCATTTACAATATTCATTGATTTTTGCCATTGAAAAACATCATGTTATTCATATACCAGAAATGATTGAAGCTACTGACTGAATGAAAGGAGCTGGCATCTCACTCTCTTTGAATCTTCTTTATCATGCTAAGAGGAGCAGGAAAAAGCAAAAAATTTCAGAATTGCACCTTGCAATGCGGAGAAATTACTGTTTGTGCATTTACAATATTTATTGATTTTTGCCATTGAAAAACGTCCAGAAATGATTGAAGCTACTGACTGAATGAAAGGAGCTGGCATCTCACTCTCTTTGAATCTTCTTTATCATGCTAAGAGGAGCAGGAAAAAGCAAAAAATTTCAGAATTGCACCTTGCAATGCGGAGAAATTAGTGTTTGTGCATTTACAATATTCATTGATTTTTGCCATTGAAAAACATCATGTTATTCATATACCAGAAATGTTTGAAGCTACTGACTGAATGAAAGGAGCTGGCATCTCACTCTCTTTGAATCTTCTTTATCATGCTAAGAGGAGCAGGAAAAAGCAAAAAATTTCAGAATTGCACATTGCAATGCGGAGAAATTACTGTTTGTGCATTTACAATATTCATTGATTTTTGCCATTGAAAAACGTCCAGAAATGTTTGAAGCTACTGACTGAATGAAAGGAGCTGGCATCTCAATCTCTTTGAATCTTCTTTATCATGCTATGAGGAGCAGGAAAAAGCAAAAAATTTCAGAATTGCACCTTGCAATGCGGAGAAATTACTGTTTGTGCATTTACAATATTCATTGATTTTTGCCATTGAAAAAAGTCCAGAAATGATTGAAGCTACTGACTGAATGAAAGGAGCTGGCATCTCACTCTCTTTGAATCTTCTTTATCATGCTAAGAGGAGCAGGAAAAAGCAAAAAATTTCAGAATTGCACCTTGCAATGCGGAGAAATTACTGTTTGTGCATTTACAATATTCATTGATTTTTGCCATTGAAAAACGTCCAGAAATGATTGAAGCTACTGACTGAATGAAAGGAGCTGGCATCTCACTCTCTTTGAATCTTCTGTATCATGCTAAGAGGAGCATTTACAATATTCATTGATTTTTGCCATTGAAAAACATCTGAAATTTTTTAGTTTTTCCTGCTCCTCTTAGCATGATAAAGAAGATTCAAAGAGAGTGACATGCCAGCTCCTTTCATTCAGTCAGTAGCTTCAAACATTTCTGGTATATGAATAACATGATGTTTTTCAATGGCAAAAATCAATGAATATTGTAAATGCACAAACAGTAATTTCTCCGCATTGCAAGGTGCAATTCTGAAATTTTTTGCTTTTTCCTGCTCCTCTTAGCATGATAAAGAAGATTCAAAGAGAGTGAGATGCCAGCTCCTTTCATTCAGTCAGTAGCTTCAATCATTTCTGGACGTTTTTCAATGGCAAAAATCAATGGATATTGTAAATGCACAAACAGTAATTTCTCCGCATTGCAAGGTGCAATTCTGAAATTTTTTGCTTTTTCCTGCTCCTCTTAGCATGATAAAGAAGATTCAAAGAGAGTGAGATGCCAGCTCCTTTCATTCAGTCAGTAGCTTCAATCATTTCTGGTATATGAATAACGATGTTTTTCAATGGCAAAAATCAATGAATATTGTAAATGCACAAACAGTAATTTCTCCGCATTGCAAGGTGCAATTCTGAAATTTTTTGCTTTTTCCTGCTCCTCTTAGCATGATAAAGAAGATTCAAAGAGAGTGAGATGCCAGGTCCTTTCATTCAGTCAGTAGCTTCAATCATTTCTGTACATTTTTCAATGGCAAAAATCAATGAATATTGTAAATGCACAAACAGTAATTTCTCCGCATTGCAAGGTGCAATTCTGAAATTTTTTGCTTTTTCCTGCTCCTCTTACTATGATAAAGAAGATTCAAAGAGAGTGAGATGCCAGCTCCTTTCATTCAGTCAGTAGCTTCAATCATTTCTGGACGTTTTTCAATGGCAAAAATCAATGAATATTGTAAATGCACAAACAGTAATTTCTCCGCATTGCAAGGTGCAATTCTGAAATTTTTTGCTTTTTCCTGCTCCTCTTAGCATGATAAAGAAGATTCAAAGAGAGTGAGATGCCAGCTCCTTTCATTCAGTCAGTAGCTTCAAACATTTCTGGTATATGAATAACATGATGTTTTTCAATGGCAAAAATCAATGAATATTGTAAATGCACAAACAGTAATTTCTCCGCATTGCAAGGTGCAATTCTGAAATTTTTTGCTTTTTCCTGCTCCTCTTAGCATGATAAAGAAGATTCAAAGAGAGTGAGATGCCAGGTCCTTTCATTCAGTCAGTAGCTTCAATCATTTCTGTACATTTTTCAATGGCAAAAATCAATGAATATTGTAAATGCACAAACAGTAATTTCTCCGCATTGCAAGGTGCAATTCTGAAATTTTTGCTTTTTCCTGCTCCTCTTACTATGATAAAGAAGATTCAAAGAGAGTGAGATGCCAGCTCCTTTCATTCAGTCAGTAGCTTCAATCATTTCTGGACGTTTTTCAATGGCAAAAATCAATGAATATTGTAAATGCACAAACAGTAATTTCTCCGCATTGCAAGGTGCAATTCTGAAATTTTTTGCTTTTTCCTGCTCCTCTTAGCATGATAAAGAAGATTCAAAGAGAGTGAGATGCCAGCTCCTTTCATTCAGTCAGTAGCTTCAATCATTTCTGGACGTTTTTCAATGGCAAAAATCAATGAATATTGTAAATGCACAAACAGTAATTTCTCCGCATTGCAAGGTGCAATTCTGAAATTTTTTGCATTTTCCTGCTCCTCTTAGCATGATAAAGAAGATTCAAAGAGAGTGAGATGCCAGCTCCTTTCATTCAGTCATTAGCTTCAATCATTTCTGGTATATGAATAACATGATGTTTTTCAATGGCAAAAATCAATGAATATTGTAAATGCACAAACAGTAATTTCTCCGCATTGCAAGGTGCAATTCTGAAATTTTTAGCTTTTTCCTGCTCCTCTTAGCATGATAAAGAAGATTCAAAGAGAGTGAGAAGCCAGCTCCTTTCATTCAGTCAGTAGCTTCAAACATTTCTGGTATATGAATAACATGATGTTTTTCAATGGCAAAAATCAATGAATATTGTAAATGCACAAACAGTAATTTCTCCGCATTGCAAGGTGCAATTCTGAAATTTTTTGCTTTTTCCTGCTCCTCTTAGCATGATAAAGAAGATTCAAAGAGAGTGAGATGCCAGCTCCTTTCATTCAGTCAGTAGCTTCAATCATTTCTGGACGTTTTTCAATGGCAAAAATCAATGAATATTGTAAATGCACAAACAGTAATTTCTCCGCATTGCAAGGTGCAATTCTGACATTTTTTGCTTTTTCCTGCTCCTCTTAGCATGATAAAGAAGATACAAAGAGAGTGAGATGCCAGCTCCTTTCATTTAGTAAGTAGCTTCAATCATTTCTGGTATATGAATAACATGATGTTTTTCAATGGCAAAAATCAATGAATATTGTAAATGCACAAACAGTAATTTCTCCGCATTGCAAGGTGCAATTCTGAAATTTTTTGCTTTTTCCTGCTCCTCTTAGCATGATAAAGAAGATTCAAAGAGAGTGAGATGCCAGCTCCTTTCATTCAGTCAGTAGCTTCAATCATTTCTGGACGTTTTTCAATGGCAAAAATCAATAAATATTGTAAATGCACAAACAGTAAATTCTCCGCATTGCAAGGTGCAATTCTGAAATTTTTTGCTTTTTCCTGCTCCTCTTAGCATGATAAAGAAGATTCAAAGAGAGTGAGATGCCAGCTCCTTTCATTCAGTCAGTAGCTTCAATCATTTCTGGACGTTTTTCAATGGCAAAAATCAATGAATATTGTAAATGCACAAACAGTAATTTCTCCGCATTGCAAGGTGCAATTCTGAAATTTTTTGCTCTTTCCTGCTCCTCTTAGCATGATAAAGAAGATTCAAAGAGAGTGAGATGCCAGCTCCTTTCATTCAGTCAGTAGCTTCAAACATTTCTGGTATATGAATAACATGATGTTTTTCAATGGCAAAAATCAATGAATATTGTAAATGCACAAACAGTAATTTCTCCGCATTGCAAGGTGCAATTCTGAAATTTTTTGCTTTTTCCTGCTCCTCTTAGCATGATAAAGAAGATTCAAAGAGAGTGAGATGCCAGCTCCTTTCATTCAGTCAGTAGCTTCAATCATTTCTGGACGTTTTTCAATGGCAAAAATCAATGAATATTGTAAATGCACAAACAGTAATTTCTCCGCATTGCAAGGTGCAATTCTGAAATTTTTTGCTTTTTCCTGCTCCTCTTAGCATGATAAAGAAGATTCAAAGAGAGTGAGATGCCAGCTCCTTTCATTCAGTCAGTAGCTTCAATCATTTCTGGACGTTTTTCAATGGCAAAAATCAATGAATATTGTAAATGCACAAACAGTAATTTCTCCGCATTGCAAGGTGCAATTCTGAAATTTTTTGCTTTTTCCTGCTCCTCTTAGCATGATAAAGAAGATTCAAAGAGAGTGAGATGCCAGCTCCTTTCATTCAGTCAGTAGCTTCAAACATTTCTGGACGTTTTTCAATGGCAAAAATCAATGAATATTGTAAATGCACAAACAGTAATTTCTCCGCATTGCAATGTGCAATTCTGAAATTTTTTGCTTTTTCCTGCTCCTCTTAGCATGATAAAGAAGATTCAAAGAGAGTGAGATGCCAGCTCCTTTCATTCAGTCAGTAGCTTCAAACATTTCTGGTATATGAATAACATGATGTTTTTCAATGGCAAAAATCAATGAATATTGTAAATGCACAAACAGTAATTTCTCCGCATTGCAAGGTGCAATTCTGAAATTTTTTGCTTTTTCCTGCTCCTCTTAGCATGATAAAGAAGATTCAAAGAGAGTGAGATGCCAGCTCCTTTCATTCAGTCAGTAGCTTCAATCATTTCTGGACGTTTTTCAATGGCAAAAATCAATGAATATTGTAAATGCACAAACAGTAATTTCTCCGCATTGCAAGGTGCAATTCTGAAATTTTTTGCTTTTTCCTGCTCCTCTTAGCATGATAAAGAAGATTCAAAGAGAGTGAGAAGCCAGCTCCTTTCATTCAGTCAGTAGCTTCAATCATTTCTGGTATATGAATAACATGATGTTTTTCAATGGCAAAAATCAATGAATATTGTAAATGCACAAACAGTAATTTCTCCGCATTGCAAGGTGCAATTCTGAAATTTTTTGCTTTTTCCTGCTCCTCTTAGCATGATAAAGAAGATTCAAAGAGAGTGAGATGCCAGCTCCTTTCATTCAGTCAGTAGCTTCAATCATTTCTGGACGTTTTTCAATGGCAAAAATCAATGAATATTGTAAATGCACAAACAGTAATTTCTCCGCATTGCAAGGTGCAATTCTGAAATTTTTTGCTTTTTCCTGCTCCTCTTAGCATGATAAAGAAGATTCAAAGAGAGTGAGATGCCAGCTCCTTTCATTCAGTCAGTAGCTTCAATCATTTCTGGTATATGAATAACATGATGTTTTTCAATGGCAAAAATCAATGGATATTGTAAATGCACAAACAGTAATTTCTCCGCATTGCAAGGTGCAATTCTGAAATTTTTAGCTTTTTCCTGCTCCTCTTAGCATGATAAAGAAGATTCAAAGAGAGTGAGATGCCAGCTCCTTTCATTCAGTCAGTAGCTTCAAACATTTCTGGTATATGAATAACATGATGTTTTTCAATGGCAAAAATCAATGAATATTGTAAATGCACAAACAGTAATTTCTCCGCATTGCAAGGTGCAATTCTGAAATTTTTTGCTTTTTCCTGCTCCTCTTAGCATGATAAAGAAGATTCAAAGAGAGTGAGATGCCAGCTCCTTTCATTCAGTCAGTAGCTTCAATCATTTCTGGACGTTTTTCAATGGCAAAAATCAATGAATATTGTAAATGCATAAACAGTAATTTCTCCGCATTGCAAGGTGCAATTCTGAAATTTTTTGCTTTTTCCTGCTCCTCTTAGCATGATAAAGAAGATTCAAAGAGAGTGAGATGCCAGCTCCTTTCATTCAGTCAGTAGCTTCAATCATTTCTGGTATATGAATAACATGATGTTTTTCAATGGCAAAAATCAATGAATATTGTAAATGCACAAACAGTAATTTCTCCGCATTGCAAGGTGCAATTGTGAAATTTTTTGCTTTTTCCTGCTCCTCTTAGCATGATAAAGAAAATTCAAAGAGAGTGAGATGCCAGCTCCTTTCATTCAGTCAGTAGCTTCAATCATTTCTGGACCTTTTTCAATGGCAAAAATCAATGAATATTGTAAATGCACAAACAGTAATTTCTCCGCATTGCAAGGTGCAATTCTGAAATTTTTTGCTTTTTCCTGCTCCTCTTAGCATAATAAAGAAGATTCAAAGAGAGTGAGATGCCAGCTCCTTTCATTCAGTCAGTAGCTTCAATCATTTCTGGTATATGAATAACATGATGTTTTTCAATGGCAAAAATCAATGAATATTGTAAATGCACAAACAGTAATTTCTCCGCATTGCAAGGTGCAATTCTGAAATTTTTTGCTTTTTCCTGCTCCTCTTAGCATGATAAAGAAGATTCAAAGAGAGTGAGATGCCAGCTCCTTTCATTCAGTCAGTAGCTTCAAACATTTCTGGTATATGAATAACATGATGTTTTTCAATGGCAAAAATCAATGAATATTGTAAATGCACAAACAGTAATTTCTCCGCATTGCAAGGTGCAATTCTGAAATTTTTTGCTTTTTCCTGCTCCTCTTAGCATGATAAAGAAGATTCAAAGAGAGTGAGATGCCAGCTCCTTTCATTCAGTCAGTAGCTTCAATCATTTCTGGACGTTTTTCAATGGCAAAAATCAATGAATATTGTAAATGCACAAACAGTAATTTCTCCGCATTGCAAGGTGCAATTCTGAAATTTTTTGCTTTTTCCTGCTCTTAGCATGATAAAGAAGATTCAAAGAGAGAGAGATGCCAGCTCCTTTCATTCAGTCAGTAGCTTCAAACATTTCTGGTATATGAATAACATGATGTTTTTCAATGGCAAAAATCAATGAATATTGTAAATGCACAAACAGTAATTTCTCCGCATTGCAAGGTGCAATTCTGAAATTTTTTGCTTTTTCCTGCTCCTCTTAGCATGATAAAGAAGATTCAAAGAGAGTGAGATGCCAGCTCCTTTCATTCAGTCAGTAGCTTCAATCATTTCTGGACGTTTTTCAATGGCAAAAATCAATGAATATTGTAAATGCACAAACAGTAATTTCTCCGCATTGCAAGGTGCAATTCTGACATTTTTTGCTTTTTCCTGCTCCTCTTAGCATGATAAAGAAGATACAAAGAGAGTGAGATGCCAGCTCCTTTCATTTAGTAAGTAGCTTCAATCATTTCTGGTATATGAATAACATGATGTTTTTCAATGGCAAAAATCAATGAATATTGTAAATGCACAAACAGTAATTTCTCCGCATTGCAAGGTGCAATTCTGAAATTTTTTGCTTTTTCCTGCTCCTCTTAGCATGATAAAGAAGATTCAAAGAGAGTGAGATGCCAGCTCCTTTCATTCAGTCAGTAGCTTCAATCATTTCTGGACGTTTTTCAATGGCAAAAATCAATAAATATTGTAAATGCACAAACAGTAAATTCTCCGCATTGCAAGGTGCAATTCTGAAATTTTTTGCTTTTTCCTGCTCCTCTTAGCATGATAAAGAAGATTCAAAGAGAGTGAGATGCCAGCTCCTTTCATTCAGTCAGTAGCTTCAATCATTTCTGGACGTTTTTCAATGGCAAAAATCAATGAATATTGTAAATGCACAAACAGTAATTTCTCCGCATTGCAAGGTGCAATTCTGAAATTTTTTGCTCTTTCCTGCTCCTCTTAGCATGATAAAGAAGATTCAAAGAGAGTGAGATGCCAGCTCCTTTCATTCAGTCAGTAGCTTCAAACATTTCTGGTATATGAATAACATGATGTTTTTCAATGGCAAAAATCAATGAATATTGTAAATGCACAAACAGTAATTTCTCCGCATTGCAAGGTGCAATTCTGAAATTTTTTGCTTTTTCCTGCTCCTCTTAGCATGATAAAGAAGATTCAAAGAGAGTGAGATGCCAGCTCCTTTCATTCAGTCAGTAGCTTCAATCATTTCTGGACGTTTTTCAATGGCAAAAATCAATGAATATTGTAAATGCACAAACAGTAATTTCTCCGCATTGCAAGGTGCAATTCTGAAATTTTTTGCTTTTTCCTGCTCCTCTTAGCATGATAAAGAAGATTCAAAGAGAGTGAGATGCCAGCTCCTTTCATTCAGTCAGTAGCTTCAATCATTTCTGGACGTTTTTCAATGGCAAAAATCAATGAATATTGTAAATGCACAAACAGTAATTTCTCCGCATTGCAAGGTGCAATTCTGAAATTTTTTGCTTTTTCCTGCTCCTCTTAGCATGATAAAGAAGATTCAAAGAGAGTGAGATGCCAGCTCCTTTCATTCAGTCAGTAGCTTCAAACATTTCTGGACGTTTTTCAATGGCAAAAATCAATGAATATTGTAAATGCACAAACAGTAATTTCTCCGCATTGCAATGTGCAATTCTGAAATTTTTTGCTTTTTCCTGCTCCTCTTAGCATGATAAAGAAGATTCAAAGAGAGTGAGATGCCAGCTCCTTTCATTCAGTCAGTAGCTTCAAACATTTCTGGTATATGAATAACATGATGTTTTTCAATGGCAAAAATCAATGAATATTGTAAATGCACAAACAGTAATTTCTCCGCATTGCAAGGTGCAATTCTGAAATTTTTTGCTTTTTCCTGCTCCTCTTAGCATGATAAAGAAGATTCAAAGAGAGTGAGATGCCAGCTCCTTTCATTCAGTCAGTAGCTTCAATCATTTCTGGACGTTTTTCAATGGCAAAAATCAATGAATATTGTAAATGCACAAACAGTAATTTCTCCGCATTGCAAGGTGCAATTCTGAAATTTTTTGCTTTTTCCTGCTCCTCTTAGCATGATAAAGAAGATTCAAAGAGAGTGAGAAGCCAGCTCCTTTCATTCAGTCAGTAGCTTCAATCATTTCTGGTATATGAATAACATGATGTTTTTCAATGGCAAAAATCAATGAATATTGTAAATGCACAAACAGTAATTTCTCCGCATTGCAAGGTGCAATTCTGAAATTTTTTGCTTTTTCCTGCTCCTCTTAGCATGATAAAGAAGATTCAAAGAGAGTGAGATGCCAGCTCCTTTCATTCAGTCAGTAGCTTCAATCATTTCTGGACGTTTTTCAATGGCAAAAATCAATGAATATTGTAAATGCACAAACAGTAATTTCTCCGCATTGCAAGGTGCAATTCTGAAATTTTTTGCTTTTTCCTGCTCCTCTTAGCATGATAAAGAAGATTCAAAGAGAGTGAGATGCCAGCTCCTTTCATTCAGTCAGTAGCTTCAATCATTTCTGGTATATGAATAACATGATGTTTTTCAATGGCAAAAATCAATGGATATTGTAAATGCACAAACAGTAATTTCTCCGCATTGCAAGGTGCAATTCTGAAATTTTTAGCTTTTTCCTGCTCCTCTTAGCATGATAAAGAAGATTCAAAGAGAGTGAGATGCCAGCTCCTTTCATTCAGTCAGTAGCTTCAAACATTTCTGGTATATGAATAACATGATGTTTTTCAATGGCAAAAATCAATGAATATTGTAAATGCACAAACAGTAATTTCTCCGCATTGCAAGGTGCAATTCTGAAATTTTTTGCTTTTTCCTGCTCCTCTTAGCATGATAAAGAAGATTCAAAGAGAGTGAGATGCCAGCTCCTTTCATTCAGTCAGTAGCTTCAATCATTTCTGGACGTTTTTCAATGGCAAAAATCAATGAATATTGTAAATGCATAAACAGTAATTTCTCCGCATTGCAAGGTGCAATTCTGAAATTTTTTGCTTTTTCCTGCTCCTCTTAGCATGATAAAGAAGATTCAAAGAGAGTGAGATGCCAGCTCCTTTCATTCAGTCAGTAGCTTCAATCATTTCTGGTATATGAATAACATGATGTTTTTCAATGGCAAAAATCAATGAATATTGTAAATGCACAAACAGTAATTTCTCCGCATTGCAAGGTGCAATTGTGAAATTTTTTGCTTTTTCCTGCTCCTCTTAGCATGATAAAGAAAATTCAAAGAGAGTGAGATGCCAGCTCCTTTCATTCAGTCAGTAGCTTCAATCATTTCTGGACCTTTTTCAATGGCAAAAATCAATGAATATTGTAAATGCACAAACAGTAATTTCTCCGCATTGCAAGGTGCAATTCTGAAATTTTTTGCTTTTTCCTGCTCCTCTTAGCATAATAAAGAAGATTCAAAGAGAGTGAGATGCCAGCTCCTTTCATTCAGTCAGTAGCTTCAATCATTTCTGGTATATGAATAACATGATGTTTTTCAATGGCAAAAATCAATGAATATTGTAAATGCACAAACAGTAATTTCTCCGCATTGCAAGGTGCAATTCTGAAATTTTTTGCTTTTTCCTGCTCCTCTTAGCATGATAAAGAAGATTCAAAGAGAGTGAGATGCCAGCTCCTTTCATTCAGTCAGTAGCTTCAAACATTTCTGGTATATGAATAACATGATGTTTTTCAATGGCAAAAATCAATGAATATTGTAAATGCACAAACAGTAATTTCTCCGCATTGCAAGGTGCAATTCTGAAATTTTTTGCTTTTTCCTGCTCCTCTTAGCATGATAAAGAAGATTCAAAGAGAGTGAGATGCCAGCTCCTTTCATTCAGTCAGTAGCTTCAATCATTTCTGGACGTTTTTCAATGGCAAAAATCAATGAATATTGTAAATGCACAAACAGTAATTTCTCCGCATTGCAAGGTGCAATTCTGAAATTTTTTGCTTTTTCCTGCTCTTAGCATGATAAAGAAGATTCAAAGAGAGAGAGATGCCAGCTCCTTTCATTCAGTCAGTAGCTTCAAACATTTCTGGTATATGAATAACATGATGTTTTTCAATGGCAAAAATCAATGAATATTGTAAATGCACAAACAGTAATTTCTCCGCATTGCAAGGTGCAATTCTGAAATTTTTTGCTTTTTCCTGCTCCTCTTAGCATGATAAAGAAGATTCAAAGAGAGTGAGATGCCAGCTCCTTTCATTCAGTCAGTAGCTTCAATCATTTCTGGACGTTTTTCAATGGCAAAAATCAATGAATATTGTAAATGCACAAACAGTAATTTCTCCGCATTGCAAGGTGCAATTCTGAAATTTTTTGCTTTTTCCTGCTCCTCTTAGCATGATAAAGAAGATTCAAAGAGAGTGAGATGCCAGCTCCTTTCATTCAGTCAGTAGCTTCAATTATTTCTGGACGTTTTTCAATGGCAAAAATCAATGAATATTGTAAATGCACAAACAGTAATTTCTCCGCATTGCAAGGTGCAATTCTGAAATTTTTTGCTTTTTCCTGCTCCTCTTAGCATGATAAAGAAGATTCAAAGAGAGTGAGATGCCAGCTCCTTTCATTCAGTCAGTAGCTTCAATCATTTCTGGAAGTTTTTCAATGGCAAAAATCAATGAATATTGTAAATGCACAAACAGTAATTTCTCCGCATTGCAAGGTGCAATTCTGAAATTTTTTGCTTTTTCCTGCTCCTCATAGCATGATAAAGAAGATTCAAAGAGAGTGAGATGCCATCTCCTTTCATTCAGTCAGTAGCTTCAAACATTTCTGGACGTTTTTCAATGGCAAAAATCAATGAATATTGTAAATGCACAAACAGTAATTTCTCCGCATTGCAATGTGCAATTCTGAAATTTTTTGCTTTTTCCTGCTCCTCTTAGCATGATAAAGAAGATTCAAAGAGAGTGATATGCCAGCTCCTTTCATTCAGTCAGTAGCTTCAAACATTTCTGGTATATGAATAACATGATGTTTTTCAATGGCAAAAATCAATGAATATTGTAAATGCACAAACAGTAATTTCTCCACATTGCAAGGTGCAATTCTGAAATTTTTTGCTTTTTCCTGCTCCTCTTAGCATGATAAAGAAGATTCAAAGAGAGTGAGATGCCAGCTCCTTTCATTCAGTCAGTAGCTTCAATCATTTCTGGACGTTTTTCAATGGCAAAAATCAATGAATATTGTAAATGCACAAACAGTAATTTCTCCGCATTGCAAGGTGCAATTCTGAAATTTTTTGCTTTTTCCTGCTCCTCTTAGCATGATAAAGAAGATTCAAAGAGAGTGAGATGCCAGCTCCTTTCATTCAGTCAGTAGCTTCAATCGTTTCTGGTATGTGAATAACATGATGTTTTTCAATGGCAAAAATCAATGAATATTGTAAATGCACAAACAGTAATTTCTCCGCATTGCAAGGTGCAATTCTGAAATTTTTTGCTTTTCCCTGCTCCTCTTAGCATGATAAAGAAGATTCAAAGAGCATGAGATGCCAGCTCCTTTCATTCAGTCAGTAGCTTCAATCATTTCTGGTATATGAATAACATGATGTTTTTCAATGGCAAAAATCAATGAATATTGTAAATGCACAAACAGTAATTTCTCCGCATTGCAAGGTGCAATTCTGAAATTTTTTGCTTTTTCCTGCTCCTCTTAGCATGATAAAGAAGATTCAAAGAGAGTGAGATGCCAGCTCCTTTCATTCAGTCAGTAGCTTCAAACATTTCTGGTATATGAATAACATGATGTTTTTCAATGGCAAAAATCAATGAATATTGTAAATGCACAAACAGTAATTTCTCCGCATTGCAAGGTGCAATTCTGAAATTTTTTGCTTTTTCCTGCTCCTCTTAGCATGATAAAGAAGATTCAAAGAGAGTGAGATGCCAGCTCCTTTCATTCAGTCAGTAGCTTCAATCATTTCTGGACGTTTTTCAATGGCAAAAATCAATGAATATTGTAAATGCACAAACAGTAATTTCTCCGCATTGCAAGGTGCAATTCTGAAATTTTTTGCTTTTTCCTGCTCTTAGCATGATAAAGAAGATTCAAAGAGAGAGAGATGCCAGCTCCTTTCATTCAGTCAGTAGCTTCAAACATTTCTGGTATATGAATAACGATGTTTTTCAATGGCAAAAATCAATTGTAAATGCACAAACAGTAATTTCTCCGCATTGCAAGGTGCAATTCTGAAATTTTTTGCTTTTTCCTGCTCCTCTTAGCATGATACAGAAGATTCAAAGAGAGTGAGATGCCAGCTCCTTTCATTCAGTCAGTAGCTTCAATCATTTCTGGACGTTTTTCAATGGCAAAAATCAATGAATATTGTAAATGCACAAACAGTAATTTCTCCGCATTGCAAGGTGCAATTCTGAAATTTTTTGCTTTTTCCTGCTCCTCTTAGCATGATAAAGAAGATTCAAAGAGAGTGAGATGCCAGCTCCTTTCATTCAGTCAGTAGCTTCAATCATTTCTGGACGTTTTTCAATGGCAAAAATCAATGAATATTGTAAATGCACAAACAGTAATTTCTCCGCATTGCAAGGTGCAATTCTGAAATTTTTTGCTTTTTCCTGCTCCTCTTAGCATGATAAAGAAGATTCAAAGAGAGTGAGATGCCAGCTCCTTTCATTCAGTCAGTAGCTTCAATCATTTCTGGACGTTTTTCAATGGCAAAAATCAATGAATATTGTAAATGCACAAACAGTAATTTCTCCGCATTGCAAGGTGCAATTCTGAAATTTTTTGCTTTTTCCTGCTCCTCATAGCATGATAAAGAAGATTCAAGAGAGTGAGATGCCAGCTCCTTTCATTCAGTCAGTAGCTTCAAACATTTCTGGACGTTTTTCAATGGCAAAAATCAATGAATATTGTAAATGCACAAACAGTAATTTCTCCGCATTGCAATGTGCAATTCTGAAATTTTTTGCTTTTTCCTGCTCCTCTTAGCATGATAAAGAAGATTCAAAGAGAGTGAGATGCCAGCTCCTTTCATTCAGTCAGTAGCTTCAAACATTTCTGGTATATGAATAACATGATGTTTTTCAATGGCAAAAATCAATGAATATTGTAAATGCACAAACAGTAATTTCTCCGCATTGCAAGGTGCAATTCTGAAATTTTTTGCTTTTTCCTGCTCCTCTTAGCATGATAAAGAAGATTCAAAGAGAGTGAGATGCCAGCTCCTTTCATTCAGTCAGTAGCTTCAATCATTTCTGGACGTTTTTCAATGGCAAAAATCAATGAATATTGTAAATGCACAAACAGTAATTTCTCCGCATTGCAAGGTGCAATTCTGAAATTTTTTGCTTTTTCCTGCTCTTAGCATGATAAAGAAGATTCAAAGAGAGAGAGATGCCAGCTCCTTTCATTCACTCAGTAGCTTCAAACATTTCTGGTATATGAATAACATGATGTTTTTCAATGGCAGAAATCAATGAATATTGTAAATGCACAAACAGTAATTTCTCCGCATTGCAAGGTGCAATTCTGAAATTTTTTGCTTTTTCCTGCTCCTCTTAGCATGATAAAGAAGATTCAAAGAGAGTGAGATGCCAGCTCCTTTCATTCAGTCAGTAGCTTCAATCATTTCTGGACGTTTTTCAATGGCAAAAATCAATGAATATTGTAAATGCACAAACAGTAATTTCTCCGCATTGCAAGGTGCAATTCTGAAATTTTTTGCTTTTTCCTGCTCCTCTTAGCATGATAAAGAAGATTCAAAGAGAGTGAGATGCCAGCTCCTTTCATTCAGTCAGTAGCTTCAATTATTTCTGGACGTTTTTCAATGGCAAAAATCAATGAATATTGTAAATGCACAAACAGTAATTTCTCCGCATTGCAAGGTGCAATTCTGAAATTTTTTGCTTTTTCCTGCTCCTCTTAGCATGATAAAGAAGATTCAAAGAGAGTGAGATGCCAGCTCCTTTCATTCAGTCAGTAGCTTCAATCATTTCTGGAAGTTTTTCAATGGCAAAAATCAATGAATATTGTAAATGCACAAACAGTAATTTCTCCGCATTGCAAGGTGCAATTCTGAAATTTTTTGCTTTTTCCTGCTCCTCATAGCATGATAAAGAAGATTCAAAGAGAGTGAGATGCCATCTCCTTTCATTCAGTCAGTAGCTTCAAACATTTCTGGACGTTTTTCAATGGCAAAAATCAATGAATATTGTAAATGCACAAACAGTAATTTCTCCGCATTGCAATGTGCAATTCTGAAATTTTTTGCTTTTTCCTGCTCCTCTTAGCATGATAAAGAAGATTCAAAGAGAGTGATATGCCAGCTCCTTTCATTCAGTCAGTAGCTTCAAACATTTCTGGTATATGAATAACATGATGTTTTTCAATGGCAAAAATCAATGAATATTGTAAATGCACAAACAGTAATTTCTCCACATTGCAAGGTGCAATTCTGAAATTTTTTGCTTTTTCCTGCTCCTCTTAGCATGATAAAGAAGATTCAAAGAGAGTGAGATGCCAGCTCCTTTCATTCAGTCAGTAGCTTCAATCATTTCTGGACGTTTTTCAATGGCAAAAATCAATGAATATTGTAAATGCACAAACAGTAATTTCTCCGCATTGCAAGGTGCAATTCTGAAATTTTTTGCTTTTTCCTGCTCCTCTTAGCATGATAAAGAAGATTCAAAGAGAGTGAGATGCCAGCTCCTTTCATTCAGTCAGTAGCTTCAATCGTTTCTGGTATGTGAATAACATGATGTTTTTCAATGGCAAAAATCAATGAATATTGTAAATGCACAAACAGTAATTTCTCCGCATTGCAAGGTGCAATTCTGAAATTTTTTGCTTTTCCCTGCTCCTCTTAGCATGATAAAGAAGATTCAAAGAGCGTGAGATGCCAGCTCCTTTCATTCAGTCAGTAGCTTCAATCATTTCTGGTATATGAATAACATGATGTTTTTCAATGGCAAAAATCAATGAATATTGTAAATGCACAAACAGTAATTTCTCCGCATTGCAAGGTGCAATTCTGAAATTTTTTGCTTTTTCCTGCTCCTCTTAGCATGATAAAGAAGATTCAAAGAGAGTGAGATGCCAGCTCCTTTCATTCAGTCAGTAGCTTCAAACATTTCTGGTATATGAATAACATGATGTTTTTCAATGGCAAAAATCAATGAATATTGTAAATGCACAAACAGTAATTTCTCCGCATTGCAAGGTGCAATTCTGAAATTTTTTGCTTTTTCCTGCTCCTCTTAGCATGATAAAGAAGATTCAAAGAGAGTGAGATGCCAGCTCCTTTCATTCAGTCAGTAGCTTCAATCATTTCTGGACGTTTTTCAATGGCAAAAATCAATGAATATTGTAAATGCACAAACAGTAATTTCTCCGCATTGCAAGGTGCAATTCTGAAATTTTTTGCTTTTTCCTGCTCTTAGCATGATAAAGAAGATTCAAAGAGAGAGAGATGCCAGCTCCTTTCATTCAGTCAGTAGCTTCAAACATTTCTGGTATATGAATAACGATGTTTTTCAATGGCAAAAATCAATTGTAAATGCACAAACAGTAATTTCTCCGCATTGCAAGGTGCAATTCTGAAATTTTTTGCTTTTTCCTGCTCCTCTTAGCATGATACAGAAGATTCAAAGAGAGTGAGATGCCAGCTCCTTTCATTCAGTCAGTAGCTTCAATCATTTCTGGACGTTTTTCAATGGCAAAAATCAATGAATATTGTAAATGCACAAACAGTAATTTCTCCGCATTGCAAGGTGCAATTCTGAAATTTTTTGCTTTTTCCTGCTCCTCTTAGCATGATAAAGAAGATTCAAAGAGAGTGAGATGCCAGCTCCTTTCATTCAGTCAGTAGCTTCAATCATTTCTGGACGTTTTTCAATGGCAAAAATCAATGAATATTGTAAATGCACAAACAGTAATTTCTCCGCATTGCAAGGTGCAATTCTGAAATTTTTTGCTTTTTCCTGCTCCTCTTAGCATGATAAAGAAGATTCAAAGAGAGTGAGATGCCAGCTCCTTTCATTCAGTCAGTAGCTTCAATCATTTCTGGACGTTTTTCAATGGCAAAAATCAATGAATATTGTAAATGCACAAACAGTAATTTCTCCGCATTGCAAGGTGCAATTCTGAAATTTTTTGCTTTTTCCTGCTCCTCATAGCATCATAAAGAAGATTCAAGAGAGTGAGATGCCAGCTCCTTTCATTCAGTCAGTAGCTTCAAACATTTCTGGACGTTTTTCAATGGCAAAAATCAATGAATATTGTAAATGCACAAACAGTAATTTCTCCGCATTGCAATGTGCAATTCTGAAATTTTTTGCTTTTTCCTGCTCCTCTTAGCATGATAAAGAAGATTCAAAGAGAGTGAGATGCCAGCTCCTTTCATTCAGTCAGTAGCTTCAAACATTTCTGGTATATGAATAACATGATGTTTTTCAATGGCAAAAATCAATGAATATTGTAAATGCACAAACAGTAATTTCTCCGCATTGCAAGGTGCAATTCTGAAATTTTTTGCTTTTTCCTGCTCCTCTTAGCATGATAAAGAAGATTCAAAGAGAGTGAGATGCCAGCTCCTTTCATTCAGTCAGTAGCTTCAATCATTTCTGGACGTTTTTCAATGGCAAAAATCAATGAATATTGTAAATGCACAAACAGTAATTTCTCCGCATTGCAAGGTGCAATTCTGAAATTTTTTGCTTTTCCCTGCTCCTCTTAGCATGATAAAGAAGATTCAAAGAGCGTGAGATGCCAGCTCCTTTCATTCAGTCAGTAGCTTCAATCATTTCTGGTATATGAATAACATGATGTTTTTCAATGGCAAAAATCAATGAATATTGTAAATGCACAAACAGTAATTTCTCCGCATTGCAAGGTGCAATTCTGAAATTTTTTGCTTTTTCCTGCTCCTCTTAGCATGATAAAGAAGATTCAAAGAGAGTGAGATGCCAGCTCCTTTCATTCAGTCAGTAGCTTCAAACATTTCTGGTATATGAATAACGATGTTTTTCAATGGCAAAAATCAATGAATATTGTAAATGCACAAAGAGTAATTTCTCCGCATTGCAAGGTGCAATTCTGAAATTTTTTGCTTTTTCCTGCTCCTCTTAGCATGATAAAGAAGATTCAAAGAGAGTGAGATGCCAGCTCCTTTCATTCAGTCAGTAGCTTCAATCATTTCTGGACGTTTTTCAATGGCAAAAATCAATGAATATTGTAAATGCACAAACAGTAATTTCTCCGCATTGCAAGGTGCAATTCTGAAATTTTTTGCTTTTTCCTGCTCTTAGCATGATAAAGAAGATTCAAAGAGAGAGAGATGCCAGCTCCTTTCATTCAGTCAGTAGCTTCAAACATTTCTGGTATATGAATAACGATGTTTTTCAATGGCAAAAATCAATTGTAAATGCACAAACAGTAATTTCTCCGCATTGCAAGGTGCAATTCTGAAATTTTTTGCTTTTTCCTGCTCCTCTTAGCATGATACAGAAGATTCAAAGAGAGTGAGATGCCAGCTCCTTTCATTCAGTCAGTAGCTTCAATCATTTCTGGACGTTTTTCAATGGCAAAAATCAATGAATATTGTAAATGCACAAACAGTAATTTCTCCGCATTGCAAGGTGCAATTCTGAAATTTTTTGCTTTTTCCTGCTCCTCTTAGCATGATAAAGAAGATTCAAAGAGAGTGAGATGCCAGCTCCTTTCATTCAGTCAGTAGCTTCAATCATTTCTGGACGTTTTTCAATGGCAAAAATCAATGAATATTGTAAATGCACAAACAGTAATTTCTCCGCATTGCAAGGTGCAATTCTGAAATTTTTTGCTTTTTCCTGCTCCTCTTAGCATGATAAAGAAGATTCAAAGAGAGTGAGATGCCAGCTCCTTTCATTCAGTCAGTAGCTTCAATCATTTCTGGACGTTTTTCAATGGCAAAAATCAATGAATATTGTAAATGCACAAACAGTAATTTCTCCGCATTGCAAAGTGCAATTCTGAAATTTTTTGCTTTTTCCTGCTCCTCATAGCATGATAAAGAAGATTCAAAGAGAGTGAGATGCCAGCTCCTTTCATTCAGTCAGTAGCTTCAAACATTTCTGGACGTTTTTCAATGGCAAAAATCAATGAATATTGTAAATGCACAAACAGTAATTTCTCCGCATTGCAATGTGCAATTCTGAAATTTTTTGCTTTTTCCTGCTCCTCTTAGCATGATAAAGAAGATTCAAAGAGAGTGAGATGCCAGCTCCTTTCATTCAGTCAGTAGCTTCAAACATTTCTGGTATATGAATAACATGATGTTTTTCAATGGCAAAAATCAATGAATATTGTAAATGCACAAACAGTAATTTCTCCGCATTGCAAGGTGCAATTCTGAAATTTTTTGCTTTTTCCTGCTCCTCTTAGCATGATAAAGAAGATTCAAAGAGAGTGAGATGCCAGCTCCTTTCATTCAGTCAGTAGCTTCAATCATTTCTGGACGTTTTTCAATGGCAAAAATCAATGAATATTGTAAATGCACAAACAGTAATTTCTCCGCATTGCAAGGTGCAATTCTGAAATTTTTTGCTTTTTCCTGCTCCTCTTAGCATGATAAAGAAGATTCAAAGAGAGTGAGATGCCAGCTCCTTTCATTCAGTCAGTAGCTTCAATCATTTCTGGTATATGAATAACATGATGTTTTTCAATGGCAAAAATCAATGAATATTGTAAATGCACAAACAGTAATTTCTCCGCATTGCAAGGTGCAATTCTGAAATTTTTTGCTTTTTCCTGCTTCTCTTAGCATGATAAAGAAGATTCAAAGAGAGTGAGATGCCAGCTCCTTTCATTCAGTCAGTAGCTTCAATCATTTCTGGACGTTTTTCAATGGCAAAAATCAATGAATATTGTAAATGCACAAACAGTAATTTCTCCGCATTGCAAGGTGCAATTCTGAAATTTTTTGCTTTTTCCTGCTCCTCTTAGCATGATAAAGAAGATTCAAAGAGAGTGAGATGCCAGCTCCTTTCATTCAGTCAGTAGCTTCAATCATTTCTGGTATATGAATAACATGATGTTTTTCAATGGCAAAAATCAATGAATATTGTAAATGCACAAACAGTAATTTCTCCGCATTGCAAGGTGCAATTGTGAAATTTTTTGCTTTTTCCTGCTCCTCTTAGCATGATAAAGAAGATTCAAAGAGAGTGAGATGCCAGCTCCTTTCATTCAGTCAGTAGCTTCAATCATTTCTGGACCTTTTTCAATGGCAAAAATCAATGAATATTGTAAATGCACAAACAGTAATTTCTCCGCATTGCAAGGTGCAATTCTGAAATTTTTTGCTTTTTCCTGCTCCTCTTAGCATAATAAAGAAGATTCAAAGAGAGTGAGATGCCAGCTCCTTTCATTTAGTCAGTAGCTTCAATCATTTCTGGTATATGAATAACATGATGTTTTTCAATGGCAAAAATCAATGAATATTGTAAATGCACAAACAGTAATTTCTCCGCATTGCAAGGTGCAATTCTGAAATTTTTTGCTTTTTCCTGCTCCTCTTAGCATGATAAAGAAGATTCAAAGAGAGTGAGATGCCAGCTCCTTTCATTCAGTCAGTAGCTTCAAACATTTCTGGTATATGAATAACATGATGTTTTTCAATGGCAAAAATCAATGAATATTGTAAATGCACAAACAGTAATTTCTCCGCATTGCAAGGTGCAATTCTGAAATTTTTTGCTTTTTCCTGCTCCTCTTAGCATGATAAAGAAGATTCAAAGAGAGTGAGATGCCAGCTCCTTTCATTCAGTCAGTAGCTTCAATCATTTCTGGACGTTTTTCAATGGCAAAAATCAATGAATATTGTAAATGCACAAACAGTAATTTCTCCGCATTGCAAGGTGCAATTCTGAAATTTTTTGCTTTTTCCTGCTCCTCTTAGCATGATAAAGAAGATTCAAAGAGAGTGAGATGCCAGCTCCTTTCATTCAGTCAGTAGCTTCAATCATTTCTGGACGTTTTTCAATGGCAAAAATCAATGAATATTGTAAATGCACAAACAGTAATTTCTCCGCATTGCAAGGTGCAATTCTGAAATTTATTGCTTTTTCCTGCTCTTAGCATGATAAAGAAGATTCAAAGAGAGAGAGATGCCAGCTCCTTTCATTCAGTCAGCTTCAAACATTTCTGGTATATGAATAACATGATGTTTTTCAATGGCAAAAATCAATGAATATTGTAAATGCACAAACAGTAATTTCTCCGCATTGCAAGGTGCAATTCTGAAATTTTTTGCTTTTTCCTGCTCCTCTTAGCATGATAAAGAAGATTCAAAGAGAGTGAGATGCCAGCTCCTTTCATTCAGTCAGTAGCTTCAATCATTTCTGGACGTTTTTCAATGGCAAAAATCAATGAATATTGTAAATGCACAAACAGTAATTTCTCCGCATTGCAAGGTGCAATTCTGAAATTTTTTGCTTTTTCCTGCTCTTAGCATGATAAAGAAGATTCAAAGAGAGAGAGATGCCAGCTCCTTTCATTCAGTCAGTAGCTTCAAACATTTCTGGTATATGAATAACGATGTTTTTCAATGGCAAAAATCAATTGTAAATGCACAAACAGTAATTTCTCCGCATTGCAAGGTGCAATTCTGAAATTTTTTGCTTTTTCCTGCTCCTCTTAGCATGATACAGAAGATTCAAAGAGAGTGAGATGCCAGCTCCTTTCATTCAGTCAGTAGCTTCAATCATTTCTGGACGTTTTTCAATGGCAAAAATCAATGAATATTGTAAATGCACAAACAGTAATTTCTCCGCATTGCAAGGTGCAATTCTGAAATTTTTTGCTTTTTCCTGCTCCTCTTAGCATGATAAAGAAGATTCAAAGAGAGTGAGATGCCAGCTCCTTTCATTCAGTCAGTAGCTTCAATCATTTCTGGACGTTTTTCAATGGCAAAAATCAATGAATATTGTAAATGCACAAACAGTAATTTCTCCGCATTGCAAGGTGCAATTCTGAAATTTTTTGCTTTTTCCTGCTCCTCTTAGCATGATAAAGAAGATTCAAAGAGAGTGAGATGCCAGCTCCTTTCATTCAGTCAGTAGCTTCAATCATTTCTGGACGTTTTTCAATGGCAAAAATCAATGAATATTGTAAATGCACAAACAGTAATTTCTCCGCATTGCAAAGTGCAATTCTGAAATTTTTTGCTTTTTCCTGCTCCTCATAGCATGATAAAGAAGATTCAAAGAGAGTGAGATGCCAGCTCCTTTCATTCAGTCAGTAGCTTCAAACATTTCTGGACGTTTTTCAATGGCAAAAATCAATGAATATTGTAAATGCACAAACAGTAATTTCTCCGCATTGCAATGTGCAATTCTAAAATTTTTTGCTTTTTCCTGCTCCTCTTAGCATGATAAAGAAGATTCAAAGAGAGTGAGATGCCAGCTCCTTTCATTCAGTCAGTAGCTTCAAACATTTCTGGTATATGAATAACATGATGTTTTTCAATGGCAAAAATCAATGAATATTGTAAATGCACAAACAGTAATTTCTCCGCATTGCAAGGTGCAATTCTGAAATTTTTTGCTTTTTCCTGCTCCTCTTAGCATGATAAAGAAGATTCAAAGAGAGTGAGATGCCAGCTCCTTTCATTCAGTCAGTAGCTTCAATCATTTCTGGACGTTTTTCAATGGCAAAAATCAATGAATATTGTAAATGCACAAACAGTAATTTCTCCGCATTGCAAGGTGCAATTCTGAAATTTTTTGCTTTTTCCTGCTCCTCTTAGCATGATAAAGAAGATTCAAAGAGAGTGAGATGCCAGCTCCTTTCATTCAGTCAGTAGCTTCAATCATTTCTGGTATATGAATAACATGATGTTTTTCAATGGCAAAAATCAATGAATATTGTAAATGCACAAACAGTAATTTCTCCGCATTGCAAGGTGCAATTCTGAAATTTTTTGCTTTTTCCTGCTTCTCTTAGCATGATAAAGAAGATTCAAAGAGAGTGAGATGCCAGCTCCTTTCATTCAGTCAGTAGCTTCAATCATTTCTGGACGTTTTTCAATGGCAAAAATCAATGAATATTGTAAATGCACAAACAGTAATTTCTCCGCATTGCAAGGTGCAATTCTGAAATTTTTTGCTTTTTCCTGCTCCTCTTAGCATGATAAAGAAGATTCAAAGAGAGTGAGATGCCAGCTCCTTTCATTCAGTCAGTAGCTTCAATCATTTCTGGTATATGAATAACATGATGTTTTTCAATGGCAAAAATCAATGAATATTGTAAATGCACAAACAGTAATTTCTCCGCATTGCAAGGTGCAATTGTGAAATTTTTTGCTTTTTCCTGCTCCTCTTAGCATGATAAAGAAGATTCAAAGAGAGTGAGATGCCAGCTTCTTTCATTCAGTCAGTAGCTTCAATCATTTCTGGACCTTTTTCAATGGCAAAAATCAATGAATATTGTAAATGCACAAACAGTAATTTCTCCACATTGCAAGGTGCAATTCTGAAATTTTTTGCTTTTTCCTGCTCCTCTTAGCATAATAAAGAAGATTCAAAGAGAGTGAGATGCCAGCTCCTTTCATTTAGTCAGTAGCTTCAATCATTTCTGGTATATGAATAACATGATGTTTTTCAATGGCAAAAATCAATGAATATTGTAAATGCACAAACAGTAATTTCTCCGCATTGCAAGGTGCAATTCTGAAATTTTTTGCTTTTTCCTGCTCCTCTTAGCATGATAAAGAAGATTCAAAGAGAGTGAGATGCCAGCTCCTTTCATTCAGTCAGTAGCTTCAAACATTTCTGGTATATGAATAACATGATGTTTTTCAATGGCAAAAATCAATGAATATTGTAAATGCACAAACAGTAATTTCTCCGCATTGCAAGGTGCAATTCTGAAATTTTTTGCTTTTTCCTGCTCCTCTTAGCATGATAAAGAAGATTCAAAGAGAGTGAGATGCCAGCTCCTTTCATTCAGTCAGTAGCTTCAATCATTTCTGGACGTTTTTCAATGGCAAAAATCAATGAATATTGTAAATGCACAAACAGTAATTTCTCCGCATTGCAAGGTGCAATTCTGAAATTTTTTGCTTTTTCCTGCTCCTCTTAGCATGATAAAGAAGATTCAAAGAGAGTGAGATGCCAGCTCCTTTCATTCAGTCAGTAGCTTCAATCATTTCTGGACGTTTTTCAATGGCAAAAATCAATGAATATTGTAAATGCACAAACAGTAATTTCTCCGCATTGCAAGGTGCAATTCTGAAATTTTTTGCTTTTTCCTGCTCTTAGCATGATAAAGAAGATTCAAAGAGAGAGAGATGCCAGCTCCTTTCATTCAGTCAGTAGCTTCAAACATTTCTGGTATATGAATAACATGATGTTTTTCAATGGCAAAAATCAATGAATATTGTAAATGCACAAACAGTAATTTCTCCGCATTGCAAGGTGCAATTCTGAAATTTTTTGCTTTTTCCTGCTCCTCTTAGCATGATAAAGAAGATTCAAAGAGAGTGAGATGCCAGCTCCTTTCATTCAGTCAGTAGCTTCAATCATTTCTGGACGTTTTTCAATGGCAAAAATCAATGAATATTGTAAATGCACAAACAGTAATTTCTCCGCATTGCAAGGTGCAATTCTGAAATTTTTTGCTTTTTCCTGCTCGTCTTAGCATGATAAAGAAGATTCAAAGAGAGTGAGATGCCAGCTCCTTTCATTCAGTCAGTAGCTTCAATCATTTCTGGACGTTTTTCAATGGCAAAAATCAATGAATATTGTAAATGCACAAACAGTAATTTCTCCGCATTGCAAGGTGCAATTCTGAAATTTTTTGCTTTTTCCTGCTCCTCTTAGCATGATAAAGAAGATTCAAAGAGAGTGAGATGCCAGCTCCTTTCATCCAGTCAGTAGCTTCAATCATTTCTGGACGTTTTTCAATGGCAAAAATCAATGAATATTGTAAATGCACAAACAGTAATTTCTCCGCATTGCAAGGTGCAATTCTGAAATTTTTTGCTTTTTCCTGCTCCTCATAGCATGATAAAGAAGATTCAAAGAGAGTGAGATGCCATCTCCTTTCATTCAGTCAGTAGCTTCAAACATTTCTGGACGTTTTTCAATGGCAAAAATCAATGAATATTGTAAATGCACAAACAGTAATTTCTCCGCATTGCAATGTGCAATTCTGAAATTTTTTGCTTTTTCCTGCTCCTCTTAGCATGATAAAGAAGATTCAAAGAGAGTGAGATGCCAGCTCCTTTCATTCAGTCAGTAGCTTCAAACATTTCTGGTATATGAATAACATGATGTTTTTCAATGGCAAAAATCAATGAATATTGTAAATGCACAAACAGTAATTTCTCCACATTGCAAGGTGCAATTCTGAAATTTTTTGCTTTTTCCTGCTCCTCTTAGCATGATAAAGAAGATTCAAAGAGAGTGAGATGCCAGCTCCTTTCATTCAGTCAGTAGCTTCAATCATTTCTGGACGTTTTTCAATGGCAAAAATCAATGAATATTGTAAATGCACAAACAGTAATTTCTCCGCATTGCAAGGTGCAATTCTGAAATTTTTTGCTTTTTCCTGCTCTTAGCATGATAAAGAAGATTCAAAGAGAGAGAGATGCCAGCTCCTTTCATTCAGTCAGTAGCTTCAAACATTTCTGGTATATGAATAACGATGTTTTTCAATGGCAAAAATCAATTGTAAATGCACAAACAGTAATTTCTCCGCATTGCAAGGTGCAATTCTGAAATTTTTTGCTTTTTCCTGCTCCTCTTAGCATGATACAGAAGATTCAAAGAGAGTGAGATGCCAGCTCCTTTCATTTAGTCAGTAGCTTCAATCATTTCTGGACGTTTTTCAATGGCAAAAATCAATGAATATTGTAAATGCACAAACAGTAATTTCTCCGCATTGCAAGGTGCAATTCTGAAATTTTTTGCTTTTTCCTGCTCCTCTTAGCATGATAAAGAAGATTCAAAGAGAGTGAGATGCCAGCTCCTTTCATTCAGTCAGTAGCTTCAATCATTTCTGGACGTTTTTCAATGGCAAAAATCAATGAATATTGTAAATGCACAAACAGTAATTTCTCCGCATTGCAAGGTGCAATTCTGAAATTTTTTGCTTTTTCCTGCTCCTCTTAGCATGATAAAGAAGATTCAAAGAGAGTGAGATGCCAGCTCCTTTCATTCAGTCAGTAGCTTCAATCATTTCTGGACGTTTTTCAATGGCAAAAATCAATGAATATTGTAAATGCACAAACAGTAATTTCTCCGCATTGCAAGGTGCAATTCTGAAATTTTTTGCTTTTTCCTGCTCTTAGCATGATAAAGAAGATTCAAAGAGAGAGAGATGCCAGCTCCTTTCATTCAGTCAGTAGCTTCAAACATTTCTGGTATATGAATAACGATGTTTTTCAATGGCAAAAATCAATTGTAAATGCACAAACAGTAATTTCTCCGCATTGCAAGGTGCAATTCTGAAATTTTTTGCTTTTTCCTGCTCCTCTTAGCATGATACAGAAGATTCAAAGAGAGTGAGATGCCAGCTCCTTTCATTTAGTCAGTAGCTTCAATCATTTCTGGACGTTTTTCAATGGCAAAAATCAATGAATATTGTAAATGCACAAACAGTAATTTCTCCGCATTGCAAGGTGCAATTCTGAAATTTTTTGCTTTTTCCTGCTCCTCTTAGCATGATAAAGAAGATTCAAAGAGAGTGAGATGCCAGCTCCTTTCATTCAGTCAGTAGCTTCAATCATTTCTGGACGTTTTTCAATGGCAAAAATCAATGAATATTGTAAATGCACAAACAGTAATTTCTCCGCATTGCAAGGTGCAATTCTGAAATTTTTTGCTTTTTCCTGCTCCTCTTAGCATGATAAAGAAGATTCAAAGAGAGTGAGATGCCAGCTCCTTTCATTCAGTCAGTACCTTCAAACATTTCTGGTATATGAATAACATGATGTTTTTCAATGGCAAAAATCAATGAATATTGTAAATGCACAAACAGTAATTTCTCCGCATTGCAAGGTGCAATTCTGAAATTTTTTGCTTTTTCCTGCTCCTCTTAGCATGATAAAGAAGATTCAAAGAGAGTGAGATGCCAGCTCCTTTCATTCAGTCAGTAGCTTCAATCATTTCTGGACGTTTTTCAATGGCAAAAATCAATGAATATTGTAAATGCACAAACAGTAATTTCTCCGCATTGCAAGGTGCAATTCTGAAATTTTTTGCTTTTCCCTGCTCCTCTTAGCATGATAAAGATGATTCAAAGAGCGTGAGATGCCAGCTCCTTTCATTCAGTCAGTAGCTTCAATCATTTCTGGTATATGAATAACATGATGTTTTTCAATGGCAAAAATCAATGAATATTGTAAATGCACAAACAGTAATTTCTCCGCATTGCAAGGTGGAATTCTGAAATTTTTTGCTTTTTCCTGCTCCTCTTAGCATGATAAAGAAGATTCAAAGAGAGTGAGATGCCAGCTCCTTTCATTCAGTCAGTAGCTTCAAACATTTCTGGTATATGAATAACATGATGTTTTTCAATGGCAAAAATCAATGAATATTGTAAATGCACAAACAGTAATTTCTCCGCATTGCAAGGTGCAATTCTGAAATTTTTTGCTTTTTCCTGCTCCTCTTAGCATGATAAAGAAGATTCAAAGAGAGTGAGATGCCAGCTCCTTTCATTCAGTCAGTAGCTTCAATCATTTCTGGACGTTTTTCAATGGCAAAAATCAATGAATATTGTAAATGCACAAACAGTAATTTCTCCGCATTGCAAGGTGCAATTCTGAAATTTTTTGCTTTGTCCTGCTCTTAGCATGATAAAGAAGATTCAAAGAGAGAGAGATGCCAGCTCCTTTCATTCAGTCAGTAGCTTCAAACATTTCTGGTATATGAATAACGATGTTTTTCAATGGCAAAAATCAATTGTAAATGCACAAACAGTAATTTCTCCGCATTGCAAGGTGCAATTCTGAAATTTTTTGCTTTTTCCTGCTCCTCTTAGCATGATACAGAAGATTCAAAGAGAGTGAGATGCCAGCTCCTTTCATTCAGTCAGTAGCTTCAATCATTTCTGGACGTTTTTCAATGGCAAAAATCAATGAATATTGTAAATGCACAAACAGTAATTTCTCCGCATTGCAAGGTGCAATTCTGAAATTTTTTGCTTTTTCCTGCTCCTCTTAGCATGATAAAGAAGATTCAAAGAGAGTGAGATGCCAGCTCCTTTCATTCAGTCAGTAGCTTCAATCATTTCTGGACGTTTTTCAATGGCAAAAATCAATGAATATTGTAAATGCACAAACAGTAATTTCTCCGCATTGCAAGGTGCAATTCTGAAATTTTTTGCTTTTTCCTGCTCCTCTTAGCATGATAAAGAAGATTCAAAGAGAGTGAGATGCCAGCTCCTTTCATTCAGTCAGTAGCTTCAATCATTTCTGGACGTTTTTCAATGGCAAAAATCAATGAATATTGTAAATGCACAAACAGTAATTTCTCCGCATTGCAAAGTGCAATTCTGAAATTTTTTGCTTTTTCCTGCTCCTCATAGCATGATAAAGAAGATTCAAAGAGAGTGAGATGCCAGCTCCTTTCATTCAGTCAGTAGCTTCAAACATTTCTGGACGTTTTTCAATGGCAAAAATCAATGAATATTGTAAATGCACAAACAGTAATTTCTCCGCATTGCAATGTGCAATTCTGAAATTTTTTGCTTTTTCCTGCTCCTCTTAGCATGATAAAGAAGATTCAAAGAGAGTGAGATGCCAGCTCCTTTCATTCAGTCAGTAGCTTCAATCATTTCTGGACGTTTTGAAATGGCAAAAATCAATGAATATTGTAAATGCACAAACAGTAATTTCTCCGCATTGCAAGGTGCAATTCTGAAATTTTTTGCTTTTTCCTGCTCCTCTTAGCATGATAAAGAAGATTCAAAGAGAGTGAGATGCCAGCTCCTTTCATTCAGTCAGTAGCTTCAATCATTTCTGGTATATGAATAACATGATGTTTTTCAATGGCAAAAATCAATGAATATTGTAAATGCACAAACAGTAATTTCTCCGCATTGCAAGGTGCAATTCTGAAATTTTTTGCTTTTTCCTGCTTCTCTTAGCATGATAAAGAAGATTCAAAGAGAGTGAGATGCCAGCTCCTTTCATTCAGTCAGTAGCTTCAATCATTTCTGGACGTTTTTCAATGGCAAAAATCAATGAATATTGTAAATGCACAAACAGTAATTTCTCCGCATTGCAAGGTGCAATTCTGAAATTTTTTGCTTTTTCCTGCTCCTCTTAGCATGATAAAGAAGATTCAAAGAGAGTGAGATGCCAGCTCCTTTCATTCAGTCAGTAGCTTCAATCATTTCTGGTATATGAATAACATGATGTTTTTCAATGGCAAAAATCAATGAATATTGTAAATGCACAAACAGTAATTTCTCCACATTGCAAGGTGCAATTGTGAAATTTTTTGCTTTTTCCTGCTCCTCTTAGCATGATAAAGAAGATTCAAAGAGAGTGAGATGCCAGCTCCTTTCATTCAGTCAGTAGCTTCAATCATTTCTGGATGTTTTTCAATGGCAAAAATCAATGAATATTGTAAATGCACAAACAGTAATTTCTCCGCATTGCAAGGTGCAATTCTGAAATTTTTTGCTTTTTCCTGCTCCTCTTAGCATGATAAAGAAGATTCAAAGAGAGTGAGATGCCAGCTCCTTTCATTCAGTCAGTAGCTTCAAACATTTCTGGTATATGAATAACATGATGTTTTTCAATGGCAAAAATCAATGAATATTGTAAATGCACAAACAGTAATTTCTCCACATTGCAAGGTGCAATTCTGAAATTTTTTGCTTTTTCCTGCTCCTCTTAGCATGATAAAGAAGATTCAAAGAGAGTGAGATGCCAGCTCCTTTCATTCAGTCAGTAGCTTCAATCATTTCTGGACGTTTTTCAATGGCAAAAATCAATGAATATTGTAAATGCACAAACAGTAATTTCTCCGCATTGCAAGGTGCAATTCTGAAATTTTTTGCTTTTTCCTGCTCTTAGCATGATAAAGAAGATTCAAAGAGAGAGAGATGCCAGCTCCTTTCATTCAGTCAGTAGCTTCAAACATTTCTGGTATATGAATAACGATGTTTTTCAATGGCAAAAATCAATTGTAAATGCACAAACAGTAATTTCTCCGCATTGCAAGGTGCAATTCTGAAATTTTTTGCTTTTTCCTGCTCCTCTTAGCATGATACAGAAGATTCAAAGAGAGTGAGATGCCAGCTCCTTTCATTTAGTCAGTAGCTTCAATCATTTCTGGACGTTTTTCAATGGCAAAAATCAATGAATATTGTAAATGCACAAACAGTAATTTCTCCGCATTGCAAGGTGCAATTCTGAAATTTTTTGCTTTTTCCTGCTCCTCTTAGCATGATAAAGAAGATTCAAAGAGAGTGAGATGCCAGCTCCTTTCATTCAGTCAGTAGCTTCAATCATTTCTGGACGTTTTTCAATGGCAAAAATCAATGAATATTGTAAATGCACAAACAGTAATTTCTCCGCATTGCAAGGTGCAATTCTGAAATTTTTTGCTTTTTCCTGCTCCTCTTAGCATGATAAAGAAGATTCAAAGAGAGTGAGATGCCAGCTCCTTTCATTCAGTCAGTAGCTTCAATCATTTCTGGACGTTTTTCAATGGCAAAAATCAATGAATATTGTAAATGCACAAACAGTAATTTCTCCGCATTGCAAGGTGCAATTCTGAAATTTTTTGCTTTTTCCTGCTCTTAGCATGATAAAGAAGATTCAAAGAGAGAGAGATGCCAGCTCCTTTCATTCAGTCAGTAGCTTCAAACATTTCTGGTATATGAATAACGATGTTTTTCAATGGCAAAAATCAATTGTAAATGCACAAACAGTAATTTCTCCGCATTGCAAGGTGCAATTCTGAAATTTTTTGCTTTTTCCTGCTCCTCTTAGCATGATACAGAAGATTCAAAGAGAGTGAGATGCCAGCTCCTTTCATTTAGTCAGTAGCTTCAATCATTTCTGGACGTTTTTCAATGGCAAAAATCAATGAATATTGTAAATGCACAAACAGTAATTTCTCCGCATTGCAAGGTGCAATTCTGAAATTTTTTGCTTTTTCCTGCTCCTCTTAGCATGATAAAGAAGATTCAAAGAGAGTGAGATGCCAGCTCCTTTCATTCAGTCAGTAGCTTCAATCATTTCTGGACGTTTTTCAATGGCAAAAATCAATGAATATTGTAAATGCACAAACAGTAATTTCTCCGCATTGCAAGGTGCAATTCTGAAATTTTTTGCTTTTTCCTGCTCCTCTTAGCATGATAAAGAAGATTCAAAGAGAGTGAGATGCCAGCTCCTTTCATTCAGTCAGTACCTTCAAACATTTCTGGTATATGAATAACATGATGTTTTTCAATGGCAAAAATCAATGAATATTGTAAATGCACAAACAGTAATTTCTCCGCATTGCAAGGTGCAATTCTGAAATTTTTTGCTTTTTCCTGCTCCTCTTAGCATGATAAAGAAGATTCAAAGAGAGTGAGATGCCAGCTCCTTTCATTCAGTCAGTAGCTTCAATCATTTCTGGACGTTTTTCAATGGCAAAAATCAATGAATATTGTAAATGCACAAACAGTAATTTCTCCGCATTGCAAGGTGCAATTCTGAAATTTTTTGCTTTTCCCTGCTCCTCTTAGCATGATAAAGATGATTCAAAGAGCGTGAGATGCCAGCTCCTTTCATTCAGTCAGTAGCTTCAATCATTTCTGGTATATGAATAACATGATGTTTTTCAATGGCAAAAATCAATGAATATTGTAAATGCACAAACAGTAATTTCTCCGCATTGCAAGGTGGAATTCTGAAATTTTTTGCTTTTTCCTGCTCCTCTTAGCATGATAAAGAAGATTCAAAGAGAGTGAGATGCCAGCTCCTTTCATTCAGTCAGTAGCTTCAAACATTTCTGGTATATGAATAACATGATGTTTTTCAATGGCAAAAATCAATGAATATTGTAAATGCACAAACAGTAATTTCTCCGCATTGCAAGGTGCAATTCTGAAATTTTTTGCTTTTTCCTGCTCCTCTTAGCATGATAAAGAAGATTCAAAGAGAGTGAGATGCCAGCTCCTTTCATTCAGTCAGTAGCTTCAATCATTTCTGGACGTTTTTCAATGGCAAAAATCAATGAATATTGTAAATGCACAAACAGTAATTTCTCCGCATTGCAAGGTGCAATTCTGAAATTTTTTGCTTTGTCCTGCTCTTAGCATGATAAAGAAGATTCAAAGAGAGAGAGATGCCAGCTCCTTTCATTCAGTCAGTAGCTTCAAACATTTCTGGTATATGAATAACGATGTTTTTCAATGGCAAAAATCAATTGTAAATGCACAAACAGTAATTTCTCCGCATTGCAAGGTGCAATTCTGAAATTTTTTGCTTTTTCCTGCTCCTCTTAGCATGATACAGAAGATTCAAAGAGAGTGAGATGCCAGCTCCTTTCATTCAGTCAGTAGCTTCAATCATTTCTGGACGTTTTTCAATGGCAAAAATCAATGAATATTGTAAATGCACAAACAGTAATTTCTCCGCATTGCAAGGTGCAATTCTGAAATTTTTTGCTTTTTCCTGCTCCTCTTAGCATGATAAAGAAGATTCAAAGAGAGTGAGATGCCAGCTCCTTTCATTCAGTCAGTAGCTTCAATCATTTCTGGACGTTTTTCAATGGCAAAAATCAATGAATATTGTAAATGCACAAACAGTAATTTCTCCGCATTGCAAGGTGCAATTCTGAAATTTTTTGCTTTTTCCTGCTCCTCTTAGCATGATAAAGAAGATTCAAAGAGAGTGAGATGCCAGCTCCTTTCATTCAGTCAGTAGCTTCAATCATTTCTGGACGTTTTTCAATGGCAAAAATCAATGAATATTGTAAATGCACAAACAGTAATTTCTCCGCATTGCAAAGTGCAATTCTGAAATTTTTTGCTTTTTCCTGCTCCTCATAGCATGATAAAGAAGATTCAAAGAGAGTGAGATGCCAGCTCCTTTCATTCAGTCAGTAGCTTCAAACATTTCTGGACGTTTTTCAATGGCAAAAATCAATGAATATTGTAAATGCACAAACAGTAATTTCTCCGCATTGCAATGTGCAATTCTGAAATTTTTTGCTTTTTCCTGCTCCTCTTAGCATGATAAAGAAGATTCAAAGAGAGTGAGATGCCAGCTCCTTTCATTCAGTCAGTAGCTTCAATCATTTCTGGACGTTTTGAAATGGCAAAAATCAATGAATATTGTAAATGCACAAACAGTAATTTCTCCGCATTGCAAGGTGCAATTCTGAAATTTTTTGCTTTTTCCTGCTCCTCTTAGCATGATAAAGAAGATTCAAAGAGAGTGAGATGCCAGCTCCTTTCATTCAGTCAGTAGCTTCAATCATTTCTGGTATATGAATAACATGATGTTTTTCAATGGCAAAAATCAATGAATATTGTAAATGCACAAACAGTAATTTCTCCGCATTGCAAGGTGCAATTCTGAAATTTTTTGCTTTTTCCTGCTTCTCTTAGCATGATAAAGAAGATTCAAAGAGAGTGAGATGCCAGCTCCTTTCATTCAGTCAGTAGCTTCAATCATTTCTGGACGTTTTTCAATGGCAAAAATCAATGAATATTGTAAATGCACAAACAGTAATTTCTCCGCATTGCAAGGTGCAATTCTGAAATTTTTTGCTTTTTCCTGCTCCTCTTAGCATGATAAAGAAGATTCAAAGAGAGTGAGATGCCAGCTCCTTTCATTCAGTCAGTAGCTTCAATCATTTCTGGTATATGAATAACATGATGTTTTTCAATGGCAAAAATCAATGAATATTGTAAATGCACAAACAGTAATTTCTCCGCATTGCAAGGTGCAATTCTGAAATTTTTTGCTTTTTCCTGCTCCTCTTAGCATAATAAAGAAGATTCAAAGAGAGTGAGATGGCAGCTCCTTTCATTCAGTCAGTAGCTTCAATCATTTCTGGTATATGAATAACATGATGTTTTTCAATGGCAAAAATCAATGAATATTGTAAATGCACAAACAGTAATTTCTCCGCATTGCAAGGTGCAATTCTGAAATTTTTTGCTTTTTCCTGCTCCTCTTAGCATGATAAAGAAGATTCAAAGAGAGTGAGATGCCAGCTCCTTTCATTCAGTCAGTAGCTTCAAACATTTCTGGTATATGAATAACATGATGTTTTTCAATGGCAAAAATCAATGAATATTGTAAATGCACAAACAGTAATTTCTCCGCATTGCAAGGTGCAATTCTGAAATTTTTTGCTTTTTCCTGCTCCTCTTAGCATGATAAAGAAGATTCAAAGAGAGTGAGATGCCAGCTCCTTTCATTCAGTCAGTAGCTTCAATCATTTCTGGACGTTTTTCAATGGCAAAAATCAATGAATATTGTAAATGCACAAACAGTAATTTCTCCGCATTGCAAGGTGCAATTCTGAAATTTTTTGCTTTTTCCTGCTCCTCTTAGCATGATAAAGAAGATTCAAAGAGAGTGAGATGCCAGCTCCTTTCATTTAGTCAGTAGCTTCAATCATTTCTGGTATATGAATAACATGATGTTTTTCAATGGCAAAAATCAATGAATATTGTAAATGCACAAACAGTAATTTCTCCGCATTGCAAGGTGCAATTCAGAAATTTTTTGCTTTTTCCTGCTCCTCTTAGCATGATAAAGAAGATTCAAAGAGAGTGAGATGCCAGCTCCTTTCATTCAGTCAGTAGCTTCAATCATTTCTGGACGTTTTTCAATGGCAAAAATCAATGAATATTGTAAATGCACAAACAGTAATTTCTCCGCATTGCAAGGTGCAATTCTGAAATTTTTTGCTTTTTCCTGCTCTTAGCATGATAAAGAAGATTCAAAGAGAGAGAGATGCCAGCTCCTTTCATTCAGTCAGTAGCTTCAAACATTTCTGGTATATGAATAACATGATGTTTTTCAATGGCAAAAATCAATGAATATTGTAAATGCACAAACAGTAATTTCTCCGCATTGCAAGGTGCAATTCTGAAATTTTTTGCTTTTTCCTGCTCCTCTTAGCATGATAAAGAAGATTCAAAGAGAGTGAGATGCCAGCTCCTTTCATTCAGTCAGTAGCTTCAATCATTTCTGGACGTTTTTCAATGGCAAAAATCAATGAATATTGTAAATGCACAAACAGTAATTTCTCCGCATTGCAAGGTGCAATTCTGAAATTTTTTGCTTTTTCCTGCTCCTCTTAGCATGATAAAGAAGATTCAAAGAGAGTGAGATGCCAGCTCCTTTCATTCAGTCAGTAGCTTCAATCATTTCTGGACGTTTTTCAATGGCAAAAATCAATGAATATTGTAAATGCACAAACAGTAATTTCTCCGCATTGCAAGGTGCAATTCTGAAATTTTTTGCTTTTTCCTGCTCCTCATAGCATGATAAAGAATATTCAAAGAGAGTGAGATGCCATCTCCTTTCATTCAGTCAGTAGCTTCAAACATTTCTGGACGTTTTTCAATGGCAAAAATCAATGAATATTGTAAATGCACAAACAGTAATTTCTCCGCATTGCAATGTGCAATTCTGAAATTTTTTGCTTTTTCCTGCTCCTCTTAGCATGATAAAGAAGATTCAAAGAGAGTGAGATGCCAGCTCCTTTCATTCAGTCAGTAGCTTCAAACATTTCTGGTATATGAATAACATGATGTTTTTCAATGGTAAAAATCAATGAATATTGTAAATGCACAAACAGTAATTTCTCCACATTGCAAGGTGCAATTCTGAAATTTTTTGCTTTTTCCTGCTCCTCTTAGCATGATAAAGAAGATTCAAAGAGAGTGAGATGCCAGCTCCTTTCATTCAGTCAGTAGCTTCAATCATTTCTGGACGTTTTTCAATGGCAAAAATCAATGAATATTGTAAATGCACAAACAGTAATTTCTCCGCATTGCAAGGTGCAATTCTGAAATTTTTTGCTTTTTCCTGCTCCTCTTAGCATGATAAAGAAGATTCAAAGAGAGTGAGATGCCAGCTCCTTTCATTCAGTCAGTAGCTTCAATCGTTTCTGGTATATGAATAACATGATGTTTTTCAATGGCAAAAATCAATGAATATTGTAAATGCACAAACAGTAATTTCTCCGCATTGCAAGGTGCAATTCTGAAATTTTTTGCTTTTTCCTGCTCCTCTTAGCATGATAAAGAAGATTCAAAGAGAGTGAGATGCCAGCTCCTTTCATTCAGTCAGTAGCTTCAAACATTTCTGGTATATGAATAACATGATGTTTTTCAATGGCAAAAATCAATGAATATTGTAAATGCACAAACAGTAATTTCTCCGCATTGCAAGGTGCAATTCTGAAATTTTTTGCTTTTTCCTGCTCCTCTTAGCATGATAAAGAAGATTCAAAGAGAGTGAGATGCCAGCTCCTTTCATTCAGTCAGTAGCTTCAATCATTTCTGGACGTTTTTCAATGGCAAAAATCAATGAATATTGTAAATGCACAAACAGTAATTTCTCCGCATTGCAAGGTGCAATTCTGAAATTTTTTGCTTTTTCCTGCTCTTAGCATGATAAAGAAGATTCAAAGAGAGAGAGATGCCAGCTCCTTTCATTCAGTCAGTAGCTTCAAACATTTCTGGTATATGAATAACGATGTTTTTCAATGGCAAAAATCAATTGTAAATGCACAAACAGTAATTTCTCCGCATTGCAAGGTGCAATTCTGAAATTTTTTGCTTTTTCCTGCTCCTCTTAGCATGATACAGAAGATTCAAAGAGAGTGAGATGCCAGCTCCTTTCATTCAGTCAGTAGCTTCAATCATTTCTGGACGTTTTTCAATGGCAAAAATCAATGAATATTGTAAATGCACAAACAGTAATTTCTCCGCATTGCAAGGTGCAATTCTGAAATTTTTTGCTTTTTCCTGCTCCTCTTAGCATGATAAAGAAGATTCAAAGAGAGTGAGATGCCAGCTCCTTTCATTCAGTCAGTAGCTTCAATCATTTCTGGACGTTTTTCAATGGCAAAAATCAATGAATATTGTAAATGCACAAACAGTAATTTCTCCGCATTGCAAGGTGCAATTCTGAAATTTTTTGCTTTTTCCTGCTCCTCTTAGCATGATAAAGAAGATTCAAAGAGAGTGAGATGCCAGCTCCTTTCATTCAGTCAGTAGCTTCAATCATTTCTGGACGTTTTTCAATGGCAAAAATCAATGAATATTGTAAATGCACAAACAGTAATTTCTCCGCATTGCAAAGTGCAATTCTGAAATTTTTTGCTTTTTCCTGCTCCTCATAGCATGATAAAGAAGATTCAAAGAGAGTGAGATGCCAGCTCCTTTCATTCAGTCAGTAGCTTCAAACATTTCTGGACGTTTTTCAATGGCAAAAATCAATGAATATTGTAAATGCACAAACAGTAATTTCTCCGCATTGCAATGTGCAATTCTGAAATTTTTTGCTTTTTCCTGCTCCTCTTAGCATGATAAAGAAGATTCAAAGAGAGTGAGATGCCAGCTCCTTTCATTCAGTCAGTAGCTTCAAACATTTCTGGTATATGAATAACATGATGTTTTTCAATGGCAAAAATCAATGAATATTGTAAATGCACAAACAGTAATTTCTCCGCATTGCAAGGTGAAATTCTGAAATTTTTTGCTTTTTCCTGCTCCTCTTAGCATGATAAAGAAGATTCAAAGAGAGTGAGATGCCAGCTCCTTTCATTCAGTCAGTAGCTTCAATCATTTCTGGACGTTTTTCAATGGCAAAAATCAATGAATATTGTAAATGCACAAACAGTAATTTCTCCGCATTGCAAGGTGCAATTCTGAAATTTTTTGCTTTTTCCTGCTCTTAGCATGATAAAGAAGATTCAAAGAGAGAGAGATGCCAGCTCCTTTCATTCAGTCAGTAGCTTCAAACATTTCTGGTATATGAATAACGATGTTTTTCAATGGCAAAAATCAATTGTAAATGCACAAACAGTAATTTCTCCGCATTGCAAGGTGCAATTCTGAAATTTTTTGCTTTTTCCTGCTCCTCTTAGCATGATACAGAAGATTCAAAGAGAGTGAGATGCCAGCTCCTTTCATTCAGTCAGTAGCTTCAATCATTTCTGGACGTTTTTCAATGGCAAAAATCAATGAATATTGTAAATGCACAAACAGTAATTTCTCCGCATTGCAAGGTGCAATTCTGAAATTTTTTGCTTTTTCCTGCTCCTCTTAGCATGATAAAGAAGATTCAAAGAGAGTGAGATGCCAGCTCCTTTCATTCAGTCAGTAGCTTCAATCATTTCTGGACGTTTTTCAATGGCAAAAATCAATGAATATTGTAAATGCACAAACAGTAATTTCTCCGCATTGCAAGGTGCAATTCTGAAATTTTTTGCTTTTTCCTGCTCCTCTTAGCATGATAAAGAAGATTCAAAGAGAGTGAGATGCCAGCTCCTTTCATTGAGTCAGTAGCTTCAATCATTTCTGGACGTTTTTCAATGGCAAAAATCAATGAATATTGTAAATGCACAAACAGTAATTTCTCCGCATTGCAAGGTGCAATTCTGAAATTTTTTGCTTTTTCCTGCTCCTCTTAGCATGATAAAGAAGATTCAGAGAGTGAGATGCCAGCTCCTTTCATTCAGTCAGTAGCTTCAATCATTTCTGGTATATGAATAACATGATGTTTTTCAATGGCAAAAATCAATGAATATTGTAAATGCACAAACAGTAATTTCTCCGCATTGCAAGGTGCAATTCTGAAATTTTTTGCTTTTTCCTGCTTCTCTTAGCATGATAAAGAAGATTCAAAGAGAGTGAGATGCCAGCTCCTTTCATTCAGTCAGTAGCTTCAATCATTTCTGGACGTTTTTCAATGGCAAAAATCAATGAATATTGTAAATGCACAAACAGTAATTTCTCCGCATTGCAAGGTGCAATTCTGAAATATTTTGCTTTTTCCTGCTCCTCTTAGCATGATAAAGAAGATTCAAAGAGAGTGAGATGCCAGCTCCTTTCATTCAGTCAGTAGCTTCAATCATTTCTGGTATATGAATAACATGATGTTTTTCAATGGCAAAAATCAATGAATATTGTAAATGCACAAACAGTAATTTCTCCGCATTGCAAGGTGCAATTGTGAAATTTTTTGCTTTTTCCTGCTCCTCTTAGCATGATAAAGAAGATTCAAAGAGAGTGAGATGCCAGCTCCTTTCATTCAGTCAGTAGCTTCAATCATTTCTGGACCTTTTTCAATGGCAAAAATCAATGAATATTGTAAATGCACAAACAGTAATTTCTCCGCATTGCAAGGTGCAATTCTGAAATTTTTTGCTTTTTCCTGCTCCTCTTAGCATAATAAAGAAGATTCAAAGAGAGTGAGATGCCAGCTCCTTTCATTTAGTCAGTAGCTTCAATCATTTCTGGTATATGAATAACATGATGTTTTTCAATGGCAAAAATCAATGAATATTGTAAATGCACAAACAGTAATTTCTCCGCATTGCAAGGTGCAATTCTGAAATTTTTTGCTTTTTCCTGCTCCTCTTAGCATGATAAAGAAGATTCAAAGAGAGTGAGATGCCAGCTCCTTTCATTCAGTCAGTAGCTTCAAACATTTCTGGTATATGAATAACATGATGTTTTTCAATGGCAAAAATCAATGAATATTGTAAATGCACAAACAGTAATTTCTCCGCATTGCAAGGTGCAATTCTGAAATTTTTTGCTTTTTCCTGCTCCTCTTAGCATGATAAAGAAGATTCAAAGAGAGTGAGATGCCAGCTCCTTTCATTCAGTCAGTAGCTTCAATCATTTCTGGACGTTTTTCAATGGCAAAAATCAATGAATATTGTAAATGCACAAACAGTAATTTCTCCGCATTGCAAGGTGCAATTCTGAAATTTTTTGCTTTTTCCTGCTCCTCTTAGCATGATAAAGAAGATTCAAAGAGAGTGAGATGCCAGCTCCTTTCATTCAGTCAGTAGCTTCAATCATTTCTGGACGTTTTTCAATGGCAAAAATCAATGAATATTGTAAATGCACAAACAGTAATTTCTCCGCATTGCAAGGTGCAATTCTGAAATTTATTGCTTTTTCCTGCTCTTAGCATGATAAAGAAGATTCAAAGAGAAAGAGATGCCAGCTCCTTTCATTCAGTCAGTAGCTTCAAACATTTCTGGTATATGAATAACATGATGTTTTTCAATGGCAAAAATCAATGAATATTGTAAATGCACAAACAGTAATTTCTCCGCATTGCAAGGTGCAATTCTGAAATTTTTTGCTTTTTCCTGCTCCTCTTAGCATGATAAAGAAGATTCAAAGAGAGTGAGATGCCAGCTCCTTTCATTCAGTCAGTAGCTTCAAACATTTCTGGTATATGAATAACATGATGTTTTTCAATGGCAAAAATCAATGAATATTGTAAATGCACAAACAGTAATTTCTCCGCATTGCAAGGTGCAATTCTGAAATTTTTTGCTTTTTCCTGCTCCTCTTAGCATGATAAAGAAGATTCAAAGAGAGTGAGATGCCAGCTCCTTTCATTCAGTCAGTAGCTTCAATCATTTCTGGACGTTTTTCAATGGCAAAAATCAATGAATATTGTAAATGCACAAACAGTAATTTCTCCGCATTGCAAGGTGCAATTCTGAAATTTTTTGCTTTTTCCTGCTCCTCTTAGCATGATAAAGAAGATTCAAAGAGAGTGAGATGCCAGCTCCTTTCATTCAGTCAGTAGCTTCAATCATTTCTGGACGTTTTTCAATGGCAAAAATCAATGAATATTGTAAATGCACAAACAGTAATTTCTCCGCATTGCAAGGTGCAATTCTGAAATTTATTGCTTTTTCCTGCTCTTAGCATGATAAAGAAGATTCAAAGAGAAAGAGATGCCAGCTCCTTTCATTCAGTCAGTAGCTTCAAACATTTCTGGTATATGAATAACATGATGTTTTTCAATGGCAAAAATCAATGAATATTGTAAATGCACAAACAGTAATTTCTCCGCATTGCAAGGTGCAATTCTGAAATTTTTTGCTTTTTCCTGCTCCTCTTAGCATGATAAAGAAGATTCAAAGAGAGTGAGATGCCAGCTCCTTTCATTCAGTCAGTAGCTTCAATCATTTCTGGACGTTTTTCAATGGCAAAAATCAATGAATATTGTAAATGCACAAACAGTAATTTCTCCGCATTGCAAGGTGCAATTCTGAAATTTTTTGCTTTTTCCTGATCTTAGCATGATAAAGAAGATTCAAAGAGAGAGAGATGCCAGCTCCTTTCATTCAGTCAGTAGCTTCAAACATTTCTGGTATATGAATAACGATGTTTTTCAATGGCAAAAATCAATTGTAAATGCACAAACAGTAATTTCTCCGCATTGCAAGGTGCAATTCTGAAATCTTTTGCTTTTTCCTGCTCCTCTTAGCATGATACAGAAGATTCAAAGAGAGTGAGATGCCAGCTCCTTTCGTTCAGTCAGTAGCTTCAATCATTTCTGGACGTTTTTCAATGGCAAAAATCAATGAATATTGTAAATGCACAAACAGTAATTTCTCCGCATTGCAAGGTGCAATTCTGAAATTTTTTGCTTTTTCCTGCTCCTCTTAGCATGATAAAGAAGATTCAAAGAGAGTGAGATGCCAGCTCCTTTCATTCAGTCAGTAGCTTCAATCATTTCTGGACGTTTTTCAATGGCAAAAATCAATGAATATTGTAAATGCACAAACAGTAATTTCTCCGCATTGCAAGGTGCAATTCTGAAATTTTTTGCTTTTTCCTGCTCCTCTTAGCATGATAAAGAAGATTCAAAGAGAGTGAGATGCCAGCTCCTTTCATTCAGTCAGTAGCTTCAATCATTTCTGGACGTTTTTCAATGGCAAAAATCAATGAATATTGTAAATGCACAAACAGTAATTTCTCCGCATTGCAAGGTGCAATTCTGAAATTTTTTGCTTTTTCCTGCTCCTCTTAGCATGATAAAGAAGATTCAAAGAGAGTGAGATGCCAGCTCCTTTCATTCAGTCAGTAGCTTCAATCATTTCTGGTATATGAATAACATGATGTTTTTCAATGGCAAAAATCAATGAATATTGTAAATGCACAAACAGTAATTTCTCCGCATTGCAAGGTGCAATTGTGAAATTTTTTGCTTTTTCCTGCTCCTCTTAGCATGATAAAGAAGATTCAAAGAGAGTGAGATGCCAGCTCCTTTCATTCAGTCAGTAGCTTCAATCATTTCTGGACCTTTTTCAATGGCAAAAATCAATGAATATTGTAAATGCACAAACAGTAATTTCTCCGCATTGCAAGGTGCAATTCTGAAATTTTTTGCTTTTTCCTGCTCCTCTTAGCATAATAAAGAAGATTCAAAGAGAGTGAGATGCCAGCTCCTTTCATTTAGTCAGTAGCTTCAATCATTTCTGGTATATGAATAACATGATGTTTTTCAATGGCAAAAATCAATGAATATTGTAAATGCACAAACAGTAATTTCTCCGCATTGCAAGGTGCAATTCTGAAATTTTTTGCTTTTTCCTGCTCCTCTTAGCATGATAAAGAAGATTCAAAGAGAGTGAGATGCCAGCTCCTTTCATTCAGTCAGTAGCTTCAAACATTTCTGGTATATGAATAACATGATGTTTTTCAATCGCAAAAATCAATGAATATTGTAAATGCACAAACAGTAATTTCTCCGCATTGCAAGGTGCAATTCTGAAATTTTTTGCTTTTTCCTGCTCCTCTTAGCATGATAAAGAAGATTCAAAGAGAGTGAGATGCCAGCTCCTTTCATTCAGTCAGTAGCTTCAATCATTTCTGGACGTTTTTCAATGGCAAAAATCAATGAATATTGTAAATGCACAAACAGTAATTTCTCCGCATTGCAAGGTGCAATTCTGAAATTTTTTGCTTTTTCCTGCTCCTCTTAGCATGATAAAGAAGATTCAAAGAGAGTGAGATGCCAGCTCCTTTCATTCAGTCAGTAGCTTCAATCATTTCTGGACGTTTTTCAATGGCAAAAATCAATGAATATTGTAAATGCACAAACAGTAATTTCTCCGCATTGCAAGGTGCAATTCTGAAATTTATTGCTTTTTCCTGCTCTTAGCATGATAAAGAAGATTCAAAGAGAGAGAGATGCCAGCTCCTTTCATTCAGTCAGTAGCTTCAAACATTTCTGGTATATGAATAACATGATGTTTTTCAATGGCAAAAATCAATGAATATTGTAAATGCACAAACAGTAATTTCTCCGCATTGCAAGGTGCAATTCTGAAATTTTTTGCTTTTTCCTGCTCCTCTTAGCATGATAAAGAAGATTCAAAGAGAGTGAGATGCCAGCTCCTTTCATTCAGTCAGTAGCTTCAATCATTTCTGGACGTTTTTCAATGGCAAAAATCAATGAATATTGTAAATGCACAAACAGTAATTTCTCCGCATTGCAAGGTGCAATTCTGAAATTTTTTGCTTTTTCCTGCTCTTAGCATGATAAAGAAGATTCAAAGAGAGAGAGATGCCAGCTCCTTTCATTCAGTCAGTAGCTTCAAACATTTCTGGTATATGAATAACGATGTTTTTCAATGGCAAAAATCAATTGTAAATGCACAAACAGTAATTTTTCCGCATTGCAAGGTGCAATTCTGAAATTTTTTGCTTTTTCCTGCTCCTCTTAGCATGATACAGAAGATTCAAAGAGAGTGAGATGCCAGCTCCTTTCATTCAGTCAGTAGCTTCAATCATTTCTGGACGTTTTTCAATGGCAAAAATCAATGAATATTGTAAATGCACAAACAGTAATTTCTCCGCATTGCAAGGTGCAATTCTGAAATTTTTTGCTTTTTCCTGCTCCTCTTAGCATGATAAAGAAGATTCAAAGAGAGTGAGATGCCAGCTCCTTTCATTCAGTCAGTAGCTTCAATCATTTCTGGACGTTTTTCAATGGCAAAAATCAATGAATATTGTAAATGCACAAACAGTAATTTCTCCGCATTGCAAGGTGCAATTCTGAAATTTTTTGCTTTTTCCTGCTCCTCTTAGCATGATAAAGAAGATTCAAAGAGAGTGCGATGCCAGCTCCTTTCATTCAGTCAGTAGCTTCAATCATTTCTGGACGTTTTTCAATGGCAAAAATCAATGAATATTGTAAATGCACAAACAGTAATTTCTACGCATTGCAAAGTGCAATTCTGAAATTTTTTGCTTTTTCCTGCTCCTCATAGCATGATAAAGAAGATTCAAAGAGAGTGAGATGCCAGCTCCTTTCATTCAGTCAGTAGCTTCAAACATTTCTGGACGTTTTTCAATGGCAAAAATCAATGAATATTGTAAATGCACAAACAGTAATTTCTCCGCATTGCAATGTGCAATTCTGAAATTTTTTGCTTTTTCCTGCTCCTCTTAGCATGATAAAGAAGATTCAAAGAGAGTGAGATGCCAGCTCCTTTCATTCAGTCAGTAGCTTCAAACATTTCTGGTATATGAATAACATGATGTTTTTCAATGGCAAAAATCAATGAATATTGTAAATGCACAAACAGTAATTTCTCCGCATTGCAAGGTGCAATTCTGAAATTTTTTGCTTTTTCCTGCTCCTCTTAGCATGATAAAGAAGATTCAAAGAGAGTGAGATGCCAGCTCCTTTCATTCAGTCAGTAGCTTCAATCATTTCTGGACGTTTTTCAATGGCAAAAATCAATGAATATTGTAAATGCACAAACAGTAATTTCTCCGCATTGCAAGGTGCAATTCTGAAATTTTTTGCTTTTTCCTGCTCCTCTTAGCATGATAAAGAAGATTCAAAGAGAGTGAGATGCCAGCTCCTTTCATTCAGTCAGTAGCTTCAATCATTTCTGGTATATGAATAACATGATGTTTTTCAATGGCAAAAATCAATGAATATTGTAAATGCACAAACAGTAATTTCTCCGCATTGCAAGGTGCAATTCTGAAATTTTTTGCTTTTTCCTGCTTCTCTTAGCATGATAAAGAAGATTCAAAGAGAGTGAGATGCCAGCTCCTTTCATTCAGTCAGTAGCTTCAATCATTTCTGGACGTTTTTCAATGGCAAAAATCAATGAATATTGTAAATGCACAAACAGTAATTTCTCCGCATTGCAAGGTGCAATTCTGAAATTTTTTGCTTTTTCCTGCTCCTCTTAGCATGATAAAGAAGATTCAAAGAGAGTGAGATGCCAGCTCCTTTCATTCAGTCAGTAGCTTCAATCATTTCTGGTATATGAATAACATGATGTTTTTCAATGGCAAAAATCAATGAATATTGTAAATGCACAAACAGTAATTTCTCCGCATTGCAAGGTGCAATTGTGAAATTTTTTGCTTTTTCCTGCTCCTCTTAGCATGATAAAGAAGATTCAAAGAGAGTGAGATGCCAGCTCCTTTCATTCAGTCAGTAGCTTCAATCATTTCTGGACCTTTTTCAATGGCAAAAATCAATGAATATTGTAAATGCACAAACAGTAATTTCTCCGCATTGCAAGGTGCAATTCTGAAATTTTTTGCTTTTTCCTGCTCCTCTTAGCATAATAAAGAAGATTCAAAGAGAGTGAGATGCCAGCTCCTTTCATTTAGTCAGTAGCTTCAATCATTTCTGGTATATGAATAACATGATGTTTTTCAATGGCAAAAATCAATGAATATTGTAAATGCACAAACAGTAATTTCTCCGCATTGCAAGGTGCAATTCTGAAATTTTTTGCTTTTTCCTGCTCCTCTTAGCATGATAAAGAAGATTCAAAGAGAGTGAGATGCCAGCTCCTTTCATTCAGTCAGTAGCTTCAAACATTTCTGGTATATGAATAACATGATGTTTTTCAATGGCAAAAATCAATGAATATTGTAAATGCACAAACAGTAATTTCTCCGCATTGCAAGGTGCAATTCTGAAATTTTTTGCTTTTTCCTGCTCCTCTTAGCATGATAAAGAAGATTCAAAGAGAGTGAGATGCCAGCTCCTTTCATTCAGTCAGTAGCTTCAATCATTTCTGGACGTTTTTCAATGGCAAAAATCAATGAATATTGTAAATGCACAAACAGTAATTTCTCCGCATTGCAAGGTGCAATTCTGAAATTTTTTGCTTTTTCCTGCTCCTCTTAGCATGATAAAGAAGATTCAAAGAGAGTGAGATGCCAGCTCCTTTCATTCAGTCAGTAGCTTCAATCATTTCTGGACGTTTTTCAATGGCAAAAATCAATGAATATTGTAAATGCACAAACAGTAATTTCTCCGCATTGCAAGGTGCAATTCTGAAATTTTTTGCTTTTTCCTGCTCTTAGCATGATAAAGAAGATTCAAAGAGAGAGAGATGCCAGCTCCTTTCATTCAGTCAGTAGCTTCAAACATTTCTGGTATATGAATAACATGATGTTTTTCAATGGCAAAAATCAATGAATATTGTAAATGCACAAACAGTAATTTCTCCGCATTGCAAGGTGCAATTCTGAAATTTTTTGCTTTTTCCTGCTCCTCTTAGCATGATAAAGAAGATTCAAAGAGAGTGAGATGCCAGCTCCTTTCATTCAGTCAGTAGCTTCAATCATTTCTGGACGTTTTTCAATGGCAAAAATCAATGAATATTGTAAATGCACAAACAGTAATTTCTCCGCATTGCAAGGTGCAATTCTGAAATTTTTTGCTTTTTCCTGCTCCTCTTAGCATGGTAAAGAAGATTCAAAGAGAGTGAGATGCCAGCTCCTTTCATTCAGTCAGTAGCTTCAATCATTTCTGGACGTTTTTCAATGGCAAAAATCAATGAATATTGTAAATGCACAAACAGTAATTTCTCCGCATTGCAAGGTGCAATTCTGAAATTTTTTGCTTTTTCCTGCTCCTCTTAGCATGATAAAGAAGATTCAAAGAGAGTGAGATGCCAGCTCCTTTCATCCAGTCAGTAGCTTCAATCATTTCTGGACGTTTTTCAATGGCAAAAATCAATGAATATTGTAAATGCACAAACAGTAATTTCTCCGCATTGCAAGGTGCAATTCTGAAATTTTTTGCTTTTTCCTGCTCCTCATAGCATGATAAAGAAGATTCAAAGAGAGTGAGATGCCATCTCCTTTCATTCAGTCAGTAGCTTCAAACATTTCTGGACGTTTTTCAATGGCAAAAATCAATGAATATTGTAAATGCACAAACAGTAATTTCTCCGCATTGCAATGTGCAATTCTGAAATTTTTTGCTTTTTCCTGCTCCTCTTAGCATGATAAAGAAGATTCAAAGAGAGTGAGATGCCAGCTCCTTTCATTCAGTCAGTAGCTTCAAACATTTCTGGTATATGAATAACATGATGTTTTTCAATGGCAAAAATCAATGAATATTGTAAATGCACAAACAGTAATTTCTCCGCATTGCAAGGTGCAATTCTGAAATTTTTTGCTTTTCCCTGCTCCTCTTAGCATGATAAAGAAGATTCAAAGAGCGTGAGATGCCAGCTCCTTTCATTCAGTCAGTAGCTTCAATCATTTCTGGTATATGAATAACATGATGTTTTTCAATGGCAAAAATCAATGAATATTGTAAATGCACAAACAGTAATTTCTCCGCATTGCAAGGTGCAATTCTGAAATTTTTTGCTTTTTCCTGCTCCTCTTAGCATGATAAAGAAGATTCAAAGAGAGTGAGATGCCAGCTCCTTTCATTCAGTCAGTAGCTTCAAACATTTCTGGTATATGAATAACATGATGTTTTTCAATGGCAAAAATCAATGAATATTGTAAATGCACAAACAGTAATTTCTCAGCATTGCAAGGTGCAATTCTGAAATTTTTTGCTTTTTCCTGCTCCTCTTAGCATGATGAAGATTCAAAGAGAGTGAGATGCCAGCTCCTTTCATTCAGTCAGTAGCTTCAATCATTTCTGGACGTTTTTCAATGGCAAAAATCAATGAATATTGTAAATGCACAAACAGTAATTTCTCCGCATTGCAAGGTGCAATTCTGAAATTTTTTGCTTTTTCCTGCTCTTAGCATGATAAAGAAGATTCAAAGAGAGAGAGATGCCAGCTCCTTTCATTCAGTCAGTAGCTTCAAACATTTCTGGTATATGAATAACGATGTTTTTCAATGGCAAAAATCAATTGTAAATGCACAAACAGTAATTTCTCCGCATTGCAAGGTGCAATTCTGAAATTTTTTGCTTTTTCCTGCTCCTCTTAGCATGATACAGAAGATTCAAAGAGAGTGAGATGCCAGCTCCTTTCATTCAGTCAGTAGCTTCAATCATTTCTGGACGTTTTTCAATGGCAAAAATCAATGAATATTGTAAATGCACAAACAGTAATTTCTCCGCATTGCAAGGTGCAATTCTGAAATTTTTTGCTTTTTCCTGCTCCTCTTAGCATGATAAAGAAGATTCAAAGAGAGTGAGATGCCAGCTCCTTTCATTCAGTCAGTAGCTTCAATCATTTCTGGACGTTTTTCAATGGCAAAAATCAATGAATATTGTAAATGCACAAACAGTAATTTCTCCGCATTGCAAGGTGCAATTCTGAAATTTTTTGCTTTTTCCTGCTCCTCTTAGCATGATAAAGAAGATTCAAAGAGAGTGAGATGCCAGCTCCTTTCATTCAGTCAGTGGCTTCAATCATTTCTGGACGTTTTTCAATGGCAAAAATCAATGAATATTGTAAATGCACAAACAGTAATTTCTCCGCATTGCAAGGTGCAATTCTGAAATTTTTTGCTTTTTCCTGCTCCTCATAGCATGATAAAGAAGATTCAAAGAGAGTGAGATGCCAGCTCCTTTCATTCAGTCAGTAGCTTCAAACATTTCTGGACGTTTTTCAATGGCAAAAATCAATGAATATTGTAAATGCACAAACAGTAATTTCTCCGCATTGCAATGTGCAATTCTGAAATTTTTTGCTTTTTCCTGCTCCTCTTAGCATGATAAAGAAGATTCAAAGAGAGTGAGATGCCAGCTCCTTTCATTCAGTCAGTAGCTTCAAACATTTCTGGTATATGAATAACATGATGTTTTTCAATGGCAAAAATCAATGAATATTGTAAATGCACAAACAGTAATTTCTCCGCATTGCAAGGTGCAATTCTGAAATTTTTTGCTTTTTCCTGCTCCTCTTAGCATGATAAAGAAGATTCAAAGAGAGTGAGATGCCAGCTCCTTTCATTCAGTCAGTAGCTTCAATCATTTCTGGACGTTTTTCAATGGCAAAAATCAATGAATATTGTAAATGCACAAACAGTAATTTCTCCGCATTGCAAGGTGCAATTCTGAAATTTTTTGCTTTTCCCTGCTCCTCTTAGCATGATAAAGATGATTCAAAGAGCGTGAGATGCCAGCTCCTTTCATTCAGTCAGTAGCTTCAATCATTTCTGGTATATGAATAACATGATGTTTTTCAATGGCAAAAATCAATGAATATTGTAAATGCACAAACAGTAATTTCTCCGCATTGCAAGGTGGAATTCTGAAATTTTTTGCTTTTTCCTGCTCCTCTTAGCATGATAAAGAAGATTCAAAGAGAGTGAGATGCCAGCTCCTTTCATTCAGTCAGTAGCTTCAAACATTTCTGGTATATGAATAACATGATGTTTTTCAATGGCAAAAATCAATGAATATTGTAAATGCACAAACAGTAATTTCTCCGCATTGCAAGGTGCAATTCTGAAATTTTTTGCTTTTTCCTGCTCCTCTTAGCATGATAAAGAAGATTCAAAGAGAGTGAGATGCCAGCTCCTTTCATTCAGTCAGTAGCTTCAATCATTTCTGGACGTTTTTCAATGGCAAAAATCAATGAATATTGTAAATGCACAAACAGTAATTTCTCCGCATTGCAAGGTGCAATTCTGAAATTTTTTGCTTTTTCCTGCTCTTAGCATGATAAAGAAGATTCAAAGAGAGAGAGATGCCAGCTCCTTTCATTCAGTCAGTAGCTTCAAACATTTCTGGTATATGAATAACGATGTTTTTCAATGGCAAAAATCAATTGTAAATGCACAAACAGTAATTTCTCCGCATTGCAAGGTGCAATTCTGAAATTTTTTGCTTTTTCCTGCTCCTCTTAGCATGATACAGAAGATTCAAAGAGAGTGAGATGCCAGCTCCTTTCATTCAGTCAGTAGCTTCAATCATTTCTGGACGTTTTTCAATGGCAAAAATCAATGAATATTGTAAATGCACAAACAGTAATTTCTCCGCATTGCAAGGTGCAATTCTGAAATTTTTTGCTTTTTCCTGCTCCTCTTAGCATGATAAAGAAGATTCAAAGAGAGTGAGATGCCAGCTCCTTTCATTCAGTCAGTAGCTTCAATCATTTCTGGACGTTTTTCAATGGCAAAAATCAATGAATATTGTAAATGCACAAACAGTAATTTCTCCGCATTGCAAGGTGCAATTCTGAAATTTTTTGCTTTTTCCTGCTCCTCTTAGCATGATAAAGAAGATTCAAAGAGAGTGAGATGCCAGCTCCTTTCATTCAGTCAGTAGCTTCAATCATTTCTGGACGTTTTTCAATGGCAAAAATCAATGAATATTGTAAATGCACAAACAGTAATTTCTCCGCATTGCAAAGTGCAATTCTGAAATTTTTTGCTTTTTCCTGCTCCTCATAGCATGATAAAGAAGATTCAAAGAGAGTGAGATGCCAGCTCCTTTCATTCAGTCAGTAGCTTCAAACATTTCTGGACGTTTTTCAATGGCAAAAATCAATGAATATTGTAAATGCACAAACAGTAATTTCTCCGCATTGCAATGTGCAATTCTGAAATTTTTTGCTTTTTCCTGCTCCTCTTAGCATGATAAAGAAGATTCAAAGAGAGTGAGATGCCAGCTCCTTTCATTCAGTCAGTAGCTTCAAACATTTCTGGTATATGAATAACATGATGTTTTTCAATGGCAAAAATCAATGAATATTGTAAATGCACAAACAGTAATTTCTCCGCATTGCAAGGTGCAATTCTGAAATTTTTTGCTTTTTCCTGCTCCTCTTAGCATGATAAAGAAGATTCAAAGAGAGTGAGATGCCAGCTCCTTTCATTCAGTCAGTAGCTTCAATCATTTCTGGACGTTTTGAAATGGCAAAAATCAATGAATATTGTAAATGCACAAACAGTAATTTCTCCGCATTGCAAGGTGCAATTCTGAAATTTTTTGCTTTTTCCTGCTCCTCTTAGCATGATAAAGAAGATTCAAAGAGAGTGAGATGCCAGCTCCTTTCATTCAGTCAGTAGCTTCAATCATTTCTGGTATATGAATAACATGATGTTTTTCAATGGCAAAAATCAATGAATATTGTAAATGCACAAACAGTAATTTCTCCGCATTGCAAGGTGCAATTCTGAAATTTTTTGCTTTTTCCTGCTTCTCTTAGCATGATAAAGAAGATTCAAAGAGAGTGAGATGCCAGCTCCTTTCATTCAGTCAGTAGCTTCAATCATTTCTGGACGTTTTTCAATGGCAAAAATCAATGAATATTGTAAATGCACAAACAGTAATTTCTCCGCATTGCAAGGTGCAATTCTGAAATTTTTTGCTTTTTCCTGCTCCTCTTAGCATGATAAAGAAGATTCAAAGAGAGTGAGATGCCAGCTCCTTTCATTCAGTCAGTAGCTTCAATCATTTCTGGTATATGAATAACATGATGTTTTTCAATGGCAAAAATCAATGAATATTGTAAATGCACAAACAGTAATTTCTCCGCATTGCAAGGTGCAATTGTGAAATTTTTTGCTTTTTCCTGCTCCTCTTAGCATGATAAAGAAGATTCAAAGAGAGTGAGATGCCAGCTCCTTTCATTCAGTCAGTAGCTTCAATCATTTCTGGACCTTTTTCAATGGCAAAAATCAATGAATATTGTAAATGCACAAACAGTAATTTCTCCGCATTGCAAGGTGCAATTCTGAAATTTTTTGCTTTTTCCTGCTCCTCTTAGCATAATAAAGAAGATTCAAAGAGAGTGAGATGCCAGCTCCTTTCATTCAGTCAGTAGCTTCAATCATTTCTGGTATATGAATAACATGATGTTTTTCAATGGCAAAAATCAATGAATATTGTAAATGCACAAACAGTAATTTCTCCGCATTGCAAGGTGCAATTCTGAAATTTTTTGCTTTTTCCTGCTCCTCTTAGCATGATAAAGAAGATTCAAAGAGAGTGAGATGCCAGCTCCTTTCATTCAGTCAGTAGCTTCAAACATTTCTGGTATATGAATAACATGATGTTTTTCAATGGCAAAAATCAATGAATATTGTAAATGCACAAACAGTAATTTCTCCGCATTGCAAGGTGCAATTCTGAAATTTCTTGCTTTTTCCTGCTCCTCTTAGCATGATAAAGAAGATTCAAAGAGAGTGAGATGCCAGCTCCTTTCATTCAGTCAGTAGCTTCAATCATTTCTGGACGTTTTTCAATGGCAAAAATCAATGAATATTGTAAATGCACAAACAGTAATTTCTCCGCATTGCAAGGTGCAATTCTGAAATTTTTTGCTTTTTCCTGCTCCTCTTAGCATGATAAAGAAGATTCAAAGAGAGTGAGATGCCAGCTCCTTTCATTTAGTCAGTAGCTTCAATCATTTCTGGTATATGAATAACATGATGTTTTTCAATGGCAAAAATCAATGAATATTGTAAATGCACAAACAGTAATTTCTCCGCATTGCAAGGTGCAATTCAGAAATTTTTTGCTTTTTCCTGCTCCTCTTAGCATGATAAAGAAGATTCAAAGAGAGTGAGATGCCAGCTCCTTTCATTCAGTCAGTAGCTTCAATCATTTCTGGACGTTTTTCAATGGCAAAAATCAATGAATATTGTAAATGCACAAACAGTAATTTCTCCGCATTGCAAGGTGCAATTCTGAAATTTTTTGCTTTTTCCTGCTCTTAGCATGATAAAGAAGATTCAAAGAGAGAGAGATGCCAGCTCCTTTCATTCAGTCAGTAGCTTCAAACATTTCTGGTATATGAATAACATGATGTTTTTCAATGGCAAAAATCAATGAATATTGTAAATGCACAAACAGTAATTTCTCCGCATTGCAAGGTGCAATTCTGAAATTTTTTGCTTTTTCCTGCTCCTCTTAGCATGATAAAGAAGATTCAAAGAGAGTGAGATGCCAGCTCCTTTCATTCAGTCAGTAGCTTCAATCATTTCTGGACGTTTTTCAATGGCAAAAATCAATGAATATTGTAAATGCACAAACAGTAATTTCTCCGCATTGCAAGGTGCAATTCTGAAATTTTTTGCTTTTTCCTGCTCCTCTTAGCATGATAAAGAAGATTCAAAGAGAGTGAGATGCCAGCTCCTTTCATTCAGTCAGTAGCTTCAATCATTTCTGGACGTTTTTCAATGGCAAAAATCAATGAATATTGTAAATGCACAAACAGTAATTTCTCCGCATTGCAAGGTGCAATTCTGAAATTTTTTGCTTTTTCCTGCTCCTCTTAGCATGATAAAGAAGATTCAAAGAGAGTGAGATGCCAGCTCCTTTCATTCAGTCAGTAGCTTCAATCATTTCTGGACGTTTTTCAATGGCAAAAATCAATGAATATTGTAAATGCACAAACAGTAATTTCTCCGCATTGCAAGGTGCAATTCTGAAATTTTTTGCTTTTTCCTGCTCCTCATAGCATGATAAAGAAGACTCAAAGAGAGTGAGATGCCATCTCCTTTCATTCAGTCAGTAGCTTCAAACATTTCTGGACGTTTTTCAATGGCAAAAATCAATGAATATTGTAAATGCACAAACAGTAATTTCTCCGCATTGCAATGTGCAATTCTGAAATTTTTTGCTTTTTCCTGCTCCTCTTAGCATGATAAAGAAGATTCAAAGAGAGTGAGATGCCAGCTCCTTTCATTCAGTCAGTAGCTTCAAACATTTCTGGTATATGAATAACATGATGTTTTTCAATGGCAAAAATCAATGAATATTGTAAATGCACAAACAGTAATTTCTCCACATTGCAAGGTGCAATTCTGAAATTTTTTGCTTTTTCCTGCTCCTCTTAGCATGATAAAGAAGATTCAAAGAGAGTGAGATGCCAGCTCCTTTCATTCAGTCAGTAGCTTCAATCATTTCTGGACCTTTTTCAATGGCAAAAATCAATGAATATTGTAAATGCACAAACAGTAATTTCTCCGCATTGCAAGGTGCAATTCTGAAATTTTTTGCTTTTTCCTGCTCCTCTTAGCATAATAAAGAAGATTCAAAGAGAGTGAGATGCCAGCTCCTTTCATTCAGTCAGTAGCTTCAATCATTTCTGGTATATGAATAACATGATGTTTTTCAATGGCAAAAATCAATGAATATTGTAAATGCACAAACAGTAATTTCTCCGCATTGCAAGGTGCAATTCTGAAATTTTTTGCTTTTTCCTGCTCCTCTTAGCATGATAAAGAAGATTCAAAGAGAGTGAGATGCCAGCTCCTTTCATTCAGTCAGTAGCTTCAAACATTTCTGGTATATGAATAACATGATGTTTTTCAATGGCAAAAATCAATGAATATTGTAAATGCACAAACAGTAATTTCTCCGCATTGCAAGGTGCAATTCTGAAATTTTTTGCTTTTTCCTGCTCCTCTTAGCATGATAAAGAAGATTCAAAGAGAGTGAGATGCCAGCTCCTTTCATTCAGTCAGTAGCTTCAATCATTTCTGGACGTTTTTCAATGGCAAAAATCAATGAATATTGTAAATGCACAAACAGTAATTTCTCCGCATTGCAAGGTGCAATTCTGAAATTTTTTGCTTTTTCCTGCTCCTCTTAGCATGATAAAGAAGATTCAAAGAGAGTGAGATGCCAGCTCCTTTCATTTAGTCAGTAGCTTCAATCATTTCTGGTATATGAATAACATGATGTTTTTCAATGGCAAAAATCAATGAATATTGTAAATGCACAAACAGTAATTTCTCCGCATTGCAAGGTGCAATTCAGAAATTTTTTGCTTTTTCCTGCTCCTCTTAGCATGATAAAGAAGATTCAAAGAGAGTGAGATGCCAGCTCCTTTCATTCAGTCAGTAGCTTCAATCATTTCTGGACGTTTTTCAATGGCAAAAATCAATGAATATTGTAAATGCACAAACAGTAATTTCTCCGCATTGCAAGGTGCAATTCTGAAATTTTTTGCTTTTTCCTGCTCTTAGCATGATAAAGAAGATTCAAAGAGAGAGAGATGCCAGCTCCTTTCATTCAGTCAGTAGCTTCAAACATTTCTGGTATATGAATAACATGATGTTTTTCAATGGCAAAAATCAATGAATATTGTAAATGCACAAACAGTAATTTCTCCGCATTGCAAGGTGCAATTCTGAAATTTTTTGCTTTTTCCTGCTCCTCTTAGCATGATAAAGAAGATTCAAAGAGAGTGAGATGCCAGCTCCTTTCATTCAGTCAGTAGCTTCAATCATTTCTGGACGTTTTTCAATGGCAAAAATCAATGAATATTGTAAATGCACAAACAGTAATTTCTCCGCATTGCAATGTGCAATTCTGAAATTTTTTGCTTTTTCCTGCTCCTCTTAGCATGATAAAGAAGATTCAAAGAGAGTGAGATGCCAGCTCCTTTCATTCAGTCAGTAGCTTCAAACATTTCTGGTATATGAATAACATGATGTTTTTCAATGGCAAAAATCAATGAATATTGTAAATGCACAAACAGTAATTTCTCCACATTGCAAGGTGCAATTCTGAAATTTTTTGCTTTTTCCTGCTCCTCTTAGCATGATAAAGAAGATTCAAAGAGAGTGAGATGCCAGCTCCTTTCATTCAGTCAGTAGCTTCAATCATTTCTGGACGTTTTTCAATGGCAAAAATCAATGAATATTGTAAATGCACAAACAGTAATTTCTCCGCATTGCAAGGTGCAATTCTGAAATTTTTTGCTTTTTCCTGCTCCTCTTAGCATGATAAAGAAGATTCAAAGAGAGTGAGATGCCAGCTCCTTTCATTCAGTCAGTAGCTTCAATCGTTTCTGGTATATGAATAACATGATGTTTTTCAATGGCAAAAATCAATGAATATTGTAAATGCACAAACAGTAATTTCTCCGCATTGCAAGGTGCAATTCTGAAATTTTTTGCTTTTTCCTGCTCCTCTTAGCATGATAAAGAAGATTCAAAGAGAGTGAGATGCCAGCTCCTTTCATTCAGTCAGTAGCTTCAAACATTTCTGGTATATGAATAACATGATGTTTTTCAATGGCAAAAATCAATGAATATTGTAAATGCACAAACAGTAATTTCTCCGCATTGCAAGGTGCAATTCTGAAATTTTTTGCTTTTTCCTGCTCCTCTTAGCATGATAAAGAAGATTCAAAGAGAGTGAGATGCCAGCTCCTTTCATTCAGTCAGTAGCTTCAATCATTTCTGGACGTTTTTCAATGGCAAAAATCAATGAATATTGTAAATGCACAAACAGTAATTTCTCCGCATTGCAAGGTGCAATTCTGAAATTTTTTGCTTTTTCCTGCTCTTAGCATGATAAAGAAGATTCAAAGAGAGAGAGATGCCAGCTCCTTTCATTCAGTCAGTAGCTTCAAACATTTCTGGTATATGAATAACGATGTTTTTCAATGGCAAAAATCAATTGTAAATGCACAAACAGTAATTTCTCCGCATTGCAAGGTGCAATTCTGAAATTTTTTGCTTTTTCCTGCTCCTCTTAGCATGATACAGAAGATTCAAAGAGCGTGAGATGCCAGCTCCTTTCATTCAGTCAGTAGCTTCAATCATTTCTGGACGTTTTTCAATGGCAAAAATCAATGAATATTGTAAATGCACAAACAGTAATTTCTCCGCATTGCAAGGTGCAATTCTGAAATTTTTTGCTTTTTCCTGCTCCTCTTAGCATGATAAAGAAGATTCAAAGAGAGTGAGATGCCAGCTCCTTTCATTCAGTCAGTAGCTTCAATCATTTCTGGACGTTTTTCAATGGCAAAAATCAATGAATATTGTAAATGCACAAACAGTAATTTCTCCGCATTGCAAGGTGCAATTCTGAAATTTTTTGCTTTTTCCTGCTCCTCTTAGCATGATAAAGAAGATTCAAAGAGAGTGAGATGCCAGCTCCTTTCATTCAGTCAGTAGCTTCAATCATTTCTGGACGTTTTTCAATGGCAAAAATCAATGAATATTGTAAATGCACAAACAGTAATTTCTCCGCATTGCAAGGTGCAATTCTGAAATTTTTTGCTTTTTCCTGCTCCTCTTAGCATGATAAAGAAGATTCAGAGAGTGAGATGCCAGCTCCTTTCATTCAGTCAGTAGCTTCAATCATTTCTGGATGTTTTTCAATGGCAAAAATCAATGAATATTGTAAATGCACAAACAGTAATTTCTCCGCATTGCAAGGTGCAATTCTGAAATTTTTTGCTTTTTCCTGCTCCTCATAGCATGATAAAGAAGATTCAAAGAGAGTGAGATGCCATCTCCTTTCATTCAGTCAGTAGCTTCAAACATTTCTGGACGTTTTTCAATGGCAAAAATCAATGAATATTGTAAATGCACAAACAGTAATTTCTCCGCATTGCAATGTGCAATTCTGAAATTTTTTGCTTTTTCCTGCTCCTCTTAGCATGATAAAGAAGATTCAAAGAGAGTGAGATGCCAGCTCCTTTCATTCAGTCAGTAGCTTCAAACATTTCTGGTATATGAATAACATGATGTTTTTCAATGGCAAAAATCAATGAATATTGTAAATGCACAAACAGTAATTTCTCCACATTGCAAGGTGCAATTCTGAAATTTTTTGCTTTTTCCTGCTCCTCTTAGCATGATAAAGAAGATTCAAAGAGAGTGAGATGCCAGCTCCTTTCATTCAGTCAGTAGCTTCAATCATTTCTGGACGTTTTTCAATGGCAAAAATCAATGAATATTGTAAATGCACAAACAGTAATTTCTCCGCATTGCAAGGTGCAATTCTGAAATTTTTTGCTTTTTCCTGCTCCTCTTAGCATGATAAAGAAGATTCAAAGAGAGTGAGATGCCAGCTCCTTTCATTTAGTCAGTAGCTTCAATCATTTCTGGTATATGAATAACATGATGTTTTTCAATGGCAAAAATCAATGAATATTGTAAATGCACAAACAGTAATTTCTCCGCATTGCAAGGTGCAATTCAGAAATTTTTTGCTTTTTCCTGCTCCTCTTAGCATGATAAAGAAGATTCAAAGAGAGTGAGATGCCAGCTCCTTTCATTCAGTCAGTAGCTTCAATCATTTCTGGACGTTTTTCAATGGCAAAAATCAATGAATATTGTAAATGCACAAACAGTAATTTCTCCGCATTGCAAGGTGCAATTCTGAAATTTTTTGCTTTTTCCTGCTCTTAGCATGATAAAGAAGATTCAAAGAGAGAGAGATGCCAGCTCCTTTCATTCAGTCAGTAGCTTCAAACATTTCTGGTATATGAATAACATGATGTTTTTCAATGGCAAAAATCAATGAATATTGTAAATGCACAAACAGTAATTTCTCCGCATTGCAAGGTGCAATTCTGAAATTTTTTGCTTTTTCCTGCTCCTCTTAGCATGATAAAGAAGATTCAAAGAGAGTGAGATGCCAGCTCCTTTCATTCAGTCAGTAGCTTCAATCATTTCTGGACGTTTTTCAATGGCAAAAATCAATGAATATTGTAAATGCACAAACAGTAATTTCTCCGCATTGCAATGTGCAATTCTGAAATTTTTTGCTTTTTCCTGCTCCTCTTAGCATGATAAAGAAGATTCAAAGAGAGTGAGATGCCAGCTCCTTTCATTCAGTCAGTAGCTTCAAACATTTCTGGTATATGAATAACATGATGTTTTTCAATGGCAAAAATCAATGAATATTGTAAATGCACAAACAGTAATTTCTCCACATTGCAAGGTGCAATTCTGAAATTTTTTGCTTTTTCCTGCTCCTCTTAGCATGATAAAGAAGATTCAAAGAGAGTGAGATGCCAGCTCCTTTCATTCAGTCAGTAGCTTCAATCATTTCTGGACGTTTTTCAATGGCAAAAATCAATGAATATTGTAAATGCACAAACAGTAATTTCTCCGCATTGCAAGGTGCAATTCTGAAATTTTTTGCTTTTTCCTGCTCCTCTTAGCATGATAAAGAAGATTCAAAGAGAGTGAGATGCCAGCTCCTTTCATTCAGTCAGTAGCTTCAATCGTTTCTGGTATATGAATAACATGATGTTTTTCAATGGCAAAAATCAATGAATATTGTAAATGCACAAACAGTAATTTCTCCGCATTGCAAGGTGCAATTCTGAAATTTTTTGCTTTTTCCTGCTCCTCTTAGCATGATAAAGAAGATTCAAAGAGAGTGAGATGCCAGCTCCTTTCATTCAGTCAGTAGCTTCAAACATTTCTGGTATATGAATAACATGATGTTTTTCAATGGCAAAAATCAATGAATATTGTAAATGCACAAACAGTAATTTCTCCGCATTGCAAGGTGCAATTCTGAAATTTTTTGCTTTTTCCTGCTCCTCTTAGCATGATAAAGAAGATTCAAAGAGAGTGAGATGCCAGCTCCTTTCATTCAGTCAGTAGCTTCAATCATTTCTGGACGTTTTTCAATGGCAAAAATCAATGAATATTGTAAATGCACAAACAGTAATTTCTCCGCATTGCAAGGTGCAATTCTGAAATTTTTTGCTTTTTCCTGCTCTTAGCATGATAAAGAAGATTCAAAGAGAGAGAGATGCCAGCTCCTTTCATTCAGTCAGTAGCTTCAAACATTTCTGGTATATGAATAACGATGTTTTTCAATGGCAAAAATCAATTGTAAATGCACAAACAGTAATTTCTCCGCATTGCAAGGTGCAATTCTGAAATTTTTTGCTTTTTCCTGCTCCTCTTAGCATGATACAGAAGATTCAAAGAGAGTGAGATGCCAGCTCCTTTCATTCAGTCAGTAGCTTCAATCATTTCTGGACGTTTTTCAATGGCAAAAATCAATGAATATTGTAAATGCACAAACAGTAATTTCTCCGCATTGCAAGGTGCAATTCTGAAATTTTTTGCTTTTTCCTGCTCCTCTTAGCATGATAAAGAAGATTCAAAGAGAGTGAGATGCCAGCTCCTTTCATTCAGTCAGTAGCTTCAATCATTTCTGGACGTTTTTCAATGGCAAAAATCAATGAATATTGTAAATGCACAAACAGTAATTTCTCCGCATTGCAAGGTGCAATTCTGAAATTTTTTGCTTTTTCCTGCTCCTCTTAGCATGATAAAGAAGATTCAAAGAGAGTGAGATGCCAGCTCCTTTCATTCAGTCAGTAGCTTCAATCATTTCTGGACGTTTTTCAATGGCAAAAATCAATGAATATTGTAAATGCACAAACAGTAATTTCTCCGCATTGCAAGGTGCAATTCTGAAATTTTTTGCTTTTTCCTGCTCCTCTTAGCATGATAAAGAAGATTCAGAGAGTGAGATGCCAGCTCCTTTCATTCAGTCAGTAGCTTCAATCATTTCTGGATGTTTTTCAATGGCAAAAATCAATGAATATTGTAAATGCACAAACAGTAATTTCTCCGCATTGCAAGGTGCAATTCTGAAATTTTTTGCTTTTTCCTGCTCCTCATAGCATGATAAAGAAGATTCAAAGAGAGTGAGATGCCATCTCCTTTCATTCAGTCAGTAGCTTCAAACATTTCTGGACGTTTTTCAATGGCAAAAATCAATGAATATTGTAAATGCACAAACAGTAATTTCTCCGCATTGCAATGTGCAATTCTGAAATTTTTTGCTTTTTCCTGCTCCTCTTAGCATGATAAAGAAGATTCAAAGAGAGTGAGATGCCAGCTCCTTTCATTCAGTCAGTAGCTTCAAACATTTCTGGTATATGAATAACATGATGTTTTTCAATGGCAAAAATCAATGAATATTGTAAATGCACAAACAGTAATTTCTCCACATTGCAAGGTGCAATTCTGAAATTTTTTGCTTTTTCCTGCTCCTCTTAGCATGATAAAGAAGATTCAAAGAGAGTGAGATACCAGCTCCTTTCATTCAGTCAGTAGCTTCAATCATTTCTGGACGTTTCTCAATGGCAAAAATCAATGAATATTGTAAATGCACAAACAGTAATTTCTCCGCATTGCAAGGTGCAATTCTGAAATTTTTTGCTTTTTCCTGCTCCTCTTAGCATGATAAAGAATATTCAAAGAGAGTGAGATGCCAGCTCCTTTCATTCAGTCAGTAGCTTCAATCGTTTCTGGTATATGAATAACATGATGTTTTTCAATGGCAAAAATCAATGAATATTGTAAATGCACAAACAGTAATTTCTCCGCATTGCAATTTGCAATTCTGAAATTTTTTGCTTTTTCCTGCTCCTCTTAGCATGATAAAGAAGATTCAAAGAGAGTGAGATGCCAGCTCCTTTCATTCAGTCAGTAGCTTCAAACATTTCTGGTATATGAATAACATGATGTTTTTCAATGGCAAAAATCAATGAATATTGTAAATGCACAAACAGTAATTTCTCCGCATTGCAAGGTGCAATTCTGAAATTTTTTGCTTTTTCCTGCTCCTCTTAGCATGATAAAGAAGATTCAAAGAGAGTGAGATGCCAGCTCCTTTCATTCAGTCAGTAGCTTCAATCATTTCTGGACGTTTTTCAATGGCAAAAATCAATGAATATTGTAAATGCACAAACAGTAATTTCTCCGCATTGCAAGGTGCAATTCTGAAATTTTTTGCTTTTTCCTGCTCCTCTTAGCATGATAAAGAAGATTCAAAGAGAGTGAGATGCCAGCTCCTTTCATTCAGTCAGTAGCTTCAATCATTTCTGGACGTTTTTCAATGGCAAAAATCAATGAATATTGTAAATGCACAAACAGTAATTTCTCCGCATTGCAAAGTGCAATTCTGAAATTTTTTGCTTTTTCCTGCTCCTCATAGCATGATAAAGAAGATTCAAAGAGAGTGAGATGCCAGCTCCTTTCATTCAGTCAGTAGCTTCAAACATTTCTGGACGTTTTTCAATGGCAAAAATCAATGAATATTGTAAATGCACAAACAGTAATTTCTCCGCATTGCAATGTGCAATTCTGAAATTTTTTGCTTTTTCCTGCTCCTCTTAGCATGATAAAGAAGATTCAAAGAGAGTGAGATGCCAGCTCCTTTCATTCAGTCAGTAGCTTCAAACATTTCTGGTATATGAATAACATGATGTTTTTCAATGGCAAAAATCAATGAATATTGTAAATGCACAAACAGTAATTTCTCCGCATTGCAAGGTGCAATTCTGAAATTTTTTGCTTTTTCCTGCTCCTCTTAGCATGATAAAGAAGATTCAAAGAGAGTGAGATGCCAGCTCCTTTCATTCAGTCAGTAGCTTCAATCATTTCTGGACGTTTTTCAATGGCAAAAATCAATGAATATTGTAAATGCACAAACAGTAATTTCTCCGCATTGCAAGGTGCAATTGTGAAATTTTTTGCTTTTTCCTGCTCCTCTTAGCATGATAAAGAAGATTCAAAGAGAGTGAGATGCCAGCTCCTTTCATTCAGTCAGTAGCTTCAATCATTTCTGGACGTTTTTCAATGGCAAAAATCAATGAATATTGTAAATGCACAAACAGTAATTTCTCCGCATTGCAAGGTGCAATTCTGAAATTTTTTGCTTTTTCCTGCTCCTCTTAGCATGATAAAGAAGATTCAAAGAGAGTGAGATGCCAGCTCCTTTCATTCAGTCAGTAGCTTCAATCATTTCTGAACGTTTTTCAATGGCAAAAATCAATGAATATTGTAAATGCACAAACAGTAATTTCTCCGCATTGCAAAGTGCAATTCTGAAATTTTTTGCTTTTTCCTGCTCCTCATAGCATGATAAAGAAGATTCAAAGAGAGTGAGATGCCAGCTCCTTTCATTCAGTCAGTAGCTTCAAACATTTCTGGACGTTTTTCAATGGCAAAAATCAATGAATATTGTAAATGCACAAACAGTAATTTCTCCGCATTGCAATGTGCAATTCTGAAATTTTTTGCTTTTTCCTGCTCCTCTTAGCATGATAAAGAAGATTCAAAGAGAGTGAGATGCCAGCTCCTTTCATTCAGTCAGTAGCTTCAAACATTTCTGGTATATGAATAACATGATGTTTTTCAATGGCAAAAATCAATGAATATTGTAAATGCACAAACAGTAATTTCTCCGCATTGCAAGGTGCAATTCTGAAATTTTTTGCTTTTTCCTGCTCCTCTTAGCATGATAAAGAAGATTCAAAGAGAGTGAGATGCCAGCTCCTTTCATTCAGTCAGTAGCTTCAATCATTTCTGGACGTTTTTCAATGGCAAAAATCAATGAATATTGTAAATGCACAAACAGTAATTTCTCCGCATTGCAAGGTGCAATTCTGAAATTTTTTGCTTTTTCCTGCTCTTAGCATGATAAAGAAGATTCAAAGAGAGAGAGATGCCAGCTCCTTTCATTCAGTCAGTAGCTTCAAACATTTCTGGTATATGAATAACGATGTTTTTCAATGGCAAAAATCAATTGTAAATGCACAAACAGTAATTTCTCCGCATTGCAAGGTGCAATTCTGAAATTTTTTGCTTTTTCCTGCTCCTCTTAGCATGATACAGAAGATTCAAAGAGAGTGAGATGCCAGCTCCTTTCATTCAGTCAGTAGCTTCAATCATTTCTGGACGTTTTTCAATGGCAAAAATCAATGAATATTGTAAATGCACAAACAGTAATTTCTCCGCATTGCAAGGTGCAATTCTGAAATTTTTTGCTTTTTCCTGCTCCTCTTAGCATGATAAAGAAGATTCAAAGAGAGTGAGATGCCAGCTCCTTTCATTCAGTCAGTAGCTTCAATCATTTCTGGACGTTTTTCAATGGCAAAAATCAATGAATATTGTAAATGCACAAACAGTAATTTCTCCGCATTGCAAGGTGCAATTCTGAAATTTTTTGCTTTTTCCTGCTCCTCTTAGCATGATAAAGAAGATTCAAAGAGAGTGAGATGCCAGCTCCTTTCATTCAGTCAGTAGCTTCAATCATTTCTGGACGTTTTTCAATGGCAAAAATCAATGAATATTGTAAATGCACAAACAGTAATTTCTCCGCATTGCAAGGTGCAATTCTTAAATTTTTTGCTTTTTCCTGCTCCTCTTAGCATGATAAAGAAGATTCAGAGAGTGAGATGCCAGCTCCTTTCATTCAGTCAGTAGCTTCAATCATTTCTGGATGTTTTTCAATGGCAAAAATCAATGAATATTGTAAATGCACAAACAGTAATTTCTCCGCATTGCAAGGTGCAATTCTGAAATTTTTTGCTTTTTCTTGCTCCTCATAGCATGATAAAGAAGATTCAAAGAGAGTGAGATGCCATCTCCTTTCATTCAGTCAGTAGCTTCAAACATTTCTGGACGTTTTTCAATGGCAAAAATCAATGAATATTGTAAATGCACAAACAGTAATTTCTCCGCATTGCAATGTGCAATTCTGAAATTTTTTGCTTTTTCCTGCTCCTCTTAGCATGATAAAGAAGATTCAAAGAGAGTGAGATGCCAGCTCCTTTCATTCAGTCAGTAGCTTCAAACATTTCTGGTATATGAATAACATGATGTTTTTCAATGGCAAAAATCAATGAATATTGTAAATGCACAAACAGTAATTTCTCCACATTGCAAGGTGCAATTCTGAAATTTTTTGCTTTTTCCTGCTCCTCTTAGCATGATAAAGAAGATTCAAAGAGAGTGAGATGCCAGCTCCTTTCATTCAGTCAGTAGCTTCAATCATTTCTGGACGTTTTTCAATGGCAAAAATCAATGAATATTGTAAATGCACAAACAGTAATTTCTCCGCATTGCAAGGTGCAATTCTGAAATTTTTTGCTTTTTCCTGCTCCTCTTAGCATGATAAAGAAGATTCAAAGAGAGTGAGATGCCAGCTCCTTTCATTCAGTCAGTAGCTTCAATCGTTTCTGGTATATGAATAACATGATGTTTTTCAATGGCAAAAATCAATGAATATTGTAAATGCACAAACAGTAATTTCTCCGCATTGCAAGGTGCAATTCTGAAATTTTTTGCTTTTTCCTGCTCCTCTTAGCATGATAAAGAAGATTCAAAGAGAGTGAGATGCCAGCTCCTTTCATTCAGTCAGTAGCTTCAAACATTTCTGGTATATGAATAACATGATGTTTTTCAATGGCAAAAATCAATGAATATTGTAAATGCACAAACAGTAATTTCTCCGCATTGCAAGGTGCAATTCTGAAATTTTTTGCTTTTTCCTGCTCCTCTTAGCATGATAAAGAAGATTCAAAGAGAGTGAGATGCCAGCTCCTTTCATTCAGTCAGTAGCTTCAATCATTTCTGGACGTTTTTCAATGGCAAAAATCAATGAATATTGTAAATGCACAAACAGTAATTTCTCCGCATTGCAAGGTGCAATTCTGAAATTTTTTGCTTTTTCCTGCTCTTAGCATGATAAAGAAGATTCAAAGAGAGAGAGATGCCAGCTCCTTTCATTCAGTCAGTAGCTTCAAACATTTCTGGTATATGAATAACGATGTTTTTCAATGGCAAAAATCAATTGTAAATGCACAAACAGTAATTTCTCCGCATTGCAAGGTGCAATTCTGAAATTTTTTGCTTTTTCCTGCTCCTCTTAGCATGATACAGAAGATTCAAAGAGAGTGAGATGCCAGCTCCTTTCATTCAGTCAGTAGCTTCAATCATTTCTGGACGTTTTTCAATGGCAAAAATCAATGAATATTGTAAATGCACAAACAGTAATTTCTCCGCATTGCAAGGTGCAATTCTGAAATTTTTTGCTTTTTCCTGCTCCTCTTAGCATGATAAAGAAGATTCAAAGAGAGTGAGATGCCAGCTCCTTTCATTCAGTCAGTAGCTTCAATCATTTCTGGACGTTTTTCAATGGCAAAAATCAATGAATATTGTAAATGCAAAAACAGTAATTTCTCCGCATTGCAAGGTGCAATTCTGAAATTTTTTGCTTTTTCCTGCTCCTCTTAGCATGATAAAGAAGATTCAAAGAGAGTGAGATGCCAGCTCCTTTCATTCAGTCAGTAGCTTCAATCATTTCTGGACGTTTTTCAATGGCAAAAATCAATGAATATTGTAAATGCACAAACAGTAATTTCTCCGCATTGCAAAGTGCAATTCTGAAATTTTTTGCTTTTTCCTGCTCCTCATAGCATGATAAAGAAGATTCAAAGAGAGTGAGATGCCAGCTCCTTTCATTCAGTCAGTAGCTTCAAACATTTCTGGACGTTTTTCAATGGCAAAAATCAATGAATATTGTAAATGCACAAACAGTAATTTCTCCGCATTGCAATGTGCAATTCTGAAATTTTTTGCTTTTTCCTGCTCCTCTTAGCATGATAAAGAAGATTCAAAGAGAGTGAGATGCCAGCTCCTTTCATTCAGTCAGTAGCTTCAAACATTTCTGGTATATGAATAACGTGATGTTTTTCAATGGCAAAAATCAATGAATATTGTAAATGCACAAACAGTAATTTCTCCGCATTGCAAGGTGCAATTCTGAAATTTTTTGCTTTTTCCTGCTCCTCTTAGCATGATAAAGAAGATTCAAAGAGAGTGAGATGCCAGCTCCTTTCATTCAGTCAGTAGCTTCAATCATTTCTGGACGTTTTTCAATGGCAAAAATCAATGAATATTGTAAATGCACAAACAGTAATTTCTCCGCATTGCAAGGTGCAATTCTGAAATTTTTTGCTTTTTCCTGCTCCTCTTAGCATGATAAAGAAGATTCAAAGAGAGTGAGATGCCAGCTCCTTTCATTCAGTCAGTAGCTTCAATCATTTCTGGTATATGAATAACATGATGTTTTTCAATGGCAAAAATCAATGAATATTGTAAATGCACAAACAGTAATTTCTCCACATTGCAAGGTGCAATTCTGAAATTTTTTGCTTTTTCCTGCTCCTCTTAGCATGATACAGAAGATTCAAAGAGAGTGAGATGCCAGCTCCTTTCATTCAGTCAGTAGCTTCAATCATTTCTGGACGTTTTTCAATGGCAAAAATCAATGAATATTGTAAATGCACAAACAGTAATTTCTCCGCATTGCAAGGTGCAATTCTGAAATTTTTTGCTTTTTCCTGCTCCTCTTAGCATGATAAAGAAGATTCAAAGAGAGTGAGATGCCAGCTCCTTTCATTCAGTCAGTAGCTTCAATCATTTCTGGACGTTTTTCAATGGCAAAAATCAATGAATATTGTAAATGCACAAACAGTAATTTCTCCGCATTGCAAAGTGCAATTCTGAAATTTTTTGCTTTTTCCTGCTCCTCATAGCATGATAAAGAAGATTCAAAGAGAGTGAGATGCCAGCTCCTTTCATTCAGTCAGTAGCTTCAAACATTTCTGGACGTTTTTCAATGGCAAAAATCAATGAATATTGTAAATGCACAAACAGTAATTTCTCCGCATTGCAATGTGCAATTCTGAAATTTTTTGCTTTTTCCTGCTCCTCTTAGCATGATAAAGAAGATTCAAAGAGAGTGAGATGCCAGCTCCTTTCATTCAGTCAGTAGCTTCAAACATTTCTGGTATATGAATAACATGATGTTTTTCAATGGCAAAAATCAATGAATATTGTAAATGCACAAACAGTAATTTCTCCGCATTGCAAGGTGCAATTCTGAAATTTTTTGCTTTTTCCTGCTCCTCTTAGCATGATAAAGAAGATTCAAAGAGAGTGAGATGCCAGCTCCTTTCATTCAGTCAGTAGCTTCAATCATTTCTGGACGTTTTTCAATTGCAAAAATCAATGAATATTGTAAATGCACAAACAGTAATTTCTCCGCATTGCAAGGTGCAATTCTGAAATTTTTTGCTTTTTCCTGCTCCTCTTAGCATGATAAAGAAGATTCAAAGAGAGTGAGATGCCAGCTCCTTTCATTCAGTCAGTAGCTTCAATCATTTCTGGACGTTTTTCAATGGCAAAAATCAATGAATATTGTAAATGCACAAACAGTAATTTCTCCGCATTGCAAGGTGCAATTCTGAAATTTTATGCTTTTTCCTGCTCCTCTTAGCATGATAAAGAAGATTCAAAGAGAGTGAGATGCCAGCTCCTTTCATTCAGTCAGTAGCTTCAATCATTTCTGGACGTTTTTCAATGGCAAAAATCAATGAATATTGTAAATGCACAAACAGTAATTTCTCCGCATTGCAAAGTGCAATTCTGAAATTTTTTGCTTTTTCCTGCTCCTCATAGCATGATAAAGAAGATTCAAAGAGAGTGAGATGCCAGCTCCTTTCATTCAGTCAGTAGCTTCAAACATTTCTGGACGTTTTTCAATGGCAAAAATCAATGAATATTGTAAATGCACAAACAGTAATTTCTCCGCATTGCAATGTGCAATTCTGAAATTTTTTGCTTTTTCCTGCTCCTCTTAGCATGATAAAGAAGATTCAAAGAGAGTGAGATGCCAGCTCCTTTCATTCAGTCAGTAGCTTCAAACATTTCTGGTATATGAATAACATGATGTTTTTCAATGGCAAAAATCAATGAATATTGTAAATGCACAAACAGTAATTTCTCCGCATTGCAAGGTGCAATTCTGAAATTTTTTGCTTTTTCCTGCTCCTCTTAGCATGATAAAGAAGATTCAAAGAGAGTGAGATGCCAGCTCCTTTCATTCAGTCAGTAGCTTCAATCATTTCTGGACGTTTTTTCAATGGCAAAAATCAATGAATATTGTAAATGCACAAACAGTAATTTCTCCGCATTGCAAGGTGCAATTCTGAAATTTTTTGCTTTTTCCTGCTCTTAGCATGATAAAGAAGATTCAAAGAGAGAGAGATGCCAGCTCCTTTCATTCAGTCAGTAGCTTCAAACATTTCTGGTATATGAATAACGATGTTTTTCAATGGCAAAAATCAATTGTAAATGCACAAACAGTAATTTCTCCGCATTGCAAGGTGCAATTCTGAAATTTTTTGCTTTTTCCTGCTCCTCTTAGCATGATACAGAAGATTCAAAGAGAGTGAGATGCCAGCTCCTTTCATTCAGTCAGTAGCTTCAATCATTTCTGGACGTTTTTCAATGGCAAAAATCAATGAATATTGTAAATGCACAAACAGTAATTTCTCCGCATTGCAAGGTGCAATTCTGAAATTTTTTGCTTTTTCCTGCTCCTCTTAGCATGATAAAGAAGATTCAAAGAGAGTGAGATGCCAGCTCCTTTCATTCAGTCAGTAGCTTCAATCATTTCTGGACGTTTTTCAATGGCAAAAATCAATGAATATTGTAAATGCACAAACAGTAATTTCTCCGCATTGCAAGGTGCAATTCTGAAATTTTTTGCTTTTTCCTGCTCCTCTTAGCATGATAAAGAAGATTCAAAGAGAGTGAGATGCCAGCTCCTTTCATTCAGTCAGTAGCTTCAATCATTTCTGGACGTTTTTCAATGGCAAAAATCAATGAATATTGTAAATGCACAAACAGTAATTTCTCCGCATTGCAAGGTGCAATTCTTAAATTTTTTGCTTTTTCCTGCTCCTCTTAGCATGATAAAGAAGATTCAGAGAGTGAGATGCCAGCTCCTTTCATTCAGTCAGTAGCTTCAATCATTTCTGGATGTTTTTCAATGGCAAAAATCAATGAATATTGTAAATGCACAAACAGTAATTTCTCCGCATTGCAAGGTGCAATTCTGAAATTTTTTGCTTTTTCCTGCTCCTCATAGCATGATAAAGAAGATTCAAAGAGAGTGAGATGCCATCTCCTTTCATTCAGTCAGTAGCTTCAAACATTTCTGGACGTTTTTCAATGGCAAAAATCAATGAATATTGTAAATGCACAAACAGTAATTTCTCCGCATTGCAATGTGCAATTCTGAAATTTTTTGCTTTTTCCTGCTCCTCTTAGCATGATAAAGAAGATTCAAAGAGAGTGAGATGCCAGCTCCTTTCATTCAGTCAGTAGCTTCAAACATTTCTGGTATATGAATAACATGATGTTTTTCAATGGCAAAAATCAATGAATATTGTAAATGCACAAACAGTAATTTCTCCACATTGCAAGGTGCAATTCTGAAATTTTTTGCTTTTTCCTGCTCCTCTTAGCATGATAAAGAAGATTCAAAGAGAGTGAGATGCCAGCTCCTTTCATTCAGTCAGTAGCTTCAATCATTTCTGGACGTTTTTCAATGGCAAAAATCAATGAATATTGTAAATGCACAAACAGTAATTTCTCCGCATTGCAAGGTGCAATTCTGAAATTTTTTGCTTTTTCCTGCTCCTCTTAGCATGATAAAGAAGATTCAAAGAGAGTGAGATGCCAGCTCCTTTCATTCAGTCAGTAGCTTCAATCGTTTCTGGTATATGAATAACATGATGTTTTTCAATGGCAAAAATCAATGAATATTGTAAATGCACAAACAGTAATTTCTCCGCATTGCAAGGTGCAATTCTGAAATTTTTTGCTTTTTCCTGCTCCTCTTAGCATGATAAAGAAGATTCAAAGAGAGTGAGATGCCAGCTCCTTTCATTCAGTCAGTAGCTTCAAACATTTCTGGTATATGAATAACATGATGTTTTTCAATGGCAAAAATCAATGAATATTGTAAATGCACAAACAGTAATTTCTCCGCATTGCAAGGTGCAATTCTGAAATTTTTTGCTTTTTCCTGCTCCTCTTAGCATGATAAAGAAGATTCAAAGAGAGTGAGATGCCAGCTCCTTTCATTCAGTCAGTAGCTTCAATCATTTCTGGACGTTTTTCAATGGCAAAAATCAATGAATATTGTAAATGCACAAACAGTAATTTCTCCGCATTGCAAGGTGCAATTCTGAAATTTTTTGCTTTTTCCTGCTCTTAGCATGATAAAGAAGATTCAAAGAGAGAGAGATGCCAGCTCCTTTCATTCAGTCAGTAGCTTCAAACATTTCTGGTATATGAATAACGATGTTTTTCAATGGCAAAAATCAATTGTAAATGCACAAACAGTAATTTCTCCGCATTGCAAGGTGCAATTCTGAAATTTTTTGCTTTTTCCTGCTCCTCTTAGCATGATACAGAAGATTCAAAGAGAGTGAGATGCCAGCTCCTTTCATTCAGTCAGTAGCTTCAATCATTTCTGGACGTTTTTCAATGGCAAAAATCAATGAATATTGTAAATGCACAAACAGTAATTTCTCCGCATTGCAAGGTGCAATTCTGAAATTTTTTGCTTTTTCCTGCTCCTCTTAGCATGATAAAGAAGATTCAAAGAGAGTGAGATGCCAGCTCCTTTCATTCAGTCAGTAGCTTCAATCATTTCTGGACGTTTTTCAATGGCAAAAATCAATGAATATTGTAAATGCACAAACAGTAATTTCTCCGCATTGCAAGGTGCAATTCTGAAATTTTTTGCTTTTTCCTGCTCCTCTTAGCATGATAAAGAAGATTCAAAGAGAGTGAGATGCCAGCTCCTTTCATTCAGTCAGTAGCTTCAATCATTTCTGGACGTTTTTCAATGGCAAAAATCAATGAATATTGTAAATGCACAAACAGTAATTTCTCCGCATTGCAAAGTGCAATTCTGAAATTTTTTGCTTTTTCCTGCTCCTCATAGCATGATAAAGAAGATTCAAAGAGAGTGAGATGCCAGCTCCTTTCATTCAGTCAGTAGCTTCAAACATTTCTGGACGTTTTTCAATGGCAAAAATCAATGAATATTGTAAATGCACAAACAGTAATTTCTCCGCATTGCAATGTGCAATTCTGAAATTTTTTGCTTTTTCCTGCTCCTCTTAGCATGATAAAGAAGATTCAAAGAGAGTGAGATGCCAGCTCCTTTCATTCAGTCAGTAGCTTCAAACATTTCTGGTATATGAATAACGTGATGTTTTTCAATGGCAAAAATCAATGAATATTGTAAATGCACAAACAGTAATTTCTCCGCATTGCAAGGTGCAATTCTGAAATTTTTTGCTTTTTCCTGCTCCTCTTAGCATGATAAAGAAGATTCAAAGAGAGTGAGATGCCAGCTCCTTTCATTCAGTCAGTAGCTTCAATCATTTCTGGACGTTTTTCAATGGCAAAAATCAATGAATATTGTAAATGCACAAACAGTAATTTCTCCGCATTGCAAGGTGCAATTCTGAAATTTTTTGCTTTTTCCTGCTCCTCTTAGCATGATAAAGAAGATTCAAAGAGAGTGAGATGCCAGCTCCTTTCATTCAGTCAGTAGCTTCAATCATTTCTGGTATATGAATAACATGATGTTTTTCAATGGCAAAAATCAATGAATATTGTAAATGCACAAACAGTAATTTCTCCACATTGCAAGGTGCAATTCTGAAATTTTTTGCTTTTTCCTGCTTCTCTTAGCATGATAAAGAAGATTCAAAGAGAGTGAGATGCCAGCTCCTTTCATTCAGTCAGTAGCTTCAATCATTTCTGGACGTTTTTCAATGGCAAAAATCAATGAATATTGTAAATGCACAAACAGTAATTTCTCCGCATTGCAAGGTGCAATTCTGAAATTTTTTGCTTTTTCCTGCTCCTCTTAGCATGATAAAGAAGATTCAAAGAGAGTGAGATGCCAGCTCCTTTCATTCAGTCAGTAGCTTCAAACATTTCTGGTATATGAATAACGTGATGTTTTTCAATGGCAAAAATCAATGAATATTGTAAATGCACAAACAGTAATTTCTCCGCATTGCAAGGTGCAATTCTGAAATTTTTTGCTTTTTCCTGCTCCTCTTAGCATGATAAAGAAGATTCAAAGAGAGTGAGATGCCAGCTCCTTTCATTCAGTCAGTAGCTTCAATCATTTCTGGACGTTTTTCAATGGCAAAAATCAATGAATATTGTAAATGCACAAACAGTAATTTCTCCGCATTGCAAGGTGCAATTCTGAAATTTTTTGCTTTTTCCTGCTCCTCTTAGCATGATAAAGAAGATTCAAAGAGAGTGAGATGCCAGCTCCTTTCATTCAGTCAGTAGCTTCAATCATTTCTGGTATATGAATAACATGATGTTTTTCAATGGCAAAAATCAATGAATATTGTAAATGCACAAACAGTAATTTCTCCACATTGCAAGGTGCAATTCTGAAATTTTTTGCTTTTTCCTGCTTCTCTTAGCATGATAAAGAAGATTCAAAGAGAGTGAGATGCCAGCTCCTTTCATTCAGTCAGTAGCTTCAATCATTTCTGGACGTTTTTCAATGGCAAAAATCAATGAATATTGTAAATGCACAAACAGTAATTTCTCCGCATTGCAAGGTGCAATTCTGAAATTTTTTGCTTTTTCCTGCTCCTCTTAGCATGATAAAGAAGATTCAAAGAGAGTGAGATGCCAGCTCCTTTCATTCAGTCAGTAGCTTCAATCATTTCTGGTATATGAATAACATGATGTTTTTCAATGGCAAAAATCAATGAATATTGTAAATGCACAAACAGTAATTTCTCCGCATTGCAAGGTGCAATTGTGAAATTTTTTGCTTTTTCCTGCTCCTCTTAGCATGATAAAGAAGATTCAAAGAGAGTGAGATGCCAGCTCCTTTCATTCAGTCAGTAGCTTCAATCATTTCTGGACCTTTTTCAATGGCAAAAATCAATGAATATTGTAAATGCACAAACAGTAATTTCTCCGCATTGCAAGGTGTAATTCTGAAATTTTTTGCTTTTTCCTGCTCCTCTTAGCATAATAAAGAAGATTCAAAGAGAGTGAGATGCCAGCTCCTTTCATTCAGTCAGTAGCTTCAATCATTTCTGGTATATGAATAACATGATGTTTTTCAATGGCAAAAATCAATGAATATTGTAAATGCACAAACAGTAATTTCTCCGCATTGCAAGGTGCAATTCTGAAATTTTTTGCTTTTTCCTGCTCCTCTTAGCATGATAAAGAAGATTCAAAGAGAGTGAGATGCCAGCTCCTTTCATTCAGTCAGTAGCTTCAAACATTTCTGGTATATGAATAACATGATGTTTTTCAATGGCAAAATTCAATGAATATTGTAAATGCACAAACAGTAATTTCTCCGCATTGCAAGGTGCAATTCTGAAATTTTTTGCTTTTTCCTGCTCCTCTTAGCATGATAAAGAAGATTCAAAGAGAGTGAGATGCCAGCTCCTTTCATTCAGTCAGTAGCTTCAATCATTTCTGGACGTTTTTCAATGGCAAAAATCAATGAATATTGTAAATGCACAAACAGTAATTTCTCCGCATTGCAAGGTGCAATTCTGAAATTTTTTGCTTTTTCCTGCTCCTCTTAGCATGATAAAGAAGATTCAAAGAGAGTGAGATGCCAGCTCCTTTCATTTAGTCAGTAGCTTCAATCATTTCTGGTATATGAATAACATGATGTTTTTCAATGGCAAAAATCAATGAATATTGTAAATGCACAAACAGTAATTTCTCCGCATTGCAAGGTGCAATTCTGAAATTTTTTGCTTTTTCCTGCTCCTCTTAGCATGATAAAGAAGATTCAAAGAGAGTGAGATGCCAGCTCCTTTCATTCAGTCAGTAGCTTCAATCATTTCTGGACGTTTTTCAATGGCAAAAATCAATGAATATTGTAAATGCACAAACAGTAATTTCTCCGCATTGCAAGGTGCAATTCTGAAATTTTTGGCTTTTTCCTGCTCTTAGCATGATAAAGAAGATTCAAAGAGAGAGAGATGCCAGCTCCTTTCATTCAGTCAGTAGCTTCAAACATTTCTGGTATATGAATAACATGATGTTTTTCAATGGCAAAAATCAATGAATATTGTAAATGCACAAACAGTAATTTCTCCGCATTGCAAGGTGCAATTCTGAAATTTTTTGCTTTTTCCTGCTCCTCTTAGCATGATAAAGAAGATTCAAAGAGAGTGAGATGCCAGCTCCTTTCATTCAGTCAGTAGCTTCAATCATTTCTGGACGTTTTTCAATGGCAAAAATCAATGAATATTGTAAATGCACAAACAGTAATTTCTCCGCATTGCAAGGTGCAATTCTGAAATTTTTTGCTTTTTCCTGCTCCTCTTAGCATGATAAAGAAGATTCAAAGAGAGTGAGATGCCAGCTCCTTTCATTCAGTCAGTAGCTTCAATCATTTCTGGACGTTTTTCAATGGCAAAAATCAATGAATATTGTAAATGCACAAACAGTAATTTCTCCGCATTGCAAGGTGCAATTCTGAAATTTTTTGCTTTTTCCTGCTCCTCTTAGCATGATAAAGAAGATTCAAAGAGAGTGAGATGCCAGCTCCTTTCATTCAGTCAGTAGCTTCAATCATTTCTGGTATATGAATAACATGATGTTTTTCAATGGCAAAAATCAATGAATATTGTAAATGCACAAACAGTAATTTCTCCACATTGCAAGGTGCAATTCTGAAATTTTTTGCTTTTTCCTGCTTCTCTTAGCATGATAAAGAAGATTCAAAGAGAGTGAGATGCCAGCTCCTTTCATTCAGTCAGTAGCTTCAATCATTTCTGGACGTTTTTCAATGGCAAAAATCAATGAATATTGTAAATGCACAAACAGTAATTTCTCCGCATTGCAAGGTGCAATTCTGAAATTTTTTGCTTTTTCCTGCTCCTCTTAGCATGATAAAGAAGATTCAAAGAGAGTGAGATGCCAGCTCCTTTCATTCAGTCAGTAGCTTCAATCATTTCTGGTATATGAATAACATGATGTTTTTCAATGGCAAAAATCAATGAATATTGTAAATGCACAAACAGTAATTTCTCCGCATTGCAAGGTGCAATTGTGAAATTTTTTGCTTTTTCCTGCTCCTCTTAGCATGATAAAGAAGATTCAAAGAGAGTGAGATGCCAGCTCCTTTCATTCAGTCAGTAGCTTCAATCATTTCTGGACCTTTTTCAATGGCAAAAATCAATGAATATTGTAAATGCACAAACAGTAATTTCTCCGCATTGCAAGGTGTAATTCTGAAATTTTTTGCTTTTTCCTGCTCCTCTTAGCATAATAAAGAAGATTCAAAGAGAGTGAGATGCCAGCTCCTTTCATTCAGTCAGTAGCTTCAATCATTTCTGGTATATGAATAACATGATGTTTTTCAATGGCAAAAATCAATGAATATTGTAAATGCACAAACAGTAATTTCTCCGCATTGCAAGGTGCAATTCTGAAATTTTTTGCTTTTTCCTGCTCCTCTTAGCATGATAAAGAAGATTCAAAGAGAGTGAGATGCCAGCTCCTTTCATTCAGTCAGTAGCTTCAAACATTTCTGGTATATGAATAACATGATGTTTTTCAATGGCAAAATTCAATGAATATTGTAAATGCACAAACAGTAATTTCTCCGCATTGCAAGGTGCAATTCTGAAATTTTTTGCTTTTTCCTGCTCCTCTTAGCATGATAAAGAAGATTCAAAGAGAGTGAGATGCCAGCTCCTTTCATTCAGTCAGTAGCTTCAATCATTTCTGGACGTTTTTCAATGGCAAAAATCAATGAATATTGTAAATGCACAAACAGTAATTTCTCCGCATTGCAAGGTGCAATTCTGAAATTTTTTGCTTTTTCCTGCTCCTCTTAGCATGATAAAGAAGATTCAAAGAGAGTGAGATGCCAGCTCCTTTCATTTAGTCAGTAGCTTCAATCATTTCTGGTATATGAATAACATGATGTTTTTCAATGGCAAAAATCAATGAATATTGTAAATGCACAAACAGTAATTTCTCCGCATTGCAAGGTGCAATTCTGAAATTTTTTGCTTTTTCCTGCTCCTCTTAGCATGATAAAGAAGATTCAAAGAGAGTGAGATGCCAGCTCCTTTCATTCAGTCAGTAGCTTCAATCATTTCTGGACGTTTTTCAATGGCAAAAATCAATGAATATTGTAAATGCACAAACAGTAATTTCTCCGCATTGCAAGGTGCAATTCTGAAATTTTTGGCTTTTTCCTGCTCTTAGCATGATAAAGAAGATTCAAAGAGAGAGAGATGCCAGCTCCTTTCATTCAGTCAGTAGCTTCAAACATTTCTGGTATATGAATAACATGATGTTTTTCAATGGCAAAAATCAATGAATATTGTAAATGCACAAACAGTAATTTCTCCGCATTGCAAGGTGCAATTCTGAAATTTTTTGCTTTTTCCTGCTCCTCTTAGCATGATAAAGAAGATTCAAAGAGAGTGAGATGCCAGCTCCTTTCATTCAGTCAGTAGCTTCAATCATTTCTGGACGTTTTTCAATGGCAAAAATCAATGAATATTGTAAATGCACAAACAGTAATTTCTCCGCATTGCAAGGTGCAATTCTGAAATTTTTTGCTTTTTCCTGCTCCTCTTAGCATGATAAAGAAGATTCAAAGAGAGTGAGATGCCAGCTCCTTTCATTCAGTCAGTAGCTTCAATCATTTCTGGACGTTTTTCAATGGCAAAAATCAATGAATATTGTAAATGCACAAACAGTAATTTCTCCGCATTGCAAGGTGCAATTCTGAAATTTTTTGCTTTTTCCTGCTCCTCTTAGCATGATAAAGAAGATTCAAAGAGAGTGAGATGCCAGCTCCTTTCATTCAGTCAGTAGCTTCAATCATTTCTGGACGTTTTTCAATGGCAAAAATCAATGAATATTGTAAATGCACAAACAGTAATTTCTCCGCATTGCAAGGTGCAATTCTGAAATTTTTTGCTTTTTCCTGCTCCTCATAGCATGATAAAGAAGATTCAAAGAGAGTGAGATGCCATCTCCTTTCATTCAGTCAGTAGCTTCAAACATTTCTGGACGTTTTTCAATGGCAAAAATCAATGAATATTGTAAATGCACAAACAGTAATTTCTCCGCATTGCAATGTGCAATTCTGAAATTTTTTGCTTTTTCCTGCTCCTCTTAGCATGATAAAGAAGATTCAAAGAGAGTGAGATGCCAGCTCCTTTCATTCAGTCAGTAGCTTCAAACATTTCTGGTATATGAATAACATGATGTTTTTCAATGGCAAAAATCAATGAATATTGTAAATGCACAAACAGTAATTTCTCCACATTGCAAGGTGCAATTCTGAAATTTTTTGCTTTTTCCTGCTCCTCTTAGCATGATAAAGAAGATTCAAAGAGAGTGAGATGCCAGCTCCTTTCATTCAGTCAGTAGCTTCAATCATTTCTGGACGTTTTTCAATGGCAAAAATCAATGAATATTGTAAATGCACAAACAGTAATTTCTCCGCATTGCAAGGTGCAATTCTGAAATTTTTTGCTTTTTCCTGCTCCTCTTAGCATGATAAAGAAGATTCAAAGAGAGTGAGATGCCAGCTCCTTTCATTCAGTCAGTAGCTTCAATCGTTTCTGGTATATGAATAACATGATGTTTTTCAATGGCAAAAATCAATGAATATTGTAAATGCACACACAGTAATTTCTCCGCATTGCAAGGTGCAATTCTGAAATTTTTTGCTTTTCCCTGCTCCTCTTAGCATGATAAAGAAGATTCAAAGAGCGTGAGATGCCAGCTCCTTTCATTCAGTCAGTAGCTTCAATCATTTCTGGTATATGAATAACATGATGTTTTTCAATGGCAAAAATCAATGAATATTGTAAATGCACAAACAGTAATTTCTCCGCATTGCAAGGTGCAATTCTGAAATTTTTTGCTTTTTCCTGCTCCTCTTAGCATGATAAAGAAGATTCAAAGAGAGTGAGATGCCAGCTCCTTTCATTCAGTCAGTAGCTTCAAACATTTCTGGTATATGAATAACATGATGTTTTTCAATGGCAAAAATCAATGAATATTGTAAATGCACAAACAGTAATTTCTCCGCATTGCAAGGTGCAATTCTGAAATTTTTTGCTTTTTCCTGCTCCTCTTAGCATGATAAAGAAGATTCAAAGAGAGTGAGATGCCAGCTCCTTTCATTCAGTCAGTAGCTTCAAACATTTCTGGTATATGAATAACGATGTTTTTCAATGGCAAAAATCAATTGTAAATGCACAAACAGTAATTTCTCCGCATTGCAAGGTGCAATTCTGAAATTTTTTGCTTTTTCCTGCTCCTCTTAGCATGATACAGAAGATTCAAAGAGAGTGAGATGCCAGCTCCTTTCATTCAGTCAGTAGCTTCAATCATTTCTGGACGTTTTTCAATGGCAAAAATCAATGAATATTGTAAATGCACAAACAGTAATTTCTCCGCATTGCAAGGTGCAATTCTGAAATTTTTTGCTTTTTCCTGCTCCTCTTAGCATGATAAAGAAGATTCAAAGAGAGTGAGATGCCAGCTCCTTTCATTCAGTCAGTAGCTTCAATCATTTCTGGACGTTTTTCAATGGCAAAAATCAATGAATATTGTAAATGCACAAACAGTAATTTCTCCGCATTGCAAGGTGCAATTCTGAAATTTTTTGCTTTTTCCTGCTCCTCTTAGCATGATAAAGAAGATTCAAAGAGAGTGAGATGCCAGCTCCTTTCATTCAGTCAGTAGCTTCAATCATATCTGGACGTTTTTCAATGGCAAAAATCAATGAATATTGTAAATGCACAAACAGTAATTTCTCCGCATTGCAAGGTGCAATTCTGAAATTTTTTGCTTTTTCCTGCTCCTCATAGCATGATAAAGAAGATTCAAAGAGAGTGAGATGCCATCTCCTTTCATTCAGTCAGTAGCTTCAAACATTTCTGGACGTTTTTCAATGGCAAAAATCAATGAATATTGTAAATGCACAAACAGTAATTTCTCCGCATTGCAATGTGCAATTCTGAAATTTTTTGCTTTTTCCTGCTCCTCTTAGCATGATAAAGAAGATTCAAAGAGAGTGAGATGCCAGCTCCTTTCATTCAGTCAGTAGCTTCAAACATTTCTGGTATATGAATAACATGATGTTTTTCAATGGCAAAAATCAATGAATATTGTAAATGCACAAACAGTAATTTCTCCACATTGCAAGGTGCAATTCTGAAATTTTTTGCTTTTTCCTGCTCCTCTTAGCATGATAAAGAAGATTCAAAGAGAGTGAGATGCCAGCTCCTTTCATTCAGTCAGTAGCTTCAATCATTTCTGGACGTTTTTCAATGGCAAAAATGAATGAATATTGTAAATGCACAAACAGTAATTTCTCCGCATTGCAAGGTGCAATTCTGAAATTTTTTGCTTTTTCCTGCTCTTCTTAGCATGATAAAGAAGATTCAAAGAGAGTGAGATGCCAGCTCCTTTCATTCAGTCAGTAGCTTCAATCGTTTCTGGTATATGAATAACATGATGTTTTTCAATGGCAAAAATCAATGAATATTGTAAATGCACAAACAGTAATTTCTCCGCATTGCAAGGTGCAATTCTGAAATTTTTTGCTTTTCCCTGCTCCTCTTAGCATGATAAAGAAGATTCAAAGAGCGTGAGATGCCAGCTCCTTTCATTCAGTCAGTAGCTTCAATCATTTCTGGTATATGAATAACATGATGTTTTTCAATGGCAAAAATCAATGAATATTGTAAATGCACAAACAGTAATTTCTCCGCATTGCAAGGTGCAATTCTGAAATTTTTTGCTTTTTCCTGCTCCTCTTAGCATGATAAAGAAGATTCAAAGAGAGTGAGATGCCAGCTCCTTTCATTCAGTCAGTAGCTTCAAACATTTCTGGTATATGAATAACATGATGTTTTTCAATGGCAAAAATCAATGAATATTGTAAATGCACAAACAGTAATTTCTCCGCATTGCAAGGTGCAATTCTGAAATTTTTTGCTTTTTCCTGCTCCTCTTAGCATGATAAAGAAGATTCAAAGAGAGTGAGATGCCAGCTCCTTTCATTCAGTCAGTAGCTTCAAACATTTCTGGTATATGAATAACGATGTTTTTCAATGGCAAAAATCAATTGTAAATGCACAAACAGTAATTTCTCCGCATTGCAAGGTGCAATTCTGAAATTTTTTGCTTTTTCCTGCTCCTCTTAGCATGATACAGAAGATTCAAAGAGAGTGAGATGCCAGCTCCTTTCATTCAGTCAGTAGCTTCAATCATTTCTGGACGTTTTTCAATGGCAAAAATCAATGAATATTGTAAATGCACAAACAGTAATTTCTCCGCATTGCAAGGTGCAATTCTGAAATTTTTTGCTTTTTCCTGCTCCTCTTAGCATGATAAAGAAGATTCAAAGAGAGTGAGATGCCAGCTCCTTTCATTCAGTCAGTAGCTTCAATCATTTCTGGACGTTTTTCAATGGCAAAAATCAATGAATATTGTAAATGCACAAACAGTAATTTCTCCGCATTGCAAGGTGCAATTCTGAAATTTTTTGCTTTTTCCTGCTCCTCTTAGCATGATAAAGAAGATTCAAAGAGAGTGAGATGCCAGCTCCTTTCATTCAGTCAGTAGCTTCAATCATTTCTGGACGTTTTTCAATGGCAAAATTCAATGAATATTGTAAATGCACAAACAGTAATTTCTCCGCATTGCAAGGTGCAATTCTGAAATTTTTTGCTTTTTCCTGCTCCTCATAGCATGATAAAGAAGATTCAAAGAGAGTGAGATGCCAGCTCCTTTCATTCAGTCAGTAGCTTCAAACATTTCTGGACGTTTTTCAATGGCAAAAATCAATGAATATTGTAAATGCACAAACAGTAATTTCTCCGCATTGCAATGTGCAATTCTGAAATTTTTTGCTTTTTCCTGCTCCTCTTAGCATGATAAAGAAGATTCAAAGAGAGTGAGATGCCAGCTCCTTTCATTCAGTCAGTAGCTTCAAACATTTCTGGTATATGAATAACATGATGTTTTTCAATGGCAAAAATCAATGAATATTGTAAATGCACAAACAGTAATTTCTCCGCATTGCAAGGTGCAATTCTGAAATTTTTTGCTTTTTCCTGCTCCTCTTAGCATGATAAAGAAGATTCAAAGAGAGTGAGATGCCAGCTCCTTTCATTCAGTCAGTAGCTTCAAACATTTCTGGTATATGAATAACATGATGTTTTTCAATGGCAAAAATCAATGAATATTGTAAATGCACAAACAGTAATTTCTCCGCATTGCAAGGTGCAATTCTGAAATTTTTTGCTTTTTCCTGCTCCTCTTAGCATGATAAAGAAGATTCAAAGAGAGTGAGATGCCAGCTCCTTTCATTCAGTCAGTAGCTTCAAACATTTCTGGTATATGAATAACGATGTTTTTCAATGGCAAAAATCAATTGTAAATGCACAAACAGTAATTTCTCCGCATTGCAAGGTGCAATTCTGAAATGTTTTGCTTTTTCCTGCTCCTCTTAGCATGATACAGAAGATTCAAAGAGAGTGAGATGCCAGCTCCTTTCATTCAGTCAGTAGCTTCAATCATTTCTGGACGTTTTTCAATGGCAAAAATCAATGAATATTGTAAATGCACAAACAGTAATTTCTCCGCATTGCAAGGTGCAATTCTGAAATTTTTTGCTTTTTCCTGCTCCTCTTAGCATGATAAAGAAGATTCAAAGAGAGTGAGATGCCAGCTCCTTTCATTCAGTCAGTAGCTTCAATCATTTCTGGACGTTTTTCAATGGCAAAAATCAATGAATATTGTAAATGCACAAACAGTAATTTCTCCGCATTGCAAGGTGCAATTCTGAAATTTTTTGCTTTTTCCTGCTCCTCTTAGCATGATAAAGAAGATTCAAAGAGAGTGAGATGCCAGCTCCTTTCATTCAGTCAGTAGCTTCAATCATTTCTGGACGTTTTTCAATGGCAAAAATCAATGAATATTGTAAATGCACAAACAGTAATTTCTCCGCATTGCAAAGTGCAATTCTGAAATTTTTTGCTTTTTCCTGCTCCTCATAGCATGATAAAGAAGATTCAAAGAGAGTGAGATGCCAGCTCCTTTCATTCAGTCAGTAGCTTCAAACATTTCTGGACGTTTTTCAATGGCAAAAATCAATGAATATTGTAAATGCACAAACAGTAATTTCTCCGCATTGCAATGTGCAATTCTGAAATTTTTTGCTTTTTCCTGCTCCTCTTAGCATGATAAAGAAGATTCAAAGAGAGTGAGATGCCAGCTCCTTTCATTCAGTCAGTAGCTTCAAACATTTCTGGTATATGAATAACATGATGTTTTTCAATGGCAAAAATCAATGAATATTGTAAATGCACAAACAGTAATTTCTCCGCATTGCAAGGTGCAATTCTGAAATTTTTTGCTTTTTCCTGCTCCTCTTAGCATGATAAAGAAGATTCAAAGAGAGTGAGATGCCAGCTCCTTTCATTCAGTCAGTAGCTTCAATCATTTCTGGACGTTTTTCAATGGCAAAAATCAATGAATATTGTAAATGCACAAACAGTAATTTCTCCGCATTGCAAGGTGCAATTCTGAAATTTTTTGCTTTTTCCTGCTCCTCTTAGCATGATAAAGAAGATTCAAAGAGAGTGAGATGCCAGCTCCTTTCATTCAGTCAGTAGCTTCAATCATTTCTGGTATATGAATAACATGATGTTTCTCAATGGCAAAAATCAATGAATATTGTAAATGCACAAACAGTAATTTCTCCGCATTGCAAGGTGCAATTCTGAAATTTTTTGCTTTTTCCTGCTTCTCTTAGCATGATAAAGAAGATTCAAAGAGAGTGAGATGCCAGCTCCTTTCATTCAGTCAGTAGCTTCAATCATTTCTGGACGTTTTTCAATTTCAAAAATCAATGAATATTGTAAATGCACAAACAGTAATTTCTCCGCATTGCAAGGTGCAATTCTGAAATTTTTTGCTTTTTCCTGCTCCTCTTAGCATGATAAAGAAGATTCAAAGAGAGTGAGATGCCAGCTCCTTTCATTCAGTCAGTAGCTTCAAACATTTCTGGTATATGAATAACATGATGTTTTTCAATGGCAAAAATCAATGAATATTGTAAATGCACAAACAGTAATTTCTCCGCATTGCAAGGTGCAATTCTGAAATTTTTTGCTTTTTCCTGCGCCTCTTAGCATGATAAAGAAGATTCAAAGAGAGTGAGATGCCAGCTCCTTTCATTCAGTCAGTAGCTTCAAACATTTCTGGTATATGAATAACATGATGTTTTTCAATGGCAAAAATCAATGAATATTGTAAATGCACAAACAGTAATTTCTCCGCATTGCAAGGTGCAATTCTGAAATTTTTTGCTTTTTCCTGCTCCTCTTAGCATGATAAAGAAGATTCAAAGAGAATGAGATGCCAGCTCCTTTCATTCAGTCAGTAGCTTCAAACATTTCTGGTATATGAATAACATGATGTTTTTCAATGGCAAAAATCCATGAATATTGTAAATGCACAAACAGTAATTTCTCCGCATTGCAAGGTGCAATTCTGAAATTTTTTGCTTTTTCCTGCTCCTCTTAGCATGATAAAGAAGATTCAAAGAGAGTGAGATGCCAGCTCCTTTCATTCAGTCAGTAGCTTCAATCATTTCTGGACGTTTTTCAATGGCAAAAATCAATGAATATTGTAAATGCACAAACAGTAATTTCTCCGCATTGCAAGGTGCAATTCTGAAATTTTTTGCTTTTTCCTGCTCCTCTTAGCATGATAAAGAAGATTCAAAGAGAGTGAGATGCCAGCTCCTTTCATTCAGTCAGTAGCTTCAAACATTTCTGGTATATGAATAACATGATGTTTTTCAATGGCAAAAATCAATGAATATTGTAAATGCACAAACAGTAATTTCTCAGCATTGCAAGGTGCAATTCGGAAATTTTTTGCTTTTTCCTGCTCCTCTTAGCATGATAAAGAAGATTCAAAGAGAGTGAGATGCCAGCTCCTTTCATTCAGTCAGTAGCTTCAATCATTTCTGGACGTTTTTCAATGGCAAAAATCAATGAATATTGTAAATGCACAAACAGTAATTTCTCCGCATTGCAAGGTGCAATTCTGAAATTTTTTGCTTTTTCCTGCTCCTCTTAGCATGATAAAGAAGATTCAAAGAGAGTGAGATGCCAGCTCCTTTCATTCAGTCAGTAGCTTCAAACATTTCTGGTATATGAATAACGATGTTTTTCAATGGCAAAAATCAATGAGTATTGTAAATGCACAAACAGTAATTTCTCCGCATTGCAAGGTGCAATTCTGAAATTTTTTGCTTTTTCCTGCTCCTCTTAGCATGATAAAGAAGATTCAAAGAGAGTGAGATGCCAGCTCCTTTCATTCAGTCAGTAGCTTCAATCATTTCTGGACGTTTTTCAATGGCAAAAATCAATGAATATTGTAAATGCACAAACAGTAATTTCTCCGCATTGCAAGGTGCAATTCTGAAATTTTTTGCTTTTTCCTGCTCCTCTTAGCATGATAAAGAAGATTCAAAGAGAGTGAGATGCCAGCTCCTTTCATTTAGTCAGTAGCTTCAATCATTTCTGGACGTTTTTCAATGGCAAAAATAAATGAATATTGTAAATGCACAAACAGTAATTTCTCCGCATAGCAAGGTGCAATTCTGAAATTTTTTGCTTTTTCCTGCTCCTCTTAGCATGATAAAGAAGATTCAAAGAGAGTGAGATGCCAGCTCCTTTCATTCAGTCAGTAGCTTCAATCATTTCTGGACGTTTTTCAATGGCAAAAATCAATGAATATTGTAAATGCACAAACAGTAATTTCTCCGCATTGCAAGGTGCAATTCTGAAATTTTTTGCTTTTTCCTGCTCCTCTTAGCATGATAAAGAAGATTCAAAGAGAGTGAGATGCCAGGTCCTTTCATTCAGTCAGTAGCTTCAAACATTTCTGGTATATGAATAACATGATGTTTTTCAATGGCAAAAATCAATGAATATTGTAAATGCACAAACAGTAATTTCTCCGCATTGCAAGGTGCAATTCTGAAATTTTTTGATTTTTCCTGCTCCTCTTAGCATGATAAAGAAGATTCAAAGAGAGTGAGATGCCAGCTCCTTTCATTCAGTCAGTAGCTTCAATCATTTCTGGACGTTTTTCAATGGCAAAAATCAATGAATATTGTAAATGCACAAACAGTAATTTCTCCGCATTGCAAGGTGCAATTCTGAAATTTTTTGCTTTTTCCTGCTCCTCTTAGCATGATAAAGAAGATTCAAAGAGAGTGAGATGCCAGCTCCTTTCATTCAGTCAGTAGCTTCAAACATATCTGGTATATGAATAACATGATGTTTTTCAATGGCAAAAATCAATGAATATTGTAAATGCACAAACAGTAATTTCTCTGCATTGCAAGGTGCAATTCTGAAATTTTTTGCTTTTTCCTGCTCCTCTTAGCATGATAAAGAAGATTCAAAGAGAGTGAGATGCCAGCTCCTTTCATTCAGTCAGTAGCTTCAAACATTTCTAGTATATGAATAACATGATGTTTTTCAATGGCAAAAATCAATGAATATTGTAAATGCACAAACAGTAATTTCTCAGCATTGCAAGGTGCAATTCTGAAATTTTTTGCTTTTTCCTGCTCCTCTTAGCATGATAAAGAAGATTCAAAGAGAGTGAGATGCCAGCTCCTTTCATTCAGTCAGTAGCTTCAATCATTTCTGGACGTTTTTCAATGGCAAAAATCAATGAATATTGTAAATGCACAAACAGTAATTTCTCCGCATTGCAAGGTGCAATTCTGAAATTTTTTGCTTTTTCCTGCTCCTCTTAGCATGATAAAGAAGATTCAAAGAGAGTGAGATGCCAGCTCCTTTCATTCAGTCAGTAGCTTCAAACATTTCTGGTATATGAATAACATGATGTTTTTCAATGGCAAAAATCAATGAGTATTGTAAATGCACAAACAGTAATTTCTCCGCATTGCAAGGTGCAATTCTGAAATTTTTTGCTTTTTCCTGCTCCTCTTAGCATGATAAAGAAGATTCAAAGAGAGTGAGATGCCAGCTCCTTTCATTCAGTCAGTAGCTTCAATCATTTCTGGACGTTTTTCAATGGCAAAAATCAATGAATATTGTAAATGCACAAACAGTAATTTCTCCGCATTGCAAGGTGCAATTCTGAAATTTTTTGCTTTTTCCTGCTCCTCTTAGCATGATAAAGAAGATTCAAAGAGAGTGAGATGCCAGCTCCTTTCATTTAGTCAGTAGCTTCAATCATTTCTGGACGTTTTTCAATGGCAAAAATAAATGAATATTGTAAATGCACAAACAGTAATTTCTCCGCATAGCAAGGTGCAATTCTGAAATTTTTTGCTTTTTCCTGCTCCTCTTAGCATGATAAAGAAGATTCAAAGAGAGTGAGATGCCAGCTCCTTTCATTCAGTCAGTAGCTTCAATCATTTCTGGACGTTTTTCAATGGCAAAAATCAATGAATATTGTAAATGCACAAACAGTAATTTCTCCGCATTGCAAGGTGCAATTCTGAAATTTTTTGCTTTTTCCTGCTCCTCTTAGCATGATAAAGAAGATTCAAAGAGAGTGAGATGCCAGCTCCTTTCATTCAGTCAGTAGCTTCAAACATTTCTGGTATATGAATAACATGATGTTTTTCAATGGCAAAAATCAATGAATATTGTAAATGCACAAACAGTAATTTCTCCGCATTGCAAGGTGCAATTCTGAAATTTTTTGATTTTTCCTGCTCCTCTTAGCATGATAAAGAAGATTCAAAGAGAGTGAGATGCCAGCTCCTTTCATTCAGTCAGTAGCTTCAATCATTTCTGGACGTTTTTCAATGGCAAAAATCAATGAATATTGTAAATGCACAAACAGTAATTTCTCCGCATTGCAAGGTGCAATTCTGAAATTTTTGCTTTTTCCTGCTCCTCTTAGCATGATAAAGAAGATTCAAAGAGAGTGAGATGCCAGCTCCTTTCATTCAGTCAGTAGCTTCAAACATATCTGGTATATGAATAACATGATGTTTTTCAATGGCAAAAATCAATGAATATTGTAAATGCACAAACAGTAATTTCTCTGCATTGCAAGGTGCAATTCTGAAATTTTTTGCTTTTTCCTGCTCCTCTTAGCATGTTAAAGAAGATTCAAAGAGAGTGAGATGCCAGCTCCTTTCATTCAGTCAGTAGCTTCAAACATTTCTGGTATATGAATAACATGATGTTTTTCAATGGCAAAAATCAATGAATATTGTAAATGCACAAACAGTAATTTCTCAGCATTGCAAGGTGCAATTCTGAAATTTTTTGCTTTTTCCTGCTCCTCTTAGCATGATAAAGAAGATTCAAAGAGAGTGAGATGCCAGCTCCTTTCATTCAGTCAGTAGCTTCAATCATTTCTGGACGTTTTTCAATGGCAAAAATCAATGAATATTGTAAATGCACAAACAGTAATTTCTCCGCATTGCAAGGTGCAATTCTGAAATTTTTTGCTTTTTCCTGCTCCTCTTAGCATGATAAAGAAGATTCAAAGAGAGTGAGATGCCAGCTCCTTTCATTTAGTCAGTAGCTTCAATCATTTCTGGACGTTTTTCAATGGCAAAAATAAATGAATATTGTAAATGCACAAACAGTAATTTCTCCGCATAGCAAGGTGCAATTCTGAAATTTTTTGCTTTTTCCTGCTCCTCTTAGCATGATAAAGAAGATTCAAAGAGAGTGAGATGCCAGCTCCTTTCATTCAGTCAGTAGCTTCAATCATTTCTGGACGTTTTTCAATGGCAAAAATCAATGAATATTGTAAATGCACAAACAGTAATTTCTCCGCATTGCAAGGTGCAATTCTGAAATTTTTTGCTTTTTCCTGCTCCTCTTAGCATGATAAAGAAGATTCAAAGAGAATGAGATGCCAGCTCCTTTCATTCAGTCAGTAGCTTCAAACATTTCTGGTATATGAATAACATGATGTTTTTCAATGGCAAAAATCAATGAATATTGTAAATGCACAAACAGTAATTTCTCCGCATTGCAAGGTGCAATTCTGAAATTTTTTGCTTTTTCTGCTCCTCTTAGCATGATAAAGAAGATTCAAAGAGAGTGAGATGCCAGCTCCTTTCATTCAGTCAGTAGCTTCAATCATTTCTGGACGTTTTTCAATGGCAAAAATCAATGAATATTGTAAATGCACAAACAGTAATTTCTCCGCATTGCAAGGTGCAATTCTGAAATTTTTTGCTTTTTCCTGCTCCTCTTAGCATGATAAAGAAGATTCAAAGAGAATGAGATGCCAGCTCCTTTCATTCAGTCAGTAGCTTCAAACATTTCTAGTATATGAATAACATGATGTTTTTCAATGGCAAAAATCAATGAATATTGTAAATGCACAAACAGTAATTTCTCCGCATTGCAAGGTGCAATTCTGAAATTTTTTGCTTTTTCTGCTCCTCTTAGCATGATAAAGAAGATTCAAAGAGAGTGAGATGCCAGCTCCTTTCATTCAGTCAGTAGCTTCAATCATTTCTGGACGTTTTTCAATGGCAAAAATCAATGAATATTGTAAATGCACAAACAGTAATTTCTCTGCATTGCAAGGTGCAATTCTGAAATTTTTTGCTTTTTCCTGCTCCTCTTAGCATGATAAAGAAGATTCAAAGAGAGTGAGATGCCAGCTCCTTTCATTCAGTCAGTAGCTTCAAACATTTCTGGTATATGAATAACATGATGTTTTTCAATGGCAAAAATCAATGAATATTGTAAATGCACAAACAGTAATTTCTCAGCATTGCAAGGTGCAATTCGGAAATTTTTTGCTTTTTCCTGCTCCTCTTAGCATGATAAAGAAGATTCAAAGAGAGTGAGATGCCAGCTCCTTTCATTCAGTCAGTAGCTTCAATCATTTCTGGATGTTTTTCAATGGCAAAAATCAATGAATATTGTAAATGCACAAACAGTAATTTCTCCGCATTGCAAGGTGCAATTCTGAAATTTTTTGCTTTTTCCTGCTCCTCTTAGCATGATAAAGAAGATTCAAAGAGAGTGAGATGCCAGCTCCTTTCATTCAGTCAGTAGCTTCAAACATTTCTGGTATATGAATAACATGATGTTTTTCAATGGCAAAAATCAATGAGTATTGTAAATGCACAAACAGTAATTTCTCCGCATTGCAAGGTGCAATTCTGAAATTTTTTGCTTTTTCCTGCTCCTCTTAGCATGATAAAGAAGATTCAAAGAGAGTGAGATGCCAGCTCCTTTCATTCAGTCAGTAGCTTCAATCATTTCTGGACGTTTTTCAATGGCAAAAATCAATGAATATTGTAAATGCACAAACAGTAATTTCTCCGCATTGCAAGGTGCAATTCTGAAATTTTTTGCTTTTTCCTGCTCCTCTTAGCATGATAAAGAAGATTCAAAGAGAGTGAGATGCCAGCTCCTTTCATTTAGTCAGTAGCTTCAATCATTTCTGGACGTTTTTCAATGGCAAAAATAAATGAATATTGTAAATGCACAAACAGTAATTTCTCCGCATAGCAAGGTGCAATTCTGAAATTTTTTGCTTTTTCCTGCTCCTCTTAGCATGATAAAGAAGATTCAAAGAGAGTGAGATGCCAGCTCCTTTCATTCAGTCAGTAGCTTCAATCATTTCTGGACGTTTTTCAATGGCAAAAATCAATGAATATTGTAAATGCACAAACAGTAATTTCTCCGCATTGCAAGGTGCAATTCTGAAATTTTTTGCTTTTTCCTGCTCCTCTTAGCATGATAAAGAAGATTCAAAGAGAGTGAGATGCCAGGTCCTTTCATTCAGTCAGTAGCTTCAAACATTTCTGGTATATGAATAACATGATGTTTTTCAATGGCAAAAATCAATGAATATTGTAAATGCACAAACAGTAATTTCTCCGCATTGCAAGGTGCAATTCTGAAATTTTTTGATTTTTCCTGCTCCTCTTAGCATGATAAAGAAGATTCAAAGAGAGTGAGATGCCAGCTCCTATCATTCAGTCAGTAGCTTCAATCATTTCTGGATGTTTTTCAATGGCAAAAATCAATGAATATTGTAAATGCACAAACAGTAATTTCTCCGCATTGCAAGGTGCAATTCTGAAATTTTTTGCTTTTTCCTGCTCCTCTTAGCATGATAAAGAAGATTCAAAGAGAGTGAGATGCCAGCTCCTTTCATTCAGTCAGTAGCTTCAAACATATCTGGTATATGAATAACATGATGTTTTTCAATGGCAAAAATCAATGAATATTGTAAATGCACAAACAGTAATTTCTCTGCATTGCAAGGTGCAATTCTGAAATTTTTTGCTTTTTCCTGCTCCTCTTAGCATGATAAAGAAGATTCAAAGAGAGTGAGATGCCAGCTCCTTTCATTCAGTCAGTAGCTTCAAACATTTCTGGTATATGAATAACATGATGTTTTTCAATGGCAAAAATCAATGAATATTGTAAATGCACAAACAGTAATTTCTCAGCATTGCAAGGTGCAATTCTGAAATTTTTTGCTTTTTCCTGCTCCTCTTAGCATGATAAAGAAGATTCAAAGAGAGTGAGATGCCAGCTCCTTTCATTCAGTCAGTAGCTTCAATCATTTCTGGACGTTTTTCAATGGCAAAAATCAATGAATATTGTAAATGCACAAACAGTAATTTCTCCGCATTGCAAGGTGCAATTCTGAAATTTTTTGCTTTTTCCTGCTCCTCTTAGCATGATAAAGAAGATTCAAAGAGAGTGAGATGCCAGCTCCTTTCATTCAGTCAGTAGCTTCAAACATTTCTGGTATATGAATAACATGATGTTTTTCAATGGCAAAAATCAATGAGTATTGTAAATGCACAAACAGTAATTTCTCCGCATTGCAAGGTGCAATTCTGAAATTTTTTGCTTTTTCCTGCTCCTCTTAGCATGATAAAGAAGATTCAAAGAGAGTGAGATGCCAGCTCCTTTCATTCAGTCAGTAGCTTCAATCATTTCTGGACGTTTTTCAATGGCAAAAATCAATGAATATTGTAAATGCACAAACAGTAATTTCTCCGCATTGCAAGGTGCAATTCTGAAATTTTTTGCTTTTTCCTGCTCCTCTTAGCATGATAAAGAAGATTCAAAGAGAGTGAGATGCCAGCTCCTTTCATTTAGTCAGTAGCTTCAATCATTTCTGGACGTTTTTCAATGGCAAAAATAAATTAATATTGTAAATGCGCAAACAGTAATTTCTCCGCATAGCAAGGTGCAATTCTGAAATTTTTTGCTTTTTCCTGCTCCTCTTAGCATGATAAAGAAGATTCAAAGAGAGTGAGATGCCAGCTCCTTTCATTCAGTCAGTAGCTTCAATCATTTCTGGACGTTTTTCAATGGCAAAAATCAATGAATATTGTAAATGCACAAACAGTAATTTCTCCGCATTGCAAGGTGCAATTCTGAAATTTTTTGATTTTTCCTGCTCCTCTTAGCATGATAAAGAAGATTCAAAGAGAGTGAGATGCCAGCTCCTTTCATTCAGTCAGTAGCTTCAATCATTTCTGGACGTTTTTCAATGGCAAAAATCAATGAATATTGTAAATGCACAAACAGTAATTTCTCCGCATTGCAAGGTGCAATTCTGAAATTTTTTGCTTTTTCCTGCTCCTCTTAGCATGATAAAGAAGATTCAAAGAGAGTGAGATGCCAGCTCCTTTCATTCAGTCAGTAGCTTCAAACATATCTGGTATATGAATAACATGATGTTTTTCAATGGCAAAAATCAATGAATATTGTAAATGCACAAACAGTAATTTCTCTGCATTGCAAGGTGCAATTCTGAAATTTTTTGCTTTTTCCTGCTCCTCTTAGCATGATAAAGAAGATTCAAAGAGAGTGAGATGCCAGCTCCTTTCATTCAGTCAGTAGCTTCAAACATTTCTGGTATATGAATAACATGATGTTTTTCAATGGCAAAAATCAATGAATATTGTAAATGCACAAACAGTAATTTCTCAGCATTGCAAGGTGCAATTCTGAAATTTTTTGCTTTTTCCTGCTCCTCTTAGCATGATAAAGAAGATTCAAAGAGAGTGAGATGCCAGCTCCTTTCATTCAGTCAGTAGCTTCAATCATTTCTGGACGTTTTTCAATGGCAAAAATCAATGAATATTGTAAATGCACAAACAGTAATTTCTCCGCATTGCAAGGTGCAATTCTGAAATTTTTTGCTTTTTCCTGCTCCTCTTAGCATGATAAAGAAGATTCAAAGAGAGTGAGATGCCAGCTCCTTTCATTCAGTCAGTAGCTTCAAACATTTCTGGTATATGAATAACATGATGTTTTTCAATGGCAAAAATCAATGAGTATTGTAAATGCACAAACAGTAATTTCTCCGCATTGCAAGGTGCAATTCTGAAATTTTTTGCTTTTTCCTGCTCCTCTTAGCATGATAAAGAAGATTCAAAGAGAGTGAGATGCCAGCTCCTTTCATTCAGTCAGTAGCTTCAATCATTTCTGGACGTTTTTCAATGGCAAAAATCAATGAATATTGTAAATGCACAAACAGTAATTTCTCCGCATTGCAAGGTGCAATTCTGAAATTTTTTGCTTTTTCCTGCTCCTCTTAGCATGATAAAGAAGATTCAAAGAGAGTGAGATGCCAGCTCCTTTCATTTAGTCAGTAGCTTCAATCATTTCTGGACGTTTTTCAATGGCAAAAATAAATGAATATTGTAAATGCACAAACAGTAATTTCTCCGCATAGCAAGGTGCAATTCTGAAATTTTTTGCTTTTTCCTGCTCCTCTTAGCATGATAAAGAAGATTCAAAGAGAGTGAGATGCCAGCTCCTTTCATTCAGTCAGTAGCTTCAATCATTTCTGGACGTTTTTCAATGGCAAAAATCAATGAATATTGTAAATGCACAAACAGTAATTTCTCCGCATTGCAAGGTGCAATTCTGAAATTTTTTGCTTTTTCCTGCTCCTCTTAGCATGATAAAGAAGATTCAAAGAGAGTGAGATGCCAGGTCCTTTCATTCAGTCAGTAGCTTCAAACATTTCTGGTATATGAATAACATGATGTTTTTCAATGGCAAAAATCAATGAATATTGTAAATGCACAAACAGTAATTTCTCCGCATTGCAAGGTGCAATTCTGAAATTTTTTGATTTTTCCTGCTCCTCTTAGCATGATAAAGAAGATTCAAAGAGAGTGAGATGCCAGCTCCTTTCATTCAGTCAGTAGCTTCAATCATTTCTGGACGTTTTTCAATGGCAAAAATCAATGAATATTGTAAATGCACAAACAGTAATTTCTCCGCATTGCAAGGTGCAATTCTGAAATTTTTTGCTTTTTCCTGCTCCTCTTAGCATGATAAAGAAGATTCAAAGAGAGTGAGATGCCAGCTCCTTTCATTCAGTCAGTAGCTTCAAACATATCTGGTATATGAATAACATGATGTTTTTCAATGGCAAAAATCAATGAATATTGTAAATGCACAAACAGTAATTTCTCTGCATTGCAAGGTGCAATTCTGAAATTTTTTGCTTTTTCCTGCTCCTCTTAGCATGATAAAGAAGATTCAAAGAGAGTGAGATGCCAGCTCCTTTCATTCAGTCAGTAGCTTCAAACATTTCTGGTATATGAATAACATGATGTTTTTCAATGGCAAAAATCAATGAATATTGTAAATGCACAAACAGTAATTTCTCAGCATTGCAAGGTGCAATTCTGAAATTTTTTGCTTTTTCCTGCTCCTCTTAGCATGATAAAGAAGATTCAAAGAGAGTGAGATGCCAGCTCCTTTCATTCAGTCAGTAGCTTCAATCATTTCTGGACGTTTTTCAATGGCAAAAATCAATGAATATTGTAAATGCACAAACAGTAATTTCTCCGCATTGCAAGGTGCAATTCTGAAATTTTTTGCTTTTTCCTGCTCCTCTTAGCATGATAAAGAAGATTCAAAGAGAGTGAGATGCCAGCTCCTTTCATTTAGTCAGTAGCTTCAATCATTTCTGGACGTTTTTCAATGGCAAAAATAAATGAATATTGTAAATGCACAAACAGTAATTTCTCCGCATAGCAAGGTACAATTCTGAAATTTTTTGCTTTTTCCTGCTCCTCTTAGCATGATAAAGAAGATTCAAAGAGAGTGAGATGCCAGCTCCTTTCATTCAGTCAGTAGCTTCAATCATTTCTGGACGTTTTTCAATGGCAAAAATCGATGAAAATTGTAAATGCACAAACAGTAATTTCTCCGCATTGCAAGGTGCAATTCTGAAATTTTTTGCTTTTTCCTGCTCCTCTTAGCATGATAAAGAAGATTCAAAGAGAGTGAGATGCCAGGTCCTTTCATTCAGTCAGTAGCTTCAAACATTTCTGGTATATGAATAACATGATGTTTTTCAATGGCAAAAATCAATGAATATTGTAAATGCACAAACAGTAATTTCTCCGCATTGCAAGGTGCAATTCTGAAATTTTTTGATTTTTCCTGCTCCTCTTAGCATGATAAAGAAGATTCAAAGAGAGTGAGATGCCAGCTCCTTTCATTCAGTCAGTAGCTTCAATCATTTCTGGACGTTTTTCAATGGCAAAAATCAATGAATATTGTAAATGCACAAACAGTAATTTCTCCGCATTGCAAGGTGCAATTCTGAAATTTTTTGCTTTTTCCTGCTCCTCTTAGCATGATAAAGAAGATTCAAAGAGAGTGAGATGCCAGCTCCTTTCATTCAGTCAGTAGCTTCAAACATATCTGGTATATGAATAACATGATGTTTTTCAATGGCAAAAATCAATGAATATTGTAAATGCACAAACAGTAATTTCTCTGCATTGCAAGGTGCAATTCTGAAATTTTTTGCTTTTTCCTGCTCCTCTTAGCATGATAAAGAAGATTCAAAGAGAGTGAGATGCCAGCTCCTTTCATTCAGTCAGTAGCTTCAATCATTTCTGGACGTTTTTCAATGGCAAAAATCAATGAATATTGTAAATGCACAAACAGTAATTTCTCCGCATTGCAAGGTGCAATTCTGAAATTTTTTGCTTTTTCCTGCTCCTCTTAGCATGATAAAGAAGATTCAAAGAGAGTGAGATGCCAGCTCCTTTCATTCAGTCAGTAGCTTCAAACATTTCTGGTATATGAATAACATGATGTTTTTCAATGGCAAAAATCAATGAATATTGTAAAGGCACAAACAGTAATTTCTCCGCATTGCAAGGTGCAATTCTGAAATTTTTTGCTTTTTCCTGCTCCTCTTAGCATGATAAAGAAGATTCAAAGAGAGTGAGATGCCAGCTCCTTTCATTCAGTCAGTAGCTTCAATCATTTCTGGTCGTTTTTCAATGGCAAAAATCAATGAATATTGTAAATGCACAAACAGTAATTTCTCCGCATTGCAAGGTGCAATTCTGAAATTTTTTAGTTTTTCCTGCTCCTCTTAGCATGATAAAGAAGATTCAAAGAGAGTGACATGCCAGCTCCTTTCATTCAGTCAGTAGCTTCAAACATTTCTGGTATATGAATAACATGATGTTTTTCAATGGCAAAAATCAATGAATATTGTAAATGCACAAACAGTAATTTCTCCGCATTGCAAGGTGCAATTCTGAAATTTTTTGCTTTTTCCTGCTCCTCTTAGCATGATAAAGAAGATTCAAAGAGAGTGAGATGCCAGCTCCTTTCATTCAGTCAGTAGCTTCAATCATTTCTGGACGTTTTTCGATGGCAAAAATCAATGGATATTGTAAATGCACAAACAGTAATTTCTCCGCATTGCAAGGTGGAATTCTGAAATTTTTTGCTTTTTCCTGCTCCTCTTAGCATGATAAAGAAGATTCAAAGAGAGTGAGATGCCAGCTCCTTTCATTCAGTCAGTAGCTTCAATCATTTCTGGTATATGAATAACATGATGTTTTTCAATGGCAAAAATCAATGAATATTGTAAATGCACAAACAGTAATTTCTCCGCATTGCAAGGTGCAATTCTGAAATTTTTTGCTTTTTCCTGCTCCTCTTAGCATGATAAAGAAGATTCAAAGAGAGTGAGATGCCAGGTCCTTTCATTCAGTCAGTAGCTTCAATCATTTCTGTACATTTTTCAATGGCAAAAATCAATGAATATTGTAAATGCACAAACAGTAATTTCTCCGCATTGCAAGGTGCAATTCTGAAATTTTTTGCCTTTTCCTGCTCCTCTTAGCATGATAAAGAAGATTCAAAGAGAGTGAGATGCCAGCTCCTTTCATTCAGTCAGTAGCGTCAATCATTTCTGGACGTTTTTCAATGGCAAAAATCAATGAATATTGTAAATGCACAAACAGTAATTTCTCCGCATTGCAAGGTGCAATTCTGAAATTTTTTGCTTTTTCCTGCTCCTCTTAGCATGATAAAGAAGATTCAAAGAGAGTGAGATGCCAGCTCCTTTCATTTAGTCAGTAGCTTCAATCATTTCTGGACGTTTTTCAATGGCAAAAATCAATGAATATTGTAAATGCACAAACAGTAATTTCTCCGCATAGCAAGGTGCAATTCTGAAATTTTTTGCTTTTTCCTGCTCCTCTTAGCATGATAAAAAAGATTCAAAGAGAGTGAGATGCCAGCTCCTTTCATTCAGTCAGTAGCTTCAATCATTTCTGGACGTTTTTCAATGGCAAAAATCAATGAATATTGTAAATGCACAAACAGTAATTTCTCCGCATTGCAAGGTGCAATTCTGAAATTTTTTGCTTTTTCCTGCTCTTCTTAGCATGATAAAGAAGATTCAAAGAGAGTGAGATGCCAGGTCCTTTCATTCAGTCAGTAGCTTCAAACATTTCTGGTATATGAATAACATGATGTTTTTCAATGGCAAAAATCAATGAATATTGTAAATGCACAAACAGTAATTTCTCCGCATTGCAAGGTGCAATTCTGAAATTTTTTGATTTTTCCTGCTCCTCTTAGCATGATAAAGAAGATTCAAAGAGAGTGAGATGCCAGCTCCTTTCATTCAGTCAGTAGCTTCAATCATTTCTGGACGTTTTTCAATGGCAAAAATCAATGAATATTGTAAATGCACAAACAGTAATTTCTCCGCATTGCAAGGTGCAATTCTGAAATTTTTTGCTTTTTCCTGCTCCTCTTAGCATGATAAAGAAGATTCAAAGAGAGTGAGATGCCAGCTCCTTTCATTCAGTCAGTAGCTTCAAACATATCTGGTTTATGAATAACATGATGTTTTTCAATGGCAAAAATCAATGAATATTGTAAATGCACAAACAGTAATTTCTCTGCATTGCAAGGTGCAATTCTGAAATTTTTTGCTTTTTCCTGCTCCTCTTAGCATGATAAAGAAGATTCAAAGAGAGTGAGATGCCAGCTCCTTTCATTCAGTCAGTAGCTTCAATCATTTCTGGACGTTTTTCAATGGCAAAAATCAATGAATATTGTAAATGCACAAACAGTAATTTCTCCGCATTGCAAGGTGCAATTCTGAAATTTTTTGCTTTTTCCTGCTCCTCTTAGCATGATAAAGAAGATTCAAAGAGAGTGAGATGCCAGCTCCTTTCATTCAGTCAGTAGCTTCAAACATTTCTGGTATATGAATTACATGATGTTTTTCAATGGCAAAAATCAATGAATATTGTAAATGCACAAACAGTAATTTCTCCGCATTGCAAGGTGCAATTCTGAAATTTTTTGCTTTTTCCTGCTCTTCTTAGCATGATAAAGAAGATTCAAAGAGAGTGAGATGCCAGCTCCTTTCATTCAGTCAGTAGCTTCAATCATTTCTGGTCGTTTTTCAATGGCAAAAATCAATGAATATTGTAAATGCACAAACAGTAATTTCTCCGCATTGCAAGGTGCAATTCTGAAATTTTTTAGTTTTTCCTGCTCCTCTTAGCATGATAAAGAAGATTCAAAGAGAGTGACATGCCAGCTCCTTTCATTCAGTCAGTAGCTTCAAACATTTCTGGTATATGAATAACATGATGTTTTTCAATGGCAAAAATCAATGAATATTGTAAATGTACAAACAGTAATTTCTCCGCATTGCAAGGTGCAATTCTGAAATTTTTTGCTTTTTCCTGCTCCTCTTAGCATGATAAAGAAGATTCAAAGAGAGTGAGATGCCAGCTCCTTTCATTCAGTCAGTAGCTTCAATCATTTCTGGACGTTTTTCGATGGCAAAAATCAATGGATATTGTAAATGCACAAACAGTAATTTCTCCGCATTGCAAGGTGGAATTCTGAAATTTTTTGCTTTTTCCTGCTCCTCTTAGCATGATAAAGAAGATTCAAAGAGAGTGAGATGCCAGCTCCTTTCATTCAGTCAGTAGCTTCAATCATTTCTGGTATATGAATAACATGATGTTTTTCAATGGCAAAAATCAATGAATATTGTAAATGCACAAACAGTAATTTCTCCGCATTGCAAGGTGCAATTCTGAAATTTTTTGCTTTTTCCTGCTCCTCTTAGCATGATAAAGAAGATTCAAAGAGAGTGAGATGCCAGGTCCTTTCATTCAGTCAGTAGCTTCAATCATTTCTGTACATTTTTCAATGGCAAAAATCAATGAATATTGTAAATGCACAAACAGTAATTTCTCCGCATTGCAAGGTGCAATTCTGAAATTTTTTGCTTTTTCCTGCTCCTCTTACTATGATAAAGAAGATTCAAAGAGAGTGAGATGCCAGCTCCTTTCATTCAGTCAGTAGCTTCAAAAATTTCTGGACGTTTTTCAATGGCAAAAATCAATGAATATTGTAAATGCACACAGTAATTTCTCCGCATTGCAAGGTGCAATTCTGAAATTTTTTGCTTTTTCCTGCTCCTCTTAGCATGATAAAGAAGATTCAAAGAGAGTGAGATGCCAGCTCCTTTCATTCAGTCAGTAGCTTCAATCATTTCTGGTCGTTTTTCAATGGCAAAAATCAATGAATATTGTAAATGCACAAACAGTAATTTCTCCGCATTGCAAGGTGCAATTCTGAAATTTTTTTGTTTTTCCTGCTCCTCTTAGCATGATAAAGAAGATTCAAAGAGAGTGACATGCCAGCTCCTTTCATTCAGTCAGTAGCTTCAAACATTTCTGGTATATGAATAACATGATGTTTTTCAATGGCAAAAATCAATGAATATTGTAAATGCACAAACAGTAATTTCTCCGCATTGCAAGGTGCAATTCTGAAATTTTTTGCTTTTTCCTGCTCCTCTTAGCATGATAAAGAAGATTCAAAGAGAGTGAGATGCCAGCTCCTTTCATTCAGTCAGTAGCTTCAATCATTTCTGGACGTTTTTCGATGGCAAAAATCAATGGATATTGTAAATGCACAAACAGTAATTTCTCCGCATTGCAAGGTGGAATTCTGAAATTTTTTGCTTTTTCCTGCTCCTCTTAGCATGATAAAGAAGATTCAAAGAGAGTGAGATGCCAGGTCCTTTCATTCAGTCAGTAGCTTCAAACATTTCTGGTATATGAATAACATGATGTTTTTCAATGGCAAAAATCAATGAATATTGTAAATGCACAAACAGTAATTTCTCCGCATTGCAAGGTGCAATTCTGAAATTTTTTGATTTTTCCTGCTCCTCTTAGCATGATAAAGAAGATTCAAAGAGAGTGAGATGCCAGCTCCTTTCATTCAGTCAGTAGCTTCAATCATTTCTGGACGTTTTTCAATGGCAAAAATCAATGAATATTGTAAATGCACAAACAGTAATTTCTCCGCATTGCAAGGTGCAATTCTGAAATTTTTTGCTTTTTCCTGCTCCTCTTAGCATGATAAAGAAGATTCAAAGAGAGTGAGATGCCAGCTCCTTTCATTCAGTCAGTAGCTTCAAACATATCTGGTATATGAATAACATGATGTTTTTCAATGGCAAAAATCAATGAATATTGTAAATGCACAAAAAGTAATTTCTCTGCATTGCAAGGTGCAATTCTGAAATTTTTTGCTTTTTCCTGCTCCTCTTAGCATGATAAAGAAGATTCAAAGAGAGTGAGATGCCAGCTCCTTTCATTCAGTCAGTAGCTTCAAACATTTCTGGTATATGAATAACATGATGTTTTTCAATGGCAAAAATCAATGAATATTGTAAATGCACAAACAGTAATTTCTCAGCATTGCAAGGTGCAATTCTGAAATTTTTTGCTTTTTCCTGCTCCTCTTAGCATGATAAAGAAGATTCAAAGAGAGTGAGATGCCAGCTCCTTTCATTCAGTCAGTAGCTTCAATCATTTCTGGACGTTTTTCAATGGCAAAAATCAATGAATATTGTAAATGCACAAACAGTAATTTCTCCGCATTGCAAGGTGCAATTCTGAAATTTTTTGCTTTTTCCTGCTCCTCTTAGCATGATAAAGAAGATTCAAAGAGAGTGAGATGCCAGCTCCTTTCATTTAGTCAGTAGCTTCAATCATTTCTGGACGTTTTTCAATGGCAAAAATAAATGAATATTGTAAATGCACAAACAGTAATTTCTCCGCATAGCAAGGTGCAATTCTGAAATTTTTTGCTTTTTCCTGCTCCTCTTAGCATGATAAAGAAGATTCAAAGAGAGTGAGATGCCAGCTCCTTTCATTCAGTCAGTAGCTTCAATCATTTCTGGACGTTTTTCAATGGCAAAAATCAATGAATATTGTAAATGCACAAACAGTAATTTCTCCGCATTGCAAGGTGCAATTCTGAAATTTTTTGCTTTTTCCTGCTCCTCTTAGCATGATAAAGAAGATTCAAAGAGAGTGAGATGCCAGGTCCTTTCATTCAGTCAGTAGCTTCAAACATTTCTGGTATATGAATAACATGATGTTTTTCAATGGCAAAAATCAATGAATATTGTAAATGCACAAACAGTAATTTCTCCGCATTGCAAGGTGCAATTCTGAAATTTTTTGATTTTTCCTGCTCCTCTTAGCATGATAAAGAAGATTCAAAGAGAGTGAGATGCCAGCTCCTTTCATTCAGTCAGTAGCTTCAATCATTTCTGGACGTTTTTCAATGGCAAAAATCAATGAATATTGTAAATGCACAAACAGTAATTTCTCCGCATTGCAAGGTGCAATTCTGAAATTTTTTGCTTTTTCCTGCTCCTCTTAGCATGATAAAGAAGATTCAAAGAGAGTGAGATGCCAGCTCCTTTCATTCAGTCAGTAGCTTCAAACATATCTGGTATATGAATAACATGATGTTTTTCAATGGCAAAAATCAATGAATATTGTAAATGCACAAACAGTAATTTCTCTGCATTGCAAGGTGCAATTCTGAAATTTTTTGCTTTTTCCTGCTCCTCTTAGCATGATAAAGAAGATTCAAAGAGAGTGAGATGCCAGCTCCTTTCATTCAGTCAGTAGCTTCAATCATTTCTGGACGTTTTTCAATGGCAAAAATCAATGAATATTGTAAATGCACAAACAGTAATTTCTCCGCATTGCAAGGTGCAATTCTGAAATTTTTTGCTTTTTCCTGCTCCTCTTAGCATGATAAAGAAGATTCAAAGAGAGTGAGATGCCAGCTCCTTTCATTCAGTCAGTAGCTTCAAATATTTCTGGTATATGAATAACATGATGTTTTTCAATGGCAAAAATCAATGAATATTGTAAAGGCACAAACAGTAATTTCTCCGCATTGCAAGGTGCAATTCTGAAATTTTTTGCTTTTTCCTGCTCCTCTTAGCATGATAAAGAAGATTCAAAGAGAGTGAGATGCCAGCTCCTTTCATTCAGTCAGTAGCTTCAATCATTTCTGGTCGTTTTTCAATGGCAAAAATCAATGAATATTGTAAATGCACAAACAGTAATTTCTCCGCATTGCAAGGTGCAATTCTGAAATTTTTTAGTTTTTCCTGCTCCTCTTAGCATGATAAAGAAGATTCAAAGAGAGTGACATGCCAGCTCCTTTCATTCAGTCAGTAGCTTCAAACATTTCTGGTATATGAATAACATGATGTTTTTCAATGGCAAAAATCAATGAATATTGTAAATGCACAAACAGTAATTTCTCCGCATTGCAAGGTGCAATTCTGAAATTTTTTGCTTTTTCCTGCTCCTCTTAGCATGATAAAGAAGATTCAAAGAGAGTGAGATGCCAGCTCCTTTCATTCAGTCAGTAGCTTCAATCATTTCTGGACGTTTTTCGATGGCAAAAATCAATGGATATTGTAAATGCACAAACAGTAATTTCTCCGCATTGCAAGGTGGAATTCTGAAATTTTTTGCTTTTTCCTGCTCCTCTTAGCATGATAAAGAAGATTCAAAGAGAGTGAGATGCCAGCTCCTTTCATTCAGTCAGTAGCTTCAATCATTTCTGGTATATGAATAACATGATGTTTTTCAATGGCAAAAATCAATGAATATTGTAAATGCACAAACAGTAATTTCTCCGCATTGCAAGGTGCAATTCTGAAATTTTTTGCTTTTTCCTGCTCCTCTTAGCATGATAAAGAAGATTCAAAGAGAGTGAGATGCCAGGTCCTTTCATTCAGTCAGTAGCTTCAATCATTTCTGTACATTTTTCAATGGCAAAAATCAATGAATATTGTAAATGCACAAACAGTAATTTCTCCGCATTGCAAGGTGCAATTCTGAAATTTTTTGCCTTTTCCTGCTCCTCTTAGCATGATAAAGAAGATTCAAAGAGAGTGAGATGCCAGCTCCTTTCATTCAGTCAGTAGCGTCAATCATTTCTGGACGTTTTTCAATGGCAAAAATCAATGAATATTGTAAATGCACAAACAGTAATTTCTCCGCATTGCAAGGTGCAATTCTGAAATTTTTTGCTTTTTCCTGCTCCTCTTAGCATGATAAAGAAGATTCAAAGAGAGTGAGATGCCAGCTCCTTTCATTTAGTCAGTAGCTTCAATCATTTCTGGACGTTTTTCAATGGCAAAAATCAATGAATATTGTAAATGCACAAACAGTAATTTCTCCGCATAGCAAGGTGCAATTCTGAAATTTTTTGCTTTTTCCTGCTCCTCTTAGCATGATAAAAAAGATTCAAAGAGAGTGAGATGCCAGCTCCTTTCATTCAGTCAGTAGCTTCAATCATTTCTGGACGTTTTTCAATGGCAAAAATCAATGAATATTGTAAATGCACAAACAGTAATTTCTCCGCATTGCAAGGTGCAATTCTGAAATTTTTTGCTTTTTCCTGCTCTTCTTAGCATGATAAAGAAGATTCAAAGAGAGTGAGATGCCAGGTCCTTTCATTCAGTCAGTAGCTTCAAACATTTCTGGTATATGAATAACATGATGTTTTTCAATGGCAAAAATCAATGAATATTGTAAATGCACAAACAGTAATTTCTCCGCATTGCAAGGTGCAATTCTGAAATTTTTTGATTTTTCCTGCTCCTCTTAGCATGATAAAGAAGATTCAAAGAGAGTGAGATGCCAGCTCCTTTCATTCAGTCAGTAGCTTCAATCATTTCTGGACGTTTTTCAATGGCAAAAATCAATGAATATTGTAAATGCACAAACAGTAATTTCTCCGCATTGCAAGGTGCAATTCTGAAATTTTTTGCTTTTTCCTGCTCCTCTTAGCATGATAAAGAAGATTCAAAGAGAGTGAGATGCCAGCTCCTTTCATTCAGTCAGTAGCTTCAAACATATCTGGTTTATGAATAACATGATGTTTTTCAATGGCAAAAATCAATGAATATTGTAAATGCACAAACAGTAATTTCTCTGCATTGCAAGGTGCAATTCTGAAATTTTTTGCTTTTTCCTGCTCCTCTTAGCATGATAAAGAAGATTCAAAGAGAGTGAGATGCCAGCTCCTTTCATTCAGTCAGTAGCTTCAATCATTTCTGGACGTTTTTCAATGGCAAAAATCAATGAATATTGTAAATGCACAAACAGTAATTTCTCCGCATTGCAAGGTGCAATTCTGAAATTTTTTGCTTTTTCCTGCTCCTCTTAGCATGATAAAGAAGATTCAAAGAGAGTGAGATGCCAGCTCCTTTCATTCAGTCAGTAGCTTCAAACATTTCTGGTATATGAATTACATGATGTTTTTCAATGGCAAAAATCAATGAATATTGTAAATGCACAAACAGTAATTTCTCCGCATTGCAAGGTGCAATTCTGAAATTTTTTGCTTTTTCCTGCTCCTCTTAGCATGATAAAGAAGATTCAAAGAGAGTGAGATGCCAGCTCCTTTCATTCAGTCAGTAGCTTCAATCATTTCTGGTCGTTTTTCAATGGCAAAAATCAATGAATATTGTAAATGCACAAACAGTAATTTCTCCGCATTGCAAGGTGCAATTCTGAAATTTTTTAGTTTTTCCTGTTCCTCTTAGCATGATAAAGAAGATTCAAAGAGAGTGACATGCCAGCTCCTTTCATTCAGTCAGTAGCTTCAAACATTTCTGGTATATGAATAACATGTTGTTTTTCAATGGCAAAAATCAATGAATATTGTAAATGCACAAACAGTAATTTCTCCGCATTGCAAGGTGCAATTCTGAAATTTTTTGCTTTTTCCTGCTCCTCTTAGCATGATAAAGAAGATTCAAAGAGAGTGAGATGCCAGCTCCTTTCATTCAGTCAGTAGCTTCAATCATTTCTGGACGTTTTTCGATGGCAAAAATCAATGGATATTGTAAATGCACAAACAGTAATTTCTCCGCATTGCAAGGTGGAATTCTGAAATTTTTTGCTTTTTCCTGCTCCTCTTAGCATGATAAAGAAGATTCAAAGAGAGTGAGATGCCAGCTCCTTTCATTCAGTCAGTAGCTTCAATCATTTCTGGTATATGAATAACATGATGTTTTTCAATGGCAAAAATCAATGAATATTGTAAATGCACAAACAGTAATTTCTCCGCATTGCAAGGTGCAATTCTGAAATTTTTTGCTTTTTCCTGCTCCTCTTAGCATGATAAAGAAGATTCAAAGAGAGTGAGATGCCAGGTCCTTTCATTCAGTCAGTAGCTTCAATCATTTCTGTACATTTTTCAATGGCAAAAATCAATGAATATTGTAAATGCACAAACAGTAATTTCTCCGCATTGCAAGGTGCAATTCTGAAATTTTTTGCTTTTTCCTGCTCCTCTTACTATGATAAAGAAGATTCAAAGAGAATGAGATGCCAGCTCCTTTCATTCAGTCAGTAGCTTCAAAAATTTCTGGACGTTTTTCAATGGCAAAAATCAATGAATATTGTAAATGCACACAGTAATTTCTCCGCATTGCAAGGTGCAATTCTGAAATTTTTTGCTTTTTCCTGCTCCTCTTAGCATGATAAAGAAGATTCAAAGAGAGTGAGATGCCAGCTCCTTTCATTCAGTCAGTAGCTTCAATCATTTCTGGTCGTTTTTCAATGGCAAAAATCAATGAATATTGTAAATGCACAAACAGTAATTTCTCCGCATTGCAAGGTGCAATTCTGAAATTTTTTAGTTTTTCCTGCTCCTCTTAGCATGATAAAGAAGATTCAAAGAGAGTGACATGCCAGCTCCTTTCATTCAGTCAGTAGCTTCAAACATTTCTGGTATATGAATAACATGATGTTTTTCAATGGCAAAAATCAATGAATATTGTAAATGCACAAACAGTAATTTCTCCGCATTGCAAGGTGCAATTCTGAAATTTTTTGCTTTTTCCTGCTCCTCTTAGCATGATAAAGAAGATTCAAAGAGAGTGAGATGCCAGCTCCTTTCATTCAGTCAGTAGCTTCAATCATTTCTGGACGTTTTTCGATGGCAAAAATCAATGGATATTGTAAATGCACAAACAGTAATTTCTCCGCATTGCAAGGTGGAATTCTGAAATTTTTTGCTTTTTCCTGCTCCTCTTAGCATGATAAAGAAGATTCAAAGAGAGTGAGATGCCAGCTCCTTTCATTCAGTCAGTAGCTTCAATCATTTCTGGTATATGAATAACATGATGTTTTTCAATGGCAAAAATCAATGAATATTGTAAATGCACAAACAGTAATTTCTCCGCATTGCAAGGTGCAATTCTGAAATTTTTTGCTTTTTCCTGCTCCTCTTAGCATGATAAAGAAGATTCAAAGAGAGTGAGATGCCAGGTCCTTTCATTCAGTCAGTAGCTTCAATCATTTCTGTACATTTTTCAATGGCAAAAATCAATGAATATTGTAAATGCACAAACAGTAATTTCTCCGCATTGCAAGGTTCAATTCTGAAATTTTTTGCTTTTTCCTGCTCCTCTTACTATGATAAAGAAGATTCAAAGAGAGTGAGATGCCAGCTCCTTTCATTCAGTCAGTAGCTTCAAAAATTTCTGGACGTTTTTCAATGGCAAAAATCAATGAATATTGTAAATGCACAAACAGTAATTTCTCCGCATTGCAAGGTGCAATTCTGAAATTTTTTGCTTTTTCCTGCTCCTCTTAGCATGATAAAGAAGATTCAAAGAGAGTGAGATGCCAGCTCCTTTCATTCAGTCAGTAGCTTCAAACATTTCTGGTATATGAATAACATGATGTTTTTCAATGGCAAAAATCAATGAATATTGTAAATGCACAAACAGTAATTTCTCCGCATTGCAAGGTGAAATTCTGAAATTTTTTGCTTTTTCCTGCTCCTCAGCATGATAAAGAAGATTCAAAGAAAGTGAGATACCAGCTCCTTTCATTCAGTCAGTAGCTTCAATAATTTCTGGACGTTTTTCAATGGCAAAAATCAATGAATATTGTAAATGCACAAACAGTAATTTCTCCGCATTGCAAGGTGCAATTCTGAAATTTTTTGCTTTTTCCTGCTCCTCTTAGCATGATAAAGAAGATTCAAAGAGAGTGAGATGCCAGCTCCTTTCATTCAGTCAGTAGCTTCAATCATTTCTGGACGTTTTTCAATGGCAAAAATCAATGAATATTGTAAATGCACAAACAGTAATTTCTCCGCATTGCAAGGTGCAATTCTGAAATTTTTTGCTTTTTCCTGCTCCTCTTAGCATGATAAAGAAGATTCAAAGAGAGTGAGATGCCAGCTCCTTTCATTCAGTCAGTAGCTTCAAACATTTCTGGTATATGAATAACATGATGTTTTTCAATGGCAAAAATCAATGAATATTGTAAATGCACAAACAGTAATTTCTCCGCATTGCAAGGTGCAATTCTGAAATTTTTTGCTTTTTCCTGCTCCTCTTAGCATGATAAAGAAGATTCAAAGAGAGTGAGATGCCAGCTCCTTTCATTCAGTCAGTAGCTTCTATCATTTCTGGACGTTTTTCAATGGCAAAAATCAATGAATATTGTAAATGCACAAACAGTAATTTCTCCGCATTGCAAGGTGCAATTCTGAAATTTTTTGCTTTTTCCTGCTCCTCTTAGCATGATAAAGAAGATTCAAAGAGAGTGAGATGCCAGCTCCTTTCATTCAGTCAGTAGCTTCAAACATTTCTGGTATATGAATAACATGATGTTTTTCAATGGCAAAAATCAATGAATATTGTAAATGCACAAACAGTAATTTCTCCGCATTGCAAGGTTCAATTCTGAAATTTTTTGCTTTTTCCTGCTCCTCTTAGCATGATAAAGAAGATTCAAAGAGAGTGAGATGCCAGCTCCTTTCATTCAGTCAGTAGCTTCAATCATTTCTGGACGTTTTTTAATGGCAAAAATCAATGAATATTGTAAATGCACAAACAGTAATTTCTCCGCATTGCAAGGTGCAATTCTGAAATTTTTTGCTTTTTCCTGCTCCTCTTAGCATGATAAAGAAGATTCAAAGAGAGTGAGATGCCAGCTCCTTTCATTCAGTCAGTAGCTTCAATCATTTCTGGACGTTTTTCAATGGCAAAAATCAATGAATATTGTAAATGCACAAACAGTAATTTCTCCGCATTGCAAGGTGCAATTCTGAAATTTTTTGCTTTTTCCTGCTCCTCTTAGCATGATAAAGAAGATTCAAAGAGAGTGAGATGCCAGCTCCTTTCATTCAGTCAGTAGCTTCAAACATTTCTGGATGTTTTTCAATGGCAAAAATCAATGAATATTGTAAATGCACAAACAGTAATTTCTCCGCATTGCAATGTGCAATTCTGAAATTTTTTGCTTTTTCCTGCTCCTCTTAGCATGATAAAGAAGATTCAAAGAGAGTGAGATGCCAGCTCCTTTCATTCAGTCAGTAGCTTCAAACATTTCTGGTATATGAATAACATGATGTTTTTCAATGGCAAAAATCAATGAATATTGTAAATGCACAAACAGTAATTTCTCCGCATTGCAAGGTGCAATTCTGAAATTTTTTGCTTTTTCCTGCTCCTCTTAGCATGATAAAGAAGATTCAAAGAGAGTGAGATGCCAGCTCCTTTCATTCAGTCAGTAGCTTCAATCATTTCTGGTATATGAATAACATGATGTTTTTCAATGGCAAAAATCAATGAATATTGTAAATGCACAAACAGTAATTTCTCCGCATTGCAAATTGCAATTCTGAAATTTTTTGCTTTTTCCTGCTCCTCTTAGCATGATAAAGAAGATTCAAAGAGAGTGAGATGCCAGCTCCTTTCATTCAGTCAGTAGCTTCAAACATTTCTGGTATATGAATAACATGATGTTTTTCAATGGCAAAAATCAATGAATATTGTAAATGCACAAACAGTAATTTCTCCGCATTGCAAGGTGCAATTCTGAAATTTTTTGCTTTTTCCTGCTCCTCTTAGCATGATAAAGAAGATTCAAAGAGAGTGAGATGCCAGCTCCTTTCATTCAGTCAGTAGCTTCAATCATTTCTGGACGTTTTTCAATGGCAAAAATCAATGAATATTGTAAATGCACAAACAGTAATTTCTCCGCATTGCAAGTTGCAATTCTGAAATTTTTTGCTTTTTCCTGCTCCTCTTAGCATGATAAAGAAGATTGAAAGAGAGTGAGATGCCAGCTCCTTTCATTCAGTCAGTAGCTTCAAACATTTCTGGTATATGAATAACATGATGTTTTTCAATGGCAAAAATCAATGAATATTGTAAATGCACAAACAGTAATTTCTCCGCATTGCAAGGTGCAATTCTGAAATTTTTTGCTTTTTCCTGCTCCTCTTAGCATGATAAAGAAGATTCAAAGAGAGTGAGATGCCAGCTCCTTTCATTCAGTCAGTAGCTTCAATCATTTCTGGACGTTTTTTAATGGCAAAAATCAATGAATATTGTAAATGCACAAACAGTAATTTCTCCGCATTGCAAGGTGCAATTCTGAAATTTTTTGCTTTTTCCTGCTCCTCTTAGCATGATAAAGAAGATTCAAAGAGAGTGAGATGCCAGCTCCTTTCATTCAGTCAGTAGCTTCAATCATTTCTGGACGTTTTTCAATGGCAAAAATCTATGAATATTGTAAATGCACAAACAGTAATTTCTCCGCATTGCAAGGTGCAATTCTGAAATTTTTTGCTTTTTCCTGCTCCTCTTAGCATGATAAAGAAGATTCAAAGAGAGTGAGATGCCAGCTCCTTTCATTCAGTCAGTAGCTTCAAACATTTCTGGATGTTTTTCAATGGCAAAAATCAATGAATATTGTAAATGCACAAACAGTAATTTCTCCGCATTGCAATGTGCAATTCTGAAATTTTTTGCTTTTTCCTGCTCCTCTTAGCATGATAAAGAAGATTCAAAGAGAGTGAGATGCCAGCTCCTTTCATTCAGTCAGTAGCTTCAAACATTTCTGGTATATGAATAACATGATGTTTTTCAATGGCAAAAATCAATGAATATTGTAAATGCACAAACAGTAATTTCTCCGCATTGCAAGGTGCAATTCTGAAATTTTTTGCTTTTTCCTTCTCCTCTTAGCATGATAAAGAAGATTCAAAGAGAGTGAGATGCCAGCTCCTTTCATTCAGTCAGTAGCTTCAATCATTTCTGGACGTTTTTCAATGGCAAAAATAAATGAATATTGTAAATGCACAAACAGTAATTTCTCCGCATTGCAAGGTGCAATTCTGAAATTTTTTGCTTTTTCCTGCTCCTCTTAGCATGATAAAGAAGATTCAAAGAGAGTGAGATGCCAGCTCCTTTCATTCAGTCAGTAGCTTCAATCATTTCTGGACGTTTTTCAATGGCAAAAATCAATGAATATTGTAAATGCACAAACAGTAATTTCTCCGCATTGCAAGGTGCAATTCTGAAATTTTTTGCTTTTTCCTGCTCCTCTTAGCATGATAAAGAAGATTCAAAGAGAGTGAGATGCCAGCTCCTTTCATTCAGTCAGTAGCTTCAATCATTTCAGGTATATGAATAACATGATGTTTTTCAATGGCAAAAATCAATGAATATTGTAAATGCACAAACAGTAATTTCTCCGCATTGCAAGGTGCAATTCTGAAATTTTTTGCTTTTTCCTGCTCCTCTTAGCATGATAAAGAAGATTCAAAGAGAGTGAGATGCCAGCTCCTTTCATTCAGTCAGTAGCTTCAAACATTTGTGGTATATGAATAACATGATGTTTTTCAATGGCAAAAATCAATGAATATTGTAAATGCACAAACAGTAATTTCTCCGCATTGCAAGGTGCAATTCTGAAATTTTTTGCTTTTTCCTGCTCCTCTTAGCATGATAAAGAAGATTCAAAGAAAGTGAGATGCCAGCTCCTTTCATTCAGTCAGTAGCTTCAAACATTTCTGGTATATGAATAACATGTTTTTCAATGGCAAAAATCAATGAATATTGTAAATGCACAAACAGTAATTTCTTCGCATTGCAAGGTGCAATTCTGAAATTTTTTGCTTTTTCCTGCTCCTCTTAGCATGATAAAGAAGATTCAAAGAGAGTGAGATGCCAGCTCCTTTCATTCAGTCAGTAGCTTCAATCATTTCTGGACGTTTTTCAATGGCAAAAATCAATGAATATTGTAAATGCACAAACAGTAATTTCTCCGCATTGCAAGGTGAAATTCTGAAATTTTTTGCTTTCTCCTGCTCCTCTTAGCATGACAAAGAAGATTCAAAGAGAGTGAGATGCCTGCTCCTTTCATTCAGTCAGTAGCTTCAATCATTTCTGGACGTTTTTCAATGGCAAAAATCAATGAATATTGTAAATGCACAAACAGTAATTTCTCCGCATTGCAAGGTGCAATTCTGAAATTTTTTGCTTTTTCCTGCTCCTCTTAGCATGATAAAGAAGATTCAAAGAGAGTGAGATGCCAGCTCCTTTCATTCAGTCAGTAGCTTCAAACATTTCTGGACGTTTTTCAATGGCAAAAATCAATGAATATTGTAAATGCACAAACAGTAATTTCTCCGCATTGCAAAGTGCAATTCTGAAATTTTTTGCTTTTTCCTGCTCCTCTTAGCAAGATAAAGAAGATTCAAAGAGAGTGAGATGCCAGCTCCTTTCATTCAGTCAGTAGCTTCAAACATTTCTGGTATATGAATAACATGATGTTTTTCAATGGCAAAAATCAATGAATATTGTAAATGCGCAAACAGTAATTTCTCCGCATTGCAAGGTGCAATTCTGAAATTTTTTGCTTTTTCCTGCTCCTCTTAGCATGATAAAGAAGATTCAAAGAGAGTGAGATGCCAGCTCCTTTCATTCAGTCAGTAGCTTCAATCATTTCTGGACGTTTTTCAATGGCAAAAATCAATGAATATTGTAAATGCACAAACAGTAATTTCTCCGCATTGCAAGGTGCAATTCTGAAATTTTTTGCTTTTTCCTGCTCCTCTTAGCATGATAAAGAAGATTCAAAGAGAGTGAGATGCCAGCTCCTTTCATTCAGTCAGTAGCTTCAAACATTTCTGGACGTTTTTCAATGGCAAAAATCAATGAATATTGTAAATGCACAAACAGTAATTTCTCCGCATTGCAATGTGCAATTCTGAAATTTTTTGCTTTTTCCTGCTCCTCTTAGCATGATAAAGAAGATTCAAAGAGAGTGAGATGCCAGCTCCTTTCATTCAGTCAGTAGCTTCAAACATTTCTGGTATATGAATAACATGATGTTTTTCAATGGCAAAAATCAATGAATATTGTAAATGCACAAACAGTAATTTCTCCGCATTGCAAGGTGCAATTCTGAAATTTTTTGCTTTTTCCTGCTCCTCTTAGCATGATAAAGAAGATTCAAAGAGAGTGAGATGCCAGCTCCTTTCATTCAGTCATTAGCTTCAATCATTTCTGGACGTTTTTCAATGGCAAAAATCAATGAATATTGTAAATGCACAAACAGTAATTTCTCCGCATTGCAAGGTGCAATTCTGAAATTTTTTGCTTTTTCCTGCTCCTCTTAGCATGATAAAGAAGATTCAAAGAGAGTGAGATGCCAGCTCCTTTCATTCAGTCAGTAGCTTCAATCATTTCTGGTATATGAATAACATGATGTTTTTCAATGGCAAAAATCAATGAATATTGTAAATGCACAAACAGTAACTTCTCCGCATTGCAAGGTGCAATTCTGAAATTTTTTGCTTTTTCCTGCTCCTCTTAGCATGATAAAGAAGATTCAAAGAGAGTGAGATGCCAGCTCCTTTCATTCAGTCAGTAGCTTCAATCATTTCTGGTATATGAATAACATGATGTTTTTCAATGGCAAAAATCAATGAATATTGTAAATGCACAAACAGTAATTTCTCCGCATTGCAAATTGCAATTCTGAAATTTTTTGCTTTTTCCTGCTCCTCTTAGCATGATAAAGAAGATTCAAAGAGAGTGAGATGCCAGCTCCTTTCATTCAGTCAGTAGCTTCAAACATTTCTGGTATATGAATAACATGATGTTTTTCAATGGCAAAAATCAATGAATATTGTAAATGCACAAACAGTAATTTCTCCGCATTGCAAGGTGCAATTCTGAAATTTTTTGCTTTTTCCTGCTCCTCTTAGCATGATAAAGAAGATTCAAAGAGAGTGAGATGCCAGCTCCTTTCATTCAGTCAGTAGCTTCAATCATTTCTGGACGTTTTTCAATGGCAAAAATCAATGAATATTGTAAATGCACAAACAGTAATTTCTCCGCATTGCAAGTTGCAATTCTGAAATTTTTTGCTTTTTCCTGCTCCTCTTAGCATGATAAAGAAGATTGAAAGAGAGTGAGATGCCAGCTCCTTTCATTCAGTCAGTAGCTTCAAACATTTCTGGTATATGAATAACATGATGTTTTTCAATGGCAAAAATCAATGAATATTGTAAATGCACAAACAGTAATTTCTCCGCATTGCAAGGTGCAATTCTGAAATTTTTTGCTTTTTCCTGCTCCTCTTAGCATGATAAAGAAGATTCAAAGAGAGTGAGATGCCAGCTCCTTTCATTCAGTCAGTAGCTTCAATCATTTCTGGACGTTTTTTAATGGCAAAAATCAATGAATATTGTAAATGCACAAACAGTAATTTCTCCGCATTGCAAGGTGCAATTCTGAAATTTTTTGCTTTTTCCTGCTCCTCTTAGCATGATAAAGAAGATTCAAAGAGAGTGAGATGCCAGCTCCTTTCATTCAGTCAGTAGCTTCAATCATTTCTGGACGTTTTTCAATGGCAAAAATCTATGAATATTGTAAATGCAGAAACAGTAATTTCTCCGCATTGCAAGGTGCAATTCTGAAATTTTTTGCTTTTTCCTGCTCCTCTTAGCATGATAAAGAAGATTCAAAGAGAGTGAGATGCCAGCTCCTTTCATTCAGTCAGTAGCTTCAAACATTTCTGGATGTTTTTCAATGGCAAAAATCAATGAATATTGTAAATGCACAAACAGTAATTTCTCCGCATTGCAATGTGCAATTCTGAAATTTTTTGCTTTTTCCTGCTCCTCTTAGCATGATAAAGAAGATTCAAAGAGAGTGAGATGCCAGCTCCTTTCATTCAGTCAGTAGCTTCAAACATTTCTGGTATATGAATAACATGATGTTTTTCAATGGCAAAAATCAATGAATATTGTAAATGCACAAACAGTAATTTCTCCGCATTGCAAGGTGCAATTTTGAAATTTTTTGCTTTTTCCTTCTCCTCTTAGCATGATAAAGAAGATTCAAAGAGAGTGAGATGCCAGCTCCTTTCATTCAGTCAGTAGCTTCAATCATTTCTGGACGTTTTTCAATGGCAAAAATAAATGAATATTGTAAATGCACAAACAGTAATTTCTCCGCATTGCAAGGTGCAATTCTGAAATTTTTTGCTTTTTCCTGCTCCTCTTAGCATGATAAAGAAGATTCAAAGAGAGTGAGATGCCAGCTCCTTTCATTCAGTCAGTAGCTTCAATCATTTCTGGACGTTTTTCAATGGCAAAAATCAATGAATATTGTAAATGCACAAACAGTAATTTCTCCGCATTGCAAGGTGCAATTCTGAAATTTTTTGCTTTTTCCTGCTCCTCTTAGCATGATAAAGAAGATTCAAAGAGAGTGAGATGCCAGCTCCTTTCATTCAGTCAGTAGCTTCAATCATTTCAGGTATATGAATAACATGATGTTTTTCAATGGCAAAAATCAATGAATATTGTAAATGCACAAACAGTAATTTCTCCGCATTGCAAGGTGCAATTCTGAAATTTTTTGCTTTTTCCTGCTCCTCTTAGCATGATAAAGAAGATTCAAAGAGAGTGAGATGCCAGCTCCTTTCATTCAGTCAGTAGCTTCAAACATTTGTGGTATATGAATAACATGATGTTTTTCAATGGCAAAAATCAATGAATATTGTAAATGCACAAACAGTAATTTCTCCGCATTGCAAGGTGCAATTCTGAAATTTTTTGCTTTTTCCTGCTCCTCTTAGCATGATAAAGAAGATTCAAAGAAAGTGAGATGCCAGCTCCTTTCATTCAGTCAGTAGCTTCAAACATTTCTGGTATATGAATAACATGTTTTTCAATGGCAAAAATCAATGAATATTGTAAATGCACAAACAGTAATTTCTCCGCATTGCAAGGTGCAATTCTGAAATTTTTTGCTTTTTCCTGCTCCTCTTAGCATGATAAAGAAGATTCAAAGAGAGTGAGATGCCAGCTCCTTTCATTCAGTCAGTAGCTTCAATCATTTCTGGACGTTTTTCAATGGCAAAAATCAATGAATATTGTAAATGCACAAACAGTAATTTCTCCGCATTGCAAGGTGAAATTCTGAAATTTTTTGCTTTTTCCTGCTCCTCTTAGCATGACAAAGAAGATTCAAAGAGAGTGAGATGCCTGCTCCTTTCATTCAGTCAGTAGCTTCAATCATTTCTGGACGTTTTTCAATGGCAAAAATCAATGAATATTGTAAATGCACAAACTAATTTCTCCGCATTGCAAGGTGCAATTCTGAAATTTTTTGCTTTTTCCTGCTCCTCTTAGCATGATAAAGAAGATTCAAAGAGAGTGAGATGCCAGCTCCTTTCATTCAGTCAGTAGCTTCAAACATTTCTGGACGTTTTTCAATGGCAAAAATCAATGAATATTGTAAATGCACAAACAGTAATTTCTCCGCATTGCAAAGTGCAATTCTGAAATTTTTTGCTTTTTCCTGCTCCTCTTAGCAAGATAAAGAAGATTCAAAGAGAGTGAGATGCCAGCTCCTTTCATTCAGTCAGTAGCTTCAAACATTTCTGGTATATGAATAACATGATGTTTTTCAATGGCAAAAATCAATGAATATTGTAAATGCGCAAACAGTAATTTCTCCGCATTGCAAGGTGCAATTCTGAAATTTTTTGCTTTTTCCTGCTCCTCTTAGCATGATAAAGAAGATTCAAAGAGAGTGAGATGCCAGCTCCTTTCATTCAGTCAGTAGCTTCAATCATTTCTGGACGTTTTTCAATGGCAAAAATCAATGAATATTGTAAATGCACAAACAGTAATTTCTCCGCATTGCAAGGTGCAATTCTGAAATTTTTTGCTTTTTCCTGCTCCTCTTAGCATGATAAAGAAGATTCAAAGAGAGTGAGATGCCAGCTCCTTTCATTCAGTCAGTAGCTTCAAACATTTCTGGACGTTTTTCAATGGCAAAAATCAATGAATATTGTAAATGCACAAACAGTAATTTCTCCGCATTGCAATGTGCAATTCTGAAATTTTTTGCTTTTTCCTGCTCCTCTTAGCATGATAAAGAAGATTCAAAGAGAGTGAGATGCCAGCTCCTTTCATTCAGTCAGTAGCTTCAAACATTTCTGGTATATGAATAACATGATGTTTTTCAATGGCAAAAATCAATGAATATTGTAAATGCACAAACAGTAATTTCTCCGCATTGCAAGGTGCAATTCTGAAATTTTTTGCTTTTTCCTGCTCCTCTTAGCATGATAAAGAAGATTCAAAGAGAGTGAGATGCCAGCTCCTTTCATTCAGTCAGTAGCTTCAATCATTTCTGGACGTTTTTCAATGGCAAAAATCAATGAATATTGTAAATGCACAAACAGTAATTTCTCCGCATTGCAAGGTGCAATTCTGAAATTTTTTGCTTTTTCCTGCTCCTCTTAGCATGATAAACAAGATTCAAAGAGAGTGAGATGCCAGCTCCTTTCATTCAGTCAGTAGCTTCAATCATTTCTGGTATATGAATAACATGATGTTTTTCAATGGCAAAAATCAATGAATATTGTAAATGCACAAACAGTAATTTCTCCGCATTGCAAGGTGCAATTCTGAAATTTTTAGCTTTTTCCTGATCCTCTTAGCATGATAAAGAAGATTCAAAGAGAGTGAGATGCCAGCTCCTTTCATTCAGTCAGTAGCTTCAATCATTTCTGGTATATGAATAACATGATGTTTTTCAATGGCAAAAATCAATGAATATTGTAAATGCACAAAGAGTAATTTCTCCGCATTGCAAGGTGCAATTCTGAAATTTTTAGCTTTTTCCTGATCCTCTTAGCATGATAAAGAAGATTCAAAGAGAGTGAGATGCCAGCTCCTTTCATTCAGTCAGTAGCTTCAAACATTTCTGGTATATGAATAACATGATGTTTTTCAATGGCAAAAATCAATGAATATTGTAAATTCACAAACAGTAATTTCTCCGCATTGCAAGGTGCAATTCTGAAATTTTTTGCTTTTTCCTGCTCCTCTTAGCATGATAAAGAAGATTCAAAGAGAGTGAGATGCCAGCTCCTTTCATTCAGTCAGTAGCTTCAATCATTTCTGGACGTTTTTCAATGGCAAAAATCAATGAATATTGTAAATGCACAAACAGTAATTTCTCCGCATTGCAAGGTGCAATTCTGAAATTTTTTGCTTTTTCCTGCTCCTCTTAGCATGATAAAGAAGATTCAAAGAGAGTGAGATGCCAGCTCCTTTCATTCAGTCAGTAGCTTCAAACATTTGTGGTATATGAATAACATGAAGTTTTTCAATGGCAAAAATCAATGAATATTGTAAATGCACAAACAGTAATTTCTCCGCATTGCAAGGTGCAATTCTGAAATTTTTTGCTTTTTCCTGCTCCTCTTAGCATGATAAAGAAGATTCAAAGAGAGTGAGATGCCAGCTCCTTTCATTCAGTCAGTAGCTTCAAACATTTCTGGTATATGAATAACATGTTTTTCAATGGCAAAAATCAATGAATATTGTAAATGCACAAACAGTAATTTCTCCGCATTGCAAGGTGCAATTCTGAAATTTTTTGCTTTTTCCTGCTCCTCTTAGCATGATAAAGAAGATTCAAAGAGAGTGAGATGCCAGCTCCTTTCATTCAGTCAGTAGCTTCAATCATTTCTGGACGTTTTTCAATGGCAAAAATCAATGAATATTGTAAATGCACAAACAGTAATTTCTCCGCATTGCAAGGTGCAATTCTGAAATTTTTTGCTTTTTCCTGCTCCTCTTAGCATGATAAAGAAGATTCAAAGAGAGTGAGATGCCAGCTCCTTTCATTCAGTCAGTAGCTTCAAACATTTCTGGTATATGAATAACATGATGTTTTTCAATGGCAAAAATCAATGAATATTGTAAATGCACAAACAGTAATTTCTCCGCATTGCAAGGTGCAATTCTGAAATTTTTTGCTTTTTCCTGCTCCTCTTAGCATGATAAAGAAGATTCAAAGAGAGTGAGATGCCAGCTCCTTTCATTCAGTCAGTAGCTTCAAACATTTCTGGTATATGAATAACATGATGTTTTTCAATGGCAAAAATCAATGAATATTGTAAATGCACAAACAGTAATTTCTCCGCATTGCAAGGTGCAATTCTGAAATTTTTTGCTTTTTCCTGCTCCTCTTAGCATGATAAAGAAGATTCAAAGAGAGTGAGATGCCAGCTCCTTTCATTCAGTCAGTAGCTTCAATCATTTCTGGACGTTTTTCAATGGCAAAAATCAATGAATATTGTAAATGCACAAACAGTAATTTCTCCGCATTGCAAGGTGCAATTCTGAAATTTTTTGCTTTTTCCTGCTCCTCTTAGCATGATAAAGAAGATTCAAAGAGAGTGAGATGCCAGCTCCTTTCATTCAGTCAGTAGCTTCAAACATTTGTGGTATATGAATAACATGATGTTTTTCAATGGCAAAAATCAATGAATATTGTAAATGCACAAACAGTAATTTCTCCGCATTGCAAGGTGCAATTCTGAAATTTTTTGCTTTTTCCTGCTCCTCTTAGCATGATAAAGAAGATTCAAAGAGAGTGAGATGCCAGCTCCTTTCATTCAGTCAGTAGCTTCAAACATTTCTGGTATATGAATAACATGTTTTTCAATGGCAAAAATCAATGAATATTGTAAATGCACAAACAGTAATTTCTCCGCATTGCAAGGTGCAATTCTGAAATTTTTTGCTTTTTCCTGCTCCTCTTAGCATGATAAAGAAGATTCAAAGAGAGTGAGATGCCAGCTCCTTTCATTCAGTCAGTAGCTTCAATCATTTCTGGACGTTTTTCAATGGCAAAAATCAATGAATATTGTAAATGCACAAACAGTAATTTCTCCGCATTGCAAGGTGCAATTCTGAAATTTTTTGCTTTTTCCTGCTCCTCTTAGCATGATAAAGAAGATTCAAAGAGAGTGAGATGCCAGCTCCTTTCATTCAGTCAGTAGCTTCAAACATTTCTGGACGTTTTTCAATGGCAAAAATCAATGAATATTGTAAATGCACAAACAGTAATTTCTCCGCATTGCAAGGTGCAATTCTGAAATTTTTTGCTTTTTCCTGCTCCTCTTAGCATGATAAAGAAGATTCAAAGAGAGTGAGATGCCAGCTCCTTTCATTCAGTCAGTAGCTTCAAACATTTCTGGTATATGAATAACATGATGTTTTTCAATGGCAAAAATCAATGAATATTGTAAATGCACAAACAGTAATTTCTCCGCATTGCAAGGTGCAATTCTGAAATTTTTTGCTTTTTCCTGCTCCTCTTAGCATGATAAAGAAGATTCAAAGAGAGTGAGATGCCAGCTCCTTTCATTCAGTCAGTAGCTTCAATCATTTCTGGACGTTTTTCAATGGCAAAAATCAATGAATATTGTAAATGCACAAACAGTAATTTCTCCGCATTGCAAGGTGCAATTCTGAAATTTTTTGCTTTTTCCTGCTCCTCTTAGCATGATAAAGAAGATTCAAAGAGAGTGAGATGCCAGCTCCTTTCATTCAGTCAGTAGCTTCAATCATTTCTGGTATATGAATAACATGATGTTTTTCAATGGCAAAAATCAATGAATATTGTAAATGCACAAACAGTAATTTCTCCGCATTGCAAGGTGCAATTCTGAAATTTTTTGCTTTTTCCTGCTCCTCTTAGCATGATAAAGAAGATTCAAAGAGAGTGAGATGCCAGCTCCTTTCATTCAGTCAGTAGCTTCAATCATTTCTGGACGTTTTTCAATGGCAAAAATCAATGAATATTGTAAATGCACAAACAGTAATTTCTCCGCATTGCAAGGTGCAATTCTGAAATTTTTTGCTTTTTCCTGCTCCTCTTAGCATGATAAACAAGATTCAAAGAGAGTGAGATGCCAGCTCCTTTCATTCAGTCAGTAGCTTCAATCATTTCTGGTATATGAATAACATGATGTTTTTCAATGGCAAAAATCAATGAATATTGTAAATGCACAAATAGTAATTTCTCCGCATTGCAAGGTGCAATTCTGAAATTTTTAGCTTTTTCCTGATCCTCTTAGCATGATAAAGAAGATTCAAAGAGAGTGAGATGCCAGCTCCTTTCATTCAGTCAGTAGCTTCAAACATTTCTGGTATATGAATAACATGTTTTTCAATGGCAAAAATCAATGAATATTGTAAATGCACAAACAGTAATTTCTCCGCATTGCAAGGTGCAATTCTGAAATTTTTTGCTTTTTCCTGCTCCTCTTAGCATGATAAAGAAGATTCAAAGAGAGTGAGATGCCAGCTCCTTTCATTCAGTCAGTAGCTTCAAACATTTCTGGTATATGAATAACATGTTTTTCAATGGCAAAAATCAATGAATATTGTAAATGCACAAACAGTAATTTCTCCGCATTGCAAGGTGCAATTCTGAAATTTTTTGCTTTTTCCTGCTCCTCTTAGCATGATAAAGAAGATTCAAAGAGAGTGAGATGCCAGCTCCTTTCATTCAGTCAGTAGCTTCAATCATTTCTGGACGTTTTTCAATGGCAAAAATCAATGAATATTGTAAATGCACAAACAGTAATTTCTCCGCATTGCAAGGTGCAATTCTGAAATTTTTTGCTTTTTCCTGCTCCTCTTAGCATGATAAAGAAGATTCAAAGAGAGTGAGATGCCAGCTCCTTTCATTCAGTCAGTAGCTTCAAACATTTCTGGACGTTTTTCAATGGCAAAAATCAATGAATATTGTAAATGCACAAACAGTAATTTCTCCGCATTGCAATGTGCAATTCTGAAATTTTTTGCTTTTTCCTGCTCCTCTTAGCATGATAAAGAAGATTCAAAGAGAGTGAGATGCCAGCTCCTTTCATTCAGTCAGTAGCTTCAAACATTTCTGGTATATGAATAACATGATGTTTTTCAATGGCAAAAATCAATGAATATTGTAAATGCACAAACAGTAATTTCTCCGCATTGCAAGGTGCAATTCTGAAATTTTTTGCTTTTTCCTGCTCCTCTTAGCATGATAAAGAAGATTCAAAGAGAGTGAGATGCCAGCTCCTTTCATTCAGTCAGTAGCTTCAATCATTTCTGGACGTTTTTCAATGGCAAAAATCAATGAATATTGTAAATGCACAAACAGTAATTTCTCCGCATTGCAAGGTGCAATTCTGAAATTTTTTGCTTTTTCCTGCTCCTCTTAGCATGATAAAGAAGATTCAAAGAGAGTGAGATGCCAGCTCCTTTCATTCAGTCAGTAGCTTCAATCATTTCTGGTATATGAATAACATGATGTTTTTCAATGGCAAAAATCAATGAATATTGTAAATGCACAAACAGTAATTTCTCCGCATTGCAAGGTGCAATTCTGAAATTTTTTGCTTTTTCCTGCTCCTCTTAGCATGATAAAGAAGATTCAAAGAGAGTGAGATGCCAGCTCCTTTCATTCAGTCAGTAGCTTCAATCATTTCTGGACGTTTTTCAATGGCAAAAATCAATGAATATTGTAAATGCACAAACAGTAATTTCTCCGCATTGCAAGGTGCAATTCTGAAATTTTTTGCTTTTTCCTGCTCCTCTTAGCATGATAAACAAGATTCAAAGAGAGTGAGATGCCAGCTCCTTTCATTCAGTCAGTAGCTTCAATCATTTCTGGTATATGAATAACATGATGTTTTTCAATGGCAAAAATCAATGAATATTGTAAATGCACAAATAGTAATTTCTCCGCATTGCAAGGTGCAATTCTGAAATTTTTAGCTTTTTCCTGATCCTCTTAGCATGATAAAGAAGATTCAAAGAAAGTGAGATGCCAGCTCCTTTCATTCAGTCAGTAGCTTCAAACATTTCTGGTATATGAATAACATGATGTTTTTCAATGGCAAAAATCAATGAATATTGTAAATTCACAAACAGTAATTTCTCCGCATTGCAAGGTGCAATTCTGAAATTTTTTGCTTTTTCCTGCTCCTCTTAGCATGATAAAGAAGATTCAAAGAGAGTGAGATGCCAGCTCCTTTCATTGTCAGTAGCTTCAATCATTTCTGGACGTTTTTCAATGGCAAAAATCAATGAATATTGTAAATGCACAAACAGTAATTTCTCCGCATTGCAAGGTGCAATTCTGAAATTTTTTGCTTTTTCCTGCTCCTCTTAGCATGATAAAGAAGATTCAAAGAGAGTGAGATGCCAGCTCCTTTCATTCAGTCAGTAGCTTCAAACATTTCTGGTATATGAATAACATGATGTTTTTCAATGGCAAAAATCAATGAATATTATAAATGCACAAACAGTAATTTCTCCGCATTGCAAGGTGCAATTCTGAAATTTTTTGCTTTTTCCTGCTCCTCTTAGCATGATAAAGAAGATTCAAAGAGAGTGAGATGCCAGCTCCTTTCATTCAGTCAGTAGCTTCAATCATTTCTGGACGTTTTTCAATGGCAAAAATCAATGAATATTGTAAATGCACAAACAGTAATTTCTCCGCATTGCAAGGTGCAATTCTGAAATTTTTTGCTTTTTCCTGCTCCTCTTAGCATGATAAAGAAGATTCAAAGAGAGTGAGATGCCAGCTCCTTTCATTCAGTCAGTAGCTTCAAACATTTCTGGTATATGAATAACATGATGTTTTTCAATGGCAAAAATCAATGAATATTGTAAATGCACAAACAGTAATTTCTCGGCATTGCAAGGTGCAATTCTGAAATTTTTTGCTTTTTCCTGCTCCTCTTAGCATGATAAAGAAGATTCAAAGAGAGTGAGATGCCAGCTCCTTTCATTCAGTCAGTAGCTTCAAACATTTCTGGTATATGAATAACATGTTTTTCAATGGCAAAAATCAATGAATATTGTAAATGCACAAACAGTAATTTCTCCGCATTGCAAGGTGCAATTCTGAAATTTTTTGCTTTTTCCTGCTCCTCTTAGCATGATAAAGAAGATTCAAAGAGAGTGAGATGCCAGCTCCTTTCATTCAGTCAGTAGCTTCAATCATTTCTGGACGTTTTTCAATGGCAAAAATCAATGAATATTGTAAATGCACAAACAGTAATTTCTCCGCATTGCAAGGTGCAATTCTGAAATTTTTTGCTTTTTCCTGCACCTCTTAGCATGATAAAGAAGATTCAAAGAGAGTGAGATGCCAGCTCCTTTCATTCAGTCAGTAGCTTCAAACATTTCTGGACGTTTTTCAATGGCAAAAATCAATGAATATTGTAAATGCACAAACAGTAATTTCTCTGCATTGCAATGTGCAATTCTGAAATTTTTTGCTTTTTCCTGCTCCTCTTAGCATGATAAAGAAGATTCAAAGAGAGTGAGATGCCAGCTCCTTTCATTCAGTCAGTAGCTTCAAACATTTCTGGTATATGAATAACATGATGTTTTTCAATGGCAAAAATCAATGAATATTGTAAATGCACAAACAGTAATTTCTCCGCATTGCAAGGTGCAATTCTGAAATTTTTTGCTTTTTCCTGCTCCTCTTAGCATGATAAAGAAGATTCAAAGAGAGTGAGATGCCAGCTCCTTTCATTCAGTCAGTAGCTTCAATCATTTCTGGACGTTTTTCAATGGCAAAAATCAATGAATATTGTAAATGCACAAACAGTAATTTCTCCGCATTGCAAGGTGCAATTCTGAAATTTTTTGCTTTTTCCTGCTCCTCTTAGCATGATAAAGAAGATTCAAAGAGAGTGAGATGCCAGCTCCTTTCATTCAGTCAGTAGCTTCAATCATTTCTGGTATATGAATAACATGATGTTTTTCAATGGCAAAAATCAATGAATATTGTAAATGCACAAACAGTAATTTCTCCGCATTGCAAGGTGCAATTCTGAAATTTTTTGCTTTTTCCTGCTCCTCTTAGCATGATAAAGAAGATTCAAAGAGAGTGAGATGCCAGCTCCTTTCATTCAGTCAGTAGCTTCAATCATTTCTGGTATATGAATAACATGATGTTTTTCAATGGCAAAAATCAATGAATATTGTAAATGCACAAACAGTAATTTCTCCGCATTGCAAGGTGCAATTCTGAAATTTTTTGCTTTTTCCTGCTCCTCTTAGCATGATAAAGAAGATTCAAAGAGAGTGAGATGCCAGCTCCTTTCATTCAGTCAGTAGCTTCAATCATTTCTGGACGTTTTTCAATGGCAAAAATCAATGAATATTGTAAATGCACAAACAGTAATTTCTCCGCATTGCAAGGTGCAATTCTGAAATTTTTTGCTTTTTCCTGCTCCTCTTAGCATGATAAACAAGATTCAAAGAGAGTGAGATGCCAGCTCCTTTCAATCAGTCAGTAGCTTCAATCATTTCTGGTATATGAATAACATGATGTTTTTCAATGGCAAAAATCAATGAATATTGTAAATGCACAAACAGTAATTTCTCCGCATTGCAAGGTGCAATTCTGAAATTTTTAGCTTTTTCCTGCTCCTCTTAGCATGATAAAGAAGATTCAAAGAGAGTGAGATGCCAGCTCCTTTCATTCAGTCAGTAGCTTCAAACATTTCTGGTATATGAATAACATGATGTTTTTCAATGGCAAAAATCAATGAATATTGTAAATTCACAAACAGTAATTTCTCCGCATTGCAAGGTGCAATTCTGAAATTTTTTGCTTTTTCCTGCTCCTCTTAGCATGATAAAGAAGATTCAAAGAGAGTGAGATGCCAGCTCCTTTCATTCAGTCAGTAGCTTCAATCATTTCTGGACGTTTTTCAATGGCAAAAATCAATGAATATTGTAAATGCACAAACAGTAATTTCTCCGCATTGCAAGGTGCAATTCTGAAATTTTTTGCTTTTTCCTGCTCCTCTTAGCATGATAAAGAAGATTCAAAGAGAGTGAGATGCCAGCTCCTTTCATTCAGTCAGTAGCTTCAAACATTTCTGGTATATGAATAACATGATGTTTTTCAATGGCAAAAATCAATGAATATTGTAAATGCACAAACAGTAATTTCTCCGCATTGCAAGGTGCAATTCTGAAATTTTTTGCTTTTTCCTGCTCCTCTTAGCATGATAAAGAAGATTCAAAGAGAGTGAGATGCCAGCTCCTTTCATTCAGTCAGTAGCTTCAATCATTTCTGGACGTTTTTCAATGGCAAAAATCAATGAATATTGTAAATGCACAAACAGTAATTTCTCCGCATTGCAAGGTGCAATTCTGAAATTTTTTGCTTTTTCCTGCTCCTTTTAGCATGACAAAGAAGATTCAAAGAGAGTGAGATGCCTGCTCCTTTCATTCAGTCAGTATCTTCAATCATTTCTGGACGTTTTTCAATGGCAAAAATCAATGAATATTGTAAATGCACAAACAGTAATTTCTCCGCATTGCAAGGTGCAATTCTGAAATTTTTTGCTTTTTCCTGCTCCTCTTAGCATGATAAAGAAGATTCAAAGAGAGTGAGATGCCAGCTCCTTTCATTCAGTCAGTAGCTTCAATCATTTCTGGACGTTTTTCAATGGCAAAAATCAATGAATATTGTAAATGCACAAACAGTAATTTCTCCGCATTGCAAGGTGCAATTCTGAAATTTTTTGCTTTTTCCTGCTCCTCTTAGCATGATAAAGAAGATTCAAAGAGAGTGAGATGCCAGCTCCTTTCATTCAGTCAGTAGCTTCAAACATTTCTGGTATATGAATAACATGATGTTTTTCAATGGCAAAAATCAATGAATATTATAAATGCACAAACAGTAATTTCTCCGCATTGCAAGGTGCAATTCTGAAATTTTTTGCTTTTTCCTGCTCCTCTTAGCATGATAAAGAAGATTCAAAGAGAGTGAGATGCCAGCTCCTTTCATTCAGTCAGTAGCTTCAATCATTTCTGGACGTTTTTCAATGGCAAAAATCAATGAATATTGTAAATGCACAAACAGTAATTTCTCCGCATTGCAAGGTGCAATTCTGAAATTTTTTGCTTTTTCCTGCTCCTCTTAGCATGATAAAGAAGATTCAAAGAGAGTGAGATGCCAGCTCCTTTCATTCAGTCAGTAGCTTCAAACATTTCTGGTATATGAATAACATGATGTTTTTCAATGGCAAAAATCAATGAATATTATAAATGCACAAACAGTAATTTCTCCGCATTGCAAGGTGCAATTCTGAAATTTTTTGCTTTTTCCTGCTCCTCTTAGCATGATAAAGAAGATTCAAAGAGAGTGAGATGCCAGCTCCTTTCATTCAGTCAGTAGCTTCAATCATTTCTGGACGTTTTTCAATGGCAAAAATCAATGAATATTGTAAATGCACAAACAGTAATTTCTCCGCATTGCAAGGTGCAATTCTGAAATTTTTTGCTTTTTCCTGCTCCTCTTAGCATGATAAAGAAGATTCAAAGAGAGTGAGATGCCAGCTCCTTTCATTCAGTCAGTAGCTTCAAACATTTCTGGTATATGAATAACATGATGTTTTTCAATGGCAAAAATCAATGAATATTGTAAATGCACAAACAGTAATTTCTCGGCATTGCAAGGTGCAATTCTGAAATTTTTTGCTTTTTCCTGCTCCTCTTAGCATGATAAAGAAGATTCAAAGAGAGTGAGATGCCAGCTCCTTTCATTCAGTCAGTAGCTTCAAACATTTCTGGTATATGAATAACATGTTTTTCAATGGCAAAAATCAATGAATATTGTAAATGCACAAACAGTAATTTCTCCGCATTGCAAGGTGCAATTCTGAAATTTTTTGCTTTTTCCTGCTCCTCTTAGCATGATAAAGAAGATTCAAAGAGAGTGAGATGCCAGATCCTTTCATTCAGTCAGTAGCTTCAATCATTTCTGGACGTTTTTCAATGGCAAAAATCAATGAATATTGTAAATGCACAAACAGTAATTTCTCCGCATTGCAAGGTGCAATTCTGAAATTTTTTGCTTTTTCCTGCACCTCTTAGCATGATAAAGAAGATTCAAAGAGAGTGAGATGCCAGCTCCTTTCATTCAGTCAGTAGCTTCAAACATTTCTGGACGTTTTTCAATGGCAAAAATCAATGAATATTGTAAATGCACAAACAGTAATTTCTCCGCATTGCAATGTGCAATTCTGAAATTTTTTGCTTTTTCCTGCTCCTCTTAGCATGATAAAGAAGATTCAAAGAGAGTGAGATGCCAGCTCCTTTCATTCAGTCAGTAGCTTCAAACATTTCTGGTATATGAATAACATGATGTTTTTCAATGGCAAAAATCAATGAATATTGTAAATGCACAAACAGTAATTTCTCCGCATTGCAAGGTGCAATTCTGAAATTTTTTGCTTTTTCCTGCTCCTCTTAGCATGATAAAGAAGATTCAAAGAGAGTGAGATGCCAGCTCCTTTCATTCAGTCAGTAGCTTCAATCATTTCTGGACGTTTTTCAATGGCAAAAATCAATGAATATTGTAAATGCACAAACAGTAATTTCTCCGCATTGCAAGGTGCAATTCTGAAATTTTTTGCTTTTTCCTGCTCCTCTTAGCATGATAAAGAAGATTCAAAGAGAGTGAGATGCCAGCTCCTTTCATTCAGTCAGTAGCTTCAATCATTTCTGGTATATGAATAACATGATGTTTTTCAATGGCAAAAATCAATGAATATTGTAAATGCACAAACAGTAATTTCTCCGCATTGCAAGGTGCAATTCTGAAATTTTTTGCTTTTTCTTGCTCCTCTTAGCATGATAAAGAAGATTCAAAGAGAGTGAGATGCCAGCTCCTTTCATTCAGTCAGTAGCTTCAATCATTTCTGGTATATGAATAACATGATGTTTTTCAATGGCAAAAATCAATGAATATTGTAAATGCACAAACAGTAATTTCTCCGCATTGCAAGGTGCAATTCTGAAATTTTTTGCTTTTTCCTGCTCCTCTTAGCATGATAAAGAAGATTCAAAGAGAGTGAGATGCCAGCTCCTTTCATTCAGTCAGTAGCTTCAATCATTTCTGGACGTTTTTCAATGGCAAAAATCAATGAATATTGTAAATGCACAAACAGTAATTTCTCCGCATTGCAAGGTGCAATTCTGAAATTTTTTGCTTTTTCCTGCTCCTCTTAGCATGATAAACAAGATTCAAAGAGAGTGAGATGCCAGCTCCTTTCAATCAGTCAGTAGCTTCAATCATTTCTGGTATATGAATAACATGATGTTTTTCAATGGCAAAAATCAATGAATATTGTAAATGCACAAACAGTAATTTCTCCGCATTGCAAGGTGCAATTCTGAAATTTTTAGCTTTTTCCTGCTCCTCTTAGCATGATAAAGAAGATTCAAAGAGAGTGAGATGCCAGCTCCTTTCATTCAGTCAGTAGCTTCAAACATTTCTGGTATATGAATAACATGATGTTTTTCAATGGCAAAAATCAATGAATATTGTAAATTCACAAACAGTAATTTCTCCGCATTGCAAGGTGCAATTCTGAAATTTTTTGCTTTTTCCTGCTCCTCTTAGCATGATAAAGAAGATTCAAAGAGAGTGAGATGCCAGCTCCTTTCATTCAGTCAGTAGCTTCAATCATTTCTGGACGTTTTTCAATGGCAAAAATCAATGAATATTGTAAATGCACAAACAGTAATTTCTCCGCATTGCAAGGTGCAATTCTGAAATTTTTTGCTTTTTCCTGCTCCTCTTAGCATGATAAAGAAGATTCAAAGAGAGTGAGATGCCAGCTCCTTTCATTCAGTCAGTAGCTTCAAACATTTCTGGTATATGAATAACATGATGTTTTTCAATGGCAAAAATCAATGAATATTGTAAATGCACAAACAGTAATTTCTCCGCATTGCAAGGTGCAATTCTGAAATTTTTTGCTTTTTCCTGCTCCTCTTAGCATGATAAAGAAGATTCAAAGAGAGTGAGATGCCAGCTCCTTTCATTCAGTCAGTAGCTTCAATCATTTCTGGACGTTTTTCAATGGCAAAAATCAATGAATATTGTAAATGCACAAACAGTAATTTCTCCGCATTGCAAGGTGCAATTCTGAAATTTTTTGCTTTTTCCTGCTCCTCTTAGCATGACAAAGAAGATTCAAAGAGAGTGAGATGCCTGCTCCTTTCATTCAGTCAGTATCTTCAATCATTTCTGGACGTTTTTCAATGGCAAAAATCAATGAATATTGTAAATGCACAAACAGTAATTTCTCCGCATTGCAAGGTGCAATTCTGAAATTTTTTGCTTTTTCCTGCTCCTCTTAGCATGATAAAGAAGATTCAAAGAGAGTGAGATGCCAGCTCCTTTCATTCAGTCAGTAGCTTCAATCATTTCTGGACGTTTTTCAATGGCAAAAATCAATGAATATTGTAAATGCACAAACAGTAATTTCTCCGCATTGCAAGGTGCAATTCTGAAATTTTTTGCTTTTTCCTGCTCCTCTTAGCATGATAAAGAAGATTCAAAGAGAGTGAGATGCCAGCTCCTTTCATTCAGTCAGTAGCTTCAAACATTTCTGGTATATGAATAACATGATGTTTTTCAATGGCAAAAATCAATGAATATTATAAATGCACAAACAGTAATTTCTCCGCATTGCAAGGTGCAATTCTGAAATTTTTTGCTTTTTCCTGCTCCTCTTAGCATGATAAAGAAGATTCAAAGAGAGTGAGATGCCAGCTCCTTTCATTCAGTCAGTAGCTTCAATCATTTCTGGACGTTTTTCAATGGCAAAAATCAATGAATATTGTAAATGCACAAACAGTAATTTCTCCGCATTGCAAGGTGCAATTCTGAAATTTTTTGCTTTTTCCTGCTCCTCTTAGCATGATAAAGAAGATTCAAAGAGAGTGAGATGCCAGCTCCTTTCATTCAGTCAGTAGCTTCAAACATTTCTGGTATATGAATAACATGATGTTTTTCAATGGCAAAAATCAATGAATATTGTAAATGCACAAACAGTAATTTCTCGGCATTGCAAGGTGCAATTCTGAAATTTTTTGCTTTTTCCTGCTCCTCTTAGCATGATAAAGAAGATTCAAAGAGAGTGAGATGCCAGCTCCTTTCATTCAGTCAGTAGCTTCAAACATTTCTGGTATATGAATAACATGTTTTTCAATGGCAAAAATCAATGAATATTGTAAATGCACAAACAGTAATTTCTCCGCATTGCAAGGTGCAATTCTGAAATTTTTTGCTTTTTCCTGCTCCTCTTAGCATGATAAAGAAGATTCAAAGAGAGTGAGATGCCAGCTCCTTTCATTCAGTCAGTAGCTTCAATCATTTCTGGACGTTTTTCAATGGCAAAAATCAATGAATATTGTAAATGCACAAACAGTAATTTCTCCGCATTGCAAGGTGCAATTCTGAAATTTTTTGCTTTTTCCTGCTCCTCTTAGCATGATAAAGAAGATTCAAAGAGAGTGAGATGCCAGCTCCTTTCATTCAGTCAGTAGCTTCAAACATTTCTGGTATATGAATAACATGATGTTTTTCAATGGCAAAAATCAATGAATATTGTAAATGCACAAACAGTAATTTCTCCGCATTGCAAGGTGCAATTCTGAAATTTTTTGCTTTTTCCTGCTCCTCTTAGCATGATAAAGAAGATTCAAAGAGAGTGAGATGCCAGCTCCTTTCATTCAGTCAGTAGCTTCAATCATTTCTGGACGTTTTTCAATGGCAAAAATCAATGAATATTGTAAATGCACAAACAGTAATTTCTCCGCATTGCAAGGTGCAATTCTGAAATTTTTTGCTTTTTCCTGCTCCTCTTAGCATGATAAAGAAGATTCAAAGAGAGTGAGATGCCAGCTCCTTTCATTCAGTCAGTAGCTTCAATCATTTCTGGTATATGAATAACATGATGTTTTTCAATGGCAAAAATCAATGAATATTGTAAATGCACAAACAGTAATTTCTTCGCATTGCAAGGTGCAATTCTGAAATTTTTTGCTTTTTCCTGCTCCTCTTAGCATGATAAAGAAGATTCAAAGAGAGTGAGATGCCAGCTCCTTTCATTCAGTCAGTAGCTTCAATCATTTCTGGACGTTTTTCAATGGCAAAAATCAATGAATATTGTAAATGCACAAACAGTAATTTCTCCGCATTGCAAGGTGCAATTCTGAAATTTTTTGCTTTTTCCTGCTCCTCTTAGCATGATAAACAAGATTCAAAGAGAGTGAGATGCCAGCTCCTTTCATTCAGTCAGTAGCTTCAATCATTTCTGGTATATGAATAACATGATGTTTTTCAATGGCAAAAATCAATGAATATTGTAAATGCACAAACAGTAATTTCTCCGCATTGCAAGGTGCAATTCTGAAATTTTTAGCTTTTTCCTGCTCCTCTTAGCATGATAAAGAAGATTTAAAGAGAGTGAGATGCCAGCTCCTTTCATTCAGTCAGTAGCTTCAAACATTTCTGGTATATGAATAACATGATGTTTTTCAATGGCAAAAATCAATGAATATTGTAAATTCACAAACAGTAATTTCTCCGCATTGCAAGGTGCAATTCTGAAATTTTTTGCTTTTTCCTGCTCCTCTTAGCATGATAAAGAAGATTCAAAGAGAGTGAGATGCCAGCTCCTTTCATTCAGTCAGTAGCTTCAATCATTTCTGGACGTTTTTCAATGGCAAAAATCAATGAATATTGTAAATGCACAAACAGTAATTTCTCCGCATTGCAAGGTGCAATTCTGAAATTTTTTGCTTTTTCCTGCTCCTCTTAGCATGATAAAGAAGATTCAAAGAGAGTGAGATGCCAGCTCCTTTCATTCAGTCAGTAGCTTCAAACATTTCTGGTATATGAATAACATGATGTTTTTCAATGGCAAAAATCAATGAATATTGTAAATGCACAAACAGTAATTTCTCCGCATTGCAAGGTGCAATTCTGAAATTTTTTGCTTTTTCCTGCTCCTCTTAGCATGATAAAGAAGATTCAAAGAGAGTGAGATGCCAGCTCCTTTCATTCAGTCAGTAGCTTCAATCATTTCTGGACGTTTTTCAATGGCAAAAATCAATGAATATTGTAAATGCACAAACAGTAATTTCTCCGCATTGCAAGGTGCAATTCTGAAATTTTTTGCTTTTTCCTGCTCCTCTTAGCATGATAAAGAAGATTCAAAGAGAGTGAGATGCCAGCTCCTTTCAGTCAGTCAGTAGCTTCAAACATTTCTGGACGTTTTTCAATGGCAAAAATCAATGAATATTGTAAATGCACAAACAGTAATTTCTCCGCATTGCAATGTGCAATTCTGAAATTTTTTGCTTTTTCCTGCTCCTCTTAGCATGATAAAGAAGATTCAAAGAGAGTGAGATGCCAGCTCCTTTCATTCAGTCAGTAGCTTCAAACATTTCTGGTATATGAATAACATGATGTTTTTCAATGGCAAAAATCAATGAATATTGTAAATGCACAAACAGTAATTTCTCCGCATTGCAAGGTGCAATTCTGAAATTTTTTGCTTTTTCCTGCTCCTCTTAGCATGATAAAGAAGATTCAAAGAGAGTGAGATGCCAGCTCCTTTCATTCAGTCAGTAGCTTCAATCATTTCTGGACGTTTTTCAATGGCAAAAATCAATGAATATTGTAAATGCACAAACAGTAATTTCTCCGCATTGCAAGGTGCAATTCTGAAATTTTTTGCTTTTTCCTGCTCCTCTTAGCATGATAAAGAAGATTCAAAGAGAGTGAGATGCCAGCTCCTTTCATTCAGTCAGTAGCTTCAATCATTTCTGGTATATGAATAACATGATGTTTTTCAATGGCAAAAATCAATGAATATTGTAAATGCACAAACAGTAATTTCTCCGCATTGCAAGGTGCAATTCTGAAATTTTTTGCTTTTTCCTGCTCCTCTTAGCATGATAAAGAAGATTCAAAGAGAGTGAGATGCCAGCTCCTTTCATTCAGTCAGTAGCTTCAATCATTTCTGGACGTTTTTCAATGTCAAAAATCAATGAATATTGTAAATGCACAAACAGTAATTTCTCCGCATTGCAAGGTGCAATTCTGAAATTTTTTGCTTTTTCCTGCTCCTCTTAGCATGATAAACAAGATTCAAAGAGAGTGAGATGCCAGCTCCTTTCAATCAGTCAGTAGCTTCAATCATTTCTGGTATATGAATAACATGATGTTTTTCAATGGCAAAAATCAATGAATATTGTAAATGCACAAACAGTAATTTCTCCGCATTGCAAGGTGCAATTCTGAAATTTTTAGCTTTTTCCTGCTCCTCTTAGCATGATAAAGAAGATTCAAAGAGAGTGAGATGCCAGCTCCTTTCATTCAGTCAGTAGCTTCAAACATTTCTGGTATATGAATGACATGATGTTTTTCAATGGCAAAAATCAATGAATATTGTAAATTCACAAACAGTAATTTCTCCGCATTGCAAGGTGCAATTCTGAAATTTTTTGCTTTTTCCTGCTCCTCTTAGCATGATAAAGAAGATTCAAAGAGAGTGAGATGCCAGCTCCTTTCATTCAGTCAGTAGCTTCAATCATTTCTGGACGTTTTTCAATGGCAAAAATCAATGAATATTGTAAATGCACAAACAGTAATTTCTCCGCATTGCAAGGTGCAATTCTGAAATTTTTTGCTTTTTCCTGCTCCTCTTCGCATGATAAAGAAGATTCAAAGAGAGTGAGATGCCAGCTCCTTTCATTCAGTCAGTAGCTTCAAACATTTCTGGTATATGAATAACATGATGTTTTTCAATGGCAAAAATCAATGAATATTGTAAATGCACAAACAGTAATTTCTCCGCATTGCAAGGTGCAATTCTGAAATTTTTTGCTTTTTCCTGCTCCTCTTAGCATGATAAAGAAGATTCAAAGAGAGTGAGATGCCAGCTCCTTTCATTCAGTCAGTAGCTTCAATCATTTCTGGACGTTTTTCAATGGCAAAAATCAATGAATATTGTAAATGCACAAACAGTAATTTCTCCGCATTGCAAGGTGCAATTCTGAAATTTTTTGCTTTTTCCTGCTCCTCTTAGCATGACAAAGAAGATTCAAAGAGAGTGAGATGCCTGCTCCTTTCATTCAGTCAGTAGCTTCAATCATTTCTGGACGTTTTTCAATGGCAAAAATCAATGAATATTGTAAATGCACAAACAGTAATTTCTCCGCATTGCAAGGTGCAATTCTGAAATTTTTTGCTTTTTCCTGCTCCTCTTAGCATGATAAAGAAGATTCAAAGAGAGTGAGATGCCAGCTCCTTTCATTCAGTCAGTAGCTTCAAACATTTCTGGACGTTTTTCAATGGCAAAAATCAATGAATATTGTAAATGCACAAACAGTAATTTCTCCGCATTGCAAAGTGCAATTCTGAAATTTTTTGCTTTTTCCTGCTCCTCTTAGCAAGATAAAGAAGATTCAAAGAGAGTGAGATGCCAGCTCCTTTCATTCAGTCAGTAGCTTCAAACATTTCTGGTATATGAATAACATGATGTTTTTCAATGGCAAAAATCAATGAATATTGTAAATGCACAAACAGTAATTTCTCCGCATTGCAAGGTGCAATTCTGAAATTTTTTGCTTTTTCCTGCTCCTCTTAGCATGATAAAGAAGATTCAAAGAGAGTGAGATGCCAGCTCCTTTCATTCAGTCAGTAGCTTCAATCATTTCTGGACGTTTTTCAATGGCAAAAATCAATGAATATTGTAAATGCACAAACAGTAATTTCTCCGCATTGCAAGGTGCAATTCTGAAATTTTTTGCTTTTTCCTGCTCCTCTTAGCATGATAAAGAAGATTCAAAGAGAGTGAGATGCCAGCTCCTTTCATTCAGTCAGTAGCTTCAATCATTTCTGGTATATGAATAACATGATGTTTTTCAATGGCAAAAATCAATGAATATTGTAAATGCACAAACAGTAATTTCTCCGCATTGCAAGGTGCAATTCTGAAATTTTTTGCTTTTTCCTGCTCCTCTTAGCATGATAAAGAAGATTCAAAGAGAGTGAGATGCCAGCTCCTTTCATTCAGTCAGTAGCTTCAATCATTTCTGGACGTTTTTCAATGTCAAAAATCAATGAATATTGTAAATGCACAAACAGTAATTTCTCCGCATTGCAAGGTGCAATTCTGAAATTTTTTGCTTTTTCCTGCTCCTCTTAGCATGATAAACAAGATTCAAAGAGAGTGAGATGCCAGCTCCTTTCAATCAGTCAGTAGCTTCAATCATTTCTGGTATATGAATAACATGATGTTTTTCAATGGCAAAAATCAATGAATATTGTAAATGCACAAACAGTAATTTCTCCGCATTGCAAGGTGCAATTCTGAAATTTTTAGCTTTTTCCTGCTCCTCTTAGCATGATAAAGAAGATTCAAAGAGAGTGAGATGCCAGCTCCTTTCATTCAGTCAGTAGCTTCAAACATTTCTGGTATATGAATAACATGATGTTTTTCAATGGCAAAAATCAATGAATATTGTAAATTCACAAACAGTAATTTCTCCGCATTGCAAGGTGCAATTCTGAAATTTTTTGCTTTTTCCTGCTCCTCTTAGCATGATAAAGAAGATTCAAAGAGAGTGAGATGCCAGCTCCTTTCATTCAGTCAGTAGCTTCAATCATTTCTGGACGTTTTTCAATGGCAAAAATCAATGAATATTGTAAATGCACAAACAGTAATTTCTCCGCATTGCAAGGTGCAATTCTGAAATTTTTTGCTTTTTCCTGCTCCTCTTAGCATGATAAAGAAGATTCAAAGAGAGTGAGATGCCAGCTCCTTTCATTCAGTCAGTAGCTTCAAACATTTCTGGTATATGAATAACATGATGTTTTTCAATGGCAAAAATCAATGAATATTGTAAATGCACAAACAGTAATTTCTCCGCATTGCAAGGTGCAATTCTGAAATTTTTTGCTTTTTCCTGCTCCTCTTAGCATGATAAAGAAGATTCAAAGAGAGTGAGATGCCAGCTCCTTTCATTCAGTCAGTAGCTTCAATCATTTCTGGACGTTTTTCAATGGCAAAAATCAATGAATATTGTAAATGCACAAACAGTAATTTCTCCGCATTGCAAGGTGCAATTCTGAAATTTTTTGCTTTTTCCTGCTCCTCTTAGCATGACAAAGAAGATTCAAAGAGAGTGAGATGCCTGCTCCTTTCATTCAGTCAGTAGCTTCAATCATTTCTGGACGTTTTTCAATGGCAAAAATCAATGAATATTGTAAATGCACAAACAGTAATTTCTCCGCATTGCAAGGTGCAATTCTGAAATTTTTTGCTTTTTCCTGCTCCTCTTAGCATGATAAAGAAGATTCAAAGAGAGTGAGATGCCAGCTCCTTTCATTCAGTCAGTAGCTTCAAACATTTCTGGACGTTTTTCAATGGCAAAAATCAATGAATATTGTAAATGCACAAACAGTAATTTCTCCGCATTGCAAAGTGCAATTCTGAAATTTTTTGCTTTTTCCTGCTCCTCTTAGCAAGATAAAGAAGATTCAAAGAGAGTGAGATGCCAGCTCCTTTCATTCAGTCAGTAGCTTCAAACATTTCTGGTATATGAATAACATGATGTTTTTCAATGGCAAAAATCAATGAATATTGTAAATGCACAAACAGTAATTTCTCCGCATTGCAAGGTGCAATTCTGAAATTTTTTGCTTTTTCCTGCTCCTCTTAGCATGATAAAGAAGATTCAAAGAGAGTGAGATGCCAGCTCCTTTCATTCAGTCAGTAGCTTCAATCATTTCTGGACGTTTTTCAATGGCAAAAATCAATGAATATTGTAAATGCACAAACAGCAATTTCTCCGCATTGCAAGGTGCAATTCTGAAATTTTTTGCTTTTTCCTGCTCCTCTTAGCATGATAAAGAAGATTCAAAGAGAGTGAGATGCCAGCTCCTTTCATTCAGTCAGTAGCTTCAATCATTTCTGGACGTTTTTCAATGGCAAAAATCAATGAATATTGTAAATGCACAAACAGTAATTTCTCCGCATTGCAAGGTGCAATTCTGAAATTTTTCCTTTTTCCTGCTCCTCTTAGCATGATAAAGAAGATTCAAAGAGAGTGAGATGCCAGCTCCTTTCATTCAGTCAGTAGCTTCAAACATTTCTGGTATATGAATAACATGATGTTTTTCAATGGCAAAAATCAATGAATATTGTAAATGCACAAACAGTAATTTCTCCGCATTGCAAGGTGCAATTCTGAAATTTTTTGCTTTTTCCTGCTCCTCTTAGCATGATAAAGAAGATTCAAAGAGAGTGAGATGCCAGCTCCTTTCATTCAGTCAGTAGCTTCAATCATTTCTGGACGTTTTTCAATGGCAAAAATCAATGAATATTGTAAATGCACAAACAGTAATTTCTCCGCATTGCAAGGTGCAATTCTGAAATTTTTTGCTTTTTCCTGCTCCTCTTAGCATGACAAAGAAGATTCAAAGAGAGTGAGATGCCAGCTCCTTTCATTCAGTCAGTAGCTTCAATCATTTCTGGACGTTTTTCAATGGCAAAAATCAATGAATATTGTAAATGCACAAACAGTAATTTCTCCGCATTGCAAGGTGCAATTCTGAAATTTTTTGCTTTTTCCTGCTCCTCTTAGCATGATAAAGAAGATTCAAAGAGAGTGAGATGCCAGCTCCTTTCATTCAGTCAGTAGCTTCAAACATTTCTGGACGTTTTTCAATGGCAAAAATCAATGAATATTGTAAATGCACAAACAGTAATTTCTCCGCATTGCAAAGTGCAATTCTGAAATTTTTTGCTTTTTCCTGCTCCTCTTAGCAAGATAAAGAAGATTCAAAGAGAGTGAGATGCCAGCTCCTTTCATTCAGTCAGTAGCTTCAAACATTTCTGGTATATGAATAACGATGTTTTTCAATGGCAAAAATCAATGATTATTGTAAATGCACAAACAGTAATTTCTCCGCATTGCAAGGTGCAATTCTGAAATGTTTTGCTTTTTCCTGCTCCTCTTAGCATGATAAAGATTCAAAGAGAGTGAGATGCCAGCTCCTTTCATTCAGTCAGTAGCTTCAATCATTTCTGGACGTTTTTCAATGGCAAAAATCAATGAATATTGTAAATGCACAAACAGTAATTTTTCCGCATTGCAAGGTGCAATTCTGAAATTTTTTGCTTTTTCCTGCTCCTCTTAGCATGATAAAGAAGATTCAAAGAGAGTGAGATGCCAGCTCCTTTCATTCAGTCAGTAGCTTCAATCATTTCTGGACGTTTTTCAATGGCAAAAATCAATGAATATTGTAAATGCACAAACAGTAATTTCTCCGCATTGCAAGGTGCAATTCTGAAATTTTTTGCTTTTTCCTGCTCCTCTTAGCATGATAAAGAAGATTCAAAGAGAGTGAGATGCCAGCTCCTTTCATTCAGTCAGTAGCTTCAATCATTTCTGGACGTTTTTCAATGGCAAAAATCAATGAATATTGTAAATGCACAAACAGTAATTTCTCCGCATTGCAAGGTGCAATTCTGAAATTTTTTGCTTTTTCCTGCTCCTCTTAGCATGATAAAGAAGATTCAAAGAGAGTGAGATGCCAGCTCCTTTCATTCAGTCAGTAGCTTCAATCATTTCTGGACGTTTTTCAATGGCAAAAATCAATGAATATTGTAAATGCACAAACAGTAATTTCTCCGCATTGCAAGGTGCAATTCTGAAATTTTTTGCTTTTTCCTGCTCCTCTTAGCATGACAAAGAAGATTCAAAGAGAGTGAGATGCCAGCTCCTTTCATTCAGTCAGTAGCTTCAATCATTTCTGGACGTTTTTCAATGGCAAAAATCAATGAATATTGTAAATGCACAAACAGTAATTTCTCCGCATTGCAAGGTGCAATTCTGAAATTTTTTGCTTTTTCCTGCTCCTCTTAGCATGATAAAGAAGATTCAAAGAGAGTGAGATGCCAGCTCCTTTCATTCAGTCAGTAGCTTCAAACATTTCTGGACGTTTTTCAATGGCAAAAATCAATGAATATTGTAAATGCACAAACAGTAATTTCTCCGCATTGCAAGGTGCAATTCTGAAATTTTTTGCTTTTTCCTGCTCCTCTTAGCATGATAAAGAAGATTCAAAGAGAGTTAGATGCCAGCTCCTTTCATTCAGTCAGTAGCTTCAAACATTTCTGGTATATGAATAACATGATGTTTTTCAATGGCAAAAATCAATGAATATTGTAAATGCACAAACAGTAATTTCTCCGCATTGCAAGGTGCAATTCTGAAATTTTTTGCTTTTTCCTGCTCCTCTTAGCATGATAAAGAAGATTCAAAGAGAGTGAGATGCCAGCTCCTTTCATTCAGTCAGTAGCTTCAATCATTTCTGGACGTTTTTCAATGGCAAAAATCAATGAATATTGTAAATGCACAAACAGTAATTTCTCCGCATTGCAAGGTGCAATTCTGAAATTTTTTGCTTTTTCCTGCTCCTCTTAGCATGACAAAGAAGATTCAAAGAGAGTGAGATGCCAGCTCCTTTCATTCAGTCAGTAGCTTCAATCATTTCTGGACGTTTTTCAATGGCAAAAATCAATGAATATTGTAAATGCACAAACAGTTATTTCTCCGCATTGCAAGGTGCAATTCTGAAATTTTTTGCTTTTTCCTGCTCCTCTTAGCATGATAAAGAAGATTCAAAGAGAGTGAGATGCCAGCTCCTTTCATTCAGTCAGTAGCTTCAAACATTTCTGGACGTTTTTCAATGGCAAAAATCAATGAATATTGTAAATGCACAAACAGTAATTTCTCCGCATTGCAAAGTGCAATTCTGAAATGTTTTGCTTTTTCCTGCTCCTCTTAGCAAGATAAAGAAGATTCAAAGAGAGTGAGATGCCAGCTCCTTTCATTCAGTCAGTAGCTTCAAACATTTCTGGTATATGAATAACATGATGTTTTTCAATGGCAAAAATCAATGATTATTGTAAATGCACAAACAGTAATTTCTCCGCATTGCAAGGTGCAATTCTGAAATTTTTTGCTTTTTCCTGCTCCTCTTAGCATGATAAAGATTCAAAGAGAGTGAGATGCCAGCTCCTTTCATTCAGTCAGTAGCTTCAATCATTTCTGGACGTTTTTCAATGGCAAAAATCAATGAATATTGTAAATGCACAAACAGTAATTTCTCCGCATTGCAAGGTGCAATTCTGAAATTTTTTGCTTTTTCCTGCTCCTCTTAGCATGACAAAGAAGATTCAAAGAGAGTGAGATGCCAGCTCCTTTCATTCAGTCAGTAGCTTCAATCATTTCTGGACGTTTTTCAATGGCAAAAATCAATGAATATTGTAAATGCACAAACAGTAATTTCTCCGCATTGCAAGGTGCAATTCTGAAATTTTTTGCTTTTTCCTGCTCCTCTTAGCATGATAAAGAAGATTCAAAGAGAGTGAGATGCCAGCTCCTTTCATTCAGTCAGTAGCTTCAAACATTTCTGGACGTTTTTCAATGGCAAAAATCAATGAATATTGTAAATGCACAAACAGTAATTTCTCCGCATTGCAAAGTGCAATTCTGAAATTTTTTGCTTTTTCCTGCTCCTCTTAGCAAGATAAAGAAGATTCAAAGAGAGTGAGATGCCAGCTCCTTTCATTCAGTCAGTAGCTTCAAACATTTCTGGTATATGAATAACATGATGTTTTTCAATGGCAAAAATCAATGATTATTGTAAATGCACAAACAGTAATTTCTCCGCATTGCAAGGTGCAATTCTGAAATTTTTTGCTTTTTCCTGCTCCTCTTAGCATGATAAAGATTCAAAGAGAGTGAGATGCCAGCTCCTTTCATTCAGTCAGTAGCTTCAATCATTTCTGGACGTTTTTCAATGGCAAAAATCAATGAATATTGTAAATGCACAAACAGTAATTTCTCCGCATTGCAAGGTGCAATTCTGAAATTTTTTGCTTTTTCCTGCTCCTCTTAGCATGATAAAGAAGATTCAAAGAGAGTGAGATGCCAGCTCCTTTCATTCAGTCAGTAGCTTCAATCATTTCTGGACGTTTTTCAATGGCAAAAATCAATGAATATTGTAAATGCACAAACAGTAATTTCTCCGCATTGCAAGGTGCAATTCTGAAATTTTTTGCTTTTTCCTGCTCCTCTTAGCATGATAAAGAAGATTCAAAGAGAGTGAGATGCCAGCTCCTTTCATTCAGTCAGTAGCTTCAATCATTTCTGGACGTTTTTCAATGGCAAAAATCAATGAATATTGTAAATGCACAAACAGTAATTTCTCCGCATTGCAAGGTGCAATTCTGAAATTTTTTGCTTTTTCCTGCTCCTCTTAGCATGATAAAGAAGATTCAAAGAGAGTGAGATGCCAGCTCCTTTCATTCAGTCAGTAGCTTCAAACATTTCTGGTATATGAATAACATGATGTTTTTCAATGGCAAAAATCAATGAATATTGTAAATGCACAAACAGTAATTTCTCCGCATTGCAAGGTGCAATTCTGAAATTTTTTGCTTTTTCCTGCTCCTCTTAGCATGATAAAGAAGATTCAAAGAGAGTGAGATGCCAGCTCCTTTCATTCAGTCAGTAGCTTCAATCATTTCTGGACGTTTTTCAATGGCAAAAATCAATGAATATTGTAAATGCACAAACAGTAATTTCTCCGCATTGCAAGGTGCAATTCTGAAATTTTTTGCTTTTTCCTGCTCCTCTTAGCATGACAAAGAAGATTCAAAGAGAGTGAGATGCCAGCTCCTTTCATTCAGTCAGTAGCTTCAATCATTTCTGGACGTTTTTCAATGGCAAAAATCAATGAATATTGTAAATGCACAAACAGTAATTTCTCCGCATTGCAAGGTGCAATTCTGAAATTTTTTGCTTTTTCCTGCTCCTCTTAGCATGATAAAGAAGATTCAAAGAGAGTGAGATGCCAGCTCCTTTCATTCAGTCAGTAGCTTCAAACATTTCTGGACGTTTTTCAATGGCAAAAATCAATGAATATTGTAAATGCACAAACAGTAATTTCTCCGCATTGCAAAGTGCAATTCTGAAATTTTTTGCTTTTTCCTGCTCCTCTTAGCAAGATAAAGAAGATTCAAAGAGAGTGAGATGCCAGCTCCTTTCATTCAGTCAGTAGCTTCAAACATTTCTGGTATATGAATAACATGATGTTTTTCAATGGCAAAAATCAATGAATATTGTAAATGCACAAACAGTAATTTCTCCGCATTGCAAGGTGCAATTCTGAAATTTTTTGCTTTTTCCTGCTCCTCTTAGCATGATAAAGAAGATTCAAAGAGAGTGAGATGCCAGCTCCTTTCATTCAGTCAGTAGCTTCAATCATTTCTGGACGTTTTTCAATGGCAAAAATCAATGAATATTGTAAATGCACAAACAGCAATTTCTCCGCATTGCAAGGTGCAATTCTGAAATTTTTTGCTTTTTCCTGCTCCTCTTAGCATGATAAAGAAGATTCAAAGAGAGTGAGATGCCAGCTCCTTTCATTCAGTCAGTAGCTTCAATCATTTCTGGACGTTTTTCAATGGCAAAAATCAATGAATATTGTAAATGCACAAACAGTAATTTCTCCGCATTGCAAGGTGCAATTCTGAAATTTTTTGCTTTTTCCTGCTCCTCTTAGCATGATAAAGAAGATTCAAAGAGAGTGAGATGCCAGCTCCTTTCATTCAGTCAGTAGCTTCAAACATTTCTGGTATATGAATAACATGATGTTTTTCAATGGCAAAAATCAATGAATATTGTAAATGCACAAACAGTAATTTCTCCGCATTGCAAGGTGCAATTCTGAAATTTTTTGCTTTTTCCTGCTCCTCTTAGCATGATAAAGAAGATTCAAAGAGAGTGAGATGCCAGCTCCTTTCATTCAGTCAGTAGCTTCAATCATTTCTGGACGTTTTTCAATGGCAAAAATCAATGAATATTGTAAATGCACAAACAGTAATTTCTCCGCATTGCAAGGTGCAATTCTGAAATTTTTTGCTTTTTCCTGCTCCTCTTAGCATGACAAAGAAGATTCAAAGAGAGTGAGATGCCAGCTCCTTTCATTCAGTCAGTAGCTTCAATCATTTCTGGACGTTTTTCAATGGCAAAAATCAATGAATATTGTAAATGCACAAACAGTAATTTCTCCGCATTGCAAGGTGCAATTCTGAAATTTTTTGCTTTTTCCTGCTCCTCTTAGCATGATAAAGAAGATTCAAAGAGAGTGAGATGCCAGCTCCTTTCATTCAGTCAGTAGCTTCAAACATTTCTGGACGTTTTTCAATGGCAAAAATCAATGAATATTGTAAATGCACAAACAGTAATTTCTCCGCATTGCAAAGTGCAATTCTGAAATTTTTTGCTTTTTCCTGCTCCTCTTAGCAAGATAAAGAAGATTCAAAGAGAGTGAGATGCCAGCTCCTTTCATTCAGTCAGTAGCTTCAAACATTTCTGGTATATGAATAACGATGTTTTTCAATGGCAAAAATCAATGATTATTGTAAATGCACAAACAGTAATTTCTCCGCATTGCAAGGTGCAATTCTGAAATTTTTTGCTTTTTCCTGCTCCTCTTAGCATGATAAAGATTCAAAGAGAGTGAGATGCCAGCTCCTTTCATTCAGTCAGTAGCTTCAATCATTTCTGGACGTTTTTCAATGGCAAAAATCAATGAATATTGTAAATGCACAAACAGTAATTTCTCCGCATTGCAAGGTGCAATTCTGAAATTTTTTGCTTTTTCCTGCTCCTCTTAGCATGATAAAGAAGATTCAAAGAGAGTGAGATGCCAGCTCCTTTCATTCAGTCAGTAGCTTCAATCATTTCTGGACGTTTTTCAATGGCAAAAATCAATGAATATTGTAAATGCACAAACAGTAATTTCTCCGCATTGCAAGGTGCAATTCTGAAATTTTTTGCTTTTTCCTGCTCCTCTTAGCATGATAAAGAAGATTCAAAGAGAGTGAGATGCCAGCTCCTTTCATTCAGTCAGTAGCTTCAATCATTTCTGGACGTTTTTCAATGGCAAAAATCAATGAATATTGTAAATGCACAAACAGTAATTTCTCCGCATTGCAAGGTGCAATTCTGAAATTTTTTGCTTTTTCCTGCTCCTCTTAGCATGATAAAGAAGATTCAAAGAGAGTGAGATGCCAGCTCCTTTCATTCAGTCAGTAGCTTCAATCATTTCTGGACGTTTTTCAATGGCAAAAATCAATGAATATTGTAAATGCACAAACAGTAATTTCTCCGCATTGCAAGGTGCAATTCTGAAATTTTTTGCTTTTTCCTGCTCCTCTTAGCATGACAAAGAAGATTCAAAGAGAGTGAGATGCCAGCTCCTTTCATTCAGTCAGTAGCTTCAATCATTTCTGGACGTTTTTCAATGGCAAAAATCAATGAATATTGTAAATGCACAAACAGTAATTTCTCCGCATTGCAAGGTGCAATTCTGAAATTTTTTGCTTTTTCCTGCTCCTCTTAGCATGATAAAGAAGATTCAAAGAGAGTGAGATGCCAGCTCCTTTCATTCAGTCAGTAGCTTCAAACATTTCTGGACGTTTTTCAATGGCAAAAATCAATGAATATTGTAAATGCACAAACAGTAATTTCTCCGCATTGCAAGGTGCAATTCTGAAATTTTTTGCTTTTTCCTGCTCCTCTTAGCATGATAAAGAAGATTCAAAGAGAGTGAGATGCCAGCTCCTTTCATTCAGTCAGTAGCTTCAAACATTTCTGGTATATGAATAACATGATGTTTTTCAATGGCAAAAATCAATGAATATTGTAAATGCACAAACAGTAATTTCTCCGCATTGCAAGGTGCAATTCTGAAATTTTTTGCTTTTTCCTGCTCCTCTTAGCATGATAAAGAAGATTCAAAGAGAGTGAGATGCCAGCTCCTTTCATTCAGTCAGTAGCTTCAATCATTTCTGGACGTTTTTCAATGGCAAAAATCAATGAATATTGTAAATGCACAAACAGTAATTTCTCCGCATTGCAAGGTGCAATTCTGAAATTTTTTGCTTTTTCCTGCTCCTCTTAGCATGACAAAGAAGATTCAAAGAGAGTGAGATGCCAGCTCCTTTCATTCAGTCAGTAGCTTCAATCATTTCTGGACGTTTTTCAATGGCAAAAATCAATGAATATTGTAAATGCACAAACAGTAATTTCTCCGCATTGCAAGGTGCAATTCTGAAATTTTTTGCTTTTTCCTGCTCCTCTTAGCATGATAAAGAAGATTCAAAGAGAGTGAGATGCCAGCTCCTTTCATTCAGTCAGTAGCTTCAAACATTTCTGGACGTTTTTCAATGGCAAAAATCAATGAATATTGTAAATGCACAAACAGTAATTTCTCCGCATTGCAAAGTGCAATTCTGAAATGTTTTGCTTTTTCCTGCTCCTCTTAGCAAGATAAAGAAGATTCAAAGAGAGTGAGATGCCAGCTCCTTTCATTCAGTCAGTAGCTTCAAACATTTCTGGTATATGAATAACATGATGTTTTTCAATGGCAAAAATCAATGATTATTGTAAATGCACAAACAGTAATTTCTCCGCATTGCAAGGTGCAATTCTGAAATTTTTTGCTTTTTCCTGCTCCTCTTAGCATGATAAAGATTCAAAGAGAGTGAGATGCCAGCTCCTTTCATTCAGTCAGTAGCTTCAATCATTTCTGGACGTTTTTCAATGGCAAAAATCAATGAATATTGTAAATGCACAAACAGTAATTTCTCCGCATTGCAAGGTGCAATTCTGAAATTTTTTGCTTTTTCCTGCTCCTCTTAGCATGACAAAGAAGATTCAAAGAGAGTGAGATGCCAGCTCCTTTCATTCAGTCAGTAGCTTCAATCATTTCTGGACGTTTTTCAATGGCAAAAATCAATGAATATTGTAAATGCACAAACAGTAATTTCTCCGCATTGCAAGGTGCAATTCTGAAATTTTTTGCTTTTTCCTGCTCCTCTTAGCATGATAAAGAAGATTCAAAGAGAGTGAGATGCCAGCTCCTTTCATTCAGTCAGTAGCTTCAAACATTTCTGGACGTTTTTCAATGGCAAAAATCAATGAATATTGTAAATGCACAAACAGTAATTTCTCCGCATTGCAAAGTGCAATTCTGAAATTTTTTGCTTTTTCCTGCTCCTCTTAGCAAGATAAAGAAGATTCAAAGAGAGTGAGATGCCAGCTCCTTTCATTCAGTCAGTAGCTTCAAACATTTCTGGTATATGAATAACATGATGTTTTTCAATGGCAAAAATCAATGATTATTGTAAATGCACAAACAGTAATTTCTCCGCATTGCAAGGTGCAATTCTGAAATTTTTTGCTTTTTCCTGCTCCTCTTAGCATGATAAAGATTCAAAGAGAGTGAGATGCCAGCTCCTTTCATTCAGTCAGTAGCTTCAATCATTTCTGGACGTTTTTCAATGGCAAAAATCAATGAATATTGTAAATGCACAAACAGTAATTTCTCCGCATTGCAAGGTGCAATTCTGAAATTTTTTGCTTTTTCCTGCTCCTCTTAGCATGACAAAGAAGATTCAAAGAGAGTGAGATGCCAGCTCCTTTCATTCAGTCAGTAGCTTCAATCATTTCTGGACGTTTTTCAATGGCAAAAATCAATGAATATTGTAAATGCACAAACAGTAATTTCTCCGCATTGCAAGGTGCAATTCTGAAATTTTTTGCTTTTTCCTGCTCCTCTTAGCATGATAAAGAAGATTCAAAGAGAGTGAGATGCCAGCTCCTTTCATTCAGTCAGTAGCTTCAAACATTTCTGGACGTTTTTCAATGGCAAAAATCAATGAATATTGTAAATGCACAAACAGTAATTTCTCCGCATTGCAAAGTGCAATTCTGAAATTTTTTGCTTTTTCCTGCTCCTCTTAGCAAGATAAAGAAGATTCAAAGAGAGTGAGATGCCAGCTCCTTTCATTCAGTCAGTAGCTTCAAACATTTCTGGTATATGAATAACATGATGTTTTTCAATGGCAAAAATCAATGATTATTGTAAATGCACAAACAGTAATTTCTCCGCATTGCAAGGTGCAATTCTGAAATTTTTTGCTTTTTCCTGCTCCTCTTAGCATGATAAAGATTCAAAGAGAGTGAGATGCCAGCTCCTTTCATTCAGTCAGTAGCTTCAATCATTTCTGGACGTTTTTCAATGGCAAAAATCAATGAATATTGTAAATGCACAAACAGTAATTTCTCCGCATTGCAAGGTGCAATTCTGAAATTTTTTGCTTTTTCCTGCTCCTCTTAGCATGATAAAGAAGATTCAAAGAGAGTGAGATGCCAGCTCCTTTCATTCAGTCAGTAGCTTCAATCATTTCTGGACGTTTTTCAATGGCAAAAATCAATGAATATTGTAAATGCACAAACAGTAATTTCTCCGCATTGCAAGGTGCAATTCTGAAATTTTTTGCTTTTTCCTGCTCCTCTTAGCATGATAAAGAAGATTCAAAGAGAGTGAGATGCCAGCTCCTTTCATTCAGTCAGTAGCTTCAATCATTTCTGGACGTTTTTCAATGGCAAAAATCAATGAATATTGTAAATGCACAAACAGTAATTTCTCCGCATTGCAAGGTGCAATTCTGAAATTTTTTGCTTTTTCCTGCTCCTCTTAGCATGATAAAGAAGATTCAAAGAGAGTGAGATGCCAGCTCCTTTCATTCAGTCAGTAGCTTCAAACATTTCTGGTATATGAATAACATGATGTTTTTCAATGGCAAAAATCAATGAATATTGTAAATGCACAAACAGTAATTTCTCCGCATTGCAAGGTGCAATTCTGAAATTTTTTGCTTTTTCCTGCTCCTCTTAGCATGATAAAGAAGATTCAAAGAGAGTGAGATGCCAGCTCCTTTCATTCAGTCAGTAGCTTCAATCATTTCTGGACGTTTTTCAATGGCAAAAATCAATGAATATTGTAAATGCACAAACAGTAATTTCTCCGCATTGCAAGGTGCAATTCTGAAATTTTTTGCTTTTTCCTGCTCCTCTTAGCATGACAAAGAAGATTCAAAGAGAGTGAGATGCCAGCTCCTTTCATTCAGTCAGTAGCTTCAATCATTTCTGGACGTTTTTCAATGGCAAAAATCAATGAATATTGTAAATGCACAAACAGTAATTTCTCCGCATTGCAAGGTGCAATTCTGAAATTTTTTGCTTTTTCCTGCTCCTCTTAGCATGATAAAGAAGATTCAAAGAGAGTGAGATGCCAGCTCCTTTCATTCAGTCAGTAGCTTCAAACATTTCTGGACGTTTTTCAATGGCAAAAATCAATGAATATTGTAAATGCACAAACAGTAATTTCTCCGCATTGCAAAGTGCAATTCTGAAATTTTTTGCTTTTTCCTGCTCCTCTTAGCAAGATAAAGAAGATTCAAAGAGAGTGAGATGCCAGCTCCTTTCATTCAGTCAGTAGCTTCAAACATTTCTGGTATATGAATAACATGATGTTTTTCAATGGCAAAAATCAATGATTATTGTAAATGCACAAACAGTAATTTCTCCGCATTGCAAGGTGCAATTCTGAAATTTTTTGCTTTTTCCTGCTCCTCTTAGCATGATAAAGATTCAAAGAGAGTGAGATGCCAGCTCCTTTCATTCAGTCAGTAGCTTCAATCATTTCTGGACGTTTTTCAATGGCAAAAATCAATGAATATTGTAAATGCACAAACAGTAATTTCTCCGCATTGCAAGGTGCAATTCTGAAATTTTTTGCTTTTTCCTGCTCCTCTTAGCATGATAAAGAAGATTCAAAGAGAGTGAGATGCCAGCTCCTTTCATTCAGTCAGTAGCTTCAATCATTTCTGGACGTTTTTCAATGGCAAAAATCAATGAATATTGTAAATGCACAAACAGTAATTTCTCCGCATTGCAAGGTGCAATTCTGAAATTTTTTGCTTTTTCCTGCTCCTCTTAGCATGATAAAGAAGATTCAAAGAGAGTGAGATGCCAGCTCCTTTCATTCAGTCAGTAGCTTCAAACATTTCTGGTATATGAATAACATGATGTTTTTCAATGGCAAAAATCAATGAATATTGTAAATGCACAAACAGTAATTTCTACGCATTGCAAGGTGCAATTCTGAAATTTTTTGCTTTTTCCTGCTCCTCTTAGCATGATAAAGAAGATTCAAAGAGAGTGAGATGCCAGCTCCTTTCATTCAGTCAGTAGCTTCAAACATTTCTGGTATATGAATAACATGTTTTTCAATGGCAAAAATCAATGAATATTGTAAATGCACAAACAGTAATTTCTCCACATTGCAAGGTGCAATTCTGAAATTTTTTGCTTTTTCCTGCTCCTCTTAGCATGATAAAGAAGATTCAAAGAGAGTGAGATGCCAGCTCCTTTCATTCAGTCAGTAGCTTCAATCATTTCTGGACGTTTTTCAATGGCAAAAATCAATGAATATTGTAAATGCACAAACAGTAATTTCTCCGCATTGCAAGGTGTAATTTTGAAATTTTTTGCTTTTTCCTGCTCCTCTTAGCATGACAAAGAAGATTCAAAGAGAGTGAGATGCCAGCTCCTTTCATTCAGTCAGTAGCTTCAAACATTTCTGGACGTTTTTCAATGGCAAAAATCAATGAATATTGTAAATGCACAAACAGTAATTTCTCCGCATTGCAAAGTGCAATTCTGAAATTTTTTGCTTTTTCCTGCTCCTCTTAGCAAGATAAAGAAGATTCAAAGAGAGGGAGATGCCAGCTCCTTTCATTCAGTCAGTAGCTTCAAACATTTCTGGTATATGAATAACATGATGTTTTTCAATGGCAAAAATCAATGAATATTGTAAATGCACAAACAGTAATTTCTCCGCATTGCAAGGTGCAATTCTGAAATTTTTTGCTTTTTCCTGCTCCTCTTAGCATGATAAAGAAGATTCAAAGAGAGTGAGATACCAGCTCTTTTCATTCAGTCGGTAGCTTCAATCATTTCTGGACGTTTTTCAATGGCAAAAATCAATGAATATTGTAAATGCACAAACAGTAATTTCTCCGCATTGCAAGGTGCAATTCTGAAATTTTTTGCTTTTTCCTGCTCCTCTTAGCATGATAAAGAAGATTCAAAGAGAGTGAGATGCCAGCTCCTTTCATTCAGTCAGTAGCTTCAATCATTTCTGGACGTTTTTCAATGGCAAAAATCAATGAATATTGTAAATGCACAGACAGTAATTTCTCCGCATTGCAAGGTGCAATTCTGAAATTTTTTGCTTTTTCCTGCTCCTCTTAGCATGATAAAGAAGATTCAAAGAGAGTGAGATGCCAGCTCCTTTCATTCAGTCAGTAGCTTCAATCATTTCTGGTATATGAATAACATGATGTTTTTCAATGGCAAAAATCAATGAATATTGTAAATGCACAAACAGTAATTTCTCCGCATTGCAAGGTGCAATTCTGAAATTTTTTGCTTTTTCCTGCTCCTCTTAGCATGATAAAGAAGATTCAAAGAGAGTGAGATACCAGCTCTTTTCATTCAGTCGGTAGCTTCAATCATTTCTGGACGTTTTTCAATGGCAAAAATCAATGAATATTGTAAATGCACAAACAGTAATTTCTCCGCATTGCAAGGTGCAATTCTGAAATTTTTTGCTTTTTCCTGCTCCTCTTAGCATGATAAAGAAGATTCAAAGAGAGTGAGATGCCAGCTCCTTTCATTCAGTCAGTAGCTTCAATCATTTCTGGACGTTTTTCAATGGCAAAAATCAATGAATATTGTAAATGCACAGACAGTAATTTCTCCGCATTGCAAGGTGCAATTCTGAAATTTTTTGCTTTTTCCTGCTCCTCTTAGCATGATAAAGAAGATTCAAAGAGAGTGAGATGTCAGCTCCTTTCATTCAGTCAGTAGCTTTAAACATTTCTGGTATATGAATAACATGATGTTTTTCAATGGCAAAAATCAATGAATATTGTAAATGCACAAACAGTAATTTCTCCGCATTGCAAGGTGCAATTCTGAAATTTTTTGCTTTTTCCTGCTCCTCTTAGCATGATAAAGAAGATTCAAAGAGAGTAAGATGCCAGATCCTTTCATTCAGTCAGTAGCTTCAATCATTTCAGGACGTTTTTCAATGGCAAAAATCAATGAATATTGTAAATGCACAAACAGTAATTTCTCCGCATTGCAAGGTGCAATTCTGAAATTTTTTGCTTTTTCCTGCTCCTCTTAGCATGATAAAGAAGATTCAAAGAGAGTGAGATGCCAGCTCCTTTCATTCAGTCAGTAGCTTCAAACATTTCTGGACGTTTTTCAATGGCAAAAATCAATGAATATTGTAAATGCACAAACAGTAATTTCTCCGCATTGCAAAGTGCAATTCTGAAATTTTTTGCTTTTTCCTGCTCCTCTTAGCAAGATAAAGAAGATTCAAAGAGAGTGAGATGCCAGCTCCTTTCATTCAGTCAGTAGCTTCAAACATTTCTGGTATATGAATAACATGATGTTTTTCAATGGCAAAAATAAATGAATATTGTAAATGCACAAACAGTAATTTCTCCGCATTGCAAGGTGCAATTCTGAAATTTTTTGCTTTTTCCTGCTCCTCTTAGCATGATAAAGAAGATTCAAAGAGAGTGAGATACCAGCTCCTTTCATTCAGTCAGTAGCTTCAATCATTTCTGGACGTTTTTCAATGGCAAAAATCAATGAATATTGTAAATGCACAAACAGTAATTTCTCCGCATTGCAAGGTGCAATTCTGAAATTTTTTGCTTTTTCCTGCTCCTCTTAGCATGATAAAGAAGATTCAAAGAGAGCGAGATGCCAGCTCCTTTCATTCAGTCAGTAGCTTCAATCATTTCTGGACGTTTTTCAATGGCAAAAATCAATGAATATTGTAAATGCACAGACAGTAATTTCTCCGCATTGCAAGGTGCAATTCTGAAATTTTTTGCTTTTTCCTGCTCCTCTTAGCATGATAAAGAAGATTCAAAGAGAGTGAGATGCCAGCTCCTTTCATTCAGTCAGTAGCTTCAATCATTTCTGGACGTTTTTCAATGGCAAAAATCAATGAATATTGTAAATGCACAAACTGTAATTTCTCCGCATTGCAAGGTGCAATTCTGAAATTTTTTGCTTTTTCCTGCTCCTCTTAGCATGATAAAGAAGATTCAAAGAGAGTGAGATGCCAGCTCCTTTCATTCAGTCAGTAGCTTCAAACATTTCTGGACGTTTTTCAATGGCAAAAATCAATGAATATTGTAAATGCACAAACAGTAATTTCTCCGCATTGCAAAGTGCAATTCTGAAATTTTTTGCTTTTTCCTGCTCCTCTTAGCAAGATAAAGAAGACTCAAAGAGAGTGAGATGCCAGCTCCTTTCATTCAGTCAGTAGCTTCAAACATTTCTGGTATATGAATAACATGATGTTTTTCAATGGCAAAAATCAATGATTATTGTAAATGCACAAACAGTAATTTCTCCGCATTGCAAGGTGCAATTCTGAAATTTTTTGCTTTTTCCTGCTCCTCTTAGCATGATAAAGATTCAAAGAGAGTGAGATGCCAGCTCCTTTCATTCAGTCAGTAGCTTCAATCATTTCTGGACGTTTTTCAATGGCAAAAATCAATGAATATTGTAAATGCACAAACAGTAATTTCTCCGCATTGCAAGGTGCAATTCTGAAATTTTTTGCTTTTTCCTGCTCCTCTTAGCATGATAAAGAAGATTCAAAGAGAGTGAGATGCCAGCTCCTTTCATTCAGTCAGTAGCTTCAAACATTTCTGGTATATGAATAACATGATGTTTTTCAATGGCAAAAATCAATGAATATTGTAAATGCACAAACAGTAATTTCTCCGCATTGCAAGGTGCAATTCTGAAATTTTTTGCTTTTTCCTGCTCCTCTTAGCATGATAAAGAAGATTCAAAGAGAGTGAGATGCCAGCTCCTTTCATTCAGTCAGTAGCTTCAATCATTTCTGGACGTTTTTCAATGGCAAAAATCAATGAATATTGTAAATGCACAAACAGTAATTTCTCCGCATTGCAAGGTGCAATTCTGAAATTTTTTGCTTTTTCCTGCTCCTCTTAGCATGACAAAGAAGATTCAAAGAGAGTGAGATGCCAGCTCCTTTCATTCAGTCAGTAGCTTCAATCATTTCTGGACGTTTTTCAATGGCAAAAATCAATGAATATTGTAAATGCACAAACAGTAATTTCTCCGCATTGCAAGGTGCAATTCTGAAATTTTTTGCTTTTTCCTGCTCCTCTTAGCATGATAAAGAAGATTCAAAGAGAGTGAGATGCCAGCTCCTTTCATTCAGTCAGTAGCTTCAAACATTTCTGGACGTTTTTCAATGGCAAAAATCAATGAATATTGTAAATGCACAAACAGTAATTTCTCCGCATTGCAAAGTGCAATTCTGAAATTTTTTGCTTTTTCCTGCTCCTCTTAGCAAGATAAAGAAGATTCAAAGAGAGTGAGATGCCAGCTCCTTTCATTCAGTCAGTAGCTTCAAACATTTCTGGTATATGAATAACATGATGTTTTTCAATGGCAAAAATCAATGATTATTGTAAATGCACAAACAGTAATTTCTCCGCATTGCAAGGTGCAATTCTGAAATTTTTTGCTTTTTCCTGCTCCTCTTAGCATGATAAAGATTCAAAGAGAGTGAGATGCCAGCTCCTTTCATTCAGTCAGTAGCTTCAATCATTTCTGGATGTTTTTCAATGGCAAAAATCAATGAATATTGTAAATGCACAAACAGTAATTTCTCCGCATTGCAAGGTGCAATTCTGAAATTTTTTGCTTTTTCCTGCTCCTCTTAGCATGATAAAGAAGATTCAAAGAGAGTGAGATGCCAGCTCCTTTCATTCAGTCAGTAGCTTCAATCATTTCTGGACGTTTTTCAATGGCAAAAATCAATGAATATTGTAAATGCACAAACAGTAATTTCTCCGCATTGCAAGGTGCAATTCTGAAATTTTTTGCTTTTTCCTGCTCCTCTTAGCATGATAAAGAAGATTCAAAGAGAGTGAGATGCCAGCTCCTTTCATTCAGTCAGTAGCTTCAAACATTTCTGGTATATGAATAACATGATGTTATTCAATGGCAAAAATCAATGAATATTGTAAATGCACAAACAGTAATTTCTACGCATTGCAAGGTGCAATTCTGAAATTTTTTGCTTTTTCCTGCTCCTCTTAGCATGATAAAGAAGATTCAAAGAGAGTGAGATGCCAGCTCCTTTCATTCAGTCAGTAGCTTCAAACATTTCTGGTATATGAATAACATGTTTTTCAATGGCAAAAATCAATGAATATTGTAAATGCACAAACAGTAATTTCTCCACATTGCAAGGTGCAATTCTGAAATTTTTTGCTTTTTCCTGCTCCTCTTAGCATGATAAAGAAGATTCAAAGAGAGTGAGATGCCAGCTCCTTTCATTCAGTCAGTAGCTTCAATCATTTCTGGACGTTTTTCAATGGCAAAAATCAATGAATATTGTAAATGCACAAACAGTAATTTCTCCGCATTGCAAGGTGTAATTCTGAAATTTTTTGCTTTTTCCTGCTCCTCTTAGCATGACAAAGAAGATTCAAAGAGAGTGAGATGCCAGCTCCTTTCATTCAGTCAGTAGCTTCAAACATTTCTGGACGTTTTTCAATGGCAAAAATCAATGAATATTGTAAATGCACAAACAGTAATTTCTCCGCATTGCAAAGTGCAATTCTGAAATTTTTTGCTTTTTCCTGCTCCTCTTAGCAAGATAAAGAAGATTCAAAGAGAGTGAGATGCCAGCTCCTTTCATTCAGTCAGTAGCTTCAAACATTTCTGGTATATGAATAACATGATGTTTTTCAATGGCAAAAATCAATGAATATTGTAAATGCACAAACAGTAATTTCTCCGCATTGCAAGGTGCAATTCTGAAATTTTTTGCTTTTTCCTGCTCCTCTTAGCATGATAAAGAAGATTCAAAGAGAGTGAGATACCAGCTCTTTTCATTCAGTCGGTAGCTTCAATCATTTCTGGACGTTTTTCAATGGCAAAAATCAATGAATATTGTAAATGCACAAACAGTAATTTCTCCGCATTGCAAGGTGCAATTCTGAAATTTTTTGCTTTTTCCTGCTCCTCTTAGCATGATAAAGAAGATTCAAAGAGAGTGAGATGCCAGCTCCTTTCATTCAGTCAGTAGCTTCAATCATTTCTGGACGTTTTTCAATGGCAAAAATCAATGAATATTGTAAATGCACAGACAGTAATTTCTCCGCATTGCAAGGTGCAATTCTGAAATTTTTTGCTTTTTCCTGCTCCTCTTAGCATGATAAAGAAGATTCAAAGAGAGTGAGATGTCAGCTCCTTTCATTCAGTCAGTAGCTTCAAACATTTCTGGTATATGAATAACATGATGTTTTTCAATGGCAAAAATCAATGAATATTGTAAATGCACAAACAGTAATTTCTCCGCATTGCAAGGTGCAATTCTGAAATTTTTTGCTTTTTCCTGCTCCTCTTAGCATGATAAAGAAGATTCAAAGAGAGTAAGATGCCAGATCCTTTCATTCAGTCAGTAGCTTCAATCATTTCTGGACGTTTTTCAATGGCAAAAATCAATGAATATTGTAAATGCACAAACAGTAATTTCTCCGCATTGCAAGGTGCAATTCTGAAATTTTTTGCTTTTTCCTGCTCCTCTTAGCATGATAAAGAAGATTCAAAGAGAGTGAGATGCCAGCTCCTTTCATTCAGTCAGTAGCTTCAAACATTTCTGGACGTTTTTCAATGGCAAAAATCAATGAATATTGTAAATGCACAAACAGTAATTTCTCCGCATTGCAAAGTGCAATTCTGAAATTTTTTGCTTTTTCCTGCTCCTCTTAGCAAGATAAAGAAGATTCAAAGAGAGTGAGATGCCAGCTCCTTTCATTCAGTCAGTAGCTTCAAACATTTCTGGTATATGAATAACATGATGTTTTTCAATGGCAAAAATAAATGAATATTGTAAATGCACAAACAGTAATTTCTCCGCATTGCAAGGTGCAATTCTGAAATTTTTTGCTTTTTCCTGCTCCTCTTAGCATGATAAAGAAGATTCAAAGAGAGTGAGATACCAGCTCCTTTAATTCAGTCAGTAGCTTCAATCATTTCTGGACGTTTTTCAATGGCAAAAATCAATGAATATTGTAAATGCACAAACAGTAATTTCTCCGCATTGCAAGGTGCAATTCTGAAATTTTTTGCTTTTTCCTGCTCCTCTTAGCATGATAAAGAAGATTCAAAGAGAGCGAGATGCCAGCTCCTTTCATTCAGTCAGTAGCTTCAATCATTTCTGGACGTTTTTCAATGGCAAAAATCAATGAATATTGTAAATGCACAGACAGTAATTTCTCCGCATTGCAAGGTGCAATTCTGAAATTTTTTGCTTTTTCCTGCTCCTCTTAGCATGATAAAGAAGATTCAAAGAGAGTGAGATGCCAGCTCCTTTCATTCAGTCAGTAGCTTCAATCATTTCTGGACGTTTTTCAATGGCAAAAATCTATGAATATTGTAAATGCACAAACTGTAATTTCTCCGCATTGCAAGGTGCAATTCTGAAATTTTTTGCTTTTTCCTGCTCCTCTTAGCATGATAAAGAAGATTCAAAGAGAGTGAGATGCCAGCTCCTTTCATTCAGTCAGTAGCTTCAAACATTTCTGGACGTTTTTCAATGGCAAAAATCAATGAATATTGTAAATGCACAAACAGTAATTTCTCCGCATTGCAAAGTGCAATTCTGAAATTTTTTGCTTTTTCCTGCTCCTCTTAGCAAGATAAAGAAGATTCAAAGAGAGTGAGATGCCAGCTCCTTTCATTCAGTCAGTAGCTTCAAACATTTCTGGTATATGAATAACATGATGTTTTTCAATGGCAAAAATCAATGAATATTGTAAATGCACAAACAGTAATTTCTCCGCATTGCAAGGTGCAATTCTGAAATTTTTTGCTTTTTCCTGCTCCTCTTAGCATGATAAAGAAGATTCAAAGAGAGTGAGATACCAGCTCCTTTCATTCAGTCAGTAGCTTCAATCATTTCTGGACGTTTTTCAATGGCAAAAATCAATGAATATTGTAAATGCACAAACAGTAATTTCTCCGCATTGCAAGGTGCAATTCTGAAATTTTTTGCTTTTTCCTGCTCCTCTTAGCATGATAAAGAAGATTCAAAGAGAGTGAGATGCCAGCTCCTTTCATTCAGTCAGTAGCTTCAATCATTTCTGGACGTTTTTCAATGGCAAAAATCAATGAATATTGTAAATGCACAAACAGTAATTTCTCCGCATTGCAAGGTGCAATTCTGAAATTTTTAGCTTTTTCCTGCTCCTCTTAGCATGACAAAGAAGATTCAAAGAGAGTGAGATGCCAGCTGCTTTCATTCAGTCAGTAGCTTCAATCATTTCTGGACGTTTTTCAATGGCAAAAATCAATGAATATTGTAAATGCACAAACAGTAATTTCTCCGCATTGCAAGGTGCAATTCTGAAATTTTTGCTTTTTCCTGCTCCTCTTAGCATGATAAAGAAGATTCAAAGAGAGTGAGATGCCAGCTCCTTTCATTCAGTCAGTAGCTTCAAACATTTCTGGACGTTTTTCAATGGCAAAAATCAATGAATATTGTAAATGCACAAACAGTAATTTCTCCGCATTGCAAAGTGCAATTCTGAAATTTTTTGCTTTTTCCTGCTCCTCTTAGCAAGATAAAGAAGATTCAAAGAGAGTGAGATGCCAGCTCCTTTCATTCAGTCAGTAGCTTCAAACATTTCTGGTATATGAATAACATGATGTTTTTCAATGGCAAAAATCAATGAATATTGTAAATGCACAAACAGTAATTTCTCCGCATTGCAAGGTGCAATTCTGAAATTTTTTGCTTTTTCCTGCTCCTCTTAGCATGATAAAGAAGATTCAAAGAGAGTGAGATGCCAGCTCCTTTCATTCAGTCAGTAGCTTCAATCATTTCTGGACGTTTTTCAATGGCAAAAATCAATGAATATTGTAAATGCACAAACAGTAATTTCTCCGCATTGCAAGGTGCAATTCTGAAATTTTTTGCTTTTTCCTGCTCCTCTTAGCATGATAAAGAAGATTCAAAGAGAGTGAGATGCCAGCTCCTTTCATTCAGTCAGTAGCTTCAAACATTTCTGGTATATGAATAACATGATGTTTTTCAATGGCAAAAATCAATGAATATTGTAAATGCACAAACAGTAATTTCTCCGCATTGCAAGGTGCAATTCTGAAATTTTTTGCTGATTCCTGCTCCTCTTAGCATGATAAAGAAGATTCAAAGAGAGTGAGACGCCAGCTCCTTTCTTTCAGTCAGTAGCTTCAAACATTTCTGGTATATGAATAACATGTTTTTCAATGGCAAAAATCAATGAATATTGTAAATGCACAAACAGTAATTTCTCCGCATTGCAAGGTGCAATTCTGAAATTTTTTGCTTTTTCCTGCTCCTCTTAGCATGATAAAGAAGATTCAAAGAGAGTGAGATGCCAGCTCCTTTCATTCAGTCAGTAGCTTCAATCATTTCTGGACGTTTTTCAATGGCAAAAATCAATGAATATTGTAAATGCACAAACAGTAATTTCTCCGCATTGCAAGGTGTAATTCTGAAATTTTTTGCTTTTTCCTGCTCCTCTTAGCATGACAAAGAAGATTCAAAGAGAGTGAGATGCCAGCTCCTTTCATTCAGTCAGTAGCTTCAATCATTTCTGGACGTTTTTCAATGGCAAAAATCAATGAATATTGTAAATGCACAAACAGTAATTTCTCCGCATTGCAAGGTGCAATTCTGAAATTTTTTGCTTTTTCCTGCTCCTCTTAGCATGATAAAGAAGATTCAAAGAGAGTGAGATGCCAGCTCCTTTCATTCAGTCAGTAGCTTCAAACATTTCTGGACGTTTTTCAATGGCAAAAATCAATGAATATTGTAAATGCACAAACAGTAATTTCTCCGCATTGCAAAGTGCAATTCTGAAATTTTTTGCTTTTTCCTGCTCCTCTTAGCAAGATAAAGAAGATTCAAAGAGAGTGAGATGCCAGCTCCTTTCATTCAGTCAGTAGCTTCAAACATTTCTGGTATATGAATAACATGATGTTTTTCAATTGCAAAAATCAATGAATATTGTAAATGCACAAACAGTAATTTCTCCGCATTGCAAGGTGCAATTCTGAAATTGTTTGCTTTTTCCTGCTCCTCTTAGCATGATAAAGAAGATTCAAAGAGAGTGAGATGCCAGCTCCTTTCATTCAGTCAGTAGCTTCAATCATTTCTGGACGTTTTTCATTGAATATTGTAAATGCACAAACAGTAATTTCTCCGCATTGCAAGGTGCAATTCTGAAATTTTTTACTTTTTCCTGCTCCTCTTAGCATGATAAAGAAGATTCAAAGAGAGTGAGATGCCAGCTCCTTTCATTCAGTCAGTAGCTTCAATCATTTCTGGTATATGAATAACATGATGTTTTTCAATGGCAAAAATCAATGAATATTGTAAATGCACAAACAGTAATTTCTCCGCATTGCAAGGTGCAATTCTGAAATTTTTTGCTTTTTCCTGCTCCTCTTAGCATGATAACGAAGATTCAAAGAGAGTGAGATGCCAGCTCCTTTCATTCAGTCAGTAGCTTCAATCATTTCTGGACGTTTTTCAATGGCAAAAATCAATGAATATTGTAAATGCACAAACAGTAATTTCTCCACATTGCAAGGTGCAATTCTGAAATTTTTTGCTTTTTCCTGCTCCTCTTAGCATGATAAAGAAGATTCAAAGAGAGTGAGATGCCAGCTCCTTTCATTCAGTCAGTAGCTTCAAACATTCCTGGTATATGAATAACATGGTGTTTTTCAATGGCAAAAATCAATGAATATTGTAAATGCACAAACAGTAATTTCTCCGCATTGCAAGATGCAATTCTGAAATTTTTTGCTTTTTCCTGCTCCTCTTAGCATGATAAAGAAGATTCAAAGAGAGTGAGATGCCAGCTCCTTTCATTCAGTCAGTAGCTTCAATCATTTCTGGACGTTTTTCAATTGCAAAAATCAATGAATATTGTAAATGCACAAACAGTAATTTCTCCGCATTGCAAGGTGCAATTCTGAAATTTTTTGCTTTTTCCTGCTCCTCTTAGCATGATAAAGAAGATTCAAAGAGAGTGAGATGCCAGCTCCTTTCATTCAGTCAGTAGCTTCAATCATTTCTGGTATATGAATAACATGATGTTTTTCAATGGCAAAAATCAATGAATATTGTAAATGCACAAACAGTAATTTCTCCGCATTGCAAGGTGCAATTCTGAAATTTTTTGCTTTTTCCTGCTCCTCTTAGCATGATAAAGAAGATTCAAAGAGAGTGAGATGCCAGCTCCTTTCATTCAGTCAGTAGCTTCAATCATTTCTGGACGTTTTTCAATGGCAAAAATCAATGAATATTGTAAATGCACAAACAGTAATTTCTCCGCATTGCAAGGTGCAATTCTGAAATTTTTTGCTTTTTCCTGCTCCTCTTAGCATGATAAACAAGATTCAAAGAGAGTGAGATGCCAGCTCCTTTCATTCAGTCAGTAGCTTCAATCATTTCTGGACGTTTTTCAATGGCAAAAATCAATGAATATTGTAAATGCACAAACAGTAATTTCTCCGCATTGCAAGGTGCAATTCTGAAATTTTTTGCTTTTTCCTGCTCCTCTTATCATGATAAAGAAGATTCAAACAGAGTGAGATGCCAGCTCCTTTCATTCAGTCAGTAGCTTCAAACATTCCTGGTATATGAATAACATGGTGTTTTTCAATGGCAAAAATCAATGAATATTGTAAATGCACAAACAGTAATTTCTCCGCATTGCAAGGTGCAATTCTGAAATTTTTTGCTTTTTCCTGCTCCTCTTAGCATGATAAACAAGATTCAAAGAGAGTGAGATGCCAGCTCCTTTCATTCAGTCAGTAGCTTCAATCATTTCTGGACGTTTTTCAATGGCAAAAATCAATGAATATTGTAAATGCACAAACAGTAATTTCTCCGCATTGCAAGGTGCAATTCTGAAATTTTTTGCTTTTTCCTGCTCCTCTTATCATGATAAAGAAGATTCAAAGAGAGTGAGATGCCAGCTCCTTTCATTCAGTCAGTAGCTTCAATCATTTCTGGTATATGAATAACATGATGTTTTTCAATGGCAAAAATCAATGAATATTGTAAATGCACAAACAGTAATTTCTCCGCATTGCAAGGTGCAATTCTGAAATTTTTTGCTTTTTCCTGCTCCTCTTAGCATGATAAAGAAGATTCAAAGAGAGTGAGATGCCAGCTCCTTTCATTCAGTCAGTAGCTTCAATCATTTCTGGACGTTTTTCAATGGCAAAAATCAATGAATATTGTAAATGCACAAACAGTAATTTCTCCGCATTGCAAGGTGCAATTCTGAAATTTTTTGCTTTTTCCTGCTCCTCTTAGCATGATAAACAAGATTCAAAGAGAGTGAGATGCCAGCTCCTTTCATTCAGTCAGTAGCTTCAATCATTTCTGGACGTTTTTCAATGGCAAAAATCAATGAATATTGTAAATGCACAAACAGTAATTTCTCCGCATTGCAAGGTGCAATTCTGAAATTTTTTGCTTTTTCCTGCTACTCTTATCATGATAAAGAAGATTCAAACAGAGTGAGATGCCAGCTCCTTTCATTTAGTCAGTAGCTTCAAACATTCCTGGTATATGAATAACATGATGTTTTTCAATGGCAAAAATCAATGAATATTGTAAATGCACAAACAGTAATTTCTCCGCATTGCAAGGTGCAATTCTGAAATTTTTTGCTTTTTCCTGCTCCTCTTAGCATGATAAAGAAGATTCAAAGAGAGTGAGATGCCAGCTCCTTTCATTCAGTCAGTAGCTTCAATCATTTCTGGACGTTTTTCAATTGCAAAAATCAATGAATATTGTAAATGCACAAACAGTAATTTCTCCGCATTGCAAGGTGCAATTCTGAAATTTTTTGCTTTTTCCTGCTCCTCTTAGCATGATAAAGAAGATTCAAAGAGAGTGAGATGCCAGCTCCTTTCATTCAGTCAGTAGCTTCAATCATTTCTGGTATATGAATAACATGTTGTTTTTCAATCGCAAAAATCAATGAATATTGTAAATGCACAAACAGTAATTTCTCCGCATTGCAAGGTGCAATTCTGAAATTTTTTGCTTTTTCCTGCTCCTCTTAGCATGATAAAGAAGATTCAAAGAGAGTGAGATGCCAGCTCCTTTCATTCAGTCAGTAGCTTCAAACATTTCTGGTATATGAATAACATGATGTTTTTCAATGGCAAAAATCAATGAATATTGTAAATGCACAAACAGTAATTTCTCCGCATTGCAAGGTGCAATTCTGAAATTTTTTGCTTTTTCCTGCTCCTCTTAGCATGATAAAGAAGATTCAAAGAGAGTGAGATGCCAGCTCCTTTCATTCAGTCAGTAGCTTCAAACATTTCTGGTATATGAATAACATGATGTTTTTCAATGGCAAAAATCAATGAATATTGTAAATGCACAAACAGTAATTTCTCCGCATTGCAAGGTGCAATTCTGAAATTTTTTGCTTTTTCCTGCTCCTCTTAGCATGATAAAGAAGATTCAAAGAGAGTGAGATGCCAGCTCCTTTCATTCAGTCAGTAGCTTCAATCATTTCTGGACGTTTTTCAATGGCAAAAATCAATGAATATTGTAAATGCACAAACAGTAATTTCTCCGCATTGCAAGGTGCAATTCTGAAATTTTTTGCTTTTTCCTGCTCCTCTTAGCATGATAAAGAAAATTCAGAGTGAGATGCCAGCTCCTTTCATTCAGTCAGTAGCTTCAATCATTTCTGGACGTTTTTCAATGGCAAAAATCAATGAATATTGTAAATGCACAAACAGTAATTTCTCCGCATTGCAAGGTGCAATTCTGAAATTTTTTGCTTTTTCCTGCTCCTCTTAGCATGATAAAGAAGATTCAAAGAGAGTGAGATGCCAGCTCCTTTCATTCAGTCAGTAGCTTCAAACATTTCTGGTGTATGAATAACATGATGTTTTTCAATGGCAAAAATCAATGAATATTGCAAATGCACAAACAGTAATTTCTACGCATTGCAAGGTGCAATTCTGAAATTTTTTGCTTTTTCCTGCTCCTCTTAGCATGATAAAGAAGATTCAAAGAGAGTGAGATGCCAGCTCCTTTCGTTCAGTCAGTAGCTTCAATCATTTCTGGACGTTTTTCAATTGCAAAAATCAATGAATATTGTAAATGCACAAACAGTAATTTCTCCGCATTGCAAGGTGCAATTCTGAAATTTTTTGCTTTTTCCTGCTCCTCTTAGCATGATAAAGAAGATTCAAAGAGAGTGAGATGCCAGCTCCTTTCATTCAGTCAGTAGCTTCAATCATTTCTGGTATATGAATAACATGATATTTTTCAATGGCAAAAATCAATGAATATTGTAAATGCACAAACAGTAATTTCTCCGCATTGCAAGGTGCAATTCTGAAATTTTTTGCTTTTTCCTGCTCCTCTTAGCATGATAAAGAAGATTCAAAGAGAGTGAGATGCCAGCTCCTTTCATTCAGTCAGTAGCTTCAAACATTTCTGGTATATGAATAACATGATGTTTTTCAATGGCAAAAATCAATGAATATTGTAAATGCACAAACAGTAATTTCTCCGCATTGCAAGGTGCAATTCTGAAATTTTTTGCTTTTTCCTGCTCCTCTTAGCATGATAAAGAAGATTCAAAGAGAGTGAGATGCCAGCTCCTTTCATTCAGTCAGTAGCTTCAAACATTTCTGGTATATGAATAACATGATGTTTTTCAATGGCAAAAATCAATGAATATTGTAAATGCACAAACAGTAATTTCTCCGCATTGCAAGGTGCAATTTTGAAATTTTTTGCTTTTTCCTGCTCCTCTTAGCATGATAAAGAAGATTCAAAGAGAGTGAGATGGCAGCTCCTTTCATTCAGTCAGTAGCTTCAATCATTTCTGGACGTTTTTCAATGGCAAAAATCAATGAATATTGTAAATGCACAAACAGTAATTTCTCCGCATTGCAAGGTGCAATTCTGAAATTTTTTGCTTTTTCCTGCTCCTCTTAGCATGATAAAGAAAACTCAGAGTGAGATGCCAGCTCCTTTCATTCAGTCAGTAGCTTCAATCATTTCTGGACGTTTTTCAATGGCAAAAATCAATGAATATTGTAAATGCACAAACAGTAATTTCTCCGCATTGCAAGGTGCAATTCTGAAATTTTTTGCTTTTTCCTGCTCCTCTTAGCATGATAAAGAAGATTCAAAGAGAGTGAGATGCCAGCTCCTTTCATTCAGTCAGTAGCTTCAATCATTTCTGGTATATGAATAACATGATGTTTTTCAATGGCAAAAATCAATGAATATTGTAAATGCACAAACAGTAATTTCTCCGCATTGCAAGGTGCAATTCTGAAATTTTTTGCTTTTTCCTGCTCCTCTTAGCATGATAAAGAAGATTCAAAGAGAGTGAGATGCCAGCTCCTTTCATTCAGTCAGTAGCTTCAATCATTTCTGGACGTTTTTCAATGGCAAAAATCATTGAATATTGTAAATGCACAAACAGTAATTTCTCCGCATTGCAAGGTGCAATTCTGAAATTTTTTACTTTTTCCTGCTCCTCTTAGCATGATAAAGAAGATTCAAAGAGAGTGAGATGCCAGCTCCTTTCATTCAGTCAGTAGCTTCAAACATTTCTGGTATATGAATAACATGATGTTTTTCAATGGCAAAAATCAATGAATATTGTAAATGCACAAACAGTAATTTCTCCGCATTGCAAGGTGCAATTCTGAAATTTTTTGCTTTTTCCTGCTCCTCTTAGCATGATAAAGAAGATTCAAAGAGAGTGAGATGCCAGCTCCTTTCATTCAGTCAGTAGCTTCAATCATTTCTGGACGTTTTTCAATGGCAAAAATCAATGAATATTGTAAATGCACAAACAGTAATTTCTCCGCATTGCAAGGTGCAATTCTGAAATTTTTTGCTTTTTCCTGCTCCTCTTAGCATGATAAAGAAAATTCAGAGTGAGATGCCAGCTCCTTTCATTCAGTCAGTAGCTTCAATCATTTCTGGACGTTTTTCAATGGCAAAAATCAATGAATATTGTAAATGCACAAACAGTAATTTCTCCGCATTGCAAGGTGCAATTCTGAAATTTTTTGCTTTTTCCTGCTCCTCTTAGCATGATAAAGAAGATTCAAAGAGAGTGAGATGCCAGCTCCTTTCATTCAGTCAGTAGCTTCAATCATTTCTGGTATATGAATAACATGATGTTTTTCAATGGCAAAAATCAATGAATATTGTAAATGCACAAACAGTAATTTCTCCGCATTGCAAGGTGCAATTCTGAAATTTTTTGCTTTTTCCTGCTCCTCTTAGCATGATAAAGAAAATTCAAAGAGAGTGAGATGCCAGCTCCTTTCATTCAGTCAGTAGCTTCAATCATTTCTGGACGTTTTTCAATGGCAAAAATCAATGAATATTGTAAATGCACAAACAGTAATTTCTTCGCATTGCAAGGTGCAATTCTGAAATTTTTTGCTTTTTCCTGCTCCTCTTAGCATGATAAACAAGATTCAAAGAGAGTGAGATGCCAGCTCCTTTCATTCAGCCAGTAGCTTCAATCATTTCTGGACGTTTTTCAATGGCAAAAATCAATGAATATTGTAAATGCACAAACAGTAATTTCTCCGCATTGCAAGGTGCAATTCTGAAATTTTTTGCTTTTTCCTGCTCCTCTTAGCATGATAAAGAAGATTCAAAGAGAGTGAGATGCCAGCTCCTTTCATTCAGTCAGTAGCTTCAAACATTCCTGGTATATGAATAACATGATGTTTTTCAATGGCAAAAATCAATGAATATTGTAAATGCACAAACAGTAATTTCTACGCATTGCAAGGTGCAATTCTGAAATTTTTTGCTTTTTCCTGCTCCTCTTAGCATGATAAAGAAGATTCAAAGAGAGTGAGATGCCAGCTCCTTTCATTCAGTCAGTAGCATCAATCATTTCTGGTATATGAATAACATGATGTTTTTCAATGGCAAAAATCAATGAATATTGTAAATGCACAAACAGTAATTTCACCGCATTGCAAGGTGCAATTCTGAAATTTTTTGCTTTTTCCTGCTCCTCTTAGCATGATAAAGAAGATTCAAAGAGAGTGAGATGCCAGCTCCTTTCGTTCAGTCAGTAGCTTCAATCATTTCTGGACGTTTTTCAAAGGCAAAAATCATTGAATATTGTAAATGCACAAACAGTAATTTCTCCGCATTGCAAGGTGCAATTCTGAAATTTTTTACTTTTTCCTGCTCCTCTTAGCATGATAAAGAAGATTCAAAGAGAGTGAGATGCCAGCTCCTTTCATTCAGTCAGTAGCTTCAATCATTTCTGGTATATGAATAACATGATGTTTTTCAATGGCAAAAATCAATGAATATTGTAAATGCACAAACAGTAATTTCTCCGCATTGCAAGGTGCAATTCTGAAATTTTTTGCTTTTTCCTGCTCCTCTTAGCATGATAAAGAAGATTCAAAGAGAGTGAGATGCCAGCTCCTTTCATTCAGTCAGTAGCTTCAAACATTTCTGGTATATGAATAACATGATGTTTTTCAATGGCAAAAATCAATGAATATTGTAAATGCACAAACAGTAATTTCTCCGCATTGCAAGGTGCAATTCTGAAATTTTTTGCTTTTTCCTGCTCCTCTTAGCATGATAAAGAAGATTCAAAGAGAGTGAGATGCCAGCTCCTTTCATTCAGTCAGTAGCTTCAAACATTTCTGGTATATGAATAACATGATGTTTTTCAATGGCAAAAATCAATGAATATTGTAAATGCACAAACAGTAATTTCTCCGCATTGCAAGGTGCAATTCTGAAATTTTTTGCTTTTTCCTGCTCCTCTTAGCATGATAAACAAGATTCAAAGAGAGTGAGATGCCAGCTCCTTTCATTCAGTCAGTAGCTTCAATCATTTCTGGACGTTTTTCAATGGCAAAAATCAATGAATATTGTAAATGCACAAACAGTAATTTCTCCGCATTGCAAGGTGCAATTCTGAAATTTTTTGCTTTTTCCTGCTCCTCTTAGCATGATAAAGAAAATTCAGAGTGAGATGCCAGCTCCTTTCATTCAGTCAGTAGCTTCAATCATTTCTGGACGTTTTTCAATGGCAAAAATCAATGAATATTGTAAATGCACAAACAGTAATTTCTCCGCATTGCAAGGTGCAATTCTGAAATTTTTTGCTTTTTCCTGCTCCTCTTAGCATGATAAAGAAGATTCAAAGAGAGTGAGATGCCAGCTCCTTTCATTCAGTCAGTAGCTTCAAACATTTCTGGTATATGAATAACATGATGTTTTTCAATGGCAAAAATCAATGAATATTGTAAATGCACAAACAGTAATTTCTCCGCATTGCAAGGTGCAATTCTGAAATTTTTTGCTTTTTCCTGCTCCTCTTAGCATGATAAAGAAGATTCAAAGAGAGTGAGATGCCAGCTCCTTTCGTTCAGTCAGTAGCTTCAATCATTTCTGGACGTTTTTCAATTGCAAAAATCAATGAATATTGTAAATGCACAAACAGTAATTTCTCCGCATTGCAAGGTGCAATTCTGAAATTTTTTGCTTTTTCCTGCTCCTCTTAGCATGATAAAGAAGATTCAAAGAGAGTGAGATGCCAGCTCCTTTCATTCAGTCAGTAGCTTCAATCATTTCTGGTATATGAATAACATGATGTTTTTCAATGGCAAAAATCAATGAATATTGTAAATGCACAAACAGTAATTTCTCCGCATTGCAAGGTGCAATTCTGAAATTTTTTGCTTTTTCCTGCTCCTCTTAGCATGATAAAGAAGATTCAAAGAGAGTGAGATGCCAGCTCCTTTCATTCAGTCAGTAGCTTCAAACATTTCTGGTATATGAATAACATGATGTTTTTCAATGGCAAAAATCAATGAATATTGTAAATGCACAAAGAGTAATTTCTCCGCATTGTAAGGTGCAATTCTGAAATTTTTTGCTTTTTCCTGCTCCTCTTAGCATGATAAAGAAGATTCAAAGAGAGTGAGATGCCAGCTCCTTTCATTCAGTCAGTAGCTTCAAACATTTCTGGTATATGAATAACATGATGTTTTTCAATGGCAAAAATCAATGAATATTGTAAATGCACAAACAGTAATTTCTCCGCATTGCAAGGTGCAATTCTGAAATTTTTTGCTTTTTCCTGCTCCTCTTAGCATGATAAAGAAGATTCAAAGAGAGTGAGATGCCAGCTCCTTTCATTCAGTCAGTAGCTTCAATCATTTCTTTACGTTTTTCAATGGCAAAAATCAATGAATATTGTAAATGCACAAACAGTAATTTCTCCGCATTGCAAGGTGCAATTCTGAAATTTTTTGCTTTTTCCTGCTCCTCTTAGCATGATAAAGAAAACTCAGAGTGAGATGCCAGCTCCTTTCATTCAGTCAGTAGCTTCAATCATTTCTGGACGTTTTTCAATGGCAAAAATCAATGAATATTGTAAATGCACAAACAGTAATTTCTCCGCATTGCAAGGTGCAATTCTGAAATTTTTTGCTTTTTCCTGCTCCTCTTAGCATGATAAAGAAGATTCAAAGAGAGTGAGATGCCAGCTCCTTTCATTCAGTCAGTAGCTTCAATCATTTCTGGTATATGAATAACATGATGTTTTTCAATGGCAAAAATCAATGAATATTGTAAATGCACAAACAGTAATTTCTCCGCATTGCAAGGTGCAATTCTGAAATTTTTTGCTTTTTCCTGCTCCTCTTAGCATGATAAAGAAGATTCAAAGAGAGTGAGATGCCAGCTCCTTTCATTCAGTCAGTAGCTTCAATCATTTCTGGACGTTTTTCAATGGCAAAAATCAATGAATATTGTAAATGCACAAACAGTAATTTCTTCGCATTGCAAGGTGCAATTCTGAAATTTTTTGCTTTTTCCTGCTCCTCTTAGCATGATAAACAAGATTCAAAGAGAGTGAGATGCCAGCTCCTTTCATTCAGTCAGTAGCTTCAATCATTTCTGGACGTTTTTCAATGGCAAAAATCAATGAATATTGTAAATGCACAAACAGTAATTTCTCCGCATTGCAAGGTGCAATTCTGAAATTTTTTGCTTTTTCCTGCTCCTCTTAGCATGATAAAGAAGATTCAAAGAGAGTGAGATGCCAGCTCCTTTCATTCAGTCAGTAGCTTCAAACATTCCTGGTATATGAATAACATGATGTTTTTCAATGGCAAAAATCAATGAATATTGTAAATGCACAAACAGTAATTTCTCCGCATTGCAAGGTGCAATTCTGAAATTTTTTGCTTTTTCCTGCTCCTCTTAGCATGATAAAGAAGATTCAAAGAGAGTGAGATGCCAGCTCCTTTCATTCAGTCAGTAGCATCAATCATTTTTGGTATATGAATAACATGATGTTTTTCAATGGCAAAAATCAATGAATATTGTAAATGCACAAACAGTAATTTCTCCGCATTGCAAGGTGCAATTCTGAAATTTTTTGCTTTTTCCTGCTCCACTTAGCATGATAAAGAAGATTCAAAGAGAGTGAGATGCCAGCTCCTTTCGTTCAGTCAGTAGCTTCAATCATTTCTGGACGTTTTTCAAAGGCAAAAATCATTGAATATTGTAAATGCACAAACAGTAATTTCTCCGCATTGCAAGGTGCAATTCTGAAATTTTTTACTTTTTCCTGCTCCTCTTAGCATGATAAAGAAGATTCAAAGAGAGTGAGATGCCAGCTCCTTTCATTCAGTCAGTAGCTTCAATCATTTCTGGTATATGAATAACATGATGTTTTTCAATGGCAAAAATCAATGAATATTGTAAATGCACAAACAGTAATTTCTCCGCATTGCAAGGTGCAATTCTGAAATTTTTTGCTTTTTCCTGCTCCTCTTAGCATGATAAAGAAGATTCAAAGAGAGTGAGATGCCAGCTCCTTTCATTCAGTCAGTAGCTTCAATCATTTCTGGACGTTTTTCAATGGCAAAAATCATTGAATATTGTAAATGCACAAACAGTAATTTCTCCGCATTGCAAGGTGCAATTCTGAAATTTTTTACTTTTTCCTGCTCCTCTTAGCATGATAAAGAAGATTCAAAGAGAGTGAGATGCCAGCTCCTTTCATTCAGTCAGTAGCTTCAAACATTTCTGGTATATGAATAACATGATGTTTTTCAATGGCAAAAATCAATGAATATTGTAAATGCACAAACAGTAATTTCTCCGCATTGCAAGGTGCAATTCTGAAATTTTTTGCTTTTTCCTGCTCCTCTTAGCATGATAAACAAGATTCAAAGAGAGTGAGATGCCAGCTCCTTTCATTCAGTCAGTAGCTTCAATCATTTCTGGACGTTTTTCAATGGCAAAAATCAATGAATATTGTAAATGCACAAACAGTAATTTCTCCGCATTGCAAGGTGCAATTCTGAAATTTTTTGCTTTTTCCTGCTCCTCTTAGCATGATAAAGAAAATTCAGAGTGAGATGCCAGCTCCTTTCATTCAGTCAGTAGCTTCAATCATTTCTGGACGTTTTTCAATGGCAAAAATCAATGAATATTGTAAATGCACAAACAGTAATTTCTCCGCATTGCAAGGTGCAATTCTGAAATTTTTTGCTTTTTCCTGCTCCTCTTAGCATGATAAAGAAGATTCAAAGAGAGTGAGATGCCAGCTCCTTTCATTCAGTCAGTAGCTTCAAACATTTCTGGTATATGAATAACATGATGTTTTTCAATGGCAAAAATCAATGAATATTGTAAATGCACAAACAGTAATTTCTCCGCATTGCAAGGTGCAATTCTGAAATTTTTTGCTTTTTCCTGCTCCTCTTAGCATGATAAAGAAGATTCAAAGAGTGTGAGATGCCAGCTCCTTTCGTTCAGTCAGTAGCTTCAATCATTTCTGGACGTTTTTCAATTGCAAAAATCAATGAATATTGTAAATGCACAAACAGTAATTTCTCCGCATTGCAAGGTGCAATTCTGAAATTTTTTGCTTTTTCCTGCTCCTCTTAGCATGATAAAGAAGATTCAAAGAGAGTGAGATGCCAGCTCCTTTCATTCAGTCAGTAGCTTCAATCATTTCTGGTATATGAATAACATGATGTTTTTCAATGGCAAAAATCAATGAATATTGTAAATGCACAAACAGTAATTTCTCCGCATTGCAAGGTGCAATTCTGAAATTTTTTGCTTTTTCCTGCTCCTCTTAGCATGATAAAGAAGATTCAAAGAGAGTGAGATGCCAGCTCCTTTCATTCAGTCAGTAGCTTCAAACATTTCTGGTATATGAATAACATGATGTTTTTCAATGGCAAAAATCAATGAATATTGTAAATGCACAAACAGTAATTTCTCCGCATTGCAAGTGCAATTCTGAAATTTTTTGCTTTTTCCTGCTCCTCTTAGCATGATAAAGAAGATTCAAAGAGAGTGAGATGCCAGCTCCTTTCATTCAGTCAGTAGCTTCAAACATTTCTGGTATATGAATAACATGATGTTTTTCAATGGCAAAAATCAATGAATATTGTAAATGCACAAACAGTAATTTCTCCGCATTGCAAGGTGCAATTCTGAAATTTTTTGCTTTTTCCTGCTCCTCTTAGCATGATAAAGAAGATTCAAAGAGAGTGAGATGCCAGCTCCTTTCATTCAGTCAGTAGCTTCAATCATTTCTGGACATTTTTCAATGGCAAAAATCAATGAATATTGTAAATGCACAAACAGTAATTTCTCCGCATTGCAAGGTGCAATTCTGAAATTTTTTGCTTTTTCCTGCTCCTCTTAGCATGATAAAGAAGATTCAAAGAGAGTGAGATGCCAGCTCCTTTCATTCAGTCAGTAGCTTCAATCATTTCTGGTATATGAATAACATGATGTTTTTCAATGGCAAAAATCAATGAATATTGTAAATGCACAAACAGTAATTTCTCCGCATTGCAAGGTGCAATTCTGAAATTTTTTGCTTTTTCCTGCTCCTCTTAGCATGATAAAGAAAATTCAAAGAGAGTGAGATGCCAGCTCCTTTCATTCAGTCAGTAGCTTCAATCATTTCTGGACGTTTTTCAATGGCAAAAATCAATGAATATTGTAAATGCACAAACAGTAATTTCTTCGCATTGCAAGGTGCAATTCTGAAATATTTTGCTTTTTCCTGCTCCTCTTAGCATGATAAACAAGATTCAAAGAGAGTGAGATGCCAGCTCCTTTCATTCAGTCAGTAGCTTCAATCATTTCTGGACGTTTTTCAATGGCAAAAATCAATGAATATTGTAAATGCACAAACAGTAATTTCTCCGCATTGCAAGGTGCAATTCTGAAATTTTTTGCTTTTTCCTGCTCCTCTTAGCATGATAAAGAAGATTCAAAGAGAGTGAGATGCCAGCTCCTTTCATTCAGTCAGTAGCTTCAATCATTTCTGGTATATGAATAACATGATGTTTTTCAATGGCAAAAATCAATGAATATTGTAAATGCACAAACAGTAATTTCTCCGCATTGCAAGGTGCAATTCTGAAATTTTTTGCTTTTTCCTGCTCCTCTTAGCATGATAAAGAAGATTCAAAGAGAGTGAGATGCCAGCTCCTTTCATTCAGTCAGTAGCTTCAATCATTTCTGGACGTTTTTCAATGGCAAAAATCATTGAATATTGTAAATGCACAAACAGTAATTTCTCCGCATTGCAAGGTGCAATTCTGAAATTTTTTACTTTTTCCTGCTCCTCTTAGCATGATAAAGAAGATTCAAAGAGAGTGAGATGCCAGCTACTTTCATTCAGTCAGTAGCTTCAATCATTTCTGGTATATGAATAACATGATGTTTTTCAATGGCAAAAATCAATGAATATTGTAAATGCACAAACAGTAATTTCTCCGCATTGCAAGGTGCAATTCTGAAATTTTTTGCTTTTTCCTGCTCCTCTTAGCATGATAAAGAAAATTCAAAGAGAGTGAGATGCCAGCTCCTTTCATTCAGTCAGTAGCTTCAATCATTTCTGGACGTTTTTCAATGGCAAAAATCAATGAATATTGTAAATGCACAAACAGTAATTTCTTCGCATTGCAAGGTGCAATTCTGAAATATTTTGCTTTTTCCTGCTCCTCTTAGCATGATAAACAAGATTCAAAGAGAGTGAGATGCCAGCTCCTTTCATTCAGTCAGTAGCTTCAATCATTTCTGGACGTTTTTCAATGGCAAAAATCAATGAATATTGTAAATGCACAAACAGTAATTTCTCCGCATTGCAAGGTGCAATTCTGAAATTTTTTGCTTTTTCCTGCTCCTCTTAGCATGATAAAGAAGATTCAAAGAGAGTGAGATGCCAGCTCCTTTCATTCAGTCAGTAGCTTCAATCATTTCTGGTATATGAATAACATGATGTTTTTCAATGGCAAAAATCAATGAATATTGTAAATGCACAAACAGTAATTTCTCCGCATTGCAAGGTGCAATTCTGAAATTTTTTGCTTTTTCCTGCTCCTCTTAGCATGATAAAGAAGATTCAAAGAGAGTGAGATGCCAGCTCCTTTCATTCAGTCAGTAGCTTCAATCATTTCTGGACGTTTTTCAATGGCAAAAATCATTGAATATTGTAAATGCACAAACAGTAATTTCTCCGCATTGCAAGGTGCAATTCTGAAATTTTTTACTTTTTCCTGCTCCTCTTAGCATGATAAAGAAGATTCAAAGAGAGTGAGATGCCAGCTACTTTCATTCAGTCAGTAGCTTCAATCATTTCTGGTATATGAATAACATGATGTTTTTCAATGGCAAAAATCAATGAATATTGTAAATGCACAAACAGTAATTTCTCCGCATTGCATGGTGCAATTCTGAAATTTTTTGCTTTTTCCTGCTCCTCTTAGCATGATAAAGAAGATTCAAAGAGAGTGAGATGCCAGCTCCTTTCATTCAGTCAGTAGCTTCAATCATTTCTGGACGTTTTTCAATGGCAAAAATCAATGAATATTGTAAATGCACAAACAGTAATTTCTCCGCATTGCAAGGTGCAATTCTGAAATTTTTTGCTTTTTCCTGCTCCTCTTAGCATGATAAACAAGATTCAAAGAGAGTGAGATGCCAGCTCCTTTCATTCAGTCAGTAGCTTCAATCATTTCTGGACGTTTTTCAATGGCAAAAATCAATGAATATTGTAAATGCACAAACAGTAATTTCTCCGCATTGCAAGGTGCAATTCTGAAATTTTTTGCTTTTTCCTGCTCCTCTTAGCATGATAAAGAAGATTCAAAGAGAGTGAGATGCCAGCTCCTTTCATTCAGTCAGTAGCTTCAAACATTCCTGGTATATGAATAACATGATGTTTTTCAATGGCAAAAATCAATGAATATTGTAAATGCACAAACAGTAATTTCTCCGCATTGCAAGGTGCAATTCTGAAATTTTTTGCTTTTTCCTGCTCCTCTTAGCATGATAAAGAAGATTCAAAGAGAGTGAGATGCCAGCTCCTTTCATTCAGTCAGTAGCTTCAATCATTTCTGGACGTTTTTCAATTGCAAAAATCAATGAATATTGTAAATGCACAAACAGTAATTTCTCCGCATTGCAAGGTGCAATTCTGAAATTTTTTGCTTTTTCCTGCTCATCTTAGCATGATAAAGAAGATTCAAAGAGAGTGAGATGCCAGCTCCTTTCATTCAATCAGTAGCTTCAATCATTTCTGGTATATGAATAACATGATGTTTTTCAATGGCAAAAATCAATGAATATTGTAAATGCACAAACAGTAATTTCTCCGCATTGCAAGGTGCAATTCTGAAATTTTTTGCTTTTTCCTGCTCCTCTTAGCATGATAAAGAAGATTCAAAGAGAGTGAGATGCCAGCTCCTTTCATTCAGTCAGTAGCTTCAAACATTTCTGGTATATGAATAACATGATGTTTTTCAATGGCAAAAATCAATGAATATTGTAAATGCACAAACAGTAATTTCTCTGCATTGCAAGGTGCAATTCTGAAATTTTTTGCTTTTTCCTGCTCCTCTTAGCATGATAAAGAAGATTCAAAGAGAGTGAGATGCCAGCTCCTTTCGTTCAGTCAGTAGCTTCAATCATTTCTGGACGTTTTTCAAAGGCAAAAATCATTGAATATTGTAAATGCACAAACAGTAATTTCTCCGCATTGCAAGGTGCAATTCTGAAATTTTTTACTTTTTCCTGCTCCTCTTAGCATGATAAAGAAGATTCAAAGAGAGTGAGATGCCAGCTCCTTTCATTCAGTCAGTAGCTTCAATCATTTCTGGTATATGAATAACATGATGTTTTTCAATGGCAAAAATCAATGAATATTGTAAATGCACAAACAGTAATTTCTCCGCATTGCAAGGTGCAATTCTGAAATTTTTTGCTTTTTCCTGCTCCTCTTAGCATGATAAAGAAGATTCAAAGAGAGTGAGATGCCAGCTCCTTTCATTCAGTCAGTAGCTTCAATCATTTCTGGACGTTTTTCAATGGCAAAAATCAATGAATATTGTAAATGCACAAACAGTAATTTCTCCGCATTGCAAGGTGCAATTCTGAAATTTTTTGCTTTTTCCTGCTCCTCTTAGCATGATAAACAAGATTCAAAGAGAGTGATATGCCAGCTCCTTTCATTCAGTCAGTAGCTTCAATCATTTCTGGTATATGAATAACATGATGTTTTTCAATGGCAAAAATCAATGAATATTGTAAATGCACAAACAGTAATTTCTCCGCATTGCAAGGTGCAATTCTGAAATTTTTTGCTTTTTCCTGCTCCTCTTAGCATGATAAAGAAGATTCAAAGAGAGTGAGATGCCAGCTCCTTTCATTCAGTCAGTAGCTTCAATCATTTCTGGACGTTTTTCAATGGCAAAAATCAATGAATATTGTAAATGCACAAACAGTAATTTCTCCGCATTGCAAGGTGCAATTCTGAAATTTTTTGCTTTTTCCTGCTCCTCTTAGCATGATAAACAAGATTCAAAGAGAGTGAGATGCCAGCTCCTTTCATTCAGTCAGTAGCTTCAATCATTTCTGGACGTTTTTCAATGGCAAAAATCAATGAATATTGTAAATGCACAAACAGTAATTTCTCCGCATTGCAAGGTGCAATTCTGAAATTTTTTGCTTTTTCCTGCTCCTCTTAGCATGATAAAGAAGATTCAAAGAGAGTGAGATGCCAGCTCCTTTCATTCAGTCAGAAGCTTCAAACATTCCTGGTATATGAATAACATGATGTTTTTCAATGGCAAAAATCAATGAATATTGTAAATGCACAAACAGTAATTTCTCCGCATTGCAAGGTGCAATTCTGAAATTTTTTGCTTTTTCCTGCTCCTCTTAGCATGATAAAGAAGATTCAAAGAGAGTGAGATGCCAGCTCCTTTCATTCAGTCAGTAGCTTCAATCATTTCTGGTATATGAATAACATGATGTTTTTCAATGGCAAAAATCAATGAATATTGTAAATGCACAAACAGTAATTTCTCCGCATTGCAAGGTGCAATTCTGAAATTTTTTGCTTTTTCCTGCTCCTCTTAGCATGATAAAGAAGATTCAAAGAGAGTGAGATGCCAGCTCCTTTCATTCAGTCAGTAGCTTCAATCATTTCTGGTATATGAATAACATGAAGTTTTTCAATGGCAAAAATCAATGAATATTGTAAGTGCACAAACAGTAATTTCTCCGCATTGCAAGGTGCAATTCTGAAATTTTTTGCTTTTTCCTGCTCCTCTTAGCATGATAAAGAAGATTCAAAGAGAGTGAGATGCCAGCTCCTTTCATTCAGTCAGCAGCTTGAAACATTTCTGGTATATGAATAACATGATGTTTTTCAATGGCAAAAATCAAAGAATATTGTAAATGCACAAACAGTAATTTCTCCGCATTGCAAGGTGCAATTCTGAAATTTTTTGCTTTTTCCTGCTCCTCTTAGCATGATAAAGAAGATTCAAAGAGAGTGAGATGCCAGCTCCTTTCATTCAGTCAGTAGCTTCAATCATTTCTGGATGTTTTTCAATGGCAAAAATCAATGAATATTGTAAATGCACAAACAGTAATTTCTCCGCATTGCAAGGTGCAATTCTGAAATTTTTTGCTTTTTCCTGCTCCTCTTAGCATGATAAAGAAGATTCAAAGAGAGTGAGATGCCAGCTCCTTTCATTCAGTCAGTAGCTTCAAACATTTCTGGTATATGAATAACATGATGTTTTTCAAAGGCAAAAATCAATGAATATTGTAAATGCACAAACAGTAATTTCTCCGCATTGCAAGGTGCAATTCTGAAATTTTTTGCTTTTTCCTGCTCCTCTTAGCATGATAAAGAAGATTCAAAGAGAGTGAGATGCCAGCTCCTTTCATTCAGTCAGTAGCTTCAAACATTCCTGGTATATGAATAACATGATGTTTTTCAATGGCAAAAATCAATGAATATTGTAAATGCACAAACAGTAATTTCTCCGCATTGCAAGGTGCAATTCTGAAATTTTTTGCTTTTTCCTGCTCCTCTTAGCATGATAAAGAAGATTCAAAGAGAGTGAGATGCCAGCTCCTTTCATTCAGTCAGTACCTTCAATCATTTCTGGACGTTTTTCAATTGCAAAAATCAATGAATATTGTAAATGCACAAACAGTAATTTCTCCGCATTGCAAGGTGCAATTCTGAAATTTTTTGCTTTTTCCTGCTCCTCTTAGCATGATAAAGAAGATTCAAAGAGAGTGAGATGCCAGCTCCTTTCATTCAGTCAGTAGCTTCAATCATTTCTGGTATATGAATAACATGATGTTTTTCAATGGCAAAAATCAATGAATATTGTAAATGCACAAACAGTAATTTCTCCGCATTGCAAGGTGCAATTCTGAAATTTTTTGCTTTTTCCTGCTCCTCTTAGCATGATAAAGAAGATTCAAAGAGAGTGAGATGCCAGCTCCTTTCATTCAGTCAGTAGCTTCAAACATTTCTGGTATATGAATAACATGATGTTTTTCAATGGCAAAAATCAATGAATATTGTAAATGCACAAACAGTAATTTCTCTGCATTGCAAGGTGCAATTCTGAAATTTTTTGCTTTTTCCTGCTCCTTTTAGCATGATAAAGAAGATTCAAAGAGAGTGAGATGCCAGCTCCTTTCGTTCAGTCAGTAGCTTCAATCATTTCTGGACGTTTTTCAAAGGCAAAAATCATTGAATATTGTAAATGCACAAACAGTAATTTCTCCGCATTGCAAGGTGCAATTCTGAAATTTTTTACTTTTTCCTGCTCCTCTTAGCATGATAAAGAAGATTCAAAGAGAGTGAGATGCCCGCTCCTTTCATTCAGTCAGTAGCTTCAATCATTTCTGGTATATGAATAACATGATTTTTTTCAATGGCAAAAATCAATGAATATTGTAAATGCACAAACAGTAATTTCTCCGCATTGCAAGGTGCAATTCTGAAATTTTTTGCTTTTTCCTGCTCCTCTTAGCATGATAAAGAAGATTCAAAGAGAGTGAGATGCCAGCTCCTTTCATTCAGTCAGTAGCTTCAATCATTTCTGGACATTTTTCAATGGCAAAAATCATTGAATATTGTAAATGCACAAACAGTAATTTCTCCGCATTGCAAGGTGCAATTCTGAAATATTTTGCTTTTTCCTGCTCCTCTTAGCATGATAAACAAGATTCAAAGAGAGTGAGATGCCAGCTCCTTTCATTCAGTCAGTAGCTTCAATCATTTCTGGACGTTTTTCAATGGCAAAAATCAATGAATATTGTAAATGCACAAACAGTAATTTCTCCGCATTGCAAGGTGCAATTCTGAAATTTTTTGCTTTTTCCTGCTCCTCTTAGCATGATAAAGAAGATTCAAAGAGAGTGAGATGCCAGCTCCTTTCATTCAGTCAGTAGCTTCAATCATTTCTGGTATATGAATAACATGATGTTTTTCAATGGCAAAAATCAATGAATATTGTAAATGCACAAACAGTAATTTCTCCGCATTGCAAGGTGCAATTCTGAAATTTTTTGCTTTTTCCTGCTCCTCTTAGCATGATAAAGAAGATTCAAAGAGAGTGAGATGCCAGCTCCTTTCATTCAGTCAGTAGCTTCAATCATTTCTGGACGTTTTTCAATGGCAAAAATCATTGAATATTGTAAATGCACAAACAGTAATTTCTCCGCATTGCAAGGTGCAATTCTGAAATTTTTTACTTTTTCCTGCTCCTCTTAGCATGATAAAGAAGATTCAAAGAGAGTGAGATGCCAGCTACTTTCATTCAGTCAGTAGCTTCAATCATTTCTGGTATATGAATAACATGATGTTTTTCAATGGCAAAAATCAATGAATATTGTAAATGCACAAACAGTAATTTCTCCGCATTGCAAGGTGCAATTCTGAAATTTTTTGCTTTTTCCTGCTCCTCTTAGCATGATAAAGAAAATTCAAAGAGAGTGAGATGCCAGCTCCTTTCATTCAGTCAGTAGCTTCAATCATTTCTGGACGTTTTTCAATGGCAAAAATCAATGAATATTGTAAATGCACAAACAGTAATTTCTTCGCATTGCAAGGTGCAATTCTGAAATATTTTGCTTTTTCCTGCTCCTCTTAGCATGATAAACAAGATTCAAAGAGAGTGAGATGCCAGCTCCTTTCATTCAGTCAGTAGCTTCAATCATTTCTGGACGTTTTTCAATGGCAAAAATCAATGAATATTGTAAATGCACAAACAGTAATTTCTCCGCATTGCAAGGTGCAATTCTGAAATTTTTTGCTTTTTCCTGCTCCTCTTAGCATGATAAAGAAGATTCAAAGAGAGTGAGATGCCAGCTCCTTTCATTCAGTCAGTAGCTTCAATCATTTCTGGTATATGAATAACATGATGTTTTTCAATGGCAAAAATCAATGAATATTGTAAATGCACAAACAGTAATTTCTCCGCATTGCAAGGTGCAATTCTGAAATTTTTTGCTTTTTCCTGCTCCTCTTAGCATGATAAAGAAGATTCAAAGAGAGTGAGATGCCAGCTCCTTTCATTCAGTCAGTAGCTTCAATCATTTCTGGACGTTTTTCAATGGCAAAAATCATTGAATATTGTAAATGCACAAACAGTAATTTCTCCGCATTGCAAGGTGCAATTCTGAAATTTTTTACTTTTTCCTGCTCCTCTTAGCATGATAAAGAAGATTCAAAGAGAGTGAGATGCCAGCTACTTTCATTCAGTCAGTAGCTTCAATCATTTCTGGTATATGAATAACATGATGTTTTTCAATGGCAAAAATCAATGAATATTGTAAATGCACAAACAGTAATTTCTCCGCATTGCATGGTGCAATTCTGAAATTTTTTGCTTTTTCCTGCTCCTCTTAGCATGATAAAGAAGATTCAAAGAGAGTGAGATGCCAGCTCCTTTCATTCAGTCAGTAGCTTCAATCATTTCTGGACGTTTTTCAATGGCAAAAATCAATGAATATTGTAAATGCACAAACAGTAATTTCTCCGCATTGCAAGGTGCAATTCTGAAATTTTTTGCTTTTTCCTGCTCCTCTTAGCATGATAAACAAGATTCAAAGAGAGTGAGATGCCAGCTCCTTTCATTCAGTCAGTAGCTTCAATCATTTCTGGACGTTTTTCAATGGCAAAAATCAATGAATATTGTAAATGCACAAACAGTAATTTCTCCGCATTGCAAGGTGCAATTCTGAAATTTTTTGCTTTTTCCTGCTCCTCTTAGCATGATAAAGAAGATTCAAAGAGAGTGAGATGCCAGCTCCTTTCATTCAGTCAGTAGCTTCAAACATTCCTGGTATATGAATAACATGATGTTTTTCAATGGCAAAAATCAATGAATATTGTAAATGCACAAACAGTAATTTCTCCGCATTGCAAGGTGCAATTCTGAAATTTTTTGCTTTTTCCTGCTCCTCTTAGCATGATAAAGAAGATTCAAAGAGAGTGAGATGCCAGCTCCTTTCATTCAGTCAGTAGCTTCAATCATTTCTGGACGTTTTTCAATTGCAAAAATCAATGAATATTGTAAATGCACAAACAGTAATTTCTCCGCATTGCAAGGTGCAATTCTGAAATTTTTTGCTTTTTCCTGCTCATCTTAGCATGATAAAGAAGATTCAAAGAGAGTGAGATGCCAGCTCCTTTCATTCAATCAGTAGCTTCAATCATTTCTGGTATATGAATAACATGATGTTTTTCAATGGCAAAAATCAATGAATATTGTAAATGCACAAACAGTAATTTCTCCGCATTGCAAGGTGCAATTCTGAAATTTTTTGCTTTTTCCTGCTCCTCTTAGCATGATAAAGAAGATTCAAAGAGAGTGAGATGCCAGCTCCTTTCATTCAGTCAGTAGCTTCAAACATTTCTGGTATATGAATAACATGATGTTTTTCAATGGCAAAAATCAATGAATATTGTAAATGCACAAACAGTAATTTCTCTGCATTGCAAGGTGCAATTCTGAAATTTTTTGCTTTTTCCTGCTCCTCTTAGCATGATAAAGAAGATTCAAAGAGAGTGAGATGCCAGCTCCTTTCGTTCAGTCAGTAGCTTCAATCATTTCTGGACGTTTTTCAAAGGCAAAAATCATTGAATATTGTAAATGCACAAACAGTAATTTCTCCGCATTGCAAGGTGCAATTCTGAAATTTTTTACTTTTTCCTGCTCCTCTTAGCATGATAAAGAAGATTCAAAGAGAGTGAGATGCCAGCTCCTTTCATTCAGTCAGTAGCTTCAATCATTTCTGGTATATGAATAACATGATGTTTTTCAATGGCAAAAATCAATGAATATTGTAAATGCACAAACAGTAATTTCTCCGCATTGCAAGGTGCAATTCTGAAATTTTTTGCTTTTTCCTGCTCCTCTTAGCATGATAAAGAAGATTCAAAGAGAGTGAGATGCCAGCTCCTTTCATTCAGTCAGTAGCTTCAATCATTTCTGGACGTTTTTCAATGGCAAAAATCAATGAATATTGTAAATGCACAAACAGTAATTTCTCCGCATTGCAAGGTGCAATTCTGAAATTTTTTGCTTTTTCCTGCTCCTCTTAGCATGATAAACAAGATTCAAAGAGAGTGATATGCCAGCTCCTTTCATTCAGTCAGTAGCTTCAATCATTTCTGGTATATGAATAACATGATGTTTTTCAATGGCAAAAATCAATGAATATTGTAAATGCACAAACAGTAATTTCTCCGCATTGCAAGGTGCAATTCTGAAATTTTTTGCTTTTTCCTGCTCCTCTTAGCATGATAAAGAAGATTCAAAGAGAGTGAGATGCCAGCTCCTTTCATTCAGTCAGTAGCTTCAATCATTTCTGGACGTTTTTCAATGGCAAAAATCAATGAATATTGTAAATGCACAAACAGTAATTTCTCCGCATTGCAAGGTGCAATTCTGAAATTTTTTGCTTTTTCCTGCTCCTCTTAGCATGATAAACAAGATTCAAAGAGAGTGAGATGCCAGCTCCTTTCATTCAGTCAGTAGCTTCAATCATTTCTGGACGTTTTTCAATGGCAAAAATCAATGAATATTGTAAATGCACAAACAGTAATTTCTCCGCATTGCAAGGTGCAATTCTGAAATTTTTTGCTTTTTCCTGCTCCTCTTAGCATGATAAAGAAGATTCAAAGAGAGTGAGATGCCAGCTCCTTTCATTCAGTCAGAAGCTTCAAACATTCCTGGTATATGAATAACATGATGTTTTTCAATGGCAAAAATCAATGAATATTGTAAATGCACAAACAGTAATTTCTCCGCATTGCAAGGTGCAATTCTGAAATTTTTTGCTTTTTCCTGCTCCTCTTAGCATGATAAAGAAGATTCAAAGAGAGTGAGATGCCAGCTCCTTTCATTCAGTCAGTAGCTTCAATCATTTCTGGTATATGAATAACATGATGTTTTTCAATGGCAAAAATCAATGAATATTGTAAATGCACAAACAGTAATTTCTCCGCATTGCAAGGTGCAATTCTGAAATTTTTTGCTTTTTCCTGCTCCTCTTAGCATGATAAAGAAGATTCAAAGAGAGTGAGATGCCAGCTCCTTTCATTCAGTCAGTAGCTTCAATCATTTCTGGTATATGAATAACATGAAGTTTTTCAATGGCAAAAATCAATGAATATTGTAAGTGCACAAACAGTAATTTCTCCGCATTGCAAGGTGCAATTCTGAAATTTTTTGCTTTTTCCTGCTCCTCTTAGCATGATAAAGAAGATTCAAAGAGAGTGAGATGCCAGCTCCTTTCATTCAGTCAGCAGCTTGAAACATTTCTGGTATATGAATAACATGATGTTTTTCAATGGCAAAAATCAAAGAATATTGTAAATGCACAAACAGTAATTTCTCCGCATTGCAAGGTGCAATTCTGAAATTTTTTGCTTTTTCCTGCTCCTCTTAGCATGATAAAGAAGATTCAAAGAGAGTGAGATGCCAGCTCCTTTCATTCAGTCAGTAGCTTCAATCATTTCTGGATGTTTTTCAATGGCAAAAATCAATGAATATTGTAAATGCACAAACAGTAATTTCTCCGCATTGCAAGGTGCAATTCTGAAATTTTTTGCTTTTTCCTGCTCCTCTTAGCATGATAAAGAAGATTCAAAGAGAGTGAGATGCCAGCTCCTTTCATTCAGTCAGTAGCTTCAAACATTTCTGGTATATGAATAACATGATGTTTTTCAAAGGCAAAAATCAATGAATATTGTAAATGCACAAACAGTAATTTCTCCGCATTGCAAGGTGCAATTCTGAAATTTTTTGCTTTTTCCTGCTCCTCTTAGCATGATAAAGAAGATTCAAAGAGAGTGAGATGCCAGCTCCTTTCATTCAGTCAGTAGCTTCAAACATTCCTGGTATATGAATAACATGATGTTTTTCAATGGCAAAAATCAATGAATATTGTAAATGCACAAACAGTAATTTCTCCGCATTGCAAGGTGCAATTCTGAAATTTTTTGCTTTTTCCTGCTCCTCTTAGCATGATAAAGAAGATTCAAAGAGAGTGAGATGCCAGCTCCTTTCATTCAGTCAGTACCTTCAATCATTTCTGGACGTTTTTCAATTGCAAAAATCAATGAATATTGTAAATGCACAAACAGTAATTTCTCCGCATTGCAAGGTGCAATTCTGAAATTTTTTGCTTTTTCCTGCTCCTCTTAGCATGATAAAGAAGATTCAAAGAGAGTGAGATGCCAGCTCCTTTCATTCAGTCAGTAGCTTCAATCATTTCTGGTATATGAATAACATGATGTTTTTCAATGGCAAAAATCAATGAATATTGTAAATGCACAAACAGTAATTTCTCCGCATTGCAAGGTGCAATTCTGAAATTTTTTGCTTTTTCCTGCTCCTCTTAGCATGATAAAGAAGATTCAAAGAGAGTGAGATGCCAGCTCCTTTCATTCAGTCAGTAGCTTCAAACATTTCTGGTATATGAATAACATGATGTTTTTCAATGGCAAAAATCAATGAATATTGTAAATGCACAAACAGTAATTTCTCTGCATTGCAAGGTGCAATTCTGAAATTTTTTGCTTTTTCCTGCTCCTTTTAGCATGATAAAGAAGATTCAAAGAGAGTGAGATGCCAGCTCCTTTCGTTCAGTCAGTAGCTTCAATCATTTCTGGACGTTTTTCAAAGGCAAAAATCATTGAATATTGTAAATGCACAAACAGTAATTTCTCCGCATTGCAAGGTGCAATTCTGAAATTTTTTACTTTTTCCTGCTCCTCTTAGCATGATAAAGAAGATTCAAAGAGAGTGAGATGCCCGCTCCTTTCATTCAGTCAGTAGCTTCAATCATTTCTGGTATATGAATAACATGATTTTTTTCAATGGCAAAAATCAATGAATATTGTAAATGCACAAACAGTAATTTCTCCGCATTGCAAGGTGCAATTCTGAAATTTTTTGCTTTTTCCTGCTCCTCTTAGCATGATAAAGAAGATTCAAAGAGAGTGAGATGCCAGCTCCTTTCATTCAGTCAGTAGCTTCAATCATTTCTGGACATTTTTCAATGGCAAAAATCATTGAATATTGTAAATGCACAAACAGTAATTTCTCCGCATTGCAAGGTGCAATTCTGAAATTTTTTACTTTTTCCTGCTCCTCTTAGCATGATAAAGAAGATTCAAAGAGAGTGAGATGCCAGCTCCTTTCATTCAGTCAGTAGCTTCAATCATTTCTGGTATATGAATAACATGATGTTTTTCAATGGCAAAAATCAATGAATATTGTAAATGCACAAACAGTAATTTCTCCGCATTGCAAGGTGCAATTCTGAAATTTTTTGCTTTTTCCTGCTCCTCTTAGCATGATAAAGAAGATTCAAAGAGAGTGAGATGCCAGCTCCTTTCATTCAGTCAGTAGCTTCAATCATTTCTGGACGTTTTTCAATGGCAAAAATCAATGAATATTGTAAATGCACAAACAGTAATTTCTCCGCATTGCAAGGTGCAATTCTGAAATTTTTTGCTTTTTCCTGCTCCTCTTAGCATGATAAACAAGATTCAAAGAGAGTGAGATGCCAGCTCCTTTCATTCAGTCAGTAGCTTCAATCATTTCTGGACGTTTTTCAATGGCAAAAATCAATGAATATTGTAAATGCACAAACAGTAATTTCTCCGCATTGCAAGGTGCAATTCTGAAATTTTTTGCTTTTTCCTGCTCCTCTTAGCATGATAAAGAAGATTCAAAGAGAGTGAGATGCCAGCTCCTTTCATTCAGTCAGTAGCTTCAAACATTCCTGGTATATGAATAACATGATGTTTTTCAATGGCAAAAATCAATGAATATTGTAAATGCACAAACAGTAATTTCTCCGCATTGCAAGGTGCAATTCTGAAATTTTTTGCTTTTTCCTGCTCCTCTTAGCAAGATAAAGAAGATTCAAAGAGAGTGAGATGCCAGCTCCTTTCATTCAGTCAGTAGCTTCAATCATTTCTGGACGTTTTTCAATTGCAAAAATCAATGAATATTGTAAATGCACAAACAGTAATTTCTCCGCATTGCAAGGTGCAATTCTGAAATTTTTTGCTTTTTCCTGCTCCTCTTAGCATGATAAAGAAGATTCAAAGAGAGTGAGATGCCAGCTCCTTTCATTCAGTCAGTAGCTTCAAACATTTCTGGTATATGAATAACATGATGTTTTTCAATGGCAAAAATCAATGAATATTGTAAATGCAAAAACAGTAATTTCTCCGCATTGCAAGGTGCAATTCTGAAATTTTTTGCTTTTTCCTGCTCCTCTTAGCATGATAAAGAAGATTCAAAGAGAGTGTGATGCCAGCTCCTTTCATTCAGTCAGTAGCTTCAAACATTTCTGGTATATGAATAACATGATGTTTTTCAATGGCAAAAATCAATGAATATTGTAAATGCACAAACAGTAATTTCTCCGCATTGCAAGGTGCAATTCTGAAATTTTTTGCTTTTTCCTGCTCCTCTTAGCATGATAAAGAAGATTCAAAGAGAGTGAGATGCCAGCTCCTTTCATTCAGTCAGTAGCTTCAATCATTTCTGGACGTTTTTCAATGGCAAAAATCATTGAATATTGTAAATGCACAAACAGTAATTTCTCCGCATTGCAAGGTGCAATTATGAAATTTTTTACTTTTTCCTGCTCCTCTTAGCATGATAAAGAAGATTCAAAGAGAGTGAGATGCCAGCTCCTTTCATTCAGTCAGTAGCTTCAAACATTTCTGGTATATGAATAACATGATGTTTTTCAATGGCAAAAATCAATGAATATTGTAAATGCACAAACAGTAATTTCTCCGCATTGCAAGGTGCAATTCTGAAATTTTTTGCTTTTTCCTGCTCCTCTTAGCATGATAAAGAAGATTCAAAGAGAGTGAGATGCCAGCTCCTTTCATTCAGTCAGTAGCTTCAATCATTTCTGGACGTTTTTCAATGGCAAAAATCAATGAATATTGTAAATGCACAAACAGTAATTTCTCCGCATTGCAAGGTGCAATTCTGAAATTTTTTGCTTTTTCCTGCTCATCTTAGCATGATAAAGAAGATTCAAAGAGAGTGAGATGCCAGCTCCTTTCATTCAGTCAGTAGCTTCAATCATTTCTGGTATATGAATAACATGATGTTTTTCAATGGCAAAAATCAATGAATATTGTAAATGCACAAACAGTAATTTCTCCGCATTGCAAGGTGCAATTCTGAAATTTTTTGCTTTTTCCTGCTCCTCTTAGCATGATAAAGAAAATTCAAAGAGAGTGAGATGCCAGCTCCTTTCATTCAGTCAGTAGCTTCAATCATTTCTGGACGTTTTTCAATGGCAAAAATCAATGAATATTGTAAATGCACAAACAGTAATTTCTTCGCATTGCAAGGTGCAATTCTGAAATTTTTTGCTTTTTCCTGCTCCTCTTAGCATGATAAACAAGATTCAAAGAGAGTGAGATGCCAGCTCCTTTCATTCAGTCAGTAGCTTCAATCATTTCTGGACGTTTTTCAATGGCAAAAATCAATGAATATTGTAAATGCACAAACAGTAATTTCTCCGCATTGCAAGGTGCAATTCTGAAATTTTTTGCTTTTTCCTGCTCCTCTTAGCATGATAAAGAAGATTCAAAGAGAGTGTGATGCCAGCTCCTTTCATTCAGTCAGTAGCTTCAAACATTTCTGGTATATGAATAACATGATGTTTTTCAATGGCAAAAATCAATGAATATTGTAAATGCACAAACAGTAATTTCTCCGCATTGCAAGGTGCAATTCTGAAATTTTTTGCTTTTTCCTGCTCCTCTTAGCATGATAAAGAAGATTCAAAGAGAGTGAGATGCCAGCTCCTTTCATTCAGTCAGTAGCTTCAATCATTTCTGGACGTTTTTCAATGGCAAAAATCATTGAATATTGTAAATGCACAAACAGTAATTTCTCCGCATTGCAAGGTGCAATTATGAAATTTTTTACTTTTTCCTGCTCCTCTTAGCATGATAAAGAAGATTCAAAGAGAGTGAGATGCCAGCTCCTTTCATTCAGTCAGTAGCTTCAAACATTTCTGGTATATGAATAACATGATGTTTTTCAATGGCAAAAATCAATGAATATTGTAAATGCACAAACAGTAATTTCTCCGCATTGCAAGGTGCAATTCTGAAATTTTTTGCTTTTTCCTGCTCCTCTTAGCATGATAAAGAAGATTCAAAGAGAGTGAGATGCCAGCTCCTTTCATTCAGTCAGTAGCTTCAATCATTTCTGGACGTTTTTCAATGGCAAAAATCAATGAATATTGTAAATGCACAAACAGTAATTTCTCCGCATTGCAAGGTGCAATTCTGAAATTTTTTGCTTTTTCCTGCTCATCTTAGCATGATAAAGAAGATTCAAAGAGAGTGAGATGCCAGCTCCTTTCATTCAGTCAGTAGCTTCAATCATTTCTGGTATATGAATAACATGATGTTTTTCAATGGCAAAAATCAATGAATATTGTAAATGCACAAACAGTAATTTCTCCGCATTGCAAGGTGCAATTCTGAAATTTTTTGCTTTTTCCTGCTCCTCTTAGCATGATAAAGAAAATTCAAAGAGAGTGAGATGCCAGCTCCTTTCATTCAGTCAGTAGCTTCAATCATTTCTGGACGTTTTTCAATGCAAAAATCAATGAATATTGTAAATGCACAAACAGTAATTTCTTCGCATTGCAAGGTGCAATTCTGAAATTTTTTGCTTTTTCCTGCTCCTCTTAGCATGATAAACAAGATTCAAAGAGAGTGAGATGCCAGCTCCTTTCATTCAGTCAGTAGCTTCAATCATTTCTGGACGTTTTTCAATGGCAAAAATCAATGAATATTGTAAATGCACAAACAGTAATTTCTCCGCATTGCAAGGTGCAATTCTGAAATTTTTTGCTTTTTCCTGCTCCTCTTAGCATGATAAAGAAGATTCAAAGAGAGTGAGATGCCAGCTCCTTTCATTCAGTCAGTAGCTTCAATCATTTCTGGTATATGAATAACATGATGTTTTTCAATGGCAAAAATCAATGAATATTGTAAATGCACAAACAGTAATTTCTCCGCATTGCAAGGTGCAATTCTGAAATTTTTTGCTTTTTCCTGCTCCTCTTAGCATGATAAAGAAGATTCAAAGAGAGTGAGATGCCAGCTCCTTTCATTCAGTCAGTAGCTTCAATCATTTCTGGACGTTTTTCAATGGCAAAAATCATTGAATATTGTAAATGCACAAACAGTAATTTCTCCGCATTGCAAGGTGCAATTCTGAAATTTTTTACTTTTTCCTGCTCCTCTTAGCATGATAAAGAAGATTCAAAGAGAGTGAGATGCCAGCTACTTTCATTCAGTCAGTAGCTTCAATCATTTCTGGTATATGAATAACATGATGTTTTTCAATGGCAAAAATCAATGAATATTGTAAATGCACTAACAGTAATTTCTCCGCATTGCATGGTGCAATTCTGAAATTTTTTGCTTTTTCCTGCTCCTCTTAGCATGATAAAGAAGATTCAAAGAGAGTGAGATGCCAGCTCCTTTCATTCAGTCAGTAGCTTCAATCATTTCTGGACGTTTTTCAATGGCAAAAATTAATGAATATTGTAAATGCACAAACAGTAATTTCTCCGCATTGCAAGGTGCAATTCTGAAATTTTTTGCTTTTTCCTGCTCCTCTTAGCATGATAAACAAGATTCAAAGAGAGTGAGATGCCAGCTCCTTTCATTCAGTCAGTAGCTTCAATCATTTCTGGACGTTTTTCAATGGCAAAAATCAATGAATATTGTAAATGCACAAACAGTAATTTCTCCGCATTGCAAGGTGCAATTCTGAAATTTTTTGCTTTTTCCTGCTCCTCTTAGCATGATAAAGAAGATTCAAAGAGAGTGAGATGCCAGCTCCTTTCATTCAGTCAGTAGCTTCAAACATTCCTGGTATATGAATAACATGATGTTTTTCAATGGCAAAAATCAATGAATATTGTAAATGCACAAACAGTAATTTCTCCGCATTGCAAGGTGCAATTCTGAAATTTTTTGCTTTTTCCTGCTCCTCTTAGCATGATAAAGAAGATTCAAAGAGAGTGAGATGCCAGCTCCTTTCATTCAGTCAGTAGCTTCAATCATTTCTGGACGTTTTTCAATTGCAAAAATCAATGAATATTGTAAATGCACAAACAGTAATTTCTCCGCATTGCAAGGTGCAATTCTGAAATTTTTTGCTTTTTCCTGCTCCTCTTAGCATGATAAAGAAGATTCAAAGAGAGTGAGATGCCAGCTCCTTTCATTCAGTCAGTAGCTTCAATCATTTCTGGTATATGAATAACATGATGTTTTTCAATGGCAAAAATCAATGAATATTGTAAATGCACAAACAGTAATTTCTCCGCATTGCAAGGTGCAATTCTGAAATTTTTTGCTTTTTCCTGCTCCTCTTAGCATGATAAAGAAGATTCAAAGAGAGTGAGATGCCAGCTCCTTTCATTCAGTCAGTAGCTTCAAACATTTCTGGTATATAAATAACATGATGTTTTTCAATGGCAAAAATCAATGAATATTGTAAATGCACAAACAGTAATTTCTCTGCATTGCAAGGTGCAATTCTGAAATTTTTTGCTTTTTCCTGCTCCTGTTAGCATGATAAAGAAGATTCAAAGAGAGTGAGATGCCAGCTCCTTTCGTTCAGTCAGTAGCTTCAATCATTTCTGGACGTTTTTCAAAGGCAAAAATCATTGAATATTGTAAATGCACAAACAGTAATTTCTCCGCATTGCAAGGTGCAATTCTGAAATTTTTTACTTTTTCCTGCTCCTCTTAGCATGATAAAGAAGATTCAAAGAGAGTGAGATGCCAGCTCCTTTCATTCAGTCAGTAGCTTCAATCATTTCTGGTATATGAATAACATGATGTTTTTCAATGGCAAAAATCAATGAATATTGTAAATGCACAAACAGTAATTTCTCCGCATTGCAAGGTGCAATTCTGAAATTTTTTGCTTTTTCCTGCTCCTCTTAGCATGATAAAGAAGATTCAAAGAGAGTGAGATGCCAGCTCCTTTCATTCAGTCAGTAGCTTCAATCATTTCTGGACGTTTTTCAATGGCAAAAATCAATGAATATTGTAAATGCACAAACAGTAATTTCTCCGCATTGCAAGGTGCAATTCTGAAATTTTTTGCTTTTTCCTGCTCCTCTTAGCATGATAAACAAGATTCAAAGAGAGTGAGATGCCAGCTCCTTTCATTCAGTCAGTAGCTTCAATCATTTCTGGACGTTTTTCAATAGCAAAAATCAATGAATATTGTAAATGCACAAACAGTAATTTCTCCGCATTGCAAGGTGCAATTCTGAAATTTTTTGCTTTTTCCTGCTCCTCTTAGCATGATAAAGAAGATTCAAAGAGAGTGAGATGCCAGCTCCTTTCATTCAGTCAGTAGCTTCAAACATTCCTGGTATATGAATAACATGATGTTTTTCAATGGCAAAAATCAATGAATATTGTAAATGCACAAACAGTAATTTCTCCGCATTGCAAGGTGCAATTCTGAAATTTTTTGCTTTTTCCTGCTCCTCTTAGCAAGATAAAGAAGATTCAAAGAGAGTGAGATGCCAGCTCCTTTCATTCAGTCAGTAGCTTCAATCATTTCTGGACGTTTTTCAATTGCAAAAATCAATGAATATTGTAAATGCACAAACAGTAATTTCTCCGCATTGCAAGGTGCAATTCTGAAATTTTTTGCTTTTTCCTGCTCCTCTTAGCATGATAAAGAAGATTCAAAGAGAGTGAGATGCCAGCTCCTTTCATTCAGTCAGTAGCTTCAAACATTTCTGGTATATGAATAACATGATGTTTTTCAATGGCAAAAATCAATGAATATTGTAAATGCAAAAACAGTAATTTCTCCGCATTGCAAGGTGCAATTCTGAAATTTTTTGCTTTTTCCTGCTCCTCTTAGCATGATAAAGAAGATTCAAAGAGAGTGTGATGCCAGCTCCTTTCATTCAGTCAGTAGCTTCAAACATTTCTGGTATATGAATAACATGATGTTTTTCAATGGCAAAAATCAATGAATATTGTAAATGCACAAACAGTAATTTCTCCGCATTGCAAGGTGCAATTCTGAAATTTTTTGCTTTTTCCTGCTCCTCTTAGCATGATAAAGAAGATTCAAAGAGAGTGAGATGCCAGCTCCTTTCATTCAGTCAGTAGCTTCAATCATTTCTGGACGTTTTTCAATGGCAAAAATCATTGAATATTGTAAATGCACAAACAGTAATTTCTCCGCATTGCAAGGTGCAATTATGAAATTTTTTACTTTTTCCTGCTCCTCTTAGCATGATAAAGAAGATTCAAAGAGAGTGAGATGCCAGCTCCTTTCATTCAGTCAGTAGCTTCAATCATTTCTGGTATATGAATAACATGATGTTTTTCAATGGCAAAAATCAATGAATATTGTAAATGCACAAACAGTAATTTCTCCGCATTGCAAGGTGCAATTCTGAAATTTTTTGCTTTTTCCTGCTCCTCTTAGCATGATAAAGAAGATTCAAAGAGAGTGAGATGCCAGCTCCTTTCATTCAGTCAGTAGCTTCAATCATTTCTGGACGTTTTTCAATGGCAAAAATCAATGAATATTGTAAATGCACAAACAGTAATTTCTCCGCATTGCAAGGTGCAATTCTGAAATTTTTTGCTTTTTCCTGCTCCTCTTAGCATGATAAACAAGATTCAAAGAGAGTGAGATGCCAGCTCCTTTCATTCAGTCAGTAGCTTCAATCATTTCTGGACGTTTTTCAATGGCAAAAATCAATGAATATTGTAAATGCACAAACAGTAATTTCTCCGCATTGCAAGGTGCAATTCTGAAATTTTTTGCTTTTTCCTGCTCCTCTTAGCATGATAAAGAAGATTCAAAGAGAGTGAGATGCCAGCTCCTTTCATTCAGTCAGAAGCTTCAAACATTCCTGGTATATGAATAACATGATGTTTTTCAATGGCAAAAATCAATGAATATTGTAAATGCACAAACAGTAATTTCTCCGCATTGCAAGGTGCAATTCAGAAATTTTTTGCTTTTTCCTGCTCCTCTTAGCATGATAAAGAAGATTCAAAGAGAGTGAGATGCCAGCTCCTTTCATTCAGTCAGTAGCTTCAATCATTTCTGGACGTTTTTCAATTGCAAAAATCAATGAATATTGTAAATGCACAAACAGTAATTTCTCCGCATTGCAAGGTGCAATTCTGAAATTTTTTGCTTTTTCCTGCTCCTCTTAGCATGATAAAGAAGATTCAAAGAGAGTGAGATGCCAGCTCCTTTCATTCAGTCAGTAGCTTCAATCATTTCTGGTATATGAATAACATGATGTTTTTCAATGGCAAAAATCAATGAATATTGTAAATGCACAAACAGTAATTTCTCCGCATTGCAAGGTGCAATTCTGAAATTTTTTGCTTTTTCCTGCTCCTCTTAGCATGATAAAGAAGATTCAAAGAGAGTGAGATGCCAGCTCCATTCATTCAGTCAGTAGCTTCAATCATTTCTGGTATATGAATAACATGAAGTTTTTCAATGGCAAAAATCAATGAATATTGTAAGTGCACAAACAGTAATTTCTCCGCATTGCAAGGTGCAATTCTGAAATTTTTTGCTTTTTCCTGCTCCTCTTAGCATGATAAAGAAGATTCAAAGAGAGTGAGATGCCAGCTCCTTTCATTCAGTCAGTAGCTTGAAACATTTCTGGTATATGAATAACATGATGTTTTTCAATGGCAAAAATCAATGAATATTGTAAATGCACAAACAGTAATTTCTCCGCATTGCAAGGTGCAATTCTGAAATTTTTTGCTTTTTCCTGCTCCTCTTAGCATGATAAAGAAGATTCAAAGAGAGTGAGATGCCAGCTCCTTTCATTCAGTCAGTAGCTTCAATCATTTCTGGTATATGAATAACATGATGTTTTTCAATGGCAAAAATCAATGAATATTGTAAATGCACAAACAGTAATTTCTCCGCATTGCAAGGTGCAATTCTGAAATTTTTTGCTTTTTCCTGCTCCTCTTAGCATGATAAAGAAGATTCAAAGAGAGTGAGATGCCAGCTCATTTCATTCAGTCAGTAGCTTCAAACATTTCTGGTATATGAATAACATGATGTTTTTCAATGGCAAAAATCAATGAATATTGTAAATGCACAAACAGTAATTTCTCTGCATTGCAAGGTGCAATTCTGAAATTTTTTGCTTTTTCCTGCTCCTCTTAGCATGATAAAGAAGATTCAAAGAGAGTGAGATGCCAGCTCCTTTCGTTCAGTCAGTAGCTTCAATCATTTCTGGACGTTTTTCAAAGGCAAAAATCATTGAATATTGTAAATGCACAAACAGTAATTTCTCCGCATTGCAAGGTGCAATTCTGAAATTTTTTACTTTTTCCTGCTCCTCTTAGCATGATAAAGAAGATTCAAAGAGAGTGAGATGCCAGCTCCTTTCATTCAGTCAGTAGCTTCAATCATTTCTGGACGTTTTTCAATGGCAAAAATCAATGAATATTGTAAATGCACAAACAGTAATTTCTCCGCATTGCAAGGTGCAATTCTGAAATTTTTTGCTTTTTCCTGCTCCTCTTAGCATGATAAAGAAGATTCAAAGAGAGTGAGATGCCAGCTCCTTTCATTCAGTCAGTAGCTTCAAACATTCCTGGTATATGAATAACATGATGTTTTTCAATGGCAAAAATCAATGAATATTGTAAATGCACAAACAGTAATTTCTCCGCATTGCAAGGTGCAATTCTGAAATTTTTTGCTTTTTCCTGCTCCTCTTAGCATGATAAAGAAGATTCAAAGAGAGTGAGATGCCAGCTCCTTTCATTCAGTCAGTAGCTTCAATCATTTCTGGACGTTTTTCAATTGCAAAAATCAATGAATATTGTAAATGCACAAACAGTAATTTCTCCGCATTGCAAGGTGCAATTCTGAAATTTTTTGCTTTTTCCTGCTCCTCTTAGCATGATAAAGAAGATTCAAAGAGAGTGAGATGCCAGCTCCTTTCATTCAGTCAGTAGCTTCAATCATTTCTGGTATATGAATAACATGATGTTTTTCAATGGCAAAAATCAATGAATATTGTAAATGCACAAACAGTAATTTCTCCGCATTGCAAGGTGCAATTCTGAAATTTTTTGCTTTTTCCTGCTCCTCTTAGCATGATAAAGAAGATTCAAAGAGAGTGAGATGCCAGCTCCTTTCATTCAGTCAGTAGCTTCAAACATTTCTGGTATATGAATAACATGATGTTTTTCAATGGCAAAAATCAATGAATATTGTAAATGCAAAAACAGTAATTTCTCCGCATTGCAAGGTGCAATTCTGAAATTTTTTGCTTTTTCCTGCTCCTCTTAGCATGATAAAGAAGATTCAAAGAGAGTGTGATGCCAGCTCCTTTCATTCAGTCAGTAGCTTCAAACATTTCTGGTATATGAATAACATGATGTTTTTCAATGGCAAAAATCAATGAATATTGTAAATGCACAAACAGTAATTTCTCCGCATTGCAAGGTGCAATTCTGAAATTTTTTGCTTTTTCCTGCTCCTCTTAGCATGATAAAGAAGATTCAAAGAGAGTGAGATGCCAGCTCCTTTCATTCAGTCAGTAGCTTCAATCATTTCTGGACGTTTTTCAATGGCAAAAATCATTGAATATTGTAAATGCACAAACAGTAATTTCTCCGCATTGCAAGGTGCAATTATGAAATTTTTTACTTTTTCCTGCTCCTCTTAGCATGATAAAGAAGATTCAAAGAGAGTGAGATGCCAGCTCCTTTCATTCAGTCAGTAGCTTCAATCATTTCTGGTATATGAATAACATGATGTTTTTCAATGGCAAAAATCAATGAATATTGTAAATGCACAAACAGTAATTTCTCCGCATTGCAAGGTGCAATTCTGAAATTTTTTGCTTTTTCCTGCTCCTCTTAGCATGATAAAGAAGATTCAAAGAGAGTGAGATGCCAGCTCCTTTCATTCAGTCAGTAGCTTCAATCATTTCTGGACGTTTTTCAATGGCAAAAATCAATGAATATTGTAAATGCACAAACAGTAATTTCTCCGCATTGCAAGGTGCAATTCTGAAATTTTTTGCTTTTTCCTGCTCCTCTTAGCATGATAAACAAGATTCAAAGAGAGTGAGATGCCAGCTCCTTTCATTCAGTCAGTAGCTTCAATCATTTCTGGACGTTTTTCAATGGCAAAAATCAATGAATATTGTAAATGCACAAACAGTAATTTCTCCGCATTGCAAGGTGCAATTCTGAAATTTTTTGCTTTTTCCTGCTCCTCTTAGCATGATAAAGAAGATTCAAAGAGAGTGAGATGCCAGCTCCTTTCATTCAGTCAGAAGCTTCAAACATTCCTGGTATATGAATAACATGATGTTTTTCAATGGCAAAAATCAATGAATATTGTAAATGCACAAACAGTAATTTCTCCGCATTGCAAGGTGCAATTCAGAAATTTTTTGCTTTTTCCTGCTCCTCTTAGCATGATAAAGAACATTCAAAGAGAGTGAGATGCCAGCTCCTTTCATTCAGTCAGTAGCTTCAATCATTTCTGGACGTTTTTCAATTGCAAAAATCAATGAATATTGTAAATGCACAAACAGTAATTTCTCCGCATTGCAAGGTGCAATTCTGAAATTTTTTGCTTTTTCCTGCTCCTCTTAGCATGATAAAGAAGATTCAAAGAGAGTGAGATGCCAGCTCCTTTCATTCAGTCAGTAGCTTCAATCATTTCTGGTATATGAATAACATGATGTTTTTCAATGGCAAAAATCAATGAATATTGTAAATGCACAAACAGTAATTTCTCCGCATTGCAAGGTGCAATTCTGAAATTTTTTGCTTTTTCCTGCTCCTCTTAGCATGATAAAGAAGATTCAAAGAGAGTGAGATGCCAGCTCCATTCATTCAGTCAGTAGCTTCAATCATTTCTGGTATATGAATAACATGAAGTTTTTCAATGGCAAAAATCAATGAATATTGTAAGTGCACAAACAGTAATTTCTCCGCATTGCAAGGTGCAATTCTGAAATTTTTTGCTTTTTCCTGCTCCTCTTAGCATGATAAAGAAGATTCAAAGAGAGTGAGATGCCAGCTCCTTTCATTCAGTCAGTAGCTTGAAACATTTCTGGTATATGAATAACATGATGTTTTTCAATGGCAAAAATCAATGAATATTGTAAATGCACAAACAGTAATTTCTCCGCATTGCAAGGTGCAATTCTGAAATTTTTTGCTTTTTCCTGCTCCTCTTAGCATGATAAAGAAGATTCAAAGAGAGTGAGATGCCAGCTCCTTTCATTCAGTCAGTAGCTTCAATCATTTCTGGTATATGAATAACATGATGTTTTTCAATGGCAAAAATCAATGAATATTGTAAATGCACAAACAGTAATTTCTCCGCATTGCAAGGTGCAATTCTGAAATTTTTTGCTTTTTCCTGCTCCTCTTAGCATGATAAAGAAGATTCAAAGAGAGTGAGATGCCAGCTCCTTTCATTCAGTCAGTAGCTTCAAACATTTCTGGTATATGAATAACATGATGTTTTTCAATGGCAAAAATCAATGAATATTGTAAATGCACAAACAGTAATTTCTCTGCATTGCAAGGTGCAATTCTGAAATTTTTTGCTTTTTCCTGCTCCTCTTAGCATGATAAAGAAGATTCAAAGAGAGTGAGATGCCAGCTCCTTTCGTTCAGTCAGTAGCTTCAATCATTTCTGGACGTTTTTCAAAGGCAAAAATCATTGAATATTGTAAATGCACAAACAGTAATTTCTCCGCATTGCAAGGTGCAATTCTGAAATTTTTTACTTTTTCCTGCTCCTCTTAGCATGATAAAGAAGATTCAAAGAGAGTGAGATGCCAGCTCCTTTCATTCAGTCAGTAGCTTCAATCATTTCTGGACGTTTTTCAATGGCAAAAATCAATGAATATTGTAAATGCACAAACAGTAATTTCTCCGCATTGCAAGGTGCAATTCTGAAATTTTTTGCTTTTTCCTGCTCCTCTTAGCATGATAAAGAAGATTCAAAGAGAGTGAGATGCCAGCTCCTTTCATTCAGTCAGTAGCTTCAAACATTCCTGGTATATGAATAACATGATGTTTTTCAATGGCAAAAATCAATGAATATTGTAAATGCACAAACAGTAATTTCTCCGCATTGCAAGGTGCAATTCTGAAATTTTTTGCTTTTTCCTGCTCCTCTTAGCATGATAAAGAAGATTCAAAGAGAGTGAGATGCCAGCTCCTTTCATTCAGTCAGTAGCTTCAATCATTTCTGGACGTTTTTCAATTGCAAAAATCAATGAATATTGTAAATGCACAAACAGTAATTTCTCCGCATTGCAAGGTGCAATTCTGAAATTTTTTGCTTTTTCCTGCTCCTCTTAGCATGATAAAGAAGATTCAAAGAGAGTGAGATGCCAGCTCCTTTCATTCAGTCAGTAGCTTCAATCATTTCTGGTATATGAATAACATGATGTTTTTCAATGGCAAAAATCAATGAATATTGTAAATGCACAAACAGTAATTTCTCCGCATTGCAAGGTGCAATTCTGAAATTTTTTGCTTTTTCCTGCTCCTCTTAGCATGATAAAGAAGATTCAAAGAGAGTGAGATGCCAGCTCCTTTCATTCAGTCAGTAGCTTCAAACATTTCTGGTATATGAATAACATGATGTTTTTCAATGGCAAAAATCAATGAATATTGTAAATGCACAAACAGTAATTTCTCTGCATTGCAAGGTGCAATTCTGAAATTTTTTGCTTTTTCCTGCTCCTGTTAGCATGATAAAGAAGATTCAAAGAGAGTGAGATGCCAGCTCCTTTCGTTCAGTCAGTAGCTTCAATCATTTCTGGACGTTTTTCAAAGGCAAAAATCATTGAATATTGTAAATGCACAAACAGTAATTTCTCCGCATTGCAAGGTGCAATTCTGAAATTTTTTACTTTTTCCTGCTCCTCTTAGCATGATAAAGAAGATTCAAAGAGAGTGAGATGCCAGCTCCTTTCATTCAGTCAGTAGCTTCAATCATTTCTGGTATATGAATAACATGATGTTTTTCAATGGCAAAAATCAATGAATATTGTAAATGCACAAACAGTAATTTCTCCGCATTGCAAGGTGCAATTCTGAAATTTTTTGCTTTTTCCTGCTCCTCTTAGCATGATAAAGAAGATTCAAAGAGAGTGAGATGCCAGCTCCTTTCATTCAGTCAGTAGCTTCAATCATTTCTGGACATTTTTCAATGGCAAAAATCAATGAATATTGTAAATGCACAAACAGTAATTTCTCCGCATTGCAAGGTGCAATTCTGAAATTTTTTGCTTTTTCCTGCTCCTCTTAGCATGATAAACAAGATTCAAAGAGAGTGAGATGCCAGCTCCGTTCATTCAGTCAGTAGCTTCAATCATTTCTGGACGTTTTTCAATAGCAAAAATCAATGAATATTGTAAATGCACAAACAGTAATTTCTCCGCATTGCAAGGTGCAATTCTGAAATTTTTTGCTTTTTCCTGCTCCTCTTAGCATGATAAAGAAAATTCAAAGAGAGTGAGATGCCAGCTCCTTTCATTCAGTCAGTAGCTTCAAACATTCCTGGTAAATGAATAACATGATGTTTTTCAATGGCAAAAATCAATGAATATTGTAAATGCACAAACAGTAATTTCTCCGCATTGCAAGGTGCAATTCTGAAATTTTTTGCTTTTTCCTGCTCCTCTTAGCAAGATAAAGAAGATTCAAAGAGAGTGAGATGCCAGCTCCTTTCATTCAGTCAGTAGCTTGAATCATTTCTGGACGTTTTTCAATTGCAAAAATCAATGAATATTGTAAATGCACAAACAGTAATTTCTCCGCATTGCAAGGTGCAATTCTGAAATTTTTTGCTTTTTCCTGCTCCTCTTAGCATGATAAAGAAGATTCAAAGAGAGTGAGATGCCAGCTCCTTTCATTCAGTCAGTAGCTTCAAACATTTCTGGTATATGAATAACATGATGTTTTTCAATGGCAAAAATCAATGAATATTGTAAATGCAAAAACAGTAATTTCTCCGCATTGCAAGGTGCAATTCTGAAATTTTTTGCTTTTTCCAGCTCCTCTTAGCATGATAAAGAAGATTCAAAGAGAGTGTGATGCCAGCTCCTTTCATTCAGTCAGTAGCTTCAAACATTTCTGGTATATGAATAACATGATGTTTTTCAATGGCAAAAATCAATGAATATTGTAAATGCACAAACAGTAATTTCTCCGCATTGCAAGGTGCAATTCTGAAATTTTTTGCTTTTTCCTGCTCCTCTTAGCATGATAAAGAAGATTCAAAGAGAGTGAGATGCCAGCTCCTTTCATTCAGTCAGTAGCTTCAATCATTTCTGGACGTTTTTCAATGGCAAAAATCATTGAATATTGTAAATGCACAAACAGTAATTTCTCCGCATTGCAAGGTGCAATTATGAAATTTTTTACTTTTTCCTGCTCCTCTTAGCATGATAAAGAAGATTCAAAGAGAGTGAGATGCCAGCTCCTTTCATTCAGTCAGTAGCTTCAATCATTTCTGGTATATGAATAACATGATGTTTTTCAATGGCAAAAATCAATGAATATTGTAAATGCACAAACAGTAATTTCTCCGCATTGCAAGGTGCAATTCTGAAATTTTTTGCTTTTTCCTGCTCCTCTTAGCATGATAAAGAAGATTCAAAGAGAGTGAGATGCCAGCTCCTTTCATTCAGTCAGTAGCTTCAATCATTTCTGGACGTTTTTCAATGGCAAAAATCAATGAATATTGTAAATGCACAAACAGTAATTTCTCCGCATTGCAAGGTGCAATTCTGAAATTTTTTGCTTTTTCCTGCTCCTCTTAGCATGATAAACAAGATTCAAAGAGAGTGAGATGCCAGCTCCTTTCATTCAGTCAGTAGCTTCAATCATTTCTGGACGTTTTTCAATGGCAAAAATCAATGAATATTGTAAATGCACAAACAGTAATTTCTCCGCATTGCAAGGTGCAATTCTGAAATTTTTTGCTTTTTCCTGCTCCTCTTAGCATGATAAAGAAGATTCAAAGAGAGTGAGATGCCAGCTCCTTTCATTCAGTCAGAAGCTTCAAACATTCCTGGTATATGAATAACATGATGTTTTTCAATGGCAAAAATCAATGAATATTGTAAATGCACAAACAGTAATTTCTCCGCATTGCAAGGTGCAATTCAGAAATTTTTTGCTTTTTCCTGCTCCTCTTAGCATGATAAAGAAGATTCAAAGAGAGTGAGATGCCAGCTCCTTTCATTCAGTCAGTAGCTTCAATCATTTCTGGACGTTTTTCAATTGCAAAAATCAATGAATATTGTAAATGCACAAACAGTAATTTCTCCGCATTGCAAGGTGCAATTCTGAAATTTTTTGCTTTTTCCTGCTCCTCTTAGCATGATAAAGAAGATTCAAAGAGAGTGAGATGCCAGCTCCTTTCATTCAGTCAGTAGCTTCAATCATTTCTGGTATATGAATAACATGATGTTTTTCAATGGCAAAAATCAATGAATATTGTAAATGCACAAACAGTAATTTCTCCGCATTGCAAGGTGCAATTCTGAAATTTTTTGCTTTTTCCTGCTCCTCTTAGCATGATAAAGAAGATTCAAAGAGAGTGAGATGCCAGCTCCATTCATTCAGTCAGTAGCTTCAATCATTTCTGGTATATGAATAACATGAAGTTTTTCAATGGCAAAAATCAATGAATATTGTAAGTGCACAAACAGTAATTTCTCCGCATTGCAAGGTGCAATTCTGAAATTTTTTGCTTTTTCCTGCTCCTCTTAGCATGATAAAGAAGATTCAAAGAGAGTGAGATGCCAGCTCCTTTCATTCAGTCAGTAGCTTGAAACATTTCTGGTATATGAATAACATGATGTTTTTCAATGGCAAAAATCAATGAATATTGTAAATGCACAAACAGTAATTTCTCCGCATTGCAAGGTGCAATTCTGAAATTTTTTGCTTTTTCCTGCTCCTCTTAGCATGATAAAGAAGATTCAAAGAGAGTGAGATGCCAGCTCCTTTCATTCAGTCAGTAGCTTCAATAATTTCTGGTATATGAATAACATGATGTTTTTCAATGGCAAAAATCAATGAATATTGTAAATGCACAAACAGTAATTTCTCCGCATTGCAAGGTGCAATTCTGAAATTTTTTGCTTTTTCCTGCTCCTCTTAGCATGATAAAGAAGATTCAAAGAGAGTGAGATGCCAGCTCCTTTCATTCAGTCAGTAGCTTCAAACATTTCTGGTATATGAATAACATGATGTTTTTCAATGGCAAAAATCAATGAATATTGTAAATGCACAAACAGTAATTTCTCTGCATTGCAAGGTGCAATTCTGAAATTTTTTGCTTTTTCCTGCTCCTCTTAGCATGATAAAGAAGATTCAAAGAGAGTGAGATGCCAGCTCCTTTCGTTCAGTCAGTAGCTTCAATCATTTCTGGACGTTTTTCAAAGGCAAAAATCATTGAATATTGTAAATGCACAAACAGTAATTTCTCCGCATTGCAAGGTGCAATTCTGAAATTTTTTACTTTTTCCTGCTCCTCTTAGCATGATAAAGAAGATTCAAAGAGAGTGAGATGCCAGCTCATTTCATTCAGTCAGTAGCTTCAATCATTTCTGGTATATGAATAACATGATGTTTTTCAATGGCAAAAATCAATGAATATTGTAAATGCACAAACAGTAATTTCTCCGCATTGCAAGGTGCAATTCTGAAATTTTTTGCTTTTTCCTGCTCCTCTTAGCATGATAAAGAAGATTCGAAGAGAGTGAGATGCCAGCTCCTTTCATTCAGTCAGTAGCTTCAATCATTTCTGGACGTTTTTCAATGGCAAAAATCAATGAATATTGTAAATGCACAAACAGTAATTTCTCCGCATTGCAAGGTGCAATTCTGAAATTTTTTGCTTTTTCCTGCTCCTCTTAGCATGATAAACAAGATTCAAAGAGAGTGAGATGCCAGCTCCTTTCATTCAGTCAGTAGCTTCAATCATTTCTGGACGTTTTTCAATGGCAAAAATCAATGAATATTGTAAATGCACAAACAGTAATTTCTCCGCATTGCAAGGTGCAATTCTGAAATTTTTTGCTTTTTCCTGCTCCTCTTAGCATGATAAAGAAGATTCAAAGAGAGTGAGATGCCAGCTCCTTTCATTCAGTCAGTAGCTTCAAACATTCCTGGTATATGAATAACATGATGTTTTTCAATGGCAAAAATCAATGAATATTGTAAATGCACAAACAGTAATTTCTCCGCATTGCAAGGTGCAATTCTGAAATTTTTTGCTTTTTCCTGCTCCTCTTAGCAAGATAAAGAAGATTCAAAGAGAGTGAGATGCCAGCTCCTTTCATTCAGTCAGTAGCTTCAATCATTTCTGGACGTTTTTCAATTGCAAAAATCAATGAATATTGTAAATGCACAAACAGTAATTTCTCCGCATTGCAAGGTGCAATTCTGAAATTTTTTGCTTTTTCCTGCTCCTCTTAGCATGATAAAGAAGATTCAAAGAGAGTGAGATGCCAGCTCCTTTCATTCAGTCAGTAGCTTCAAACATTTCTGGTATATGAATAACATGATGTTTTTCAATGGCAAAAATCAATGAATATTGTAAATGCAAAAACAGTAATTTCTCCGCATTGCAAGGTGCAATTCTGAAATTTTTTGCTTTTTCCTGCTCCTCTTAGCATGATAAAGAAGATTCAAAGAGAGTGTGATGCCAGCTCCTTTCATTCAGTCAGTAGCTTCAAACATTTCTGGTATATGAATAACATGATGTTTTTCAATGGCAAAAATCAATGAATATTGTAAATGCACAAACAGTAATTTCTCCGCATTGCAAGGTGCAATTCTGAAATTTTTTGCTTTTTCCTGCTCCTCTTAGCATGATAAAGAAGATTCAAAGAGAGTGAGATGCCAGCTCCTTTCATTCAGTCAGTAGCTTCAATCATTTCTGGACGTTTTTCAATGGCAAAAATCATTGAATATTGTAAATGCACAAACAGTAATTTCTCCGCATTGCAAGGTGCAATTATGAAATTTTTTACTTTTAACTGCTCCTCTTAGCATGATAAAGAAGATTCAAAGAGAGTGAGATGCCAGCTCCTTTCATTCAGTCAGTAGCTTCAATCATTTCTGGTATATGAATAACATGATGTTTTTCAATGGCAAAAATCAATGAATATTGTAAATGCACAAACAGTAATTTCTCCGCATTGCAAGGTGCAATTCTGAAATTTTTTGCTTTTTCCTGCTCCTCTTAGCATGATAAAGAAGATTCAAAGAGAGTGAGATGCCAGCTCCTTTCATTCAGTCAGTAGCTTCAATCATTTCTGGACGTTTTTCAATGGCAAAAATCAATGAATATTGTAAATGCACAAACAGTAATTTCTCCGCATTGCAAGGTGCAATTCTGAAATTTTTTGCTTTTTCCTGCTCCTCTTAGCATGATAAACAAGATTCAAAGAGAGTGAGATGCCAGCTCCTTTCATTCAGTCAGTAGCTTCAATCATTTCTGGACGTTTTTCAATGGCAAAAATCAATGAATATTGTAAATGCACAAACAGTAATTTCTCCGCATTGCAAGGTGCAATTCTGAAATTTTTTGCTTTTTCCTGCTCCTCTTAGCATGATAAAGAAGATTCAAAGAGAGTGAGATGCCAGCTCCTTTCATTCAGTCAGAAGCTTCAAACATTCCTGGTATATGAATAACATGATGTTTTTCAATGGCAAAAATCAATGAATATTGTAAATGCACAAACAGTAATTTCTCCGCATTGCAAGGTGCAATTCAGAAATTTTTTGCTTTTTCCTGCTCCTCTTAGCATGATAAAGAAGATTCAAAGAGAGTGAGATGCCAGCTCCTTTCATTCAGTCAGTAGCTTCAATCATTTCTGGACGTTTTTCAATTGCAAAAATCAATGAATATTGTAAATGCACAAACAGTAATTTCTCCGCATTGCAAGGTGCAATTCTGAAATTTTTTGCTTTTTCCTGCTCCTCTTAGCATGATAAAGAAGATTCAAAGAGAGTGAGATGCCAGCTCCTTTCATTCAGTCAGTAGCTTCAATCATTTCTGGTATATGAATAACATGATGTTTTTCAATGGCAAAAATCAATGAATATTGTAAATGCACAAACAGTAATTTCTCCGCATTGCAAGGTGCAATTCTGAAATTTTTTGCTTTTTCCTGCTCCTCTTAGCATGATAAAGAAGATTCAAAGAGAGTGAGATGCCAGCTCCTTTCATTCAGTCTGTAGCTTCAATCATTTCTGGTATATGAATAACATGAAGTTTTTCAATGGCAAAAATCAATGAATATTGTAAGTGCACAAACAGTAATTTCTCCGCATTGCAAGGTGCAATTCTGAAATTTTTTGCTTTTTCCTGCTCCTCTTAGCATGATAAAGAAGATTCAAAGAGAGTGAGATGCCAGCTCCTTTCATTCAGTCAGTAGCTTGAAACATTTCTGGTATATGAATAACATGATGTTTTTCAATGGCAAAAATCAATGAATATTGTAAATGCACAAACAGTAATTTCTCCGCATTGCAAGGTGCAATTCTGAAATTTTTTGCTTTTTCCTGCTCCTCTTAGCATGATAAAGAAGATTCAAAGAGAATGAGATGCCAGCTCCTTTCATTCAGTCAGTAGCTTCAATCATTTCTGGACGTTTTTCAATGGCAAAAATCAATGAATATTGTAAATGCACAAACAGTAATTTCTCCGCATTGCAAGGTGCAATTCTGAAATTTTTTGCTTTTTCCTGCTCCTCTTAGCATGATAAAGAAGATTCAAAGAGAGTGAGATGCCAGCTCCTTTCATTCAGTCAGTAGCTTCAAACATTTCTGGTATATGAATAACATGATGTTTTTCAAAGGCAAAAATCAATGAATATTGTAAATGCACAAACAGTAATTTCTCCGCATTGCAAGGTGCAATTCTGAAATTTTTTGCTTTTTCCTGCTCCTCTTAGCATGATAAAGAAGATTCAAAGAGAGTGAGATGCCAGCTCCTTTCATTCAGTCAGTAGCTTCAAACATTCCTGGTATATGAATAACATGATGTTTTTCAATGGCAAAAATCAATGAATATTGTAAATGCACAAACAGTAATTTCTCCGCATTGCAAGGTGCAATTCTGAAATTTTTTGCTTTTTCCTGCTCCTCTTAGCATGATAAAGAAGATTCAAAGAGAGTGAGATGCCAGCTCCTTTCATTCAGTCAGTAGCTTCAATCATTTCTGGACGTTTTTCAATTGCAAAAATCAATGAATATTGTAAATGCACAAACAGTAATTTCTCCGCATTGCAAGGTGCAATTCTGAAATTTTTTGCTTTTTCCTGCTCCTCTTAGCATGATAAAGAAGATTCAAAGAGAGTGAGATGCCAGCTCCTTTCATTCAGTCAGTAGCTTCAATCATTTCTGGTATATGAATAACATGATGTTTTTCAATGGCAAAAATCAATGAATATTGTAAATGCACAAACAGTAATTTCTCCGCATTGCAAGGTGCAATTCTGAAATTTTTTGCTTTTTCCTGCTCCTCTTAGCATGATAAAGAAGATTCAAAGAGAGTGAGATGCCAGCTCCTTTCATTCAGTCAGTAGCTTCAAACATTTCTGGTATATGAATAACATGATGTTTTTCAATGGCAAAAATCAATGAATATTGTAAATGCACAAACAGTAATTTCTCTGCATTGCAAGGTGCAATTCTGAAATTTTTTGCTTTTTCCTGCTCCTCTTAGCATGATAAAGAAGATTCAAAGAGAGTGAGATGCCAGCTCCTTTCGTTCAGTCAGTAGCTTCAATCATTTCTGGACGTTTTTCAAAGGCAAAAATCATTGAATATTGTAAATGCACAAACAGTAATTTCTCCGCATTGCAAGGTGCAATTCTGAAATTTTTTACTTTTTCCTGCTCCTCTTAGCATGATAAAGAAGATTCAAAGAGAGTGAGATGCCAGCTCCTTTCATTCAGTCAGTAGCTTCAATCATTTCTGGTATATGAATAACATGATGTTTTTCAATGGCAAAAATCAATGAATATTGTAAATGCACAAACAGTAATTTCTCCGCATTGCAAGGTGCAATTCTGAAATTTTTTGCTTTTTCCTGCTCCTCTTAGCATGATAAAGAAGATTCAAAGAGAGTGAGATGCCAGCTCCTTTCATTCAGTCAGTAGCTTCAATCATTTCTGGACATTTTTCAATGGCAAAAATCATTGAATATTGTAAATGCACAAACAGTAATTTCTCCGCATTGCAAGGTGCAATTCTGAAATTTTTTACTTTTTCCTGCTCCTCTTAGCATGATAAAGAAGATTCAAAGAGAGTGAGATGCCAGCTCCTTTCATTCAGTCAGTAGCTTCAATCATTTCTGGTATATGAATAACATGATGTTTTTCAATGGCAAAAATCAATGAATATTGTAAATGCACAAACAGTAATTTCTCCGCATTGCAAGGTGCAATTCTGAAATTTTTTGCTTTTTCCTGCTCCTCTTAGCATGATAAAGAAGATTCAAAGAGAGTGAGATGCCAGCTCCTTTCATTCAGTCAGTAGCTTCAATCATTTCTGGACGTTTTTCAATGGCAAAAATCAATGAATATTGTAAATGCACAAACAGTAATTTCTCCGCATTGCAAGGTGCAATTCTGAAATTTTTTGCTTTTTCCTGCTCCTCTTAGCATGATAAAGAAGATTCAAAGAGAGTGAGATGCCAGCTCCTTTCATTCAGTCAGTAGCTTCAATCATTTCTGGACGTTTTTCAATGGCAAAAATCAATGAATATTGTAAATGCACAAACAGTAATTTCTCCGCATTGCAAGGTGCAATTCTGAAATTTTTTGCTTTTTCCTGCTCCTCTTAGCATGATAAAGAAGATTCAAGGAGAGTGAGATGCCAGCTCCTTTCATTCAGTCAGTAGCTTCAATCATTTCTGGTATATGAATAACATGATGTTTTTCAATGGCAAAAATCAATGAATATTGTAAATGCACAAACAGTAATTTCTCCGCATTGCAAGGTGCAATTCTGAAATTTTTTGCTTTTTCCTGCTCCTCTTAGCATGATAAAGAAGATTCAAAGAGAGTGAGATGCCAGCTCCTTTCATTCAGTCAGTAGCTTCAAACATTTCTGGTATATGAATAACATGATGTTTTTCAATGGCAAAAATCAATGAATATTGTAAATGCACAAACAGTAATTTCTCTGCATTGCAAGGTGCAATTCTGAAATTTTTTGCTTTTTCCTGCTCCTCTTAGCATGATAAAGAAGATTCAAAGAGAGTGAGATGCCAGCTCCTTTCGTTCAGTCAGTAGCTTCAATCATTTCTGGACGTTTTTCAAAGGCAAAAATCATTGAATATTGTAAATGCACAAACAGTAATTTCTCCGCATTGCAAGGTGCAATTCTGAAATTTTTTACTTTTTCCTGCTCCTCTTAGCATGATAAAGAAGATTCAAAGAGAGTGAGATGCCAGCTCCTTTCATTCAGTCAGTAGCTTCAATCATTTCTGGTATATGAATAACATGATGTTTTTCAATGGCAAAAATCAATGAATATTGTAAATGCACAAACAGTAATTTCTCCGCATTGCAAGGTGCAATTCTGAAATTTTTTGCTTTTTCCTGCTCCTCTTAGCATGATAAAGAAGATTCAAAGAGAGTGAGATGCCAGCTCCTTTCATTCAGTCAGTAGCTTCAATCATTTCTGGACATTTTTCAATGGCAAAAATCATTGAATATTGTAAATGCACAAACAGTAATTTCTCCGCATTGCAAGGTGCAATTCTGAAATTTTTTACTTTTTCCTGCTCCTCTTAGCATGATAAAGAAGATTCAAAGAGAGTGAGATGCCAGCTCCTTTCATTCAGTCAGTAGCTTCAATCATTTCTGGTATATGAATAACATGATGTTTTTCAATGGCAAAAATCAATGAATATTGTAAATGCACAAACAGTAATTTCTCCGCATTGCAAGGTGCAATTCTGAAATTTTTTGCTTTTTCCTGCTCCTCTTAGCATGATAAAGAAGATTCAAAGAGAGTGAGATGCCAGCTCCTTTCATTCAGTCAGTAGCTTCAATCATTTCTGGACGTTTTTCAATGGCAAAAATCAATGAATATTGTAAATGCACAAACAGTAATTTCTCCGCATTGCAAGGTGCAATTCTGAAATTTTTTGCTTTTTCCTGCTCCTCTTAGCATGATAAAGAAGATTCAAAGAGAGTGAGATGCCAGCTCCTTTCATTCAGTCAGTAGCTTCAATCATTTCTGGACGTTTTTCAATGGCAAAAATCAATGAATATTGTAAATGCACAAACAGTAATTTCTCCGCATTGCAAGGTGCAATTCTGAAATTTTTTGCTTTTTCCTGCTCCTCTTAGCATGATAAAGAAGATTCAAAGAGAGTGAGATGCCAGCTCCTTTCATTCAGTCAGTAGCTTCAAACATTCCTGGTATATGAATAACATGATGTTTTTCAATGGCAAAAATCAATGAATATTGTAAATGCACAAACAGTAATTTCTCCGCATTGCAAGGTGCAATTCTGAAATTTTTTGCTTTTTCCTGCTCCTCTTAGCAAGATAAAGAAGATTCAAAGAGAGTGAGATGCCAGCTCCTTTCATTCAGTCAGTAGCTTCAATCATTTCTGGACGTTTTTCAATTGCAAAAATCAATGAATATTGTAAATGCACAAACAGTAATTTCTCCGCATTGCAAGGTGCAATTCTGAAATTTTTTGCTTTTTCCTGCTCCTCTTAGCATGATAAAGAAGATTCAAAGAGAGTGAGATGCCAGCTCCTTTCATTCAGTCAGTAGCTTCAAACATTTCTGGTATATGAATAACATGATGTTTTTCAATGGCAAAAATCAATGAATATTGTAAATGCAAAAACAGTAATTTCTCCGCATTGCAAGGTGCAATTCTGAAATTTTTTGCTTTTTCCTGCTCCTCTTAGCATGATAAAGAAGATTCAAAGAGAGTGTGATGCCAGCTCCTTTCATTCAGTCAGTAGCTTCAAACATTTCTGGTATATGAATAACATGATGTTTTTCAATGGCAAAAATCAATGAATATTGTAAATGCACAAACAGTAATTTCTCCGCATTGCAAGGTGCAATTCTGAAATTTTTTGCTTTTTCCTGCTCCTCTTAGCATGATAAAGAAGATTCAAAGAGAGTGAGATGCCAGCTCCTTTCATTCAGTCAGTAGCTTCAATCATTTCTGGACGTTTTTCAATGGCAAAAATCATTGAATATTGTAAATGCACAAACAGTAATTTCTCCGCATTGCAAAGTGCAATTATGAAATTTTTTACTTTTTCCTGCTCCTCTTAGCATGATAAAGAAGATTCAAAGAGAGTGAGATGCCAGCTCCTTTCATTCAGTCAGTAGCTTCAATCATTTCTGGTATAGGAATAACATGATGTTTTTCAATGGCAAAAATCAATGAATATTGTAAATGCACAAACAGTAATTTCTCCGCATTGCAAGGTGCAATTCTGAAATTTTTTGCTTTTTCCTGCTCCTCTTAGCATGATAAAGAAGATTCAAAGAGAGTGAGATGCCAGCTCCTTTCATTCAGTCAGTAGCTTCAATCATTTCTGGACGTTTTTCAATGGCAAAAATCAATGAATATTGTAAATGCACAAACAGTAATTTCTCCGCATTGCAAGGTGCAATTCTGAAATTTTTTGCTTTTTCCTGCTCCTCTTAGCATGATAAACAAGATTCAAAGAGAGTGAGATGCCAGCTCCTTTCATTCAGTCAGTAGCTTCAATCATTTCTGGACGTTTTTCAATGGCAAAAATCAATGAATATTGTAAATGCACAAACAGTAATTTCTCCGCATTGCAAGGTGCAATTCTGAAATTTTTTGCTTTTTCCTGCTCATCTTAGCATGATAAAGAAGATTCAAAGAGAGTGAGATGCCAGCTCCTTTCATTCAGTCAGAAGCTTCAAACATTCCTGGTATATGAATAACATGATGTTTTTCAATGGCAAAAATCAATGAATATTGTAAATGCACAAACAGTAATTTCTCCGCATTGCAAGGTGCAATTCAGAAATTTTTTGCTTTTTCCTGCTCCTCTTAGCATGATAAAGAAGATTCAAAGAGAGTGAGATGCCAGCTCCTTTCATTCAGTCAGTAGCTTCAATCATTTCTGGACGTTTTTCAATTGCAAAAATCAATGAATATTGTAAATGCACAAACAGTAATTTCTCCGCATTGCAAGGTGCAATTCTGAAATTTTTTGCTTTTTCCTGCTCCTCTTAGCATGATAAAGAAGATTCAAAGAGAGTGAGATGCCAGCTCCTTTCATTCAGTCAGTAGCTTCAATCATTTCTGGTATATGAATAACGAAGTTTTTCAATGGCAAAAATCAATGAATATTGTAAATGCACAAACAGTAATTTCTCCGCATTGCAAGGTGCAATTCTGAAATTTTTTGCTTTTTCCTGCTCCTCTTAGCATGATAAAGAAGATTCAAAGAGAGTGAGATGCCAGCTCCTTTCATTCAGTCAGTAGCTTCAATCATTTCTGGTATATGAATAACATGAAGTTTTTCAATGGCAAAAATCAATGAATATTGTAAGTGCACAAACAGTAATTTCTCCGCATTGCAAGGTGCAATTCTGAAATTTTTTGCTTTTTCCTGCTCCTCTTAGCATGATAAAGAAGATTCAAAGAGAGTGAGATGCCAGCTCCTTTCATTCAGTCAGTAGCTTGAAACATTTCTGGTATATGAATAACATGATGTTTTTCAATGGCAAAAATCAATGAATATTGTAAATGCACAAACAGTAATTTCTCCGCATTGCAAGGTGCAATTCTGAAATTTTTTGCTTTTTCCTGCTCCTCTTAGCATGATAAAGAAGATTCAAAGAGAGTGAGATGCCAGCTCCTTTCATTCAGTCAGTAGCTTCAATCATTTCTGGACGTTTTTCAATGGCAAAAATCAATGAATATTGTAAATGCACAAACAGTAATTTCTCCGCATTGCAAGGTGCAATTCTGAAATTTTTTGCTTTTTCCTGCTCCTCTTAGCATGATAAAGAAGATTCAAAGAGAGTGAGATGCCAGCTCCTTTCATTCAGTCAGTAGCTTCAAACATTTCTGGTATATGAATAACATGATGTTTTTCAAAGGCAAAAATCAATGAATATTGTAAATGCACAAACAGTAATTTCTCCGCATTGCAAGGTGCAATTCTGAAATTTTTTGCTTTTTCCTGCTCCTCTTAGCATGATAAAGAAGATTCAAAGAGAGTGAGATGCCAGCTCCTTTCATTCAGTCAGTAGCTTCAATCATTTCTGGTATATGAATAACATGATGTTTTTCAATGGCAAAAATCAATGAATATTGTAAATGCACAAACAGTAATTTCTCCGCATTGCAAGGTGCAATTCTGAAATTTTTTACTTTTTCCTGCTCCTCTTAGCATGATAAAGAAGATTCAAAGAGAGTGAGATGCCAGCTCCTTTCATTCAGTCAGTAGCTTCAATCATTTCTGGTATATGAATAACATGATGTTTTTCAATGGCAAAAATCAATGAATATTGTAAATGCACAAACAGTAATTTCTCCGCATTGCAAGGTGCAATTCTGAAATTTTTTGCTTTTTCCTGCTCCTCTTAGCATGATAAAGAAGATTCAAAGAGAGTGAGATGCCAGCTCCTTTCATTCAGTCAGTAGCTTCAATCATTTCTGGACGTTTTTCAATGGCAAAAATCAACGAATATTGTAAATGCACAAACAGTAATTTCTCCGCATTGCAAGGTGCAATTCTGAAATTTTTTGCTTTTTCCTGCTCCTCTTAGCATGATAAAGAAGATTCAAAGAGAGTGAGATGCCAGCTCCTTTCATTCAGTCAGTAGCTTCAATCATTTCTGGACGTTTTTCAATGGCAAAAATCAATGAATATTGTAAATGCACAAACAGTAATTTCTCCGCATTGCAAGGTGCAATTCTGAAATTTTTTGCTTTTTCCTGCTCCTCTTAGCATGATAAAGAAGATTCAAAGAGAGTGAGGTGCCAGCTCCTTTCATTCAGTCAGTAGCTTCAAACATTTCTGGTATATGAATAACATGTTTTTCAATGGCAAAAATCAATGAATATTGTAAATGCACAAACAGTAATTTCTCCGCATTGCAAGGTGCAATTCTGAAATTTTTTGCTTTTTCCTGCTCCTCTTAGTATGATAAAGAAAATTCAAAGAGAGTGAGATGCCAGCTCCTTTCATTCAGTCAGTAGCTTCAATCATTTCTGGACGTTTTTCAATGGCAAAAATCAATGAATATTGTAAATGCACAAACAGTAATTTCTCCGCATTGCAAGGTGCAATTCTGAAATTTTTTGCTTTTTCCTGCTCCTCTTAGCATGATAAAGAAGATTCAAAGAGAGTGAGATGCCAGCTCCTTTCATTCAGTCAGTAGCTTCAATCATTTCTGGACGTTTTTCAATGGCAAAAATCAATGAATATTGTAAATGCACAAACTGTAATTTCTCCGCATTGTAAGGTGCAATTCTGAAATTTTCTGCTTTTTCCTGCTCCTCTTAGCATGATAAAGAAGATTCAAAGAGAGTGAGATGCCAGCTCCTTTCATTCAGTCAGTAGCTTCAATCATTTCTGGACATTTTTCAATGGCAAAAATCAATGAATATTGTAAATGCACAAACAGTAATTTCTCCGCATTGCAAGGTGCAATTCTGAAATTTTTTGCTTTTTCCTGCTCCTCTTAGCATGATAAAGAAGATTCAAAGAGAGTGAGATGCCAGCTCCTTTCATTCAGTCAGTAGCTTCAAACATTTCTGGTATATGAATAACATGATGTTTTTCAATGGCAAAAATCAATGAATATTGTAAATGCACAAACAGTAATTTCTCCGCATTGCAAGGTGCAATTCTGAAATTTTTTGCTTTTTCCTGCTCCTCTTAGCATGATAAAGAAGATTCAAAGAGAGTGAGATGCCAGCTCCTTTCATTCAGTCAGTAGCTTCAATCATTTCTGGTAAATGAATAACATGATGTTTTTCAATGGCAAAAATCAATGAATTTTGTAAATGCACAAACAGTAATTTCTCCGCATTGCAAGGCGCAATTCTGAAATTTTTTGCTTTTTCCTGCTCCTCTTAGCATGATAAAGAAGATTCAAAGAGAGTGAGATGCCAGCTCCTTTCATTCAGTCAGTAGCTTCAATCATTTCTGGACGTTTTTCAATGGCAAAAATCAATGAATATTGTAAATGCACAAACAGTAATTTCTCCGCATTGCAAGGTGCAATTCTGAAATTTTTTGCTTTTTCCTGCTCCTCTTAGCATGATAAAGAAGATTCAAAGAGAGTGAGATGCCAGCTCCTTTCATTCAGTCAGTAGCTTCAAACATTTCTGGTATATGAATAACATGATGTTTTTCAATGGCAAAAATCAATGAATATTGTAAATGCACAAACAGTAATTTCTCCGCATTGCAAGGTGCAATTCTGAAATTTTTTGCTTTTTCCTGCTCCTCTTAGCATGATAAAGAAGATTCAAAGAGAGTGAGATGCCAGCTCCTTTCATTCAGTCAGTAGCTTCAATCATTTCTGGACGTTTTTCAATGGCAAAAATCAATGAATATTGTAAATGCACAAACTGTAATTTCTCCGCATTGTAAGGTGCAATTCTGAAATTTTTTGCTTTTTCCTGCTCCTCTTAGCATGATAAAGAAGATTCAAAGAGAGTGAGATGCCAGCTCCTTTCATTCAGTCAGTAGCTTCAAACATTTCTGGTATATGAATAACATGATGTTTTTCAATGGCAAAAATCAATGAATATTGTAAATGCACAAACAGTAATTTCTCCGCATTGCAAGGTGCAAGTCTGAAATTTTTTGCTTTTTCCTGCTCCTCTTAGCATGATAAAGAAGATTCAAAGAGAGTGAGATGCCAGCTACTTTCATTCAGTCAGTAGCTTCAATCATTTCTGGACGTTTTTCAATGGTAAAAATCAATGAATATTGTAAATGCACAAACAGTAATTTCTCCGCATTGCAAGGTGCAATTCTGAAATTTTTTGCTTTTTCCTGCTCCTCTTAGCATGATAAAGAAGATTCAAAGAGAGTGAGATGCCAGCTCCTTTCATTCAGTCAGTAGCTTCAATCATTTCTGGATGTTTTTCAATGGCAAAAATCAATGAATATTGTAAATGCACAAACAGTAATTTCTCCGCATTGCAAGGTGCAATTCTGAAATTTTTTGCTTTTTCCTGCTCCTCTTAGCATGATAAAGAAGATTCAAAGAGAGTGAGATGCCAGCTCCTTTCATTCAGTCAGTAGCTTCAATCATTTCTGGTAAATGAATAACATGATGTTTTTCAATGGCAAAAATCAATGAATTTTGTAAATGCACAAACAGTAATTTCTCCGCATTGCAAGGCGCAATTCTGAAATTTTTTGCTTTTTCCTGCTCCTCTTAGCATGATAAAGAAGATTCAAAGAGAGTGAGATGCCAGCTCCTTTCATTCAGTCAGTAGCTTCAATCATTTCTGGACGTTTTTCAATGGCAAAAATCAATGAATATTGTAAATGCACAAACAGTAATTTCTCCGCATTGCAAGGTGCAATTCTGAAATTTTTGCTTTTTCCTGCTCCTCTTAGCATGATAAAGAAGATTCAAAGTGAGTGAGATGCCAGCTCCTTTCATTCAGTCAGTAGCTTCAATCATTTCTGGACGTTTTTCAATGGCAAAAATCAATGAATATTGTAAATGTACAAACAGTAATTTCTCCGCATTGCAAGGTGCAATTCTGAAATTTTTTGCTTTTTCCTGCTCCTCTTAGCATGATAAAGAAGATTCAAAGAGAGTGAGGTGCCAGCTCCTTTCATTCAGTCAGTAGCTTCAAACATTTCTGGTATATGAATAACATGTTTTTCAATGGCAAAAATCAATGAATATTGTAAATGCACAAACAGTAATTTCTCCGCATTGCAAGGTGCAATTCTGAAATTTTTTGCTTTTTCCTGCTCCTCTTAGCATGATAAAGAAGATTCAAAGAGAGTGAGATGCCAGCTCCTTTCATTCAGTCAGTAGCTTCAATCATTTCTGGACGTTTTTAAATGGCAAAAATCAATGAATATTGTAAATGCACAAACAGTAATTTCTCCGCATTGCAAGGTGCAATTCTGAAATTTTTTGCTTTTTCCTGCTCCTCTTAGCATGATAAAGAAGATTCAAAGAGAGTGAGATGCCAGCTCCTTTCATTCAGTCAGTAGCTTCAATCATTTCTGGACGTTTTTCAATGGCAAAAATCAATAAATATTGTAAATGCACAAACTGTAATTTCTCCGCATTGTAAGGTGCAATTCTGAAATTTTTTGCTTTTTCCTGCTCCTCTTAGCATGATAAAGAAGATTCAAAGAGAGTGAGATGCCAGCTCCTTTCATTCAGTCAGTAGCTTCAATCATTTCTGGACGTTTTTCAATGGCAAAAATCAATGAATATTGTAAAGGCACAAACAGTAATTTCTCCGCATTGCAAGGTGCAATTCTGAAATTTTTTGCTTTTTCCTGCTCCTCTTAGCATGATAAAGAAGATTCAAAGAGAGTGAGATGCCAGCTCCTTTCATTCAGTCAGCAGCTTCAAACATTCCTGGTATATGAATAACATGATGTTTTTCAATGGCAAAAATCAATGAATATTGTAAATGCACAAACAGTAATTTCTCCGCATTGCAAGGTGCAAGTCTGAAATTTTTTGCTTTTTCCTGCTCCTCTTAGCAAGATAAAGAAGATTCAAAGAGAGTGAGATGCCAGCTCCTTTCATTCAGTCAGTAGCTTCAATCATTTCTGGACGTTTTTCAATGGCAAAAATCAATGAATATTGTAAATGCACAAACAGTAATTTCTCCGCATTGCAAGGTGCAATTCTGAAATTTTTTGCTTTTTCCTGCTCCTCTTAGCATGATAAAGAAGATTCAAAGAGAGTGAGATGCCAGCTCCTTTCATTCAGTCAGTAGCTTCAATCATTTCTGGTATATGAATAACATGATGTTTTTCAATGGCAAAAATCAATGAATATTGTAAATGCACAAACAGTAATTTCTCCGCATTGCAAGGTGCAATTCTGAAATTTTTTGCTTTTTCCTGCTCCTCTTAGCATGATAAAGAAGATTCAAAGAGAGTGAGATGCCAGCTCCTTTCATTCAGTCAGTAGCTTCAATCATTTCTGGACGTTTTTCAATGGCAAAAATCAATGAATATTGTAAATGCACAAACAGTAATTTCTCCGCATTGCAAGGTGCAATTCTGAAATTTTTTGCTTTTTCCTGCTCCTCTTAGCATGATAAAGAAGATTCAAAGAGAGTGAGATGCCAGCTCCTTTCATTCAGTCAGTAGCTTCAAACATTTCTGGTATATGAATAACATGATGTTTTTCAATGGCAAAAATCAATGAATATTGTAAATGCACAAACAGTAATTTCTCCGCATTGCAAGGTGCAATTCTGAAATTTTTTGCTTTTTCCTGCTCCTCTTAGCATGATAAAGAAGATTCAAAGAGAGTGAGATGCCAGCTCCTTTCATTCAGTCAGTAGCTTCAATCATTTCTGGACGTTTTTCAATGGCAAAAATCAATGAATATTGTAAATGCACAAACAGTAATTTCTCCGCATTGCAAGGTGCAATTCTGAAATTTTTTGCTTTTTCCTGCTCCTCTTAGCATGATAAAGAAGATTCAAAGAGAGTGAGGTGCCAGCTCCTTTCATTCAGTCAGTAGCTTCAAACATTTCTGGTATATGAATAACATGTTTTTCAATGGCAAAAATCAATGAATATTGTAAATGCACAAACAGTAATTTCTCCGCATTGCAAGGTGCAATTCTGAAATTTTTTGCTTTTTCCTGCTCCTCTTAGCATGATAAAGAAGATTCAAAGAGAGTGAGATGCCAGCTCCTTTCATTCAGTCAGTAGCTTCAATCATTTCTGGACGTTTTTCAATGGCAAAAATCAATGAATATTGTAAATGCACAAACTGTAATTTCTCCGCATTGTAAGGTGCAATTCTGAAATTTTTTGCTTTTTCCTGCTCCTCTTAGCATGATAAAGAAGACTCAAAGAGAGTGAGATGCCAGCTCCTTTCATTCAGTCAGTAGCTTCAAACATTTCTGGTATATGAATAACATGATGTTTTTCAATGGCAAAAATCAATGAATATTGTAAATGCACAAACAGTAATTTCTCCGCATTGCAAGGTGCAAGTCTGAAATTTTTTGCTTTTTCCTGCTCCTCTTAGCATGATAAAGAAGATTCAAAGAGAGTGAGATGCCAGCTACTTTCATTCAGTCAGTAGCTTCAATCATTTCTGGACGTTTTTCAATGGTAAAAATCAATGAATATTGTAAATGCACAAACAGTAATTTCTCCGCATTGCAAGGTGCAATTCTGAAATTTTTTGCTTTTTCCTGCTCCTCTTAGCATGATAAAGAAGATTCAAAGAGAGTGAGATGCCAGCTCCTTTCATTCAGTCAGTAGCTTCAATCATTTCTGGTATATGAATAACATGATGTTTTTCAATGGCAAAAATCAATGAATATTGTAAATGCACAAACAGTAATTTCTCCGCATTGCAAGGTGCAATTCTGAAATTTTTTGCTTTTTCCTGCTCCTCTTAGCATGATAAAGAAGATTCAAAGAGAGTGAGATGCCAGCTCCTTTCATTCAGTCAGTAGCTTCAATCATTTCTGGACGTTTTTCAATGGCAAAAATCAATGAATATTGTAAATGCACAAACAGTAATTTCTCCGCATTGCAAGGTGCAATTCTGAAATTTTTTGCTTTTTCCTGCTCCTCTTAGCATGATAAAGAAGATTCAAAGAGAGTGAGATGCCAGCTCCTTTCATTCAGTCAGTAGCTTCAAACATTCCTGGTATATGAATAACATGATGTTTTTCAATGGCAAAAATCAATGAATATTGTAAATGCACAAACAGTAATTTCTCCGCATTGCAAGGTGCAATTCTGAAATTTTTTGCTTTTTCCTGCTCCTCTTAGCAAGATAAAGAAGATTCAAAGAGAGTGAGATGCCAGCTCCTTTCATTCAGTCAGTAGCTTCAATCATTTCTGGACGTTTTTCAATTGCAAAAATCAATGAATATTGTAAATGCACAAACAGTAATTTCTCCGCATTGCAAGGTGCAATTCTGAAATTTTTTGCCTTTTCCTGCTCCTCTTAGCATGATAAAGAAGATTCAAAGAGAGTGAGATGCCAGCTCCTTTCATTCAGTCAGTAGCTTCAAACATTTCTGGTATATGAATAACATGATGTTTTTCAATGGCAAAAATCAATGAATATTGTAAATGCAAAAACAGTAATTTCTCCGCATTGCAAGGTGCAATTCTGAAATTTTTTGCTTTTTCCTGCTCCTCTTAGCATGATAAAGAAGATTCAAAGAGAGTGTGATGCCAGCTCCTTTCATTCAGTCAGTAGCTTCAAACATTTCTGGTATATGAATAACATGATGTTTTTCAATGGCAAAAATCAATGAATATTGTAAATGCACAAACAGTAATTTCTCCGCATTGCAAGGTGCAATTCTGAAATTTTTTGCTTTTTCCTGCTCCTCTTAGCATGATAAAGAAGATTCAAAGAGAGTGAGATGCCAGCTCCTTTCATTCAGTCAGTAGCTTCAATCATTTCTGGACGTTTTTCAATGGCAAAAATCATTGAATATTGTAAATGCACAAACAGTAATTTCTCCGCATTGCAAGGTGCAATTATGAAATTTTTTACTTTTTCCTGCTCCTCTTAGCATGATAAAGAAGATTCAAAGAGAGTGAGATGCCAGCTCCTTTCATTCAGTCAGTAGCTTCAATCATTTCTGGTATATGAATAACATGATGTTTTTCAATGGCAAAAATCAATGAATATTGTAAATGCACAAACAGTAATTTCTCCGCATTGCAAGGTGCAATTCTGAAATTTTTTGCTTTTTCCTGCTCCTCTTAGCATGATAAAGAAGATTCAAAGAGAGTGAGATGCCAGCTCCTTTCATTCAGTCAGTAGCTTCAATCATTTCTGGACGTTTTTCAATGGCAAAAATCAATGAATATTGTAAATGCACAAACAGTAATTTCTCCGCATTGCAAGGTGCAATTCTGAAATTTTTTGCTTTTTCCTGCTCCTCTTAGCATGATAAACAAGATTCAAAGAGAGTGAGATGCCAGCTCCTTTCATTCAGTCAGTAGCTTCAATCATTTCTGGACGTTTTTCAATGGCAAAAATCAATGAATATTGTAAATGCACAAACAGTAATTTCTCCGCATTGCAAGGTGCAATTCTGAAATTTTTTGCTTTTTCCTGCTCCTCTTAGCATGATAAAGAAGATTCAAAGAGAGTGAGATGCCAGCTCCTTTCATTCAGTCAGAAGCTTCAAACATTCCTGGTATATGAATAACATGATGTTTTTCAATGGCAAAAATCAATGAATATTGTAAATGCACAAACAGTAATTTCTCCGCATTGCAAGGTGCAATTCAGAAATTTTTTGCTTTTTCCTGCTCCTCTTAGCATGATAAAGAAGATTCAAAGAGAGTGAGATGCCAGCTCCTTTCATTCAGTCAGTAGCTTCAATCATTTCTGGACGTTTTTCAATTGCAAAAATCAATGAATATTGTAAATGCACAAACAGTAATTTCTCCGCATTGCAAGGTGCAATTCTGAAATTTTTTGCTTTTTCCTGCTCCTCTTAGCATGATAAAGAATATTCAAAGAGAGTGAGATGCCAGCTCCTTTCATTCAGTCAGTAGCTTCAATCATTTCTGGTATATGAATAACATGAAGTTTTTCAATGGCAAAAATCAATGAATATTGTAAATGCACAAACAGTAATTTCTCCGCATTGCAAGGTGCAATTCTGAAATTTTTTGCTTTTTCCTGCTCCTCTTAGCATGATAAAGAAGATTCAAAGAGAGTGAGATGCCAGCTCCTTTCATTCAGTCAGTAGCTTCAATCATTTCTGGTATATGAATAACATGAAGTTTTTCAATGGCAAAAATCAATGAATATTGTAAGTGCACAAACAGTAATTTCTCCGCATTGCAAGGTGCAATTCTGAAATTTTTTGCTTTTTCCTGCTCCTCTTAGCATGATAAAGAAGATTCAAAGAGAGTGAGATGCCAGCTCCTTTCATTCAGTCAGTAGCTTGAAACATTTCTGGTATATGAATAACATGATGTTTTTCAATGGCAAAAATCAATGAATATTGTAAATGCACAAACAGTAATTTCTCCGCATTGCAAGGTGCAATTCTGAAATTTTTTGCTTTTTCCTGCTCCTCTTAGCATGATAAAGAAGATTCAAAGAGAGTGAGATGCCAGCTCCTTTCATTCAGTCAGTAGCTTCAATCATTTCTGGACGTTTTTCAATGGCAAAAATCAATGAATATTGTAAATGCACAAACAGTAATTTCTCCGCATTGCAAGGTGCAATTCTGAAATTTTTTGCTTTTTCCTGCTCCTCTTAGCATGATAAAGAAGATTCAAAGAGAGTGAGATGCCAGCTCCTTTCATTCAGTCAGTAGCTTCAATCATTTCTGGTATATGAATAACATGATGTTTTTCAATGGCAAAAATCAATGAATATTGTAAATGCACAAACAGTAATTTCTCCGCATTGCAAGGTGCAATTCTGAAATTTTTTGCTTTTTCCTGCTCCTCTTAGCATGATAAAGAAGATTCAAAGAGAGTGAGATGCCAGCTCCTTTCATTCAGTCAGTAGCTTCAATCATTTCTGGACGTTTTTCAATGGCAAAAATCAATGAATATTGTAAATGCACAAACAGTAATTTCTCCGCATTGCAAGGTGCAATTCTGAAATTTTTTGCTTTTTCCTGCTCCTCTTAGCATGATAAAGAATATTCAAAGAGAGTGAGATGCCAGCTCCTTTCATTCAGTCAGTAGCTTCAATCATTTCTGGTATATGAATAACATGAAGTTTTTCAATGGCAAAAATCAATGAATATTGTAAATGCACAAACAGTAATTTCTCCGCATTGCAAGGTGCAATTCTGAAATTTTTTGCTTTTTCCTGCTCCTCTTAGCATGATAAAGAAGATTCAAAGAGAGTGAGATGCCAGCTCCTTTCATTCAGTCAGTAGCTTCAATCATTTCTGGTATATGAATAACATGAAGTTTTTCAATGGCAAAAATCAATGAATATTGTAAGTGCACAAACAGTAATTTCTCCGCATTGCAAGGTGCAATTCTGAAATTTTTTGCTTTTTCCTGCTCCTCTTAGCATGATAAAGAAGATTCAAAGAGAGTGAGATGCCAGCTCCTTTCATTCAGTCAGTAGCTTGAAACATTTCTGGTATATGAATAACATGATGTTTTTCAATGGCAAAAATCAATGAATATTGTAAATGCACAAACAGTAATTTCTCCGCATTGCAAGGTGCAATTCTGAAATTTTTTGCTTTTTCCTGCTCCTCTTAGCATGATAAAGAAGATTCAAAGAGAGTGAGATGCCAGCTCCTTTCATTCAGTCAGTAGCTTCAATCATTTCTGGACGTTTTTCAATGGCAAAAATCAATGAATATTGTAAATGCACAAACAGTAATTTCTCCGCATTGCAAGGTGCAATTCTGAAATTTTTTGCTTTTTCCTGCTCCTCTTAGCATGATAAAGAAGATTCAAAGAGAGTGAGATGCCAGCTCCTTTCATTCAGTCAGTAGCTTCAAACATTTCTGGTATATGAATAACATGATGTTTTTCAAAGGCAAAAATCAATGAATATTGTAAATGCACAAACAGTAATTTCTCCGCATTGCAAGGTGCAATTCTGAAATTTTTTGCTTTTTCCTGCTCCTCTTAGCATGATAAAGAAGATTCAAAGAGAGTGAGATGCCAGCTCCTTTCATTCAGTCAGTAGCTTCAATCATTTCTGGTATATGAATAACATGATGTTTTTCAATGGCAAAAATCAATGAATATTGTAAATGCACAAACAGTAATTTCTCCGCATTGCAAGGTGCAATTCTGAAATTTTTTACTTTTTCCTGCTCCTCTTAGCATGATAAAGAAGATTCAAAGAGAGTGAGATGCCAGCTCCTTTCATTCAGTCAGTAGCTTCAATCATTTCTGGTATATGAATAACATGATGTTTTTCAATGGCAAAAATCAATGAATATTGTAAATGCACAAACAGTAATTTCTCCGCATTGCAAGGTGCAATTCTGAAATTTTTTGCTTTTTCCTGCTCCTCTTAGCATGATAAAGAAGATTCAAAGAGAGTGAGATGCCAGCTCCTTTCATTCAGTCAGTAGCTTCAATCATTTCTGGACGTTTTTCAATGGCAAAAATCAACGAATATTGTAAATGCACAAACAGTAATTTCTCCGCATTGCAAGGTGCAATTCTGAAATTTTTTGCTTTTTCCTGCTCCTCTTAGCATGATAAAGAAGATTCAAAGAGAGTGAGATGCCAGCTCCTTTCATTCAGTCAGTAGCTTCAATCATTTCTGGACGTTTTTCAATGGCAAAAATCAATGAATATTGTAAATGCACAAACAGTAATTTCTCCGCATTGCAAGGTGCAATTCTGAAATTTTTTGCTTTTTCCTGCTCCTCTTAGCATGATAAAGAAGATTCAAAGAGAGTGAGGTGCCAGCTCCTTTCATTCAGTCAGTAGCTTCAAACATTTCTGGTATATGAATAACATGTTTTTCAATGGCAAAAATCAATGAATATTGTAAATGCACAAACAGTAATTTCTCCGCATTGCAAGGTGCAATTCTGAAATTTTTTGCTTTTTCCTGCTCCTCTTAGTATGATAAAGAAAATTCAAAGAGAGTGAGATGCCAGCTCCTTTCATTCAGTCAGTAGCTTCAATCATTTCTGGACGTTTTTCAATGGCAAAAATCAATGAATATTGTAAATGCACAAACAGTAATTTCTCCGCATTGCAAGGTGCAATTCTGAAATTTTTTGCTTTTTCCTGCTCCTCTTAGCATGATAAAGAAGATTCAAAGAGAGTGAGATGCCAGCTCCTTTCATTCAGTCAGTAGCTTCAATCATTTCTGGACGTTTTTCAATGGCAAAAATCAATGAATATTGTAAATGCACAAACTGTAATTTCTCCGCATTGTAAGGTGCAATTCTGAAATTTTTTGCTTTTTCCTGCTCCTCTTAGCATGATAAAGAAGATTCAAAGAGAGTGAGATGCCAGCTCCTTTCATTCAGTCAGTAGCTTCAATCATTTCTGGACATTTTTCAATGGCAAAAATCAATGAATATTGTAAATGCACAAACAGTAATTTCTCCGCATTGCAAGGTGCAATTCTGAAATTTTTTGCTTTTTCCTGCTCCTCTTAGCATGATAAAGAAGATTCAAAGAGAGTGAGATGCCAGCTCCTTTCATTCAGTCAGTAGCTTCAAACATTTCTGGTATATGAATAACATGATGTTTTTCAATGGCAAAAATCAATGAATATTGTAAATGCACAAACAGTAATTTCTCCGCATTGCAAGGTGCAATTCTGAAATTTTTTGCTTTTTCCTGCTCCTCTTAGCATGATAAAGAAGATTCAAAGAGAGTGAGATGCCAGCTCCTTTCATTGAGTCAGTAGCTTCAATCATTTCTGGTAAATGAATAACATGATGTTTTTCAATGGCAAAAATCAATGAATTTTGTAAATGCACAAACAGTAATTTCTCCGCATTGCAAGGCGCAATTCTGAAATTTTTTGCTTTTTCCTGCTCCTCTTAGCATGATAAAGAAGATTCAAAGAGAGTGAGATGCCAGCTCCTTTCATTCAGTCAGTAGCTTCAATCATTTCTGGACGTTTTTCAATGGCAAAAATCAATGAATATTGTAAATGCACAAACAGTAATTTCTCCGCATTGCAAGGTGCAATTCTGAAATTTTTTGCTTTTTCCTGCTCCTCTTAGCATGATAAAGAAGATTCAAAGAGAGTGAGATGCCAGCTCCTTTCATTCAGTCAGTAGCTTCAAACATTTCTGGTATATGAATAACATGATGTTTTTCAATGGCAAAAATCAATGAATATTGTAAATGCACAAACAGTAATTTCTCCGCATTGCAAGGTGCAATTCTGAAATTTTTTGCTTTTTCCTGCTCCTCTTAGCATGATAAAGAAAATTCAAAGAGAGTGAGATGCCAGCTCCTTTCATTCAGTCAGTAGCTTCAATCATTTCTGGACGTTTTTCAATGGCAAAAATCAATGAATATTGTAAATGCACAAACAGTAATTTCTCCGCATTGCAAGGTGCAATTCTGAAATTTTTTGCTTTTTCCTGCTCCTCTTAGCATGATAAAGAAGATTCAAAGAGAGTGAGATGCCAGCTCCTTTCATTCAGTCAGTAGCTTCAATCATTTCTGGACGTTTTTCAATGGCAAAAATCAATGAATATTGTAAATGCACAAACTGTAATTTCTCCGCATTGTAAGGTGCAATTCTGAAATTTTTTGCTTTTTCCTGCTCCTCTTAGCATGATAAAGAAGATTCAAAGAGAGTGAGATGTCAGCTCCTTTCATTCAGTCAGTAGCTTCAAACATTTCTGGTATATGAATAACATGATGTTTTTCAATGGCAAAAATCAATGAATATTGTAAATGCACAAACAGTAATTTCTCCGCATTGCAAGGTGCAAGTCTGAAATTTTTTGCTTTTTCCTGCTCCTCTTAGCATGATAAAGAAGATTCAAAGAGAGTGAGATGCCAGCTACTTTCATTCAGTCAGTAGCTTCAATCATTTCTGGACGTTTTTCAATGGTAAAAATCAATGAATATTGTAAAAGCACAAACAGTAATTTCTCCGCATTGCAAGGTGCAATTCTGAAATTTTTTGCTTTTTCCTGCTCCTCTTAGCATGATAAAGAAGATTCAAAGAGAGTGAGATGCCAGCTCCTTTCATTCAGTCAGTAGCTTCAATCATTTCTGGATGTTTTTCAATGGCAAAAATCAATGAATATTGTAAATGCACAAACAGTAATTTCTCCGCATTGCAAGGTGCAATTCTGAAATTTTTTGCTTTTTCCTGCTCCTCTTAGCATGATAAAGAAGATTCAAAGAGAGTGAGATGCCAGCTCCTTTCATTCAGTCAGTAGCTTCAATCATTTCTGGTAAATGAATAACATGATGTTTTTCAATGGCAAAAATCAATGAATTTTGTAAATGCACAAACAGTAATTTCTCCGCATTGCAAGGCGCAATTCTGAAATTTTTTGCTTTTTCCTGCTCCTCTTAGCATGATAAAGAAGATTCAAAGAGAGTGAGATGCCAGCTCCTTTCATTCAGTCAGTAGCTTCAATCATTTCTGGACGTTTTTCAATGGCAAAAATCAATGAATATTGTAAATGCACAAACAGTAATTTCTCCGCATTGCAAGGTGCAATTCTGAAATTTTTGCTTTTTCCTGCTCCTCTTAGCATGATAAAGAAGATTCAAAGTGAGTGAGATGCCAGCTCCTTTCATTCAGTCAGTAGCTTCAATCATTTCTGGACGTTTTTCAATGGCAAAAATCAATGAATATTGTAAATGTACAAACAGTAATTTCTCCGCATTGCAAGGTGCAATTCTGAAATTTTTTGCTTTTTCCTGCTCCTCTTAGCATGATAAAGAAGATTCAAAGAGAGTGAGGTGCCAGCTCCTTTCATTCAGTCAGTAGCTTCAAACATTTCTGGTATATGAATAACATGTTTTTCAATGGCAAAAATCAATGAATATTGTAAATGCACAAACAGTAATTTCTCCGCATTGCAAGGTGCAATTCTGAAATTTTTTGCTTTTTCCTGCTCCTCTTAGCATGATAAAGAAGATTCAAAGAGAGTGAGATGCCAGCTCCTTTCATTCAGTCAGTAGCTTCAATCATTTCTGGACGTTTTTAAATGGCAAAAATCAATGAATATTGTAAATGCACAAACAGTAATTTCTCCGCATTGCAAGGTGCAATTCTGAAATTTTTTGCTTTTTCCTGCTCCTCTTAGCATGATAAAGAAGATTCAAAGAGAGTGAGATGCCAGCTCCTTTCATTCAGTCAGTAGCTTCAATCATTTCTGGACGTTTTTCAATGGCAAAAATCAATAAATATTGTAAATGCACAAACTGTAATTTCTCCGCATTGTAAGGTGCAATTCTGAAATTTTTTGCTTTTTCCTGCTCCTCTTAGCATGATAAAGAAGATTCAAAGAGAGTGAGATGCCAGCTCCTTTCATTCAGTCAGTAGCTTCAATCATTTCTGGACGTTTTTCAATGGCAAAAATCAATGAATATTGTAAATGCACAAACAGTAATTTCTCCGCATTGCAAGGTGCAATTCTGAAATTTTTTGCTTTTTCCTGCTCCTCTTAGCATGATAAAGAAGATTCAAAGAGAGTGAGATGCCAGCTCCTTTCATTCAGTCAGCAGCTTCAAACATTCCTGGTATATGAATAACATGATGTTTTTCAATGGCAAAAATCAATGAATATTGTAAATGCACAAACAGTAATTTCTCCGCATTGCAAGGTGCAAGTCTGAAATTTTTTGCTTTTTCCTGCTCCTCTTAGCAAGATAAAGAAGATTCAAAGAGAGTGAGATGCCAGCTCCTTTCATTCAGTCAGTAGCTTCAATCATTTCTGGACGTTTTTCAATGGCAAAAATCAATGAATATTGTAAATGCACAAACAGTAATTTCTCCGCATTGCAAGGTGCAATTCTGAAATTTTTTGCTTTTTCCTGCTCCTCTTAGCATGATAAAGAAGATTCAAAGAGAGTGAGATGCCAGCTCCTTTCATTCAGTCAGTAGCTTCAATCATTTCTGGTATATGAATAACATGATGTTTTTCAATGGCAAAAATCAATGAATATTGTAAATGCACAAACAGTAATTTCTCCGCATTGCAAGGTGCAATTCTGAAATTTTTTGCTTTTTCCTGCTCCTCTTAGCATGATAAAGAAGATTCAAAGAGAGTGAGATGCCAGCTCCTTTCAATCAGTCAGTAGCTTCAATCATTTCTGGACGTTTTTCAATGGCAAAAATCAATGAATATTGTAAATGCACAAACAGTAATTTCTCCGCATTGCAAGGTGCAATTCTGAAATTTTTTGCTTTTTCCTGCTCCTCTTAGCATGATAAAGAAGATTCAAAGAGAGTGAGATGCCAGCTCCTTTCATTCAGTCAGTAGCTTCAAACATTTCTGGTATATGAATAACATGATGTTTTTCAATGGCAAAAATCAATGAATATTGTAAATGCACAAACAGTAATTTCTCCGCATTGCAAGGTGCAATTCTGAAATTTTTTGCTTTTTCCTGCTCCTCTTAGCATGATAAAGAAGATTCAAAGAGAGTGAGATGCCAGCTCCTTTCATTCAGTCAGTAGCTTCAATCATTTCTGGACGTTTTTCAATGGCAAAAATCAATGAATATTGTAAATGCACAAACAGTAATTTCTCCGCATTGCAAGGTGCAATTCTGAAATTTTTTGCTTTTTCCTGCTCCTCTTAGCATGATAAAGAAGATTCAAAGAGAGTGAGGTGCCAGCTCCTTTCATTCAGTCAGTAGCTTCAAACATTTCTGGTATATGAATAACATGTTTTTCAATGGCAAAAATCAATGAATATTGTAAATGCACAAACAGTAATTTCTCCGCATTGCAAGGTGCAATTCTGAAATTTTTTGCTTTTTCCTGCTCCTCTTAGCATGATAAAGAAGATTCAAAGAGAGTGAGGTGCCAGCTCCTTTCATTCAGTCAGTAGCTTCAAACATTTCTGGTATATGAATAACATGATGTTTTTCAATGGCAAAAATCAATGAATATTGTAAATGCACAAACAGTAATTTCTCCGCATTGCAAAGTGCAAGTCTGAAATTTTTTGCTTTTTCCTGCTCCTCTTAGCATGATAAAGAAGATTCAAAGAGAGTGAGATGCCAGCTACTTTCATTCAGTCAGTAGCTTCAATCATTTCTGGACGTTTTTCAATGGTAAAAATCAATGAATATTGTAAATGCACAAACAGTAATTTCTCCGCATTGCAAGGTGCAATTCTGAAATTTTTTGCTTTTTCCTGCTCCTCTTAGCATGATAAAGAAGATTCAAAGAGAGTGAGATGCCAGCTCCTTTCATTCAGTCAGTAGCTTCAATCATTTCTGGATGTTTTTCAATGGCAAGAATCAATGAATATTGTAAATGCACAAACAGTAATTTCTCCGCATTGCAAGGTGCAATTCTGAAATTTTTTGCTTTCTCCTGCTCCTCTTAGCATGATAAAGAAGATTCAAAGAGAGTGGGATGCCAGCTCCTTTCATTCAGTCAGTAGCTTCAATCATTTCTGGTAAATGAATAACATGATGTTTTTCAATGGCAAAAATCAATGAATTTTGTAAATGCACAAACAGTAATTTCTCCGCATTGCAAGGCGCAATTCTGAAATTTTTTGCTTTTTCCTGCTCCTCTTAGCATGATAAAGAAGATTCAAAGAGAGTGAGATGCCAGCTCCTTTCATTCAGTCAGTAGCTTCAATCATTTCTGGACGTTTTTAAATGGCAAAAATCAATGAATATTGTAAATGCACAAACAGTAATTTCTCCGCATTGCAAGGTGCAATTCTGAAATTTTTTGCTTTTTCCTGCTCCTCTTAGCATGATAAAGAAGATTCAAAGAGAGTGAGATGCCAGCTCCTTTCATTCAGTCAGTAGCTTCAATCATTTCTGGACGTTTTTCAATGGCAAAAATCAATAAATATTGTAAATGCACAAACTGTAATTTCTCCGCATTGTAAGGTGCAATTCTGAAATTTTTTGCTTTTTCCTGCTCCTCTTAGCATGATAAAGAAGATTCAAAGAGAGTGAGATGCCAGCTCCTTTCATTCAGTCAGTAGCTTCAATCATTTCTGGACGTTTTTCAATGGCAAAAATCAATGAATATTGTAAATGCACAAACAGTAATTTCTCCGCATTGCAAGGTGCAATTCTGAAATTTTTTGCTTTTTCCTGCTCCTCTTAGCATGATAAAGAAGATTCAAAGAGAGTGAGATGCCAGCTCCTTTCATTCAGTCAGTAGCTTCAAACATTTCTGGTATATGAATAACATGATGTTTTTCAATGGCAAAAATCAATGAATATTGTAAATGCACAAACAGTAATTTCTCCGCATTGCAAGGTGCAATTCTGAAATTTTTTGCTTTTTCCTGCTCCTCTTAGCATGATAAAGAAGATTCAAAGAGAGTGAGATGCCAGCTCCTTTCATTCAGTCAGTAGCTTCAATCATTTCTGGACGTTTTTCAATGGCAACAATCAATGAATATGTAAATGCACAAACAGTAATTTCTCCGCATTGCAAGGTGCAATTCTGAAATTTTTTGCTTTTTCCTGCTCCTCTTAGCATGATAAAGAAGATTCAAAGAGAGTGAGATGCCAGCTCCTTTCATTCAGTCAGCAGCTTCAATCATTTCTGGACGTTTTTCAATGGCAAAAATCAATGAATATTGTAAATGCACAAACAGTAATTTCTCCGCATTGCAAGGTGCAATTCTGAAATTTTTTGCTTTTTCCTGCTCCTCTTAGCATGATAAACAAGATTCAAAGAGAGTGAGATGCCAGCTCCTTTCATTCAGTCAGTAGCTTTAATCATTTCTGGACGTTTTTCAATGGCAAAAATCAATGAATATTGTAAATGCACAAACAGTAATTTCTCCGCATTGCAAGGTGCAATTCTGAAATTTTTTGCTTTTTCCTGCTCCTCTTAGCATGATAAAGAAGATTCAAAGAGAGTGAGATGCCAGCTCCTTTCATTCAGTCAGTAGCTTCAAACATTCCTGGTATATGAATAACATGATGTTTTTCAATGGCAAAAATCAATGAATATTGTAAATGCACAAACAGTAATTTCTCCGCATTGCAAGGTGCAATTCTGAAATTTTTTGCTTTGTCCTGCTCCTCTTAGCAAGATAAAGAAGATTCAAAGAGAGTGAGATGCCAGCTCCTTTCATTCAGTCAGTAGCTTCAATCATTTCTGGACGTTTTTCAATTGCAAAAATCAATGAATATTGTAAATGCACAAACAGTAATTTCTCCGCATTGCAAGGTGCAATTCTGAAATTTTTTGCTTTTTCCTGCTCCTCTTAGCATGATAAAGAAGATTCAAAGAGAGTGAGATGCCAGCTCCTTTCATTCAGTCAGTAGCTTCAATCATTTCTGGTATATGAATAACATGATGTTTTTCAATGGCAAAAATCAATGAATATTGTAAATGCACAAACAGTAATTTCTCCGCATTGCAAGGTGCAATTCTGAAATTTTTTGCTTTTTCCTGCTCCTCTTAGCATGATAAAGAAGATTCAAAGAGAGTGAGATGCCAGCTCCTTTCATTCAGTCAGTAGCTTCAAACATTTCTGGTATATGAATAACATGATGTTTTTCAATGGCAAAAATCAATGAATATTGTAAATGCACAAACAGTAATTTCTCCGCATTGCAAGGTGCAATTCTGAAATTTTTTGCTTTTTCCTGCTCCTCTTAGCATGATAAAGAAGATTCAAAGAGAGTGAGATGCCAGCTCCTTTCATTCAGTCAGTAGCTTCAAACATTTCTGGTATATGAATTACATGATGTTTTTCAATGTCAAAAATCAATGAATATTGTAAATGCACAAACAGTAATTTCTCCGCATTGCAAGGTGCAATTCTGAAATTTTTTGCTTTTTCCTGCTCCTCTTAGCATGATAAAGAAGATTCAAAGAGAGTGAGATGCCAGCTCCTTTCATTCAGTCAGAAGCTTCAAACATTCCTGGTATATGAATAACATGATGTTTTTCAATGGCAAAAATCAATGAATATTGTAAATGCACAAACAGTAATTTCTCCGCATTGCAAGGTGCAATTCAGAAATTTTTTGCTTTTTCCTGCTCCTCTTAGCATGATAAAGAAGATTCAAAGAGAGTGAGATGCCAGCTCCTTTCATTCAGTCAGTAGCTTCAATCATTTCTGGACGTTTTTCAATTGCAAAAATCAATGAATATTGTAAATGCACAAACAGTAATTTCTCCGCATTGCAAGGTGCAATTCTGAAATTTTTTGCTTTTTCCTGCTCCTCTTAGCATGATAAAGAAGATTCAAAGAGAGTGAGATGCCAGCTACTTTCATTCAGTCAGTAGCTTCAATCATTTCTGGACGTTTTTCAATGGTAAAAATCAATGAATATTGTAAATGCACAAACAGTAATTTCTCCGCATTGCAAGGTGCAATTCTGAAATTTTTTGCTTTTTCCTGCTCCTCTTAGCATGATAAAGAAGATTCAAAGAGAGTGAGATGCCAGCTCCTTTCATTCAGTCAGTAGCTTCAATCATTTCTGGATGTTTTTCAATGGCAAGAATCAATGAATATTGTAAATGCACAAACAGTAATTTCTCCGCATTGCAAGGTGCAATTCTGAAATTTTTTGCTTTCTCCTGCTCCTCTTAGCATGATAAAGAAGATTCAAAGAGAGTGAGATGCCAGCTCCTTTCATTCAGTCAGTAGCTTCAATCATTTCTGGTAAATGAATAACATGATGTTTTTCAATGGCAAAAATCAATGAATTTTGTAAATGCACAAACAGTAATTTCTCCGCATTGCAAGGCGCAATTCTGAAATTTTTTGCTTTTTCCTGCTCCTCTTAGCATGATAAAGAAGATTCAAAGAGAGTGAGATGCCAGCTCCTTTCATTCAGTCAGTAGCTTCAATCATTTCTGGACGTTTTTAAATGGCAAAAATCAATGAATATTGTAAATGCACAAACAGTAATTTCTCCGCATTGCAAGGTGCAATTCTGAAATTTTTTGCTTTTTCCTGCTCCTCTTAGCATGATAAAGAAGATTCAAAGAGAGTGAGATGCCAGCTCCTTTCATTCAGTCAGTAGCTTCAATCATTTCTGGACGTTTTTCAATGGCAAAAATCAATAAATATTGTAAATGCACAAACTGTAATTTCTCCGCATTGTAAGGTGCAATTCTGAAATTTTTTGCTTTTTCCTGCTCCTCTTAGCATGATAAAGAAGATTCAAAGAGAGTGAGATGCCAGCTCCTTTCATTCAGTCAGTAGCTTCAATCATTTCTGGACGTTTTTCAATGGCAAAAATCAATGAATATTGTAAATGCACAAACAGTAATTTCTCCGCATTGCAAGGTGCAATTCTGAAATTTTTTGCTTTTTCCTGCTCCTCTTAGCATGATAAAGAAGATTCAAAGAGAGTGAGATGCCAGCTCCTTTCATTCAGTCAGTAGCTTCAAACATTTCTGGTATATGAATAACATGATGTTTTTCAATGGCAAAAATCAATGAATATTGTAAATGCACAAACAGTAATTTCTCCGCATTGCAAGGTGCAATTCTGAAATTTTTTGCTTTTTCCTGCTCCTCTTAGCATGATAAAGAAGATTCAAAGAGAGTGAGATGCCAGCTCCTTTCATTCAGTCAGTAGCTTCAATCATTTCTGGACGTTTTTCAATGGCAAAAATCAATGAATATGTAAATGCACAAACAGTAATTTCTCCGCATTGCAAGGTGCAATTCTGAAATTTTTTGCTTTTTCCTGCTCCTCTTAGCATGATAAAGAAGATTCAAAGAGAGTGAGATGCCAGCTCCTTTCATTCAGTCAGCAGCTTCAATCATTTCTGGACGTTTTTCAATGGCAAAAATCAATGAATATTGTAAATGCACAAACAGTAATTTCTCCGCATTGCAAGGTGCAATTCTGAAATTTTTTGCTTTTTCCTGCTCCTCTTAGCATGATAAACAAGATTCAAAGAGAGTGAGATGCCAGCTCCTTTCATTCAGTCAGTAGCTTTAATCATTTCTGGACGTTTTTCAATGGCAAAAATCAATGAATATTGTAAATGCACAAACAGTAATTTCTCCGCATTGCAAGGTGCAATTCTGAAATTTTTTGCTTTTTCCTGCTCCTCTTAGCATGATAAAGAAGATTCAAAGAGAGTGAGATGCCAGCTCCTTTCATTCAGTCAGTAGCTTCAAACATTCCTGGTATATGAATAACATGATGTTTTTCAATGGCAAAAATCAATGAATATTGTAAATGCACAAACAGTAATTTCTCCGCATTGCAAGGTGCAATTCTGAAATTTTTTGCTTTGTCCTGCTCCTCTTAGCAAGATAAAGAAGATTCAAAGAGAGTGAGATGCCAGCTCCTTTCATTCAGTCAGTAGCTTCAATCATTTCTGGACGTTTTTCAATTGCAAAAATCAATGAATATTGTAAATGCACAAACAGTAATTTCTCCGCATTGCAAGGTGCAATTCTGAAATTTTTTGCTTTTTCCTGCTCCTCTTAGCATGATAAAGAAGATTCAAAGAGAGTGAGATGCCAGCTCCTTTCATTCAGTCAGTAGCTTCAATCATTTCTGGTATATGAATAACATGATGTTTTTCAATGGCAAAAATCAATGAATATTGTAAATGCACAAACAGTAATTTCTCCGCATTGCAAGGTGCAATTCTGAAATTTTTTGCTTTTTCCTGCTCCTCTTAGCATGATAAAGAAGATTCAAAGAGAGTGAGATGCCAGCTCCTTTCATTCAGTCAGTAGCTTCAAACATTTCTGGTATATGAATAACATGATGTTTTTCAATGGCAAAAATCAATGAATATTGTAAATGCACAAACAGTAATTTCTCCGCATTGCAAGGTGCAATTCTGAAATTTTTTGCTTTTTCCTGCTCCTCTTAGCATGATAAAGAAGATTCAAAGAGAGTGAGATGCCAGCTCCTTTCATTCAGTCAGTAGCTTCAAACATTTCTGGTATATGAATTACATGATGTTTTTCAATGTCAAAAATCAATGAATATTGTAAATGCACAAACAGTAATTTCTCCGCATTGCAAGGTGCAATTCTGAAATTTTTTGCTTTTTCCTGCTCCTCTTAGCATGATAAAGAAGATTCAAAGAGAGTGAGATGCCAGCTCCTTTCATTCAGTCAGAAGCTTCAAACATTCCTGGTATATGAATAACATGATGTTTTTCAATGGCAAAAATCAATGAATATTGTAAATGCACAAACAGTAATTTCTCCGCATTGCAAGGTGCAATTCAGAAATTTTTTGCTTTTTCCTGCTCCTCTTAGCATGATAAAGAAGATTCAAAGAGAGTGAGATGCCAGCTCCTTTCATTCAGTCAGTAGCTTCAATCATTTCTGGACGTTTTTCAATTGCAAAAATCAATGAATATTGTAAATGCACAAACAGTAATTTCTCCGCATTGCAAGGTGCAATTCTGAAATTTTTTGCTTTTTCCTGCTCCTCTTAGCATGATAAAGAAGATTCAAAGAGAGTGAGATGCCAGCTCCTTTCATTCAGTCAGTAGCTTCAATCATTTCTGGTATATGAATAACATGAAGTTTTTCAATGGCAAAAATCAATGAATATTGTAAATGCACAAACAGTAATTTCTCCGCATTGCAAGGTGCAATTCTGAAATTTTTTGCTTTTTCCTGCTCCTCTTAGCATGATAAAGAAGATTCAAAGAGAGTGAGATGCCAGCTCCTTTCATTCAGTCAGTAGCTTCAATCATTTCTGGTATATGAATAACATGAAGTTTTTCAATGGCAAAAATCAATGAATATTGTAAGTGCACAAACAGTAATTTCTCCGCATTGCAAGGTGCAATTCTGAAATTTTTTGCTTTTTCCTGCTCCTCTTAGCATGATAAAGAAGATTCAAAGAGAGTGAGATGCCAGCTCCTTTCATTCAGTCAGTAGCTTGAAACATTTCTGGTATATGAATAACATGATGTTTTTCAATGGCAAAAATCAATGAATATTGTAAATGCACAAACAGTAATTTCTCCGCATTGCAAGGTGCAATTCTGAAATTTTTTGCTTTTTCCTGCTCCTCTTAGCATGATAAAGAAGATTCAAAGAGAGTGAGATGCCAGCTCCTTTCATTCAGTCAGTAGCTTCAATCATTTCTGGACGTTTTTCAATGGCAAAAATCAATGAATATTGTAAATGCACAAACAGTAATTTCTCCGCATTGCAAGGTGCAATTCTGAAATTTTTTGCTTTTTCCTGCTCCTCTTAGCATGATAAAGAAGATTCAAAGAGAGTGAGATGCCAGCTCCTTTCATTCAGTCAGTAGCTTCAAACATTTCTGGTATATGAATAACATGATGTTTTTCAAAGGCAAAAATCAATGAATATTGTAAATGCACAAACAGTAATTTCTCCGCATTGCAAGGTGCAATTCTGAAATTTTTTGCTTTTTCCTGCTCCTGTTAGCATGATAAAGAAGATTCAAAGAGAGTGAGATGCCAGCTCCTTTCATTCAGTCAGTAGCTTCAATCATTTCTGGTATATGAATAACATGATGTTTTTCAATGGCAAAAATCAATGAATATTGTAAATGCACAAACAGTAATTTCTCCGCATTGCAAGGTGCAATTCTGAAATTTTTTACTTTTTCCTGCTCCTCTTAGCATGATAAAGAAGATTCAAAGAGAGTGAGATGCCAGCTCCTTTCATTCAGTCAGTAGCTTCAATCATTTCTGGTATATGAATAACATGATGTTTTTCAATGGCAAAAATCAATGAATATTGTAAATGCACAAACAGTAATTTCTCCGCATTGCAAGGTGCAATTCTGAAATTTTTTGCTTTTTCCTGCTCCTCTTAGCATGATAAAGAAGATTCAAAGAGAGTGAGATGCCAGCTCCTTTCATTCAGTCAGTAGCTTCAATCATTTCTGGACGTTTTTCAATGGCAAAAATCAACGAATATTGTAAATGCACAAACAGTAATTTCTCCGCATTGCAAGGTGCAATTCTGAAATTTTTTGCTTTTTCCTGCTCCTCTTAGCATGATAAAGAAGATTCAAAGAGAGTGAGATGCCAGCTCCTTTCATTCAGTCAGTAGCTTCAATCATTTCTGGACGTTTTTCAATGGCAAAAATCAATGAATATTGTAAATGCACAAACAGTAATTTCTCCGCATTGCAAGGTGCAATTCTGAAATGTTTTGCTTTTTCCTGCTCCTCTTAGCATGATAAAGAAGATTCAAAGAGAGTGAGGTGCCAGCTCCTTTCATTCAGTCAGTAGCTTCAAACATTTCTGGTATATGAATAACATGTTTTTCAATGGCAAAAATCAATGAATATTGTAAATGCACAAACAGTAATTTCTCCGCATTGCAAGGTGCAATTCTGAAATTTTTTGCTTTTTCCTGCTCCTCTTAGTATGATAAAGAAAATTCAAAGAGAGTGAGATGCCAGCTCTATTCATTCAGTCAGTAGCTTCAATCATTTCTGGACGTTTTTCAATGGCAAAAATCAATGAATATTGTAAATGCACAAACAGTAATTTCTCCGCATTGCAAGGTGCAATTCTGAAATTTTTTGCTTTTTCCTGCTCCTCTTAGCATGATAAAGAAGATTCAAAGAGAGTGAGATGCCAGCTCCTTTCATTCAGTCAGTAGCTTCAAACATTTCTGGTATATGAATAACATGATGTTTTTCAATGGCAAAAATCAATGAATATTGTAAATGCACAAACAGTAATTTCTCCGCATTGCAAGGTGCAATTCTGAAATTTTTTGCTTTTTCCTGCTCCTCTTAGCATGATAAAGAAGATTCAAAGAGAGTGAGATGCCAGCTCCTTTCATTCAGTCAGTAGCTTCAATCATTTCTGGACGTTTTTCAATGGCAAAAATCAATGAATATTGTAAATGCACAAACAGTAATTTCTCCGCATTGCAAGGTGCAATTCTGAAATTTTTTGCTTTTTCCTGCTCCTCTTAGCATGATAAAGAAGATTCAAAGAGAGTGAGATGCCAGCTCCTTTCATTCAGTCAGTAGCTTCAAACATTTCTGGTATATGAATAACATGATGTTTTTCAAAGGCAAAAATCAATGAATATTGTAAATGCACAAACAGTAATTTCTCCGCATTGCAAGGTGCAATTCTGAAATTTTTTGCTTTTTCCTGCTCCTCTTAGCATGATAAAGAAGATTCAAAGAGAGTGAGATGCCAGCTCCTTTCATTCAGTCAGTAGCTTCAATCATTTCTGGTATATGAATAACATGATGTTTTTCAATGGCAAAAATCAATGAATATTGTAAATGCACAAACAGTAATTTCTCCGCATTGCAAGGTGCAATTCTGAAATTTTTTACTTTTTCCTGCTCCTCTTAGCATGATAAAGAAGATTCAAAGAGAGTGAGATGCCAGCTCCTTTCATTCAGTCAGTAGCTTCAATCATTTCTGGTATATGAATAACATGATGTTTTTCAATGGCAAAAATCAATGAATATTGTAAATGCACAAACAGTAATTTCTCCGCATTGCAAGGTGCAATTCTGAAATTTTTTGCTTTTTCCTGCTCCTCTTAGCATGATAAAGAAGATTCAAAGAGAGTGAGATGCCAGCTCCTTTCATTCAGTCAGTAGCTTCAATCATTTCTGGACGTTTTTCAATGGCAAAAATCAACGAATATTGTAAATGCACAAACAGTAATTTCTCCGCATTGCAAGGTGCAATTCTGAAATTTTTTGCTTTTTCCTGCTCCTCTTAGCATGATAAAGAAGATTCAAAGAGAGTGAGATGCCAGCTCCTTTCATTCAGTCAGTAGCTTCAATCATTTCTGGACGTTTTTCAATGGCAAAAATCAATGAATATTGTAAATGCACAAACAGTAATTTCTCCGCATTGCAAGGTGCAATTCTGAAATGTTTTGCTTTTTCCTGCTCCTCTTAGCATGATAAAGAAGATTCAAAGAGAGTGAGGTGCCAGCTCCTTTCATTCAGTCAGTAGCTTCAAACATTTCTGGTATATGAATAACATGTTTTTCAATGGCAAAAATCAATGAATATTGTAAATGCACAAACAGTAATTTCTCCGCATTGCAAGGTGCAATTCTGAAATTTTTTGCTTTTTCCTGCTCCTCTTAGCATGATAAAGAAGATTCAAAGAGAGTGAGATGCCAGCTCCTTTCATTCAGTCAGTAGCTTCAATCATTTCTGGTAAATGAATAACATGATGTTTTTCAATGGCAAAAATCAATGAATTTTGTAAATGCACAAACAGTAATTTCTCCGCATTGCAAGGCGCAATTCTGAAATTTTTTGCTTTTTCCTGCTCCTCTTAGCATGATAAAGAAGATTCAAAGAGAGTGAGATGCCAGCTCCTTTCATTCAGTCAGTAGCTTCAATCATTTCTGGACGTTTTTCAATGGCAAAAATCAATGAATATTGTAAATGCACAAACAGTAATTTCTCCGCATTGCAAGGTGCAATTCTGAAATTTTTTGCTTTTTCCTGCTCCTCTTAGCATGATAAAGAAGATTCAAAGAGAGTGAGATGCCAGCTCCTTTCATTCAGTCAGTAGCTTCAAACATTTCTGGTATATGAATAACATGATGTTTTTCAATGGCAAAAATCAATGAATATTGTAAATGCACAAACAGTAATTTCTCCGCATTGCAAGGTGCAATTCTGAAATTTTTTGCTTTTTCCTGCTCCTCTTAGCATGATAAAGAAAATTCAAAGAGAGTGAGATGCCAGCTCCTTTCATTCAGTCAGTAGCTTCAATCATTTCTGGACGTTTTTCAATGGCAAAAATCAATGAATATTGTAAATGCACAAACAGTAATTTCTCCGCATTGCAAGGTGCAATTCTGAAATTTTTTGCTTTTTCCTGCTCCTCTTAGCATGATAAAGAAGATTCAAAGAGAGTGAGATGCCAGCTCCTTTCATTCAGTCAGTAGCTTCAATCATTTCTGGACGTTTTTCAATGGCAAAAATCAATGAATATTGTAAATGCACAAACTGTAATTTCTCCGCATTGTAAGGTGCAATTCTGAAATTTTTTGCTTTTTCCTGCTCCTCTTAGCATGATAAAGAAGATTCAAAGAGAGTGAGATGCCAGCTCCTTTCATTCAGTCAGTAGCTTCAAACATTTCTGGTATATGAATAACATGATGTTTTTCAATGGCAAAAATCAATGAATATTGTAAATGCACAAACAGTAATTTCTCCGCATTGCAAGGTGCAAGTCTGAAATTTTTTGCTTTTTCCTGCTCCTCTTAGCATGATAAAGAAGATTCAAAGAGAGTGAGATGCCAGCTACTTTCATTCAGTCAGTAGCTTCAATCATTTCTGGACGTTTTTCAATGGTAAAAATCAATGAATATTGTAAATGCACAAACAGTAATTTCTCCGCATTGCAAGGTGCAATTCTGAAATTTTTTGCTTTTTCCTGCTCCTCTTAGCATGATAAAGAAGATTCAAAGAGAGTGAGATGCCAGCTCCTTTCATTCAGTCAGTAGCTTCAATCATTTCTGGATGTTTTTCAATGGCAAAAATCAATGAATATTGTAAATGCACAAACAGTAATTTCTCCGCATTGCAAGGTGCAATTCTGAAATTTTTTGCTTTTTCCTGCTCCTCTTAGCATGATAAAGAAGATTCAAAGAGAGTGAGATGCCAGCTCCTTTCATTCAGTCAGTAGCTTCAATCATTTCTGGTAAATGAATAACATGATGTTTTTCAATGGCAAAAATCAATGAATTTTGTAAATGCACAAACAGTAATTTCTCCGCATTGCAAGGCGCAATTCTGAAATTTTTTGCTTTTTCCTGCTCCTCTTAGCATGATAAAGAAGATTCAAAGAGAGTGAGATGCCAGCTCCTTTCATTCAGTCAGTAGCTTCAATCATTTCTGGACGTTTTTCAATGGCAAAAATCAATGAATATTGTAAATGCACAAACAGTAATTTCTCCGCATTGCAAGGTGCAATTCTGAAATTTTTGCTTTTTCCTGCTCCTCTTAGCATGATAAAGAAGATTCAAAGTGAGTGAGATGCCAGCTCCTTTCATTCAGTCAGTAGCTTCAATCATTTCTGGACGTTTTTCAATGGCAAAAATCAATGAATATTGTAAATGTACAAACAGTAATTTCTCCGCATTGCAAGGTGCAATTCTGAAATTTTTTGCTTTTTCCTGCTCCTCTTAGCATGATAAAGAAGATTCAAAGAGAGTGAGGTGCCAGCTCCTTTCATTCAGTCAGTAGCTTCAAACATTTCTGGTATATGAATAACATGTTTTTCAATGGCAAAAATCAATGAATATTGTAAATGCACAAACAGTAATTTCTCCGCATTGCAAGGTGCAATTCTGAAATTTTTTGCTTTTTCCTGCTCCTCTTAGCATGATAAAGAAGATTCAAAGAGAGTGAGATGCCAGCTCCTTTCATTCAGTCAGTAGCTTCAATCATTTCTGGACGTTTTTAAATGGCAAAAATCAATGAATATTGTAAATGCACAAACAGTAATTTCTCCGCATTGCAAGGTGCAATTCTGAAATTTTTTGCTTTTTCCTGCTCCTCTTAGCATGATAAAGAAGATTCAAAGAGAGTGAGATGCCAGCTCCTTTCATTCAGTCAGTAGCTTCAATCATTTCTGGACGTTTTTCAATGGCAAAAATCAATAAATATTGTAAATGCACAAACTGTAATTTCTCCGCATTGTAAGGTGCAATTCTGAAATTTTTTGCTTTTTCCTGCTCCTCTTAGCATGGTAAAGAAGATTCAAAGAGAGTGAGATGCCAGCTCCTTTCATTCAGTCAGTAGCTTCAATCATTTCTGGACGTTTTTCAATGGCAAAAATCAATGAATATTGTAAATGCACAAACAGTAATTTCTCCGCATTGCAAGGTGCAATTCTGAAATTTTTTGCTTTTTCCTGCTCCTCTTAGCATGATAAAGAAGATTCAAAGAGAGTGAGATGCCAGCTCCTTTCATTCAGTCAGCAGCTTCAAACATTCCTGGTATATGAATAACATGATGTTTTTCAATGGCAAAAATCAATGAATATTGTAAATGCACAAACAGTAATTTCTCCGCATTGCAAGGTGCAAGTCTGAAATTTTTTGCTTTTTCCTGCTCCTCTTAGCAAGATAAAGAAGATTCAAAGAGAGTGAGATGCCAGCTCCTTTCATTCAGTCAGTAGCTTCAATCATTTCTGGACGTTTTTCAATGGCAAAAATCAATGAATATTGTAAATGCACAAACAGTAATTTCTCCGCATTGCAAGGTGCAATTCTGAAATTTTTTGCTTTTTCCTGCTCCTCTTAGCATGATAAAGAAGATTCAAAGAGAGTGAGATGCCAGCTCCTTTCATTCAGTCAGTAGCTTCAATCATTTCTGGTATATGAATAACATGATGTTTTTCAATGGCAAAAATCAATGAATATTGTAAATGCACAAACAGTAATTTCTCCGCATTGCAAGGTGCAATTCTGAAATTTTTTGCTTTTTCCTGCTCCTCTTAGCATGATAAAGAAGATTCAAAGAGAGTGAGATGCCAGCTCCTTTCATTCAGTCAGTAGCTTCAATCATTTCTGGACGTTTTTCAATGGCAAAAATCAATGAATATTGTAAATGCACAAACAGTAATTTCTCCGCATTGCAAGGTGCAATTCTGAAATTTTTTGCTTTTTCCTGCTCCTCTTAGCATGATAAAGAAGATTCAAAGAGAGTGAGATGCCAGCTCCTTTCATTCAGTCAGTAGCTTCAAACATTTCTGGTATATGAATAACATGATGTTTTTCAATGGCAAAAATCAATGAATATTGTAAATGCACAAACAGTAATTTCTCCGCATTGCAAGGTGCAATTCTGAAATTTTTTGCTTTTTCCTGCTCCTCTTAGCATGATAAAGAAGATTCAAAGAGAGTGAGATGCCAGCTCCTTTCATTCAGTCAGTAGCTTCAATCATTTCTGGACGTTTTTCAATGGCAAAAATCAATGAATATTGTAAATGCACAAACAGTAATTTCTCCGCATTGCAAGGTGCAATTCTGAAATTTTTTGCTTTTTCCTGCTTCTCTTAGCATGATAAAGAAGATTCAAAGAGAGTGAGGTGCCAGCTCCTTTCATTCAGTCAGTAGCTTCAAACATTTCTGGTATATGAATAACATGTTTTTCAATGGCAAAAATCAATGAATATTGTAAATGCACAAACAGTAATTTCTCCGCATTGCAAGGTGCAATTCTGAAATTTTTTGCTTTTTCCTGCTCCTCTTAGCATGATAAAGAAGATTCAAAGAGAGTGAGATGCCAGCTCCTTTCATTCAGTCAGTAGCTTCAATCATTTCTGGACGTTTTTCAATGGCAAAAATCAATGAATATTGTAAATGCACAAACTGTAATTTCTCCGCATTGTAAGGTGCAATTCTGAAATTTTTTGCTTTTTCCTGCTCCTCTTAGCATGATAAAGAAGACTCAAAGAGAGTGAGATGCCAGCTCCTTTCATTCAGTCAGTAGCTTCAAACATTTCTGGTATATGAATAACATGATGTTTTTCAATGGCAAAAATCAATGAATATTGTAAATGCACAAACAGTAATTTCTCCGCATTGCAAGGTGCAAGTCTGAAATTTTTTGCTTTTTCCTGCTCCTCTTAGCATGATAAAGAAGATTCAAAGAGAGTGAGATGCCAGCTACTTTCATTCAGTCAGTAGCTTCAATCATTTCTGGACGTTTTTCAATGGTAAAAATCAATGAATATTGTAAATGCACAAACAGTAATTTCTCCGCATTGCAAGGTGCAATTCTGAAATTTTTTGCTTTTTCCTGCTCCTCTTAGCATGATAAAGAAGATTCAAAGAGAGTGAGATGCCAGCTCCTTTCATTCAGTCAGTAGCTTCAATCATTTCTGGATGTTTTTCAATGGCAAGAATCAATGAATATTGTAAATGCACAAACAGTAATTTCTCTGCATTGCAAGGTGCAATTCTGAAATTTTTTGCTTTCTCCTGCTCCTCTTAGCATGATAAAGAAGATTCAAAGAGAGTGAGATGCCAGCTCCTTTCATTCAGTCAGTAGCTTCAATCATTTCTGGTAAATGAATAACATGATGTTTTTCAATGGCAAAAATCAATGAATTTTGTAAATGCACAAACAGTAATTTCTCCGCATTGCAAGGCGCAATTCTGAAATTTTTTGCTTTTTCCTGCTCCTCTTAGCATGATAAAGAAGATTCAAAGAGAGTGAGATGCCAGCTCCTTTCATTCAGTCAGTAGCTTCAATCATTTCTGGACGTTTTTAAATGGCAAAAATCAATGAATATTGTAAATGCACAAACAGTAATTTCTCCGCATTGCAAGGTGCAATTCTGAAATTTTTTGCTTTTTCCTGCTCCTCTTAGCATGATAAAGAAGATTCAAAGAGAGTGAGATGCCAGCTCCTTTCATTCAGTCAGTAGCTTCAATCATTTCTGGACGTTTTTCAATGGCAAAAATCAATAAATATTGTAAATGCACAAACTGTAATTTCTCCGCATTGTAAGGTGCAATTCTGAAATTTTTTGCTTTTTCCTGCTCCTCTTAGCATGATAAAGAAGATTCAAAGAGAGTGAGATGCCAGCTCCTTTCATTCAGTCAGTAGCTTCAATCATTTCTGGACGTTTTTCAATGGCAAAAATCAATGAATATTGTAAATGCACAAACAGTAATTTCTCCGCATTGCAAGGTGCAATTCTGAAATTTTTTGCTTTTTCCTGCTCCTCTTAGCATGATAAAGAAGATTCAAAGAGAGTGAGATGCCAGCTCCTTTCATTCAGTCAGTAGCTTCAAACATTTCTGGTATATGAATAACATGATGTTTTTCAATGGCAAAAATCAATGAATATTGTAAATGCACAAACAGTAATTTCTCCGCATTGCAAGGTGCAATTCTGAAATTTTTTGCTTTTTCCTGCTCCTCTTAGCATGATAAAGAAGATTCAAAGAGAGTGAGATGCCAGCTCCTTTCATTCAGTCAGTAGCTTCAATCATTTCTGGACGTTTTTCAATGGCAAAAATCAATGAATATGTAAATGCACAAACAGTAATTTCTCCGCATTGCAAGGTGCAATTCTGAAATTTTTTGCTTTTTCCTGCTCCTCTTAGCATGATAAAGAAGATTCAAAGAGAGTGAGATGCCAGCTCCTTTCATTCAGTCAGCAGCTTCAATCATTTCTGGACGTTTTTCAATGGCAAAAATCAATGAATATTGTAAATGCACAAACAGTAATTTCTCCGCATTGCAAGGTGCAATTCTGAAATTTTTTGCTTTTTCCTGCTCCTCTTAGCATGATAAACAAGATTCAAAGAGAGTGAGATGCCAGCTCCTTTCATTCAGTCAGTAGCTTTAATCATTTCTGGACATTTTTCAATGGCAAAAATCAATGAATATTGTAAATGCACAAACAGTAATTTCTCCGCATTGCAAGGTGCAATTCTGAAATTTTTTGCTTTTTCCTGCTCCTCTTAGCATGATAAAGAAGATTCAAAGAGAGTGAGATGCCAGCTCCTTTCATTCAGTCAGTAGCTTCAAACATTCCTGGTATATGAATAACATGATGTTTTTCAATGGCAAAAATCAATGAATATTGTAAATGCACAAACAGTAATTTCTCCGCATTGCAAGGTGCAATTCTGAAATTTTTTGCTTTGTCCTGCTCCTCTTAGCAAGATAAAGAAGATTCAAAGAGAGTGAGATGCCAGCTCCTTTCATTCAGTCAGTAGCTTCAATCATTTCTGGACGTTTTTCAATTGCAAAAATCAATGAATATTGTAAATGCACAAACAGTAATTTCTCCGCATTGCAAGGTGCAATTCTGAAATTTTTTGCTTTTTCCTGCTCCTCTTAGCATGATAAAGAAGATTCAAAGAGAGTGAGATGCCAGCTCCTTTCATTCAGTCAGTAGCTTCAATCATTTCTGGTATATGAATAACATGATGTTTTTCAATGGCAAAAATCAATGAATATTGTAAATGCACAAACAGTAATTTCTCCGCATTGCAAGGTGCAATTCTGAAATTTTTTGCTTTTTCCTGCTCCTCTTAGCATGATAAAGAAGATTCAAAGAGAGTGAGATGCCAGCTCCTTTCATTCAGTCAGTAGCTTCAAACATTTCTGGTATATGAATAACATGATGTTTTTCAATGGCAAAAATCAATGAATATTGTAAATGCACAAACAGTAATTTCTCCGCATTGCAAGGTGCAATTCTGAAATTTTTTGCTTTTTCCTGCTCCTCTTAGCATGATAAAGAAGATTCAAAGAGAGTGAGATGCCAGCTCCTTTCATTCAGTCAGTAGCTTCAAACATTTCTGGTATATGAATTACATGATGTTTTTCAATGTCAAAAATCAATGAATATTGTAAATGCACAAACAGTAATTTCTCCGCATTGCAAGGTGCAATTCTGAAATTTTTTGCTTTTTCCTGCTCCTCTTAGCATGATAAAGAAGATTCAAAGAGAGTGAGATGCCAGCTCCTTTCATTCAGTCAGTAGCTTCAATCATTTCTGGATGTTTTTCAATGGCAAAAATCAATGAATATTGTAAATGCACAAACAGTAATTTCTCCGCATTGCAAGGTGCAATTCTGAAATTTTTTGCTGTTTCCTGCTCCTCTTAGCATGATAAAGAAGATTCAAAGAGAGTGAGATGCCAGCTCCTTTCATTCAGTCAGTAGCTTCAATCATTTCTGGTAAATGAATAACATGATGTTTTTCAATGGCAAAAATCAATGAATTTTGTAAATGCACAAACAGTAATTTCTCCGCATTGCAAGGCGCAATTCTGAAATTTTTTGCTTTTTCCTGCTCCTCTTAGCATGATAAAGAAGATTCAAAGAGAGTGAGATGCCAGCTCCTTTCATTCAGTCAGTAGCTTCAATCATTTCTGGACGTTTTTCAATGGCAAAAATCAATGAATATTGTAAATGCACAAACAGTAATTTCTCCGCATTGCAAGGTGCAATTCTGAAATTTTTGCTTTTTCCTGCTCCTCTTAGCATGATAAAGAAGATTCAAAGTGAGTGAGATGCCAGCTCCTTTCATTCAGTCAGTAGCTTCAATCATTTCTGGACGTTTTTCAATGGCAAAAATCAATGAATATTGTAAATGTACAAACAGTAATTTCTCCGCATTGCAAGGTGCAATTCTGAAATTTTTTGCTTTTTCCTGCTCCTCTTAGCATGATAAAGAAGATTCAAAGAGAGTGAGGTGCCAGCTCCTTTCATTCAGTCAGTAGCTTCAAACATTTCTGGTATATGAATAACATGTTTTTCAATGGCAAAAATCAATGAATATTGTAAATGCACAAACAGTAATTTCTCCGCATTGCAAGGTGCAATTCTGAAATTTTTTGCTTTTTCCTGCTCCTCTTAGCATGATAAAGAAGATTCAAAGAGAGTGAGATGCCAGCTCCTTTCATTCAGTCAGTAGCTTCAATCATTTCTGGACGTTTTTAAATGGCAAAAATCAATGAATATTGTAAATGCACAAACAGTAATTTCTCCGCATTGCAAGGTGCAATTCTGAAATTTTTTGCTTTTTCCTGCTACTCTTAGCATGATAAAGAAGATTCAAAGAGAGTGAGATGCCAGCTCCTTTCATTCAGTCAGTAGCTTCAATCATTTCTGGACGTTTTTCAATGGCAAAAATCAATAAATATTGTAAATGCACAAACTGTAATTTCTCCGCATTGTAAGGTGCAATTCTGAAATTTTTTGCTTTTTCCTGCTCCTCTTAGCATGATAAAGAAGATTCAAAGAGAGTGAGATGCCAGCTCCTTTCATTCAGTCAGTAGCTTCAATCATTTCTGGACGTTTTTCAATGGTAAAAATCAATGAATATTGTAAATGCACAAACAGTAATTTCTCCGCATTGCAAGGTGCAATTCTGAAATTTTTTGCTTTTTCCTGCTCCTCTTAGCATGATAAAGAAGATTCAAAGAGAGTGAGATGCCAGCTCCTTTCATTCAGTCAGTAGCTTCAATCATTTCTGGATGTTTTTCAATGGCAAGAATCAATGAATATTGTAAATGCACAAACAGTAATTTCTCCGCATTGCAAGGTGCAATTCTGAAATCTTTTGCTTTTTCCTGCTCCTCTTAGCATGATAAAGAAGATTCAAAGAGAGTGAGATGCCAGCTCCTTTCATTCAGTCAGTAGCTTCAATCATTTCTGGATGTTTTTCAATGGCAAGAATCAATGAATATTGTAAATGCACAAACAGTAATTTCTCCGCATTGCAAGGTGCAATTCTGAAATTTTTTGCTTTTTCCTGCTCCTCTTAGCATGATAAAGAAGATTCAAAGAGAGTGAGATGCCAGCTCCTTTCATTCAGTCAGTAGCTTCAATCATTTCTGGTAAATGAATAACATGATGTTTTTCAATGGCAAAAATCAATGAATTTTGTAAATGCACAAACAGTAATTTCTCCGCATTGCAAGGCGCAATTCTGAAATTTTTTGCTTTTTCCTGCTCCTCTTAGCATGATAAAGAAGATTCAAAGAGAGTGAGATGCCAGCTCCTTTCATTCAGTCAGTAGCTTCAATCATTTCTGGACGTTTTTCAATGGCAAAAATCAATGAATATTGTAAATGCACAAACAGTAATTTCTCCGCATTGCAAGGTGCAATTCTGAAATTTTTGCTTTTTCCTGCTCCTCTTAGCATGATAAAGAAGATTCAAAGTGAGTGAGATGCCAGCTCCTTTCATTCAGTCAGTAGCTTCAATCATTTCTGGACGTTTTTCAATGGCAAAAATCAATGAATATTGTAAATGTACAAACAGTAATTTCTCCGCATTGCAAGGTGCAATTCTGAAATTTTTTGCTTTTTCCTGCTCCTCTTAGCATGATAAAGAAGATTCAAAGAGAGTGAGGTGCCAGCTCCTTTCATTCAGTCAGTAGCTTCAAACATTTCTGGTATATGAATAACATGTTTTTCAATGGCAAAAATCAATGAATATTGTAAATGCACAAACAGTAATTTCTCCGCATTGCAAGGTGCAATTCTGAAATTTTTTGCTTTTTCCTGCTCCTCTTAGCATGATAAAGAAGATTCAAAGAGAGTGAGATGCCAGCTCCTTTCATTCAGTCAGTAGCTTCAATCATTTCTGGACGTTTTTAAATGGCAAAAATCAATGAATATTGTAAATGCACAAACAGTAATTTCTCCGCATTGCAAGGTGCAATTCTGAAATTTTTTGCTTTTTCCTGCTACTCTTAGCATGATAAAGAAGATTCAAAGAGAGTGAGATGCCAGCTCCTTTCATTCAGTCAGTAGCTTCAATCATTTCTGGACGTTTTTCAATGGCAAAAATCAATAAATATTGTAAATGCACAAACTGTAATTTCTCCGCATTGTAAGGTGCAATTCTGAAATTTTTTGCTTTTTCCTGCTCCTCTTAGCATGATAAAGAAGATTCAAAGAGAGTGAGATGCCAGCTCCTTTCATTCAGTCAGTAGCTTCAATCATTTCTGGACGTTTTTCAATGGTAAAAATCAATGAATATTGTAAATGCACAAACAGTAATTTCTCCGCATTGCAAGGTGCAATTCTGAAATTTTTTGCTTTTTCCTGCTCCTCTTAGCATGATAAAGAAGATTCAAAGAGAGTGAGATGCCAGCTCCTTTCATTCAGTCAGTAGCTTCAATCATTTCTGGATGTTTTTCAATGGCAAGAATCAATGAATATTGTAAATGCACAAACAGTAATTTCTCCGCATTGCAAGGTGCAATTCTGAAATCTTTTGCTTTTTCCTGCTCCTCTTAGCATGATAAAGAAGATTCAAAGAGAGTGAGATGCCAGCTCCTTTCATTCAGTCAGTAGCTTCAATCATTTCTGGATGTTTTTCAATGGCAAGAATCAATGAATATTGTAAATGCACAAACAGTAATTTCTCCGCATTGCAAGGTGCAATTCTGAAATTTTTTGCTTTTTCCTGCTCCTCTTAGCATGATAAAGAAGATTCAAAGAGAGTGAGATGCCAGCTCCTTTCATTCAGTCAGTAGCTTCAATCATTTCTGGTAAATGAATAACATGATGTTTTTCAATGGCAAAAATCAATGAATTTTGTAAATGCACAAACAGTAATTTCTCCGCATTGCAAGGCGCAATTCTGAAATTTTTTGCTTTTTCCTGCTCCTCTTAGCATGATAAAGAAGATTCAAAGAGAGTGAGATGCCAGCTCCTTTCATTCAGTCAGTAGCTTCAATCATTTCTGGACGTTTTTCAATGGCAAAAATCAATGAATATTGTAAATGCACAAACAGTAATTTCTCCGCATTGCAAGGTGCAATTCTGAAATTTTTGCTTTTTCCTGCTCCTCTTAGCATGATAAAGAAGATTCAAAGTGAGTGAGATGCCAGCTCCTTTCATTCAGTCAGTAGCTTCAATCATTTCTGGACGTTTTTCAATGGCAAAAATCAATGAATATTGTAAATGTACAAACAGTAATTTCTCCGCATTGCAAGGTGCAATTCTGAAATTTTTTGCTTTTTCCTGCTCCTCTTAGCATGATAAAGAAGATTCAAAGAGAGTGAGGTGCCAGCTCCTTTCATTCAGTCAGTAGCTTCAAACATTTCTGGTATATGAATAACATGTTTTTCAATGGCAAAAATCAATGAATATTGTAAATGCACAAACAGTAATTTCTCCGCATTGCAAGGTGCAATTCTGAAATTTTTTGCTTTTTCCTGCTCCTCTTAGCATGATAAAGAAGATTCAAAGAGAGTGAGATGCCAGCTCCTTTCATTCAGTCAGTAGCTTCAATCATTTCTGGACGTTTTTAAATGGCAAAAATCAATGAATATTGTAAATGCACAAACAGTAATTTCTCCGCATTGCAAGGTGCAATTCTGAAATTTTTTGCTTTTTCCTGCTCCTCTTAGCATGATAAAGAAGATTCAAAGAGAGTGAGATGCCAGCTCCTTTCATTCAGTCAGTAGCTTCAATCATTTCTGGACGTTTTTCAATGGCAAAAATCAATAAATATTGTAAATGCACAAACTGTAATTTCTCCGCATTGTAAGGTGCAATTCTGAAATTTTTTGCTTTTTCCTGCTCCTCTTAGCATGATAAAGAAGATTCAAAGAGAGTGAGATGCCAGCTCCTTTCATTCAGTCAGTAGCTTCAATCATTTCTGGACGTTTTTCAATGGCAAAAATCAATGAATATTGTAAATGCACAAACAGTAATTTCTCCGCATTGCAAGGTGCAATTCTGAAATTTTTTGCTTTTTCCTGCTCCTCTTAGCATGATAAAGAAGATTCAAAGAGAGTGAGATGCCAGCTCCTTTCATTCAATCAGTAGCTTCAAACATTTCTGGTATATGAATAACATGATGTTTTTCAATGGCAAAAATCAATGAATATTGTAAATGCACAAACAGTAATTTCTCCGCATTGCAAGGTGCAATTCTGAAATTTTTTGCTTTTTCCTGCTCCTCTTAGCATGATAAAGAAGATTCAAAGAGAGTGAGATGCCAGCTCCTTTCATTCAGTCAGTAGCTTCAATCATTTCTGGACGTTTTTCAATGGCAAAAATCAATGAATATTGTAAATGCACAAACAGTAATTTCTCCGCATTGCAAGGTGCAATTCTGAAATTTTTGCTTTTTCCTGCTCCTCTTAGCATGATAAAGAAGATTCAAAGTGAGTGAGATGCCAGCTCCTTTCATTCAGTCAGTAGCTTCAATCATTTCTGGACGTTTTTCAATGGCAAAAATCAATGAATATTGTAAATGTACAAACAGTAATTTCTCCGCATTGCAAGGTGCAATTCTGAAATTTTTTGCTTTTTCCTGCTCCTCTTAGCATGATAAAGAAGATTCAAAGAGAGTGAGGTGCCAGCTCCTTTCATTCAGTCAGTAGCTTCAAACATTTCTGGTATATGAATAACATGTTTTTCAATGGCAAAAATCAATGAATATTGTAAATGCACAAACAGTAATTTCTCCGCATTGCAAGGTGCAATTCTGAAATTTTTTGCTTTTTCCTGCTCCTGTTAGCATGATAAAGAAGATTCAAAGAGAGTGAGATGCCAGCTCCTTTCATTCAGTCAGTAGCTTCAATCATTTCTGGACGTTTTTAAATGGCAAAAATCAATGAATATTGTAAATGCACAAACAGTAATTTCTCCGCATTGCAAGGTGCAATTCTGAAATTTTTTGCTTTTTCCTGCTCCTCTTAGCATGATAAAGAAGATTCAAAGAGAGTGAGATGCCAGCTCCTTTCATTCAGTCAGTAGCTTCAATCATTTCTGGACGTTTTTCAATGGCAAAAATCAATAAATATTGTAAATGCACAAACTGTAATTTCTCCGCATTGTAAGGTGCAATTCTGAAATTTTTTGCTTTTTCCTGCTCCTCTTAGCATGATAAAGAAGATTCAAAGAGAGTGAGATGCCAGCTCCTTTCATTCAGTCAGTAGCTTCAATCATTTCTGGACGTTTTTCAATGGCAAAAATCAATGAATATTGTAAATGCACAAACAGTAATTTCTCCGCATTGCAAGGTGCAATTCTGAAATTTTTTGCTTTTTCCTGCTCCTCTTAGCATGATAAAGAAGATTCAAAGAGAGTGAGATGCCAGCTCCTTTCATTCAATCAGTAGCTTCAAACATTTCTGGTATATGAATAACATGATGTTTTTCAATGGCAAAAATCAATGAATATTGTAAATGCACAAACAGTAATTTCTCCGCATTGCAAGGTGCAATTCTGAAATTTTTTGCTTTTTCCTGCTCCTCTTAGCATGATAAAGAAGATTCAAAGAGAGTGAGATGCCAGCTACTTTCATTCAGTCAGTAGCTTCAATCATTTCTGGACGTTTTTCAATGGCAAAAATCAATGAATATTGTAAATGCACAAACAGTAATTTCTCCGCATTGCAAGGTGCAATTCTGAAATTTTTTGCTTTTTCCTGCTCCTCTTAGCATGATAAAGAAGATTCAAAGAGAGTGAGATGCCAGCTCCTTTCATTCAGTCAGCAGCTTCAATCATTTCTGGACGTTTTTCAATGGCAAAAATCAATGAATATTGTAAATGCACAAACAGTAATTTCTCCGCATTGCAAGGTGCAATTCTGAAATTTTTTGCTTTTTCCTGCTCCTCTTAGCATGATAAAGAAGATTCAAAGAGAGTGAGATGCCAGCTCCTTTCATTCAGTCAGTAACTTCAATCATTTCTGGTATATGAATAACATGATGTTTTTCAATGGCAAAAATCAATGAATATTGTAAATGCACAAACAGTAATTTCTCCGCATTGCAAGGTGCAATTCTGAAATTTTTTGCTTTTTCCTGCTCCTCTTAGCATGATAAAGAAGATTCAAAGAGAGTGAGATGCCAGCTCCTTTCATTCAGTCAGTAGCTTCAAACATTTCTGGTATATGAATAACATGATGTTTTTCAATGGCAAAAATCAATGAATATTGTAAATGCACAAACAGTAATTTCTCCGCATTGCAAGGTGCAATTCTGAAATTTTTTGCTTTTTCCTGCTCCTCTTAGCATGATAAAGAAGATTCAAAGAGAGTGAGATGCCAGCTCCTTTCATTCAGTCAGTAGCTTCAAACATTTCTGGTATATGAATTACATGATGTTTTTCAATGTCAAAAATCAATGAATATTGTAAATGCACAAACAGTAATTTCTCCGCATTGCAAGGTGCAATTCTGAAATTTTTTGCTTTTTCCTGCTCCTCTTAGCATGATAAAGAAGATTCAAAGAGAGTGAGATGCCAGCTCCTTTCATTCAGTCAGTAGCTTCAATCATTTCTGGATGTTTTTCAATGGCAAAAATCAATGAATATTGTAAATGCACAAACAGTAATTTCTCCGCATTGCAAGGTGCAATTCTGAAATTTTTTGCTGTTTCCTGCTCCTCTTAGCATGATAAAGAAGATTCAAAGAGAGTGAGATGCCAGCTCCTTTCATTCAGTCAGTAGCTTCAATCATTTCTGGTAAATGAATAACATGATGTTTTTCAATGGCAAAAATCAATGAATTTTGTAAATGCACAAACAGTAATTTCTCCGCATTGCAAGGCGCAATTCTGAAATGTTTTGCTTTTTCCTGCTCCTCTTAGCATGATAAAGAAGATTCAAAGAGAGTGAGATGCCAGCTCCTTTCATTCAGTCAGTAGCTTCAATCATTTCTGGACGTTTTTCAATGGCAAAAATCAATGAATATTGTAAATGCACAAACAGTAATTTCTCCGCATTGCAAGGTGCAATTCTGAAATTTTTGCTTTTTCCTGCTCCTCTTAGCATGATAAAGAAGATTCAAAGTGAGTGAGATGCCAGCTCCTTTCATTCAGTCAGTAGCTTCAATCATTTCTGGACGTTTTTCAATGGCAAAAATCAATGAATATTGTAAATGTACAAACAGTAATTTCTCCGCATTGCAAGGTGCAATTCTGAAATTTTTTGCTTTTTCCTGCTCCTCTTAGCATGATAAAGAAGATTCAAAGAGAGTGAGGTGCCAGCTCCTTTCATTCAGTCAGTAGCTTCAAACATTTCTGGTATATGAATAACATGTTTTTCAATGGCAAAAATCAATGAATATTGTAAATGCACAAACAGTAATTTCTCCGCATTGCAAGGTGCAATTCTGAAATTTTTTGCTTTTTCCTGCTCCTCTTAGCATGATAAAGAAGATTCAAAGAGAGTGAGATGCCAGCTCCTTTCATTCAGTCAGTAGCTTCAATCATTTCTGGACGTTTTTAAATGGCAAAAATCAATGAATATTGTAAATGCACAAACAGTAATTTCTCCGCATTGCAAGGTGCAATTCTGAAATTTTTTGCTTTTTCCTGCTACTCTTAGCATGATAAAGAAGATTCAAAGAGAGTGAGATGCCAGCTCCTTTCATTCAGTCAGTAGCTTCAATCATTTCTGGACGTTTTTCAATGGTAAAAATCAATGAATATTGTAAATGCACAAACAGTAATTTCTCCGCATTGCAAGGTGCAATTCTGAAATTTTTTGCTTTTTCCTGCTCCTCTTAGCATGATAAAGAAGATTCAAAGAGAGTGAGATGCCAGCTCCTTTCATTCAGTCAGTAGCTTCAATCATTTCTGGATGTTTTTCAATGGCAAGAATCAATGAATATTGTAAATGCACAAACAGTAATTTCTCCGCATTGCAAGGTGCAATTCTGAAATCTTTTGCTTTTTCCTGCTCCTCTTAGCATGATAAAGAAGATTCAAAGAGAGTGAGATGCCAGCTCCTTTCATTCAGTCAGTAGCTTCAATCATTTCTGGATGTTTTTCAATGGCAAGAATCAATGAATATTGTAAATGCACAAACAGTAATTTCTCCGCATTGCAAGGTGCAATTCTGAAATTTTTTGCTTTTTCCTGCTCCTCTTAGCATGATAAAGAAGATTCAAAGAGAGTGAGATGCCAGCTCCTTTCATTCAGTCAGTAGCTTCAATCATTTCTGGTAAATGAATAACATGATGTTTTTCAATGGCAAAAATCAATGAATTTTGTAAATGCACAAACAGTAATTTCTCCGCATTGCAAGGCGCAATTCTGAAATTTTTTGCTTTTTCCTGCTCCTCTTAGCATGATAAAGAAGATTCAAAGAGAGTGAGATGCCAGCTCCTTTCATTCAGTCAGTAGCTTCAATCATTTCTGGACGTTTTTCAATGGCAAAAATCAATGAATATTGTAAATGCACAAACAGTAATTTCTCCGCATTGCAAGGTGCAATTCTGAAATTTTTGCTTTTTCCTGCTCCTCTTAGCATGATAAAGAAGATTCAAAGTGAGTGAGATGCCAGCTCCTTTCATTCAGTCAGTAGCTTCAATCATTTCTGGACGTTTTTCAATGGCAAAAATCAATGAATATTGTAAATGTACAAACAGTAATTTCTCCGCATTGCAAGGTGCAATTCTGAAATTTTTTGCTTTTTCCTGCTCCTCTTAGCATGATAAAGAAGATTCAAAGAGAGTGAGGTGCCAGCTCCTTTCATTCAGTCAGTAGCTTCAAACATTTCTGGTATATGAATAACATGTTTTTCAATGGCAAAAATCAATGAATATTGTAAATGCACAAACAGTAATTTCTCCGCGTTGCAAGGTGCAATTCTGAAATTTTTTGCTTTTTCCTGCTCCTCTTAGCATGATAAAGAAGATTCAAAGAGAGTGAGATGCCAGCTCCTTTCATTCAGTCAGTAGCTTCAATCATTTCTGGACGTTTTTAAATGGCAAAAATCAATGAATATTGTAAATGCACAAACAGTAATTTCTCCGCATTGCAAGGTGCAATTCTGAAATTTTTTGCTTTTTCCTGCTCCTCTTAGCATGATAAAGAAGATTCAAAGAGAGTGAGATGCCAGCTCCTTTCATTCAGTCAGTAGCTTCAATCATTTCTGGACGTTTTTCAATGGCAAAAATCAATAAATATTGTAAATGCACAAACTGTAATTTCTCCGCATTGTAAGGTGCAATTCTGAAATTTTTTGCTTTTTCCTGCTCCTCTTAGCATGATAAAGAAGATTCAAAGAGAGTGAGATGCCAGCTCCTTTCATTCAGTCAGTAGCTTCAATCATTTCTGGACGTTTTTCAATGGCAAAAATCAATGAATATTGTAAATGCACAAACAGTAATTTCTCCGCATTGCAAGGTGCAATTCTGAAATTTTTTGCTTTTTCCTGCTCCTCTTAGCATGATAAAGAAGATTCAAAGAGAGTGAGATGCCAGCTCCTTTCATTCAATCAGTAGCTTCAAACATTTCTGGTATATGAATAACATGATGTTTTTCAATGGCAAAAATCAATGAATATTGTAAATGCACAAACAGTAATTTCTCCGCATTGCAAGGTGCAATTCTGAAATTTTTTGCTTTTTCCTGCTCCTCTTAGCATGATAAAGAAGATTCAAAGAGAGTGAGATGCCAGCTCCTTTCATTCAGTCAGTAGCTTCAATCATTTCTGGACGTTTTTCAATGGCAAAAATCAATGAATATTGTAAATGCACAAACAGTAATTTCTCCGCATTGCAAGGTGCAATTCTGAAATTTTTTGCTTTTTCCTGCTCCTCTTAGCATGATAAAGAAGATTCAAAGAGAGTGAGATGCCAGCTCCTTTCATTCAGTCAGCAGCTTCAATCATTTCTGGACGTTTTTCAATGGCAAAAATCAATGAATATTGTAAATGCACAAACAGTAATTTCTCCGCATTGCAAGGTGCAATTCTGAAATTTTTTGCTTTTTCCTGCTCCTCTTAGCATGATAAACAAGATTCAAAGAGAGTGAGATGCCAGCTCCTTTCATTCAGTCAGTAGCTTCAATCATTTCTGGACGTTTTTCAATGGCAAAAATCAATGAATATTGTAAATGCACAAACAGTAATTTCTCCGCATTGCAAGGTGCAATTCTGAAATTTTTTGCTTTTTCCTGCTCCTCTTAGCATGATAAAGAATATTCAAAGAGAGTGAGATGCCAGCTCCTTTCATTCAGTCAGTAGCTTCAAACATTCCTGGTATATGAATAACATGATGTTTTTCAATGGCAAAAATCAATGAATATTGTAAATGCACAAACAGTAATTTCTCCGCATTGCAAGGTGCAATTCTGAAATTTTTTTTGCTTTGTCCTGCTCCTCTTAGCAAGATAAAGAAGATTCAAAGAGAGTGAGATGCCAGCTCCTTTCATTCAGTCAGTAGCTTCAATCATTTCTGGACGTTTTTCAATGGCAAAAATCAATGAATATTGTAAATGCACAAACAGTAATTTCTCCGCATTGCAAGGTGCAATTCTGAAATTTTTTGCTTTTTCCTGCTCCTCTTAGCATGATAAAGAAGATTCAAAGAGAGTGAGATGCCAGCTCCTTTCATTCAGTCAGTAGCTTCAAACATTTCTGGTATATGAATAACATGATGTTTTTCAATGGCAAAAATCAATGAATATTGTAAATGCACAAACAGTAATTTCTCCGCATTGCAAGGTGCAATTCTGAAATTTTTTGCTTTTTCCTGCTCCTCTTAGCATGATAAAGAAGATTCAAAGAGAGTGAGATGCCAGCTCCTTTCATTCAGTCAGTAGCTTCAATCATTTCTGGTATATGAATAACATGATGTTTTTCAATGGCAAAAATCAATGAATATTGTAAATGCACAAACAGTAATTTTTCCGCATTGCAAGGTGCAATTCTGAAATTTTTTACTTTTTCCTGCTCCTCTTAGCATGATAAAGAAGATTCAAAGAGAGTGAGATGCCAGCTCCTTTCATTCAGTCAGTAGCTTCAATCATTTCTGGTATATGAATAACATGATGTTTTTCAATGGCAAAAATCAATGAATAATGTAAATGCACAAACAGTAATTTCTCCGCATTGCAAGGTGCAATTCTGAAATTTTTTGCTTTTTCCTGCTCCTCTTAGCATGATAAAGAAGATTCAAAGAGAGTGAGATGCCAGCTCCTTTCATTCAGTCAGTAGCTTCAATCATTTCTGGACGTTTTTCAATGGCAAAAATCAACGAATATTGTAAATGCACAAACAGTAATTTCTCCGCATTGCAAGGTGCAATTCTGAAATTTTTTGCTTTTTCCTGCTCCTCTTAGCATGATAAAGAAGATTCAAAGAGAGTGAGATGCCAGCTCCTTTCATTCAGTCAGTAGCTTCAATCATTTCTGGACGTTTTTCAATGGCAAAAATCAATGAATATTGTAAATGCACAAACAGTAATTTCTCCGCATTGCAAGGTGCAATTCTGAAATTTTTTGCCTTTTCCTGCTCTTCTTAGCATGATAAAAAAGATTCAAAGAGAGTGAGGTGCCAGCTCCTTTCATTCAGTCAGTAGCTTCAAACATTTCTGGTATATGAATAACATGTTTTTCAATGGCAAAAATCAATGAATATTGTAAATGCACAAACAGTAATTTCTCCGCATTGCAAGGTGCAATTCTGAAATTTTTTGCTTTTTCCTGCTCCTCTTAGCATGATAAAGAAAATTCAAAGAGAGTGAGATGCCAGCTCCTTTCATTCAGTCAGTAGCTTCAATCATTTCTGGACGTTTTTCAATGGCAAAAATCAATGAATATTGTAAATGCACAAACAGTAATTTCTCCGCATTGCAAGGTGCAATTCTGAAATTTTTTGCTTTTTCCTGCTCCTCTTAGCATGATAAAGAAGATTCAAAGAGAGTGAGATGCCAGCTCCTTTCATTCAGTCAGTAGCTTCAATCATTTCTGGACGTTTTTCAATGGCAAAAATCAATGAATATTGTAAATGCACAAACAGTAATTTCTCCGCATTGCAAGGTGCAATTCTGAAATTTTTTGCTTTTTCCTGCTCCTCTTAGCATGATAAAGAAGATTCAAAGAGAGTGAGATGCCAGCTCCTTTCATTCAGTCAGTAGCTTCAAACATTTCTGGTATATGAATAACATGATGTTTTTCAATGGCAAAAATCAATGAATATTGTAAATGCACAAACAGTAATTTCTCCGCATTGCAAGGTGCAAGTCTGAAATTTTTTGCTTTTTCCTGCTCCTCTTAGCATGATAAAGAAGATTCAAAGAGAGTGAGATGCCAGCTACTTTCATTCAGTCAGTAGCTTCAATCATTTCTGGACGTTTTTCAATGGTAAAAATCAATGAATATTGTAAATGCACAAACAGTAATTTCTCCGCATTGCAAGGTGCAATTCTGAAATTTTTTGCTTTTTCCTGCTCCTCTTAGCATGATAAAGAAGATTCAAAGAGAGTGAGATGCCAGCTCCTTTCATTCAGTCAGTAGCTTCAATCATTTCTGGACGTTTTTCAATGGCAAAAATCAATGAATATTGTAAATGCACAAACAGTAATTTCTCCGCATTGCAAGGTGCAATTCTGAAATTTTTTGCTTTTTCCTGCTCCTCTTAGCATGATAAAGAAGATTCAAAGAGAGTGAGATGCCAGCTCCTTTCATTCAGTCAGTAGCTTCAAACATTTCTGGTATATGAATAACATGATGTTTTTCAATGGCAAAAATCAATGAATATTGTAAATGCACAAACAGTAATTTCTCCGCATTGCAAGGTGCAAGTCTGAAATTTTTTGCTTTTTCCTGCTCCTCTTAGCATGATAAAGAAGATTCAAAGAGAGTGAGATGCCAGCTACTTTCATTCAGTCAGTAGCTTCAATCATTTCTGGACGTTTTTCAATGGTAAAAATCAATGAATATTGTAAATGCACAAACAGTAATTTCTCCGCATTGCAAGGTGCAATTCTGAAATTTTTTGCTTTTTCCTGCTCCTCTTAGCATGATAAAGAAGATTCAAAGAGAGTGAGATGCCAGCTCCTTTCATTCAGTCAGTAGCTTCAATCATTTCTGGACGTTTTTCAATGGCAAAAATCAATGAATATTGTAAATGCACAAACAGTAATTTCTCCGCATTGCAAGGTGCAATTCTGAAATTTTTTGCTTTTTCCTGCTCCTCTTAGCATGATAAAGAAGATTCAAAGAGAGTGAGATGCCAGCTCCTTTCATTCAGTCAGTAGCTTCAATCATTTCTGGTAAATGAATAACATGATGTTTTTCAATGGCAAAAATCAATGAATTTTGTAAATGCACAAACAGTAATTTCTCCGCATTGCAAGGCGCAATTCTGAAATTTTTTGCTTTTTCCTGCTCCTCTTAGCATGATAAAGAAGATTCAAAGAGAGTGAGATGCCAGATCCTTTCATTCAGTCAGTAGCTTCAATCATTTCTGGACGTTTTTCAATGGCAAAAATCAATGAATATTGTAAATGCACAAACAGTAATTTCTCCGCATTGCAAGGTGCAATTCTGAAATTTTTTGCTTTTTCCTGCTCCTCTTAGCATGATAAAGAAGATTCAAAGAGAGTGAGATGCCAGCTCCTTTCATTCAGTCAGTAGCTTCAAACATTTCTGGTATATGAATAACATGATGTTTTTCAATGGCAAAAATCAATGAATATTGTAAATGCACAAACAGTAATTTCTCCGCATTGCAAGGTGCAATTCTGAAATTTTTTGCTTTTTCCTGCTCCTCTTAGCATGATAAAGAAGATTCAAAGAGAGTGAGATGCCAGCTCCTTTCATTCAGTCAGTAGCTTCAATCATTTCTGGACGTTTTTCAATGGCAAAAATCAATGAATATTGTAAATGCACAAACAGTAATTTCTCCGCATTGCAAGGTGCAATTCTGAAATTTTTTGCTTTTTCCTGCTCCTCTTAGCATGATAAAGAAGATTCAAAGAGAGTGAGGTGCCAGCTCCTTTCATTCAGTCAGTAGCTTCAAACATTTCTGGTATATGAATAACATGTTTTTCAATGGCAAAAATCAATGAATATTGTAAATGCACAAACAGTAATTTCTCCGCATTGCAAGGTGCAATTCTGAAATTTTTTGCTTTTTCCTGCTCCTCTTAGCATGATAAAGAAAATTCAAAGAGAGTGAGATGCCAGCTCCTTTCATTCAGTCAGTAGCTTCAATCATTTCTGGACGTTTTTCAATGGCAAAAATCAATGAATATTGTAAATGCACAAACAGTAATTTCTCCGCATTGCAAGGTGCAATTCTGAAATTTTTTGCTTTTTCCTGCTCCTCTTAGCATGATAAAGAAGATTCAAAGAGAGTGAGATGCCAGCTCCTTTCATTCAGTCAGTAGCTTCAATCATTTCTGGACGTTTTTCAATGGCAAAAATCAATGAATATTGTAAATGCACAAACTGTAATTTCTCCGCATTGTAAGGTGCAATTCTGAAATTTTTTGCTTTTTCCTGCTCCTCTTAGCATGATAAAGAAGATTCAAAGAGAGTGAGATGCCAGCTCCTTTCATTCAGTCAGTAGCTTCAATCATTTCTGGACGTTTTTCAATGGCAAAAATCAATGAATATTGTAAATGCACAAACAGTAATTTCTCCGCATTGCAAGGTGCAATTCTGAAATTTTTTGCTTTTTCCTGCTCCTCTTAGCATGATAAAGAAGATTCAAAGAGAGTGAGATGCCAGCTCCTTTCATTCAGTCAGTAGCTTCAAACATTTCTGGTATATGAATAACATGATGTTTTTCAATGGCAAAAATCAATGAATATTGTAAATGCACAAACAGTAATTTCTCCGCATTGCAAGGTGCAAGTCTGAAATTTTTTGCTTTTTCCTGCTCCTCTTAGCATGATAAAGAAGATTCAAAGAGAGTGAGATGCCAGCTACTTTCATTCAGTCAGTAGCTTCAATCATTTCTGGACGTTTTTCAATGGTAAAAATCAATGAATATTGTAAATGCACAAACAGTAATTTCTCCGCATTGCAAGGTGCAATTCTGAAATTTTTTGCTTTTTCCTGCTCCTCTTAGCATGATAAAGAAGATTCAAAGAGAGTGAGATGCCAGCTCCTTTCATTCAGTCAGTAGCTTCAATCATTTCTGGACGTTTTTCAATGGCAAAAATCAATGAATATTGTAAATGCACAAACAGTAATTTCTCCGCATTGCAAGGTGCAATTCTGAAATTTTTTGCTTTTTCCTGCTCCTCTTAGCATGATAAAGAAGATTCAAAGAGAGTGAGATGCCAGCTCCTTTCATTCAGTCAGTAGCTTCAATCATTTCTGGTAAATGAATAACATGATGTTTTTCAATGGCAAAAATCAATGAATTTTGTAAATGCACAAACAGTAATTTCTCCGCATTGCAAGGCGCAATTCTGAAATTTTTTGCTTTTTCCTGCTCCTCTTAGCATGATAAAGAAGATTCAAAGAGAGTGAGATGCCAGCTCCTTTCATTCAGTCAGTAGCTTCAATCATTTCTGGACGTTTTTCAATGGCAAAAATCAATGAATATTGTAAATGCACAAACAGTAATTTCTCCGCATTGCAAGGTGCAATTCTGAAATTTTTGCTTTTTCCTGCTCCTCTTAGCATGATAAAGAAGATTCAAAGTGAGTGAGATGCCAGCTCCTTTCATTCAGTCAGTAGCTTCAATCATTTCTGGACGTTTTTCAATGGCAAAAATCAATGAATATTGTAAATGCACAAACAGTAATTTCTCCGCATTGCAAGGTGCAATTCTGAAATTTTTTGCTTTTTCCTGCTCCTCTTAGCATGATAAAGAAGATTCAAAGAGAGTGAGATGCCAGCTCCTTTCATTCAGTCAGTAGCTTCAAACATTCCTGGTATATGAATAACATGATGTTTTTCAATGGCAAAAATCAATGAATATTGTAAATGCACAAACAGTAATTTCTCCGCATTGCAAGGTGCAATTCTGAAATTTTTTGCTTTTTCCTGCTCCTCTTAGCATGATAAAGAAGATTCAAAGAGAGTGAGATGCCAGCTCCTTTCATTCAGTCAGTAGCTTCAATCATTTCTGGACGTTTTTCAATTGCAAAAATCAATGAATATTGTAAATGCACAAACAGTAATTTCTCCGCATTGCAAGGTGCAATTCTGAAATTTTTTGCTTTTTCCTGCTCCTCTTAGCATGATAAAGAAGATTCAAAGAGAGTGAGATGCCAGCTCCTTTCATTCAGTCAGTAGCTTCAATCATTTCTGGTATATGAATAACATGATGTTTTTCAATGGCAAAAATCAATGAATATTGTAAATGCACAAACAGTAATTTCTCCGCATTGCAAGGTGCAATTCTGAAATTTTTTGCTTTTTCCTGCTCCTCTTAGCATGATAAAGAAGATTCAAAGAGAGTGAGATGCCAGCTCCTTTCATTCAGTCAGTAGCTTCAATCATTTCTGGTATATGAATAACATGAAGTTTTTCAATGGCAAAAATCAATGAATATTGTAAGTGCACAAACAGTAATTTCTCCGCATTGCAAGGTGCAATTCTGAAATTTTTTGCTTTTTCCTGCTCCTCTTAGCATGATAAAGAAGATTCAAAGAGAGTGAGATGCCAGCTCCTTTCATTCAGTCAGTAGCTTCAATCATTTCTGGACGTTTTTCAATGGCAAAAATCAATGAATATTGTAAATGCACAAACAGTAATTTCTCCGCATTGCAAGGTGCAATTCTGAAATTTTTGCTTTTTCCTGCTCCTCTTAGCATGATAAAGAAGATTCAAAGTGAGTGAGATGCCAGCTCCTTTCATTCAGTCAGTAGCTTCAATCATTTCTGGACGTTTTTCAATGGCAAAAATCAATGAATATTGTAAATGCACAAACAGTAATTTCTCCGCATTGCAAGGTGCAATTCTGAAATTTTTTGCTTTTTCCTGCTCCTCTTAGCATGATAAAGAAGATTCAAAGAGAGTGAGATGCCAGCTCCTTTCATTCAGTCAGTAGCTTCAAACATTCCTGGTATATGAATAACATGATGTTTTTCAATGGCAAAAATCAATGAATATTGTAAATGCACAAACAGTAATTTCTCCGCATTGCAAGGTGCAATTCTGAAATTTTTTGCTTTTTCCTGCTCCTCTTAGCATGATAAAGAAGATTCAAAGAGAGTGAGATGCCAGCTCCTTTCATTCAGTCAGTAGCTTCAATCATTTCTGGACGTTTTTCAATTGCAAAAATCAATGAATATTGTAAATGCACAAACAGTAATTTCTCCGCATTGCAAGGTGCAATTCTGAAATTTTTTGCTTTTTCCTGCTCCTCTTAGCATGATAAAGAAGATTCAAAGAGAGTGAGATGCCAGCTCCTTTCATTCAGTCAGTAGCTTCAATCATTTCTGGTATATGAATAACATGATGTTTTTCAATGGCAAAAATCAATGAATATTGTAAATGCACAAACAGTAATTTCTCCGCATTGCAAGGTGCAATTCTGAAATTTTTTGCTTTTTCCTGCTCCTCTTAGCATGATAAAGAAGATTCAAAGAGAGTGAGATGCCAGCTCCTTTCATTCAGTCAGTAGCTTCAATCATTTCTGGTATATGAATAACATGAAGTTTTTCAATGGCAAAAATCAATGAATATTGTAAGTGCACAAACAGTAATTTCTCCGCATTGCAAGGTGCAATTCTGAAATTTTTTGCTTTTTCCTGCTCCTCTTAGCATGATAAAGAAGATTCAAAGAGAGTGAGATGCCAGCTCCTTTCATTCAGTCAGTAGCTTGAAACATTTCTGGTATATGAATAACATGATGTTTTTCAATGGCAAAAATCAATGAATATTGTAAATGCACAAACAGTAATTTCTCCGCATTGCAAGGTGCAAGTCTGAAATTTTTTGCTTTTTCCTGCTCCTCTTAGCATGATAAAGAAGATTCAAAGAGAGTGAGATGCCAGCTCCTTTCATTCAGTCAGTAGCTTCAATCATTTCTGGACGTTTTTCAATGGCAAAAATCAATGAATATTGTAAATGCACAAACAGTAATTTCTCCGCATTGCAAGGTGCAATTCTGAAATTTTTTGCTTTTTCCTGCTCCTCTTAGCATGATAAAGAAGATTCAAAGAGAGTGAGATGCCAGCTCCTTTCATTCAGTCAGTAGCTTCAATCATTTCTGGACGTTTTTCAATGGCAAAAATCAATGAATATTGTAAATGCACAAACAGTAATTTCTCCGCATTGCAAGGTGCAATTCTGAAATTTTTTGCTTTTTCCTGCTCCTCTTAGCATGATAAAGAAGATTCAAAGAGAGTGAGATGCCAGCTCCTTTCATTCAGTCAGTAGCTTCAAACATTTCTGGTATATGAATAACATGATGTTTTTCAATGGCAAAAATCAATGAATATTGTAAATGCACAAACAGTAATTTCTCCGCATTGCAAGGTGCAATTCTGAAATTTTTTGCTTTTTCCTGCTCCTCTTAGCATGATAAAGAAGATTCAAAGAGAGTGAGATGCCAGCTCCTTTCATTCAGTCAGTAGCTTCAATCATTTCTGGTATATGAATAACATGATGTTTTTCAATGGCAAAAATCAATGAATATTGTAAATGCACAAACAGTAATTTCTCCGCATTGCAAGGTGCAATTCTGAAATTTTTTACTTTTTCCTGCTCCTCTTAGCATGATAAAGAAGATTCAAAGAGAGTGAGATGCCAGCTCCTTTCATTCAGTCAGTAGCTTCAATCATTTCTGGTATATGAATAACATGATGTTTTTCAATGGCAAAAATCAATGAATATTGTAAATGCACAAACAGTAATTTCTCCGCATTGCAAGGTGCAATTCTGAAATTTTTTGCTTTTTCCTGCTCCTCTTAGCATGATAAAGAAGATTCAAAGAGAGTGAGATGCCAGCTCCTTTCATTCAGTCAGTAGCTTCAATCATTTCTGGACGTTTTTCAATGGCAAAAATCAACGAATATTGTAAATGCACAAACAGTAATTTCTCCGCATTGCAAGGTGCAATTCTGAAATTTTTTGCTTTTTCCTGCTCCTCTTAGCATGATAAAGAAGATTCAAAGAGAGTGAGATGCCAGCTCCTTTCATTCAGTCAGTAGCTTCAATCATTTCTGGACGTTTTTCAATGGCAAAAATCAATGAATATTGTAAATGCACAAACAGTAATTTCTCCGCATTGCAAGGTGCAATTCTGAAATTTTTTGCTTTTTCCTGCTCTTCTTAGCATGGTAAAAAAGATTCAAAGAGAGTGAGGTGCCAGCTCCTTTCATTCAGTCAGTAGCTTCAAACATTTCTGGTATATGAATAACATGTTTTTCAATGGCAAAAATCAATGAATATTGTAAATGCACAAACAGTAATTTCTCCGCATTGCAAGGTGCAATTCTGAAATTTTTTGCTTTTTCCTGCTCCTCTTAGCATGATAAAGAAAATTCAAAGAGAGTGAGATGCCAGCTCCTTTCATTCAGTCAGTAGCTTCAATCATTTCTGGACGTTTTTCAATGGCAAAAATCAATGAATATTGTAAATGCACAAACAGTAATTTCTCCGCATTGCAAGGTGCAATTCTGAAATTTTTTGCTTTTTCCTGCTCCTCTTAGCATGATAAAGAAGATTCAAAGAGAGTGAGATGCCAGCTCCTTTCATTCAGTCAGTAGCTTCAATCATTTCTGGACGTTTTTCAATGGCAAAAATCAATGAATATTGTAAATGCACAAACTGTAATTTCTCCGCATTGCAAGGTGCAATTCTGAAATTTTTTGCTTTTTCCTGCTCCTCTTAGCATGATAAAGAAGATTCAAAGAGAGTGAGATGCCAGCTCCTTTCATTCAGTCAGTAGCTTCAATCATTTCTGGACGTTTTTCAATGGCAAAAATCAATGAATATTGTAAATGCACAAACAGTAATTTCTCCGCATTGCAAGGTGCAATTCTGAAATTTTTTGCTTTTTCCTGCTCCTCTTAGCATGATAAAGAAGATTCAAAGAGAGTGAGATGCCAGCTCCTTTCATTCAGTCAGTAGCTTCAAACATTTCTGGTATATGAATAACATGATGTTTTTCAATGGCAAAAATCAATGAATATTGTAAATGCACAAACAGTAATTTCTCCGCATTGCAAGGTGCAAGTCTGAAATTTTTTGCTTTTTCCTGCTCCTCTTAGCATGATAAAGAAGATTCAAAGAGAGTGAGATGCCAGCTACTTTCATTCAGTCAGTAGCTTCAATCATTTCTGGACGTTTTTCAATGGTAAAAATCAATGAATATTGTAAATGCACAAACAGTAATTTCTCCGCATTGCAAGGTGCAATTCTGAAATTTTTTGATTTTTCCTGCTCCTCTTAGCATGATAAAGAAGATTCAAAGAGAGTGAGATGCCAGCTCCTTTCATTCAGTCAGTAGCTTCAATCATTTCTGGACGTTTTTCAATGGCAAAAATCAATGAATATTGTAAATGCACAAACAGTAATTTCTCCGCATTGCAAGGTGCAATTCTGAAATTTTTTGCTTTTTCCTGCTCCTCTTAGCATGATAAAGAAGATTCAAAGAGAGTGAGATGCCAGCTCCTTTCATTCAGTCAGTAGCTTCAATCATTTCTGGTAAATGAATAACATGATGTTTTTCAATGGCAAAAATCAATGAATTTTGTAAATGCACAAACAGTAATTTCTCCGCATTGCAAGGCACAATTCTGAAATTTTTTGCTTTTTCCTGCTCCTCTTAGCATGATAAAGAAGATTCAAAGAGAGTGAGATGCCAGCTCCTTTCATTCAGTCAGTAGCTTCAATCATTTCTGGACGTTTTTCAATGGCAAAAATCAATGAATATTGTAAATGCACAAACAGTAATTTCTCCGCATTGCAGGGTGCAATTCTGAAATTTTTTGCTTTTTCCTGCTCCTCTTAGCATGATAAAGAAGATTCAAAGAGAGTGAGATGCCAGCTCCTTTCATTCAGTCAGTAGCTTCAAACATTTCTGGTATATGAATAACATGATGTTTTTCAATGGCAAAAATCAATGAATATTGTAAATGCACAAACAGTAATTTCTCCGCATTGCAAGGTGCAATTCTGAAATTTTTTGCTTTTTCCTGCTCCTCTTAGCATGATAAAGAAAATTCAAAGAGAGTGAGATGCCAGCTCCTTTCATTCAGTCAGTAGCTTCAATCATTTCTGGACGTTTTTCAATGGCAAAAATCAATGAATATTGTAAATGCACAAACCGTAATTTCTCCGCATTGCAAGGTGCAATTCTGAAATTTTTTGCTTTTTCCTGCTCCTCTTAGCATGATAAAGAAGATTCAAAGAGAGTGAGATGCCAGCTCCTTTCATTCAGTCAGTAGCTTCAATCATTTCTGGACGTTTTTCAATGGCAAAAATCAATGAATATTGTAAATGCACAAACTGTAATTTCTCCGCATTGTAAGGTGCAATTCTGAAATTTTTTGCTTTTTCCTGCTCCTCTTAGCATGATAAAGAAGATTCAAAGAGAGTGAGATGCCAGCTCCTTTCATTCAGTCAGTAGCTTCAATCATTTCTGGACGTTTTTCAATGGCAAAAATCAATGAATATTGTAAATGCACAAACAGTAATTTCTCCGCATTGCAAGGTGCAATTCTGAAATTTTTTGCTTTTTCCTGCTCCTCTTAGCATGATAAAGAAGATTCAAAGAGAGTGAGATGCCAGCTCCTTTCATTCAGTCAGTAGCTTCAAACATTTCTGGTATATGAATAACATGATGTTTTTCAATGGCAAAAATCAATGAATATTGTAAATGCACAAACAGTAATTTCTCCGCATTGCAAGGTGCAAGTCTGAAATTTTTTGCTTTTTCCTGCTCCTCTTAGCATGATAAAGAAGATTCAAAGAGAGTGAGATGCCAGCTACTTTCATTCAGTCAGTAGCTTCAATCATTTCTGGACGTTTTTCAATGGTAAAAATCAATGAATATTGTAAATGCACAAACAGTAATTTCTCCGCATTGCAAGGTGCAATTCTGAAATTTTTTGCTTTTTCCTGCTCCTCTTAGCATGATAAAGAAGATTCAAAGAGAGTGAGATGCCAGCTCCTTTCATTCAGTCAGTAGCTTCAATCATTTCTGGACGTTTTTCAATGGCAAAAATCAATGAATATTGTAAATGCACAAACAGTAATTTCTCCGCATTGCAAGGTGCAATTCTGAAATTTTTTGCTTTTTCCTGCTCCTCTTAGCATGATAAAAAAGATTCAAAGAGAGTGAGATGCCAGCTCCTTTCATTCAGTCAGTAGCTTCAATCATTTCTGGTAAATGAATAACATGATGTTTTTCAATGGCAAAAATCAATGAATTTTGTAAATGCACAAACAGTAATTTCTCCGCATTGCAAGGCGCAATTCTGAAATTTTTTGCTTTTTCCTGCTCCTCTTAGCATGATAAAGAAGTTTCAAAGAGAGTGAGATGCCAGCTCCTTTCATTCAGTCAGTAGCTTCAATCATTTCTGGACGTTTTTCAATGGCAAAAATCAATGAATATTGTAAATGCACAAACAGTAATTTCTCCGCATTGCAAGGTGCAATTCTGAAATTTTTGCTTTTTCCTGCTCCTCTTAGCATGATAAAGAAGATTCAAAGTGAGTGAGATGCCAGCTCCTTTCATTCAGTCAGTAGCTTCAATCATTTCTGGACGTTTTTCAATGGCAAAAATCAATGAATATTGTAAATGTACAAACAGTAATTTCTCCGCATTGCAAGGTGCAATTCTGAAATTTTTTGCTTTTTCCTGCTCCTCTTAGCATGATAAAGAAGATTCAAAGAGAGTGAGGTGCCAGCTCCTTTCATTCAGTCAGTAGCTTCAAACATTTCTGGTATATGAATAACATGTTTTTCAATGGCAAAAATCAATGAATATTGTAAATGCACAAACAGTAATTTCTCCGCATTGCAAGGTGCAATTCTGAAATTTTTTGCTTTTTCCTGCTCCTCTTAGCATGATAAAGAAGATTCAAAGAGAGTGAGATGCCAGCTCCTTTCATTCAGTCAGTAGCTTCAATCATTTCTGGACGTTTTTCAATGGCAAAAATCAATGAATATTGTAAATGCACAAAAAGTAATTTCTCCGCATTGCAAGGTGCAATTCTGAAATTTTTTGCTTTTTCCTGCTCCTCTTAGCATGATAAAGAAGATTCAAAGAGAGTGAGATGCCAGCTCCTTTCATTCAGTCAGTAGCTTCAAACATTTCTGGTATATGAATAACATGATGTTTTTCAATGGCAAAAATCAATGAATATTGTAAATGCACAAACAGTAATTTCTCCGCATTTTTTGCTTTTTCCTGCTCCTCTTAGCATGATAAAGAAGATTCAAAGAGAGTGAGATGCCAGCTACTTTCATTCAGTCAGTAGCTTCAATCATTTCTGGACGTTTTTCAATGGTAAAAATCACTGAATATTGTAAATGCACAAACAGTAATTTCTCCGCATTGCAAGGTGCAATTCTGAAATTTTTTGCTTTTTCCTGCTCCTCTTAGCATGATAAAGAAGATTCAAAGAGAGTGAGATGCCAGCTCCTTTTATTCAGTCAGTAGCTTCAATCATTTCTGGACGTTTTTCAATGGCAAAAATCAATGAATATTGTAAATGCACAAACAGTAATTTCTCCGCATTGCAAGGTGCAATTCTGAAATTTTTTGCTTTTTCCTGCTCCTCTTAGCATGATAAAGAAGATTCAAAGAGAGTGAGATGCCAGCTCCTTTCATTCAGTCAGTAGCTTCAATCATTTCTGGTAAATGAATAACATGATGTTTTTCAATGGCAAAAATCAATGAATTTTGTAAATGCACAAACAGTAATTTCTCCGCATTGCAAGGCGCAATTCTGAAATTTTTTGCTTTTTCCTGCTCCTCTTAGCATGATAAAGAAGATTCAAAGAGAGTGAGATGCCAGCTCCTTTCATTCAGTCAGTAGCTTCAATCATTTCTGGACGTTTTTCAATGGCAAAAATCAATGAATATTGTAAATGCACAAACAGTAATTTCTCCGCATTGCAAGGTGCAATTCTGAAATTTTTGCTTTTTCCTGCTCCTCTTAGCATGATAAAGAAGATTCAAAGTGAGTGAGATGCCAGCTCCTTTCATTCAGTCAGTAGCTTCAATCATTTCTGGACGTTTTTCAATGGCAAAAATCAATGAATATTGTAAATGTACAAACAGTAATTTCTCCGCATTGCAAGGTGCAATTCTGAAATTTTTTGCTTTTTCCTGCTCCTCTTAGCATGATAAAGAAGATTCAAAGAGAGTGAGGTGCCAGCTCCTTTCATTCAGTCAGTAGCTTCAAACATTTCTGGTATATGAATAACATGTTTTTCAATGGCAAAAATCAATGAATATTGTAAATGCACAAACAGTAATTTCTCCGCATTGCAAGGTGCAATTCTGAAATTTTTTGCTTTTTCCTGCTCCTCTTAGCATGATAAAGAAGATTCAAAGAGAGTGAGATGCCAGCTCCTTTCATTCAGTCAGTAGCTTCAATCATTTCTGGACGTTTTTCAATGGCAAAAATCAATGAATATTGTAAATGCACAAACAGTAATTTCTCCGCATTGCAAGGTGCAATTCTGAAATTTTTTGCTTTTTCCTGCTCCTCTTAGCATGATAAAGATGATTCAAAGAGAGTGAGATGCCAGCTCCTTTCATTCAGTCAGTAGCTTCAATCATTTCTGGACGTTTTTCAATGGCAAAAATCAATAAATATTGTAAATGCACAAACTGTAATTTCTCCGCATTGTAAAGTGCAATTCTGAAATTTTTTGCTTTTTCCTGCTCCTCTTAGCATGATAAAGAAGATTCAAAGAGAGTGAGATGCCAGCTCCTTTCATTCAGTCAGTAGCTTCAAACATTTCTGGTATATGAATAACATGATGTTTTTCAATGGCAAAAATCAATGAATATTGTAAATGCACAAACAGTAATTTCTCCGTATTGCAAGGTGCAATTCTGAAATTTTTTGCTTTTTCCTGCTCCTCTTAGCATGATAAAGAAGATTCAAAGAGAGTGAGATGCCAGCTCCTTTCATTCAGTCAGTAGCTTCAATCATTTCTGGACGTTTTTCAATGGCAAAAATCAATGAATATTGTAAATGCACAAACTGTAATTTCTCCGCATTGTAAGGTGCAATTCTGAAATTTTTTGCTTTTTCCTGCTCCTCTTAGCATGATAAAGAAGATTCAAAGAGAGTGAGATGCCAGCTCCTTTCATTCAGTCAGTAGCTTCAATCATTTCTGGACGTTTTTCAATGGCAAAAATCAATGAATATTGTAAATGCACAAACAGTAATTTCTCCGCATTGCAAGGTGCAATTCTGAAATTTTTTGCTTTTTCCTGCTCCTCTTAGCATGATAAAGAAGATTCAAAGAGAGTGAGATGCCAGCTCCTTTCATTCAGTCAGTAGCTTCAAACATTTCTGGTATATGAATAACATGATGTTTTTCAATGGCAAAAATCAATGAATATTGTAAATGCACAAACAGTAATTTCTCCGCATTTTTTGCTTTTTCCTGCTCCTCTTAGCATGATAAAGAAGATTCAAAGAGAGTGAGATGCCAGCTACTTTCATTCAGTCAGTAGCTTCAATCATTTCTGGACGTTTTTCAATGGTAAAAATCACTGAATATTGTAAATGCACAAACAGTAATTTCTCCGCATTGCAAGGTGCAATTCTGAAATTTTTTGCTTTTTCCTGCTCCTCTTAGCATGATAAAGAAGATTCAAAGAGAGTGAGATGCCAGCTCCTTTTATTCAGTCAGTAGCTTCAATCATTTCTGGACGTTTTTCAATGGCAAAAATCAATGAATATTGTAAATGCACAAACAGTAATTTCTCCGCATTGCAAGGTGCAATTCTGAAATTTTTTGCTTTTTCCTGCTCCTCTTAGCATGATAAAGAAGATTCAAAGAGAGTGAGATGCCAGCTCCTTTCATTCAGTCAGTAGCTTCAATCATTTCTGGTAAATGAATAACATGATGTTTTTCAATGGCAAAAATCAATGAATTTTGTAAATGCACAAACAGTAATTTCTCCGCATTGCAAGGCGCAATTCTGAAATTTTTTGCTTTTTCCTGCTCCTCTTAGCATGATAAAGAAGATTCAAAGAGAGTGAGATGCCAGCTCCTTTCATTCAGTCAGTAGCTTCAATCATTTCTGGACGTTTTTCAATGGCAAAAATCAATGAATATTGTAAATGCACAAACAGTAATTTCTCCGCATTGCAAGGTGCAATTCTGAAATTTTTGCTTTTTCCTGCTCCTCTTAGCATGATAAAGAAGATTCAAAGTGAGTGAGATGCCAGCTCCTTTCATTCAGTCAGTAGCTTCAATCATTTCTGGACGTTTTTCAATGGCAAAAATCAATGAATATTGTAAATGTACAAACAGTAATTTCTCCGCATTGCAAGGTGCAATTCTGAAATTTTTTGCTTTTTCCTGCTCCTCTTAGCATGATAAAGAAGATTCAAAGAGAGTGAGGTGCCAGCTCCTTTCATTCAGTCAGTAGCTTCAAACATTTCTGGTATATGAATAACATGTTTTTCAATGGCAAAAATCAATGAATATTGTAAATGCACAAACAGTAATTTCTCCGCATTGCAAGGTGCAATTCTGAAATTTTTTGCTTTTTCCTGCTCCTCTTAGCATGATAAAGAAGATTCAAAGAGAGTGAGATGCCAGCTCCTTTCATTCAGTCAGTAGCTTCAATCATTTCTGGACGTTTTTCAATGGCAAAAATCAATGAATATTGTAAATGCACAAACAGTAATTTCTCCGCATTGCAAGGTGCAATTCTGAAATTTTTTGCTTTTTCCTGCTCCTCTTAGCATGATAAAGATGATTCAAAGAGAGTGAGATGCCAGCTCCTTTCATTCAGTCAGTAGCTTCAATCATTTCTGGACGTTTTTCAATGGCAAAAATCAATAAATATTGTAAATGCACAAACTGTAATTTCTCCGCATTGTAAAGTGCAATTCTGAAATTTTTTGCTTTTTCCTGCTCCTCTTAGCATGATAAAGAAGATTCAAAGAGAGTGAGATGCCAGCTCCTTTCATTCAGTCAGTAGCTTCAAACATTTCTGGTATATGAATAACATGATGTTTTTCAATGGCAAAAATCAATGAATATTGTAAATGCACAAACAGTAATTTCTCCGCATTGCAAGGTGCAATTCTGAAATTTTTTGCTTTTTCCTGCTCCTCTTAGCATGATAAAGAAGATTCAAAGAGAGTGAGATGCCAGCTCCTTTCATTCAGTCAGTAGCTTCAATCATTTCTGGACGTTTTTCAATGGCAAAAATCAATGAATATTGTAAATGCACAAACAGTAATTTCTCCGCATTGCAAGGTGCAATTCTGAAATTTTTTGCTTTTTCCTGCTCCTCTTAGCATGATAAAGAAGATTCAAAGAGAGTGAGATGCCAGCTCCTTTCATTCAGTCAGTAGCTTCAATCATTTCTGGACGTTTTTCAATGGCAAAAATCAATGAATATTGTAAATGCACAAACTGTAATTTCTCCGCATTGTAAGGTGCAATTCTGAAACTTTTTGCTTTTTCCTGCTCCTCTTAGCATGATAAAGAAGATTCAAAGAGAGTGAGATGCCAGCTCCTTTCATTCAGTCAGTAGCTTCAATCATTTCTGGACGTTTTTCAATGGCAAAAATCAATGAATATTGTAAATGTACAAACAGTAATTTCTCCGCATTGCAAGGTGCAATTCTGAAATTTTTTGCTTTTTCCTGCTCCTCTTAGCATGATAAAGAAGATTCAAAGAGAGTGAGGTGCCAGCTCCTTTCATTCAGTCAGTAGCTTCAAACATTTCTGGTATATGAATAACATGTTTTTCAATGGCAAAAATCAATGAATATTGTAAATGCACAAACAGTAATTTCTCCGCATTGCAAGGTGCAATTCTGAAATTTTTCCTTTTTCCTGCTCCTCTTAGCATGATAAAGAAGATTCAAAGAGAGTGAGATGCCAGCTCCTTTCATTCAGTCAGTAGCTTCAATCATTTCTGGACGTTTTTCAATGGCAAAAATCAATGAATATTGTAAATGCACAAACAGTAATTTCTCCGCATTGCAAGGTGCAATTCTGAAATTTTTTGCTTTTTCCTGCTCCTCTTAGCATGATAAAGAAGATTCAAAGAGAGTGAGATGCCAGCTCCTTTCATTCAGTCAGTAGCTTCAATCATTTCTGGACGTTTTTCAATGGCAAAAATCAATGAATATTGTAAATGCACAAACTGTAATTTCTCCGCATTGTAAGGTGCAATTCTGAAATTTTTTGCTTTTTCCTGCTCCTCTTAGCATGATAAAGAAGATTCAAAGAGAGTTAGATGCCAGCTCCTTTCATTCAGTCAGTAGCTTCAATCATTTCTGGACGTTTTTCAATGGCAAAAATCAATGAATATTGTAAATGCACAAACAGTAATTTCTCCGCATTGCAAGGTGCAATTCTGAAATTTTTTGCTTTTTCCTGCTCCTCTTAGCATGATAAAGAAGATTCAAGGAGAGTGAGATGCCAGCTCCTTTCATTCAGTCAGTAGCTTCAAACATTTCTGGTATATGAATAACATGATGTTTTTCAATGGCAAAAATCAATGAATATTGTAAATGCACAAACAGTAATTTCTCCGCCTTGCAAGGCGCAAATCTGAAATTTTTTGCTTTTTCCTGCTCCTCTTAGCATGATAAAGAAGATTCAAAGAGAGTGAGATGCCAGCTCCTTTCATTCAGTCAGTAGCTTCAATCATTTCTGGACGTTTTTCAATGGCAAAAATCAATGAATTTTGTAAATGCACAAACAGTAATTTCTCCGCATTGCAAGGTGCAATTCTGAAATTTTTTGCTTTTTCCTGCTCCTCTTAGCATGATAAAGAAGATTCAAAGAGAGTGAGATGCCAGCTCCTTTCATTCAGTCAGTAGCTTCAATCATTTCTGGACGTTTTTCAATGGCAAAAATCAATGAATATTGTAAATGCACAAACTGTAATTTCTCCGCATTGTAAGGTGAAATTCTGAAATTTTTTGCTTTTTCCTGCTCCTCTTAGCATGATAAAGAAGATTCAAAGAGAGTGAGATGCCAGCTCCTTTCATTCAGTCAGTAGCTTCAATCATTTCTGGACGTTTTTCAATGGCAAAAATCAATGAATATTGTAAATGCACAAACAGTAATTTCTCCGCATTGCAAGGTGCAATTCTGAAATTTTTTGCTTTTTCCTGCTCCTCTTAGCATGATAAAGAAGATTCAAAGAGAGTGAGATGCCAGCTCCTTTCATTCAGTCAGTAGCTTCAAACATTTCTGGTATATGAATAACATGATGTTTTTCAATGGCAAAAATCAATGAATATTGTAAATGCACAAACAGTAATTTCTCCGCATTGCAAGGTGCAAGTCTGAAATTTTTTGCTTTTTCCTGCTCCTCTTCGCATGATAAAGATTCAAAGAGAGTGAGATGCCAGCTACTTTCATTCAGTCAGTAGCTTCAATCATTTCTGGACGTTTTTCAATGGTAAAAATCAATGAATATTGTAAATGCACAAACAGTAATTTCTCCGCATTGCAAGGTGCAATTCTGAAATTTTTTGCTTTTTCCTGCTCCTCTTAGCATGATAAAGAAGATTCAAAGAGAGCGAGATGCCAGCTCCTTTCATTCAGTCAGTAGCTTCAATCATTTCTGGACGTTTTTCAATGGCAAAAATCAATGAATATTGTAAATGCACAAACAGTAATTTCTTCGCATTGCAAGGTGCAATTCTGAAATTTTTTGCTTTTTCCTGCTCCTCTTAGCATGATAAAGAAGATTCAAAGAGAGTGAGATGCCAGCTCCTTTCATTCAGTCAGTAGCTTCAATCATTTCTGGTAAATGAATAACATGATGTTTTTCAATGGCAAAAATCAATGAATTTTGTAAATGCACAAACAGTAATTTCTCCGCATTGCAAGGCGCAATTCTGAAATTTTTTGCTTTTTCCTGCTCCTCTTAGCATGATAAAGAAGATTCAAAGAGAGTGAGATGCCAGCTCCTTTCATTCAGTCAGTAGCTTCAATCATTTCTGGACGTTTTTCAATGGCAAAAATCAATGAATATTGTAAATGCACAAACAGTAATTTCTCCGCATTGCAAGGTGCAATTCTGAAATTTTTTGCTTTTTCCTGCTCCTCTTAGCATGATAAAGAAGATTCAAAGAGAGTGAGATGCCAGCTCCTTTCATTCAGTCAGTAGCTTCAATCATTTCTGGACGTTTTTCAATGGCAAAAATCAATGAATATTGTAAATGCACAAACAGTAATTTCTCCGCATTGCAAGGTGCAATTCTGAAATTTTTTGCTTTTTCCTGCTCCTCTTAGCATGATAAAGAAGATTCAAAGAGAGTGAGATGCCAGCTCCTTTCATTCAGTCAGTAGCTTCAATCATTTCTGGACGTTTTTCAATGGCAAAAATCAATGAATATTGTAAATGCACAAACTGTAATTTCTCCGCATTGTAAGGTGCAATTCTGAAATTTTTTGCTTTTTCCTGCTCCTCTTAGCATGATAAAGAAGATTCAAAGAGAGTGAGATGCCAGCTCCTTTCATTCAGTCAGTAGCTTCAATCATTTCTGGACGTTTTTCAATGGCAAAAATCAATGAATATTGTAAATGTACAAACAGTAATTTCTCCGCATTGCAAGGTGCAATTCTGAAATTTTTTGCTTTTTCCTGCTCCACTTAGCATGATAAAGAAGATTCAAAGAGAGTGAGGTGCCAGCTCCTTTCATTCAGTCAGTAGCTTCAAACATTTCTGGTATATGAATAACATGTTTTTCAATGGCAAAAATCAATGAATATTGTAAATGCACAAACAGTAATTTCTCCGCATTGCAAGGTGCAATTCTGAAATTTTTGCTTTTTCCTGCTCCTCTTAGCATGATAAAGAAGATTCAAAGAGAGTGAGATGCCAGCTCCTTTCATTCAGTCAGTAGCTTCAATCATTTCTGGACGTTTTTCAATGGCAAAAATCAATGAATATTGTAAATGCACAAACAGTAATTTCTCCGCATTGCAAGGTGCAATTCTGAAATTTTTTGCTTTTTCCTGCTCCTCTTAGCATGATAAAGAAGATTCAAAGAGAGTGAGATGCCAGCTCCTTTCATTCAGTCAGTAGCTTCAATCATTTCTGGACGTTTTTCAATGGCAAAAATCAATGAATATTGTAAATGCACAAACTGTAATTTCTCCGCATTGTAAGGTGCAATTCTGAAATTTTTTGCTTTTTCCTGCTCCTCTTAGCATGATAAAGAAGATTCAAAGAGAGTGAGATGCCAGCTCCTTTCATTCAGTCAGTAGCTTCAATCATTTCTGGACGTTTTTCAATGGCAAAAATCAATGAATATTGTAAATGTACAAACAGTAATTTCTCCGCATTGCAAGGTGCAATTCTGAAATTTTTTGCTTTTTCCTGCTCCACTTAGCATGATAAAGAAGATTCAAAGAGAGTGAGGTGCCAGCTCCTTTCATTCAGTCAGTAGCTTCAAACATTTCTGGTATATGAATAACATGTTTTTCAATGGCAAAAATCAATGAATATTGTAAATGCACAAACAGTAATTTCTCCGCATTGCAAGGTGCAATTCTGAAATTTTTCCTTTTTCCTGCTCCTCTTAGCATGATAAAGAAGATTCAAAGAGAGTGAGATGCCAGCTCCTTTCATTCAGTCAGTAGCTTCAATCATTTCTGGACGTTTTTCAATGGCAAAAATCAATGAATATTGTAAATGCACAAACAGTAATTTCTCCGCATTGCAAGGTGCAATTCTGAAATTTTTTGCTTTTTCCTGCTCCTCTTAGCATGATAAAGAAGATTCAAAGAGAGTGAGATGCCAGCTCCTTTCATTCAGTCAGTAGCTTCAATCATTTCTGGACGTTTTTCAATGGCAAAAATCAATGAATATTGTAAATGCACAAACTGTAATTTCTCCGCATTGTAAGGTGCAATTCTGAAATTTTTTGCTTTTTCCTGCTCCTCTTAGCATGATAAAGAAGATTCAAAGAGAGTGAGATGCCAGCTCCTTTCATTCAGTCAGTAGCTTCAATCATTTCTGGACGTTTTTCAATGGCAAAAATCAATGAATATTGTAAATGCACAAACAGTAATTTCTCCGCATTGCAAGGTGCAATTCTGAAATTTTTTGCTTTTTCCTGCTCCTCTTAGCATGATAAAGAAGATTCAAAGAGAGTGAGATGCCAGCTCCTTTCATTCAGTCAGTAGCTTCAAACATTTCTGGTATATGAATAACATGATGTTTTTCAATGGCAAAAATCAATGAATATTGTAAATGCACAAACAGTAATTTCTCCGCATTGCAAGGTGCAAGTCTGAAATTTTTTGCTTTTTCCTGCTCCTCTTCGCATGATAAAGAAGATTCAAAGAGAGTGAGATGCCAGCTACTTTCATTCAGTCAGTAGCTTCAATCATTTCTGGACGTTTTTCAATGGTAAAAATCAATGAATATTGTAAATGCACAAACAGTAATTTCTCCGCATTGCAAGGTGCAATTCTGAAATTTTTTGCTTTTTCCTGCTCCTCTTAGCATGATAAAGAAGATTCAAAGAGAGTGAGAAGCCAGCTCCTTTCATTCAGTCAGTAACTTCAATCATTTCTGGACGTTTTTCAATGGCAAAAATCAATGAATATTGTAAATGCACAAACAGTAATTTCTTCGCATTGCAAGGTGCAATTCTGAAATTTTTTGCTTTTTCCTGCTCCTCTTAGCATGATAAAGAAGATTCAAAGAGAGTGAGATGCCAGCTCCTTTCATTCAGTCAGTAGTTTCAATCATTTCTGGTAAATGAATAACATGATGTTTTTCAATGGCAAAAATCAATGAATTTTGTAAATGCACAAACAGTAATTTCTCCGCATTGCAAGGCGCAATTCTGAAATTTTTTGCTTTTTCCTGCTCCTCTTAGCATGATAAAGAAGATTCAAAGAGAGTGAGATGCCAGCTCCTTTCATTCAGTCAGTAGCTTCAATCATTTCTGGACGTTTTTCAATGGCAAAAATCAATGAATATTGTAAATGCACAAACAGTAATTTCTCCGCATTGCAAGGTGCAATTCTGAAATTTTTTGCTTTTTCCTGCTCCTTTTAGCATGATAAAGAAGATTCAAAGAGAGTGAGATGCCAGCTCCTTTCATTCAGTCAGTAGCTTCAATCATTTCTGGACGTTTTTCAATGGCAAAAATCAATGAATATTGTAAATGCACAAACTGTAATTTCTCCGCATTGCAAGGTGCAATTCTGAAATTCTTTGCTTTTCCTGCTCCTCTTAGCATGATAAAGAAGATTCAAAGAGAGTGAGATGCCAGCTCCTTTCATTCAGTCAGTAGCTTCAATCATTTCTGGACGTTTTTCAATGGCAAAAATCAATGAATATTGTAAATGCACAAACAGTAATTTCTCCGCATTGCAAGGTGCAATTCTGAAATTTTTTGCTTTTTCCTGCTCCTCTTAGCATGATAAGGAAGATTCAAAGAGAGTGAGATGCCAGCTCCTTTCATTCAGTCAGTAGCTTCAAACATTTCTGGTATATGAATAACATGATGTTTTTCAATGGCAAAAATCAATGAATATTGTAAATGCACAAACAGTAATTTCTCCGCATTGCAAGGTGCAATTCTGAAATTTTTTGCTTTTTCCTGCTCCTCTTAGCATGATAAAGAAGATTCAAAGAGAGTGAGATGCCAGCTCCTTTCATTCAGTCAGTAGCTTCAATCATTTCTGGACGTTTTTCAATGGCAAAAATCAATGAATATTGTAAATGCACAAACAGTAATTTCTCCGCATTGCAAGGTGCAATTCTGAAATTTTTTGCTTTTTCCTCCTCCACTTAGCATGATAAAGAAGATTCAAAGAGAGTGAGGTGCCAGCTCCTTTCATTCAGTCAGTAGCTTCAAACATTTCTGGTATATGAATAACATGTTTTTCAATGGCAAAAATCAATGAATATTGTAAATGCACAAACAGTAATTTCTCCGCATTGCAAGGTGCAATTCTGAAATTTTTTGCTCTTTCCTGCTCCTCTTAGCATGATAAAGAAGATTCAAAGAGAGTGAGATGCCAGCTCCTTTCATTCAGTCAGTAGCTTCAATCATTTCTGGACGTTTTTCAATGGCAAAAATCAATGAATATTGTAAATGCACAAACAGTAATTTCTCCGCATTGTAAGGTGCAATTCAGAAATTTTTTTCTTTTTCCTGCTCCTCTTAGCATGATAAAGAAGATTCAAAGAGAGTGAGATGCCAGCTCCTTTCATTCAGTCAGTAGCTTCAATCATTTCTGGACGTTTTTCAATGGCAAAAATCAATGAATATTGTAAATGCACAAACTGTAATTTCTCCGCATTGTAAGGTGCAATTCTGAAATTTTTTGCTTTTTCCTGCTCCTCTTAGCATGATAAAGAAGATTCAAAGAGAGTGAGATGCCAGCTCCTTTCATTCAGTCAGTAGCTTCAATCATTTCTGGACGTTTTTCAATGGCAAAAATCAATGAATATTGTAAATGTACAAACAGTAATTTCTCCGCATTGCAAGGAGCAATTCTGAAATTTTTTGCTTTTTCCTGCTCCACTTAGCATGATAAAGAAGATTCAAAGAGAGTGAGGTGCCAGCTCCTTTCATTCAGTCAGTAGCTTCAAACATTTCTGGTATATGAATAACATGTTTTTCAATGGCAAAAATCAATGAATATTGTAAATGCACAAACAGTAATTTCTCCGCATTGCAAGGTGCAATTCTGAAATTTTTCCTTTTTCCTGCTCCTCTTAGCATGATAAAGAAGATTCAAAGAGAGTGAGATGCCAGCTCCTTTCATTCAGTCAGTAGCTTCAATCATTTCTGGACGTTTTTCAATGGCAAAAATCAATGAATATTGTAAATGCACAAACAGTAATTTCTCCGCATTGCAAGGTGCAATTCTGAAATTTTTTGCTTTTTCCTGCTCCTCTTAGCATGATAAAGAAGATTCAAAGAGAGTGAGATGCCAGCTCCTTTCATTCAGTCAGTAGCTTCAATCATTTCTGGACGTTTTTCAATGGCAAAAATCAATGAATATTGTAAATGCACAAACTGTAATTTCTCCGCATTGTAAGGTGCAATTCTGAAATTTTTTGCTTTTTCCTGCTCCTCTTAGCATGATAAAGAAGATTCAAAGAGAGTGAGATGCCAGCTCCTTTCATTCAGTCAGTAGCTTCAATCATTTCTGGACGTTTTTCAATGGCAAAAATCAATGAATATTGTAAATGCACAAACAGTAATTTCTCCGCATTGCAAGGTGCAATTCTGAAATTTTTTGCTTTTTCCTGCTCCTCTTAGCATGATAAAGAAGATTCAAAGAGAGTGAGATGCCAGCTCCTTTCATTCAGTCAGTAGCTTCAAACATTTCTGGTATATGAATAACATGATGTTTTTCAATGGCAAAAATCAATGAATATTGTAAATGCACAAACAGTAATTTCTCCGCATTGCAAGGTGCAAGTCTGAAATTTTTTGCTTTTTCCTGCTCCTCTTCGCATGATAAAGAAGATTCAAAGAGAGTGAGATGCCAGCTACTTTCATTCAGTCAGTAGCTTCAATCATTTCTGGACGTTTTTCAATGGTAAAAATCAATGAATATTGTAAATGCACAAACAGTAATTTCTCCGCATTGCAAGGTGCAATTCTGAAATTTTTTGCTTTTTCCTGCTCCTCTTAGCATGATAAAGAAGATTCAAAGAGAGTGAGAAGCCAGCTCCTTTCATTCAGTCAGTAGCTTCAATCATTTCTGGACGTTTTTCAATGGCAAAAATCAATGAATATTGTAAATGCACAAACAGTAATTTCTTCGCATTGCAAGGTGCAATTCTGAAATTTTTTGCTTTTTCCTGCTCCTCTTAGCATGATAAAGAAGATTCAAAGAGAGTGAGATGCCAGCTCCTTTCATTCAGTCAGTAGTTTCAATCATTTCTGGTAAATGAATAACATGATGTTTTTCAATGGCAAAAATCAATGAATTTTGTAAATGCACAAACAGTAATTTCTCCGCATTGCAAGGCGCAATTCTGAAATTTTTTGCTTTTTCCTGCTCCTCTTAGCATGATAAAGAAGATTCAAAGAGAGTGAGATGCCAGCTCCTTTCATTCAGTCAGTAGCTTCAATCATTTCTGGACGTTTTTCAATGGCAAAAATCAATGAATATTGTAAATGCACAAACAGTAATTTCTCCGCATTGCAAGGTGCAATTCTGAAATTTTTTGCTTTTTCCTGCTCCTTTTAGCATGATAAAGAAGATTCAAAGAGAGTGAGATGCCAGCTCCTTTCATTCAGTCAGTAGCTTCAATCATTTCTGGACGTTTTTCAATGGCAAAAATCAATGAATATTGTAAATGCACAAACTGTAATTTCTCCGCATTGCAAGGTGCAATTCTGAAATTCTTTGCTTTTCCTGCTCCTCTTAGCATGATAAAGAAGATTCAAAGAGAGTGAGATGCCAGCTCCTTTCATTCAGTCAGTAGCTTCAATCATTTCTGGACGTTTTTCAATGGCAAAAATCAATGAATATTGTAAATGCACAAACAGTAATTTCTCCGCATTGCAAGGTGCAATTCTGAAATTTTTTGCTTTTTCCTGCTCCTCTTAGCATGATAAGGAAGATTCAAAGAGAGTGAGATGCCAGCTCCTTTCATTCAGTCAGTAGCTTCAAACATTTCTGGTATATGAATAACATGATGTTTTTCAATGGCAAAAATCAATGAATATTGTAAATGCACAAACAGTAATTTCTCCGCATTGCAAGGTGCAATTCTGAAATTTTTTGCTTTTTCCTGCTCCTCTTAGCATGATAAAGAAGATTCAAAGAGAGTGAGATGCCAGCTCCTTTCATTCAGTCAGTAGCTTCAATCATTTCTGGACGTTTTTCAATGGCAAAAATCAATGAATATTGTAAATGCACAAACAGTAATTTCTCCGCATTGCAAGGTGCAATTCTGAAATTTTTTGCTTTTTCCTGCTCCACTTAGCATGATAAAGAAGATTCAAAGAGAGTGAGGTGCCAGCTCCTTTCATTCAGTCAGTAGCTTCAAACATTTCTGGTATATGAATAACATGTTTTTCAATGGCAAAAATCAATGAATATTGTAAATGCACAAACAGTAATTTCTCCGCATTGCAAGGTGCAATTCTGAAATTTTTTGCTCTTTCCTGCTCCTCTTAGCATGATAAAGAAGATTCAAAGAGAGTGAGATGCCAGCTCCTTTCATTCAGTCAGTAGCTTCAATCATTTCTGGACGTTTTTCAATGGCAAAAATCAATGAATATTGTAAATGCACAAACAGTAATTTCTCCGCATTGTAAGGTGCAATTCTGAAATTTTTTTCTTTTTCCTGCTCCTCTTAGCATGATAAAGAAGATTCAAAGAGAGTGAGATGCCAGCTCCTTTCATTCAGTCAGTAGCTTCAATCATTTCTGGACGTTTTTCAATGGCAAAAATCAATGAATATTGTAAATGCACAAACTGTAATTTCTCCGCATTGTAAGGTGCAATTCTGAAATTTTTTGCTTTTTTCTGCTCCTCTTAGCATGATAAAGAAGATTCAAAGAGAGTGAGATGCCAGCTCCTTTCATTCAGTCAGTAGCTTCAATCATTTCTGTACGTTTTTCAATGGCAAAAATCAATGAATATTGTAAATGCACAAACAGTAATTTCTCCGCATTGCAAGGTGCAATTCTGACATTTTTTGCTTTTTCCTGCTCCTCTTAGCATGATAAAGAAGATTCAAAGAGAGTGAGATGCCAGCTCCTTTCATTCAGTCAGTAGCTTCAAACATTTCTGGTATATGAATAACATGATGTTTTTCAATGGCAAAAATCAATGAATATTGTAAATGCACAAACAGTAATTTCTCCGCATTGCAAGGTGCAAGTCTGAAATTTTTTGCTTTTTCCTGCTCCTCTTAGCATGATAAAGAAGATTCAAAGAGAGTGAGATGCCAGCTTCTTTCATTCAGTCAGTAGCTTCAATCATTTCTGGACGTTTTTCAATGGTAAAAATCAATGAATATTGTAAATGCACAAACAGTAATTTCTCCGCATTGCAAGGTGCAATTCTGAAATTTTTTGCTTTTTCCTGCTCCTCTTAGCATGATAAAGAAGATTCAAAGAGAGTGAGATGCCAGCTCCTTTCATTCAGTCAGTAGCTTCAATCATTTCTGGACGTTTTTCAATGTCAAAAATCAATGAATATTGTAAATGCACAAACAGTAATTTCTCCGCATTGCAAGGTGCAATTCTGAAATTTTTTGCTTTTTCCTGCTCCTCTTAGCATGATAAAGAAGATTCAAAGAGAGTGAGATGCCAGCTCCTTTCATTCAGTCAGTAGCTTCAATCATTTCTGGAAGTTTTTCAATGGCAAAAATCAATGAATATTGTAAATGCACAAACAGTAATTTCTCCGCATTGCAAGGTGCAATTCTGAAATTTTTTGCTTTTTCCTGCTCCTCTTAGCATGATAAAGAAGATTCAAAGAGAGTGAGGTGCCAGCTCCTTTCATTCAGTCAGTAGCTTCAAACATTTCTGGTATATGAATAACATGTTTTTCAATGGCAAAAATCAATGAATATTGTAAATGCACAAACAGTAATTTCTCCGCATTGCAAGGAGCAATTCTGAAATTTTTTGCTTTTTTCTGCTCCTCTTAGCATGATAAAGAAGATTCAAAGAGAGTGAGATGCCAGCTCCTTTCATTCAGTCAGTAGCTTCATTCATTTCTGGACGTTTTTCAATGGCAAAAATCAATGAATATTGTAAATGCACAAACAGTAATTTCTCCGCATTGCAAGGTGCAATTCTGAAATTTTTTGCTTTTTCCTGCTCCTCTTAGCATGATAAAGAAGATTCAAAGAGAGTGAGATGCCAGCTCCTTTCATTCAGTCAGTAGCTTCAATCATTTCTGGACGTTTTTCAATGGCAAAAATCAATGAATATTGTAAATGCACAAACTGTAATTTCTCCGCATTGCAAGGTGCAATTCTGAAATTTTTTGCTTTTTCCTGCTCCTCTTAGCATGATAAAGAAGATTCAAAGAGAGTGAGATGCCAGCTCCTTTCATTCAGTCAGTAGCTTCAATCATTTCTGGACGTTTTTCAATGGCAAAAATCAATGAATATTGTAAATGCACAAACAGTAATTTCTCCGCATTGCAAGGTGCAATTCTGAAATTTTTTGCTTTTTCCTGCTCCTCTTAGCATGATAAAGAAGATTCAAAGAGAGTGAGATGCCAGCTCCATTCATTCAGTCAGTAGCTTCAAACATTTCTGGTATATGAATAACATGATGTTTTTCAATGGCAAAAATCAATGAATATTGTAAATGCACAAACAGTAATTTCTCCGCATTGCAAGGTGCAATTCTGAAATTTTTTGCTTTTTCCTGCTCCTCTTAGCATGATAAAGAAGATTCAAAGAGAGTGAGATGCCAGCTCCTTTCATTCAGTCAGTAGCTTCAATCATTTCTGGACGTTTTTCAATGGCAAAAATCAATGAATATTGTAAATGCACAAACAGTAATTTCTCCGCATTGCAAGGTGCAATTCTGAAATTTTTTGCTTTTTCCTGCTCCTCTTAGCATGATAAAGAAGATTCAAAGAGAGTGAGATGCCAGCTCCTTTCATTCAGTCAGTAGCTTCAAACATTTCTGTTATATGAATAACATGATGTTTTTCAATGGCAAAAATCAATGAATATTGTAAATGCACAAACAGTAATTTCTCCGCATTGCAAGGTGCAATTCTGAAATTTTTTGCTTTTTCCTGCTCCTCTTAGCATGATAAAGAAGATTCAAAGAGAGTGAGATGCCAGCTCCTTTCATTCAGTCAGTAGCTTCAATCATTTCTGGACGTTTTTCAATGGCAAAAATCAATGAATATTGTAAATGCACAAACTGTAATTTCTCCGCATTGCAAGGTGCAATTCTGAAATTTTTTGCTTTTTCCTGCTCCTCTTAGCATGATAAAGAAGATTCAAAGAGAGTGAGATGCCAGCTCCTTTCATTCAGTCAGTAGCTTCAATCATTTCTGGACGTTTTTCAATGGCAAAAATCAATGAATATTGTAAATGCACAAACAGTAATTTCTCCGCATTGCAAGGTGCAATTCTGAAATTTTTTGCTTTTTCCTGCTCCTCTTAGCATGATAAAGAAGATTCAAAGAGAGTGAGATGCCAGCTCCATTCATTCAGTCAGTAGCTTCAAACATTTCTGGTATATGAATAACATGATGTTTTTCAATGGCAAAAATCAATGAATATTGTAAATGCACAAACAGTAATTTCTCTGCATTGCAAGGTGCAATTCTGAAATTTTTTGCTTTTTCCTGCTCCTCTTAGCATGATAAAGAAGATTCAAAGAGAGTGAGATGCCAGCTCCTTTCATTCAGTCAGTAGCTTCAATCATTTCTGGACGTTTTTCAATGGTAAAAATCAATGAATATTGTAAATGCACAAACAGTAATTTCTCCGCATTGCAAGGTGCAATTCTGAAATTTTTTGCTTTTTCCTGCTCCTCTTAGCATGATAAAGAAGATTCAAAGAGAGTGAGATGCCAGCTCCTTTCATTCAGTCAGTAGCTTCAATCATTTCTGGACGTTTTTCAATGTCAAAAATCAATGAATATTGTAAATGCACAAACAGTAATTTCTCCGCATTGCAAGGTGCAATTCTGAAATTTTTTGCTTTTTCCTGCTCCTCTTAGCATGATAAAGAAGATTCAAAGAGAGTGAGATGCCAGCTCCTTTCATTCAGTCAGTAGCTTCAATCATTTCTGGAAGTTTTTCAATGGCAAAAATCAATGAATATTGTAAATGCACAAACAGTAATTTCTCCGCATTGCAAGGTGCAATTCTGAAATTTTTTGCTTTTTCCTGCTCCTCTTAGCATGATAAAGAAGATTCAAAGAGAGTGAGGTGCCAGCTCCTTTCATTTAGTCAGTAGCTTCAAACATTTCTGGTATATGAATAACATGTTTTTCAATGGCAAAAATCAATGAATATTGTAAATGCACAAACAGTAATTTCTCCGCATTGCAAGGAGCAATTCTGAAATTTTTTGCTTTTTTCTGCTCCTCTTAGCATGATAAAGAAGATTCAAAGAGAGTGAGATGCCAGCTCCTTTTATTCAGTCAGTAGCTTCATTCATTTCTGGACGTTTTTCAATGGCAAAAATCAATGAATATTGTAAATGCACAAACAGTAATTTCTCCGCATTGCAAGGTGCAATTCTGAAATTTTTTGCTTTTTCCTGCTCCTCTTAGCATGATAAAGAAGATTCAAAGAGAGTGAGATGCCAGCTCCTTTCATTCAGTCAGTAGCTTCAATCATTTCTGGACGTTTTTCAATGGCAAAAATCAATGAATATTGTAAATGCACAAACTGTAATTTCTCCGCATTGCAAGGTGCAATTCTGAAATTTTTTGCTTTTTCCTGCTCCTCTTAGCATGATAAAGAAGATTCAAAGAGAGTGAGATGCCAGCTCCTTTCATTCAGTCAGTAGCTTCAATCATTTCTGGACGTTTTTCAATGGCAAAAATCAATGAATATTGTAAATGCACAAACAGTAATTTCTCCGCAATGCAAGGTGCAATTCTGAAATTTTTTGCTTTTTCCTGCTCCTCTTAGCATGATAAAGAAGATTCAAACAGAGTGAGATGCCAGCTCCATTCATTCAGTCAGTAGCTTCAAACATTTCTGGTATATGAATAACATGATGTTTTTCAATGGCAAAAATCAATGAATATTGTAAATGCACAAACAGTAATTTCTCCGCATTGCAAGGTGCAATTCTGAAATTTTTTGCTTTTTCCTGCTCCTCTTAGCATGATAAAGAAGATTCAAAGAGAGTGAGATGCCAGCTCCTTTCATTCAGTCAGTAGCTTCAATCATTTCTGGACGTTTTTCAATGGCAAAAATCAATGAATATTGTAAATGCACAAACAGTAATTTCTCCGCATTGCAAGGTGCAATTCTGAAATTTTTTGCTTTTTCCTGCTCCTCTTAGCATGATAAAGAAGATTCAAAGAGAGTGAGATGCCAGCTCCTTTCATTCAGTCAGTAGCTTCAAACATTTCTGTTATATGAATAACATGATGTTTTTCAATGGCAAAAATCAATGAATATTGTAAATGCACAAACAGTAATTTCTCCGCATTGCAAGGTGCAATTCTGAAATTTTTTGCTTTTTCCTGCTCCTCTTAGCATGATAAAGAAGATTCAAAGAGAGTGAGATGCCAGCTCCTTTCATTCAGTCAGTAGCTTCAATCATTTCTGGACGTTTTTCAATGGCAAAAATCAATGAATATTGTAAATGCACAAACTGTAATTTCTCCGCATTGCAAGGTGCAATTCTGAAATTTTTTGCTTTTTCCTGCTCCTCTTAGCATGATAAAGAAGATTCAAAGAGAGTGAGATGCCAGCTCCTTTCATTCAGTCAGTAGCTTCAATCATTTCTGGACGTTTTTCAATGGCAAAAATCAATGAATATTGTAAATGCACAAACAGTAATTTCTCCGCATTGCAAGGTGCAATTCTGAAATTTTTTGCTTTTTCCTGCTCCTCTTAGCATGATAAAGAAGATTCAAAGAGAGTGAGATGCCAGCTCCATTCATTCAGTCAGTAGCTTCAAACATTTCTGGTATATGAATAACATGATGTTTTTCAATGGCAAAAATCAATGAATATTGTAAATGCACAAACAGTAATTTCTCCGCATTGCAAGGTGCAATTCTGAAATTTTTTGCTTTTTCCTGCTCCTCTTAGCATGATAAAGAAGATTCAAAGAGAGTGAGATGCCAGCTCCTTTCATTCAGTCAGTAGCTTCAATCATTTCTGGACGTTTTTCAATGGCAAAAATCAATGAATATTGTAAATGCACAAACAGTAATTTCTCCGCATTGCAAGGTGCAATTCTGAAATTTTTTGCTTTTTCCTGCTCCTCTTAGCATGATAAAGAAGATTCAAAGAGAGTGAGATGCCAGCTCCTTTCATTCAGTCAGTAGCTTCAAACATTTCTGTTATATGAATAACATGATGTTTTTCAATGGCAAAAATCAATGAATATTGTAAATGCACAAACAGTAATTTCTCCGCATTGCAAGGTGCAATTCTGAAATTTTTTGCTTTTTCCTGCTCCTCTTAGCATGATAAAGAAGATTCAAAGAGAGTGAGATGCCAGCTCCTTTCATTCAGTCAGTAGCTTCAATCATTTCTGGACGTTTTTCAATGGCAAAAATCAATGAATATTGTAAATGGACAAACTGTAATTTCTCCGCATTGCAAGGTGCAATTCTGAAATTCTTTGCTTTTCCTGCTCCTCTTAGCATGATAAAGAAGATTCAAAGAGAGTGAGATGCCAGCTCCTTTCATTAAGTCAGTAGCTTCAATCATTTCTGGACGTTTTTCAATGGCAAAAATCAATGAATATTGTAAATGCACAAACAGTAATTTCTCCGCATTGCAAGGTGCAATTCTGAAATTTTTTGCTTTTTCCTGCTCCTCTTAGCATGATAAAGAAGATTCAAAGAGAGTGAGATGCCAGCTCCTTTCATTCAGTCAGTAGCTTCAAACATTTCTGGTATATGAATAACATGATGTTTTTCAATGGCAAAAATCAATGAATATTGTAAATGCACAAACAGTAATTTCTCCGCATTGCAAGGTGCAATTCTGAAATTTTTTGCTTTTTCCTGCTCCTCTTAGCATGATAAAGAAGATTCAAAGAGAGTGAGATGCCAGCTCCTTTCATTCAGTCAGTAGCTTCAATCATTTCTGGACGTTTTTCAATGGCAAAAATCAATGAATATTGTAAATGCACAAACAGTAATTTCTCCGCATTGCAAGGTGCAATTCTGAAATTTTTTGCTTTTTCCTGCTCCTCTTAGCATGATAAAGAAGATTCAAAGAGAGTGAGTTGCCAGCTCCTTTCATTCGGTCAGTAGCTTCAAACATTTCTGGTACATGAATAACATGTTTTTCAATGGCAAAAATCAATGAATATTGTAAATGCACAAACAGTAATTTCTCCGCATTGCAAGGTGCAATTCTGAAATTTTTTGCTCTTTCCTGCTCCTCTTAGCATGATAAAGAAGATTCAAAGAGAGTGAGATGCCAGCTCCTTTCATTCAGTCAGTAGCTTCAATCATTTCTGGACGTTTTTCAATGGCAAAAATCAATGAATATTGTAAATGCACAAACAGTAATTTCTCCGCATTGTAAGGTGCAATTCTGAAATTTTTTGCTTTTTCCTGCTCCTCTTAGCATGATAAAGAAGATTCAAAGAGAGTGAGATGCCAGCTCCTTTCATTCAGTCAGTAGCTTCAATCATTTCTGGACGTTTTTCAATGGCAAAAATCAATGAATATTGTAAATGCACAAACTGTAATTTCTCCGCATTGTAAGGTGCAATTCTGAAATTTTTTGCTTTTTCCTGCTCCTCTTAGCATGATAAAGAAGATTCAAAGAGAGTGAGATGCCAGCTCCTTTCATTCAGTCAGTAGCTTCAATCATTTCTGTACGTTTTTCAATGGCAAAAATCAATGAATATTGTAAATGCACAAACAGTAATTTCTCCGCATTGCAAGGTGCAATTCTGACATTTTTTGCTTTTTCCTGCTCCTCTTAGCATGATAAAGAAGATTCAAAGAGAGTGAGATGCCAGCTCCTTTCATTCAGTCAGTAGCTTCAAACATTTCTGGTATATGAATAACATGATGTTTTTCAATGGCAAAAATCAATGAATATTGTAAATGCACAAACAGTAATTTCTCCGCATTGCAAGGTGCAAGTCTGAAATTTTTTGCTTTTTCCTGCTCCTCTTAGCATGATAAAGAAGATTCAAAGAGAGTGAGATGCCAGCTTCTTTCATTCAGTCAGTAGCTTCAATCATTTCTGGACGTTTTTCAATGGTAAAAATCAATGAATATTGTAAATGCACAAACAGTAATTTCTCCGCATTGCAAGGTGCAATTCTGAAATTTTTTGCTTTTTCCTGCTCCTCTTAGCATGATAAAGAAGATTCAAAGAGAGTGAGATGCCAGCTCCTTTCATTCAGTCAGTAGCTTCAATCATTTCTGGACGTTTTTCAATGTCAAAAATCAATGAATATTGTAAATGCACAAACAGTAATTTCTCCGCATTGCAAGGTGCAATTCTGAAATTTTTTGCTTTTTCCTGCTCCTCTTAGCATGATAAAGAAGATTCAAAGAGACTGAGATGCCAGCTCCTTTCATTCAGTCAGTAGCTTCAATCATTTCTGGAAGTTTTTCAATGGCAAAAATCAATGAATATTGTAAATGCACAAACAGTAATTTCTCCGCATTGCAAGGTGCAATTCTGAAATTTTTTGCTTTTTCCTGCTCCTCTTAGCATGATAAAGAAGATTCAAAGAGAGTGAGGTGCCAGCTCCTTTCATTCAGTCAGTAGCTTCAAACATTTCTGGTATATGAATAACATGTTTTACAATGGCAAAAATCAATGAATATTGTAAATGCACAAACAGTAATTTCTCCGCATTGCAAGGAGCAATTCTGAAATTTTTTGCTTTTTCCTGCTCCTCTTAGCATGATAAAGAAGATTCAAAGAGAGTGAGATGCCAGCTCCTTTCATTCAGTCAGTAGCTTCATTCATTTCTGCACGTTTTTCAATGGCAAAAATCAATGAATATTGTAAATGCACAAACAGTAATTTCTCCGCATTGCAAGGTGCAATTCTGAAATTTTTTGCTTTTTCCTGCTCCTCTTAGCATGATAAAGAAGATTCAAAGAGAGTGAGATGCCAGCTCCTTTCATTCAGTCAGTAGCTTCAATCATTTCTGGACGTTTTTCAATGGCAAAAATCAATGAATATTGTAAATGCACAAACAGTAATTTCTCCGCATTGCAAGGTGCAATTCTGAAATTTTTTGCTTTTTCCTGCTCCTCTTAGCATGATAAAGAAGATTCAAAGAGAGTGAGATGCCAGCTCCATTCATTCAGTCAGTAGCTTCAAACATTTCTGGTATATGAATAACATGATGTTTTTCAATGGCAAAAATCAATGAATATTGTAAATGCACAAACAGTAATTTCTCCGCATTGCAAGGTGCAATTCTGAAATTTTTTGCTTTTTCCTGCTCCTCTTAGCATGATAAAGAAGATTCAAAGAGAGTGAGATGCCAGCTCCTTTCATTCAGTCAGTAGCTTCAATCATTTCTGGACGTTTTTCAATGGCAAAAATCAATGAATATTGTAAATGCACAAACAGTAATTTCTCCGCATTGCAAGGTGCAATTCTGAAATTTTTTGCTTTTTCCTGCTCCTCTTAGCATGATAAAGAAGATTCAAAGAGAGTGAGATGCCAGCTCCTTTCATTCAGTCAGTAGCTTCAAACATTTCTGTTATATGAATAACATGATGTTTTTCAATGGCAAAAATCAATGAATATTGTAAATGCACAAACAGTAATTTCTCCGCATTGCAAGGTGCAATTCTGAAATTTTTTGCTTTTTCCTGCTCCTCTTAGCATGATAAAGAAGATTCAAAGAGAGTGAGATGCCAGCTCCTTTCGTTCAGTCAGTAGCTTCAATCATTTCTGGACGTTTTTCAATGGCAAAAATCATTGAATATTGTAAATGCACAAACAGTAATTTCTCCGCATTGCAAGGTGCAATTCTGAAATTTTTTAATTTTTCCTGCTCGTCTTAGCATGATAAAGAAGATTCAAAGAGAGTGAGATGCCAGCTCCTTTCATTCAGTCAGTAGCTTCAATCATTTCTGGTATATGAATAAAATGATGTTTTTCAATGGCAAAAATCAATGAATATTGTAAATGCACAAACAGTAATTTCTCCGCATTGGAAGGTGCAATTCTGAAATGTTTTGCTTTTTCCTGCTCCTCTTAGCATGATAAACAAGATTCAAAGAGAGTGAGATGCCAGCTCCTTTCATTCAGTCAGTAGCTTCAATCATTTCTGGACGTTTTTCAATGGCAAAAATCAATGAATATTGTAAATGCACAAACAGTAATTTCTCCGCATTGCAAGGTGCAATTCTGAAATTTTTTGCATTTTCCTGCTCCTCTTAGCATGATAAAGAAGATTCAAAGAGAGTGAGATGCCAGCTCCTTTCATTCAGTCAGTAGCTTCAATCATTTCTGGTATATGAATAACATGATGTTTTTCAATGGCAAAAATCAATGAATTATGTAAATGCACAAACAGTAATTTCTCCGCATTGCAAGGCGCAATTCTGAAATTTTTTGCTTTTTCCTGCTCCTCTTAGCATGATAAAGAAGATTCAAAGAGAGTGAGATGCCAGCTCCTTTCATTCAGTCAGTAGCTTCAATCATTTCTGGACGTTTTTCAATGGCAAAAATCAATGAATATTGTAAATGCACAAACAGTAATTTCTCCGCATTGCAAGGTGCAATTCTGAAATTTTTTGCTTTTTCCTGCTCCTCTTAGCATGATAAAGAAGATTCAAAGAGAGTGAGATGCCAGCTCCTTTCATTCAGTCAGTAGCTTCAATCATTTCTGGACGTTTTTCAATGGCAAAAATCAATGAATATTGTAAATGAACAAACAGTAATTTCTCCACATTGCAAGGTGCAATTCTGAAATTTTTTGCTTTTTCCTGCTCCTCTTAGCATGATAAAGAAGATTCAAAGAGAGTGAGGTGCCAGCTCCTTTCATTCAGTCAGTAGCTTCAAACATTTCTGGTATATGAATAACATGTTTTTCAATGGCAAAAATCAATGAATATTGTAAATGCACAAACAGTAATTTCTCCGCATTGGAAGGTGCAATTCTGAAATTTTTTGCTTTTTCCTGCTCCTCTTAGCATGATAAACAAGATTCAAAGAGAGTGAGATGCCAGCTCCTTTCATTCAGTCAGTAGCTTCAATCATTTCTGGACGTTTTTCAATGGCAAAAATCAATGAATATTGTAAATGCACAAACTGTAATTTCTCCGCATTGCAAGGTGCAATTCTGAAATTTTTTGCTTTTTCCTGCTCCTCTTAGCATGATAAAGAAGATTCAAAGAGAGTGAGATGCCAGCTCCTTTCATTCAGTCAGTAGCTTCAATCATTTCTGGACGTTTTTCAATGGCAAAAATCAATGAATATTGTAAATGCACAAACAGTAATTTCTCCGCATTGCAAGGTGCAATTCTGAAATTTTTTGCTTTTTCCTGCTCCTCTTAGCATGATAAAGAAGATTCAAAGAGAGTGAGATGCCAGCTCCTTTCATTCAGTCAGTAGCTTCAAACATTTCTGGTATATGAATAACATGATGTTTTTCAATGGCAAAAATCAATGAATATTGTAAATGCACAAACAGTAATTTCTCCGCATTGCAAGGTGTAAGTCTGAAATTTTTTGCTTTTTCCTGCTCCTCTTAGCATGATAAAGAAGATTCAAAGAGAGTGAGATGCCAGCTACTTTCATTCAGTCAGTAGCTTCAATCATTTCTGGACGTTTTTCAATGGTAAAAATCAATGAATATTGTAAATGCACAAACAGTAATTTCTCCGCATTGCAAGGTGCAATTCTGAAATTTTTTGCTTTTTCCTGCTCCTCTTAGCATGATAAAGAAGATTCAAAGAGAGTGAGATGCCAGCTCCTTTCATTCAGTCAGTAGCTTCAAACATTTCTGGTATATGAATAACATGATGTTTTTCAATGGCAAAAATCAATGAATATTGTAAATGCACAAACAGTAATTTCTCCGCATTGCAAGGTGCAATTCTGAAATTTTTTGCTTTTTCCTGCTCCTCTTAGCATGATAAAGAAGATTCAAAGAGAGTGAGATGCCAGCTCCTTTCCTTCAGTCAGTAGCTTCAAACATTTCTGGTATATGAATAACATGATGTTTTTCAATGGCAAAAATCAATGAATATTGTAAATGCACAAACAGTAATTTCGCCGCATTGCAAGGTGCAATTCTGAAATTTTTTGCTTTTTCCTGCTCCTCTTAGCATGATAAAGAAGATTCAAAGAGAGTGAGATGCCAGCTCCTTTCATTCAGTCAGTAGCTTCAATCATTTCTGGACGTTTTTCAATGGCAAAAATCAATGAATATTGTAAATGCACAAACAGTAATTTCTCCGCATTGCAAGGTGCAATTCTGAAATTTTTTGGTTTTTCCTGCTCCTCTTAGCATGATAAAGAAGATTCAAAGAGAGTGAGATGCCAGCTCCTTTCATTCAGTCAGTAGCTTCAAACATTTCTGGTATATGAATAACATGATGTTTTTCAATGGCAAAAATCAATGAATATTGTAAATGCACAAACAGTAATTTCTCCGCATTGCAAGGTGCAATTCTGAAATTTTTTGCTTTTTCCTGCTCCTCTTAGCATGATAAAGAAGATTCAAAGAGAGTGAGATGCCAGCTCCTTTCATTCAGTCAGTAGCTTCAAACATTTCTGGTATATGAATAACATTATGTTTTTCAATGGCAAAAATCAATGAATATTGTAAATGCACAAACAGTAATTTCTCCGCATTGCAAGGTGCAATTCTGAAATTTTTTGCTTTTTCCTGCTCCTCTTAGCATGATAAAGAAGATTCAAAGAGAGTGAGATGCCAGCTCCTTTCATTCAGTCAGTAGCTTCAATCATTTCTGGACGTTTTTCAATGGCAAAAATCAATGAATATTGTAAATGCACAAACAGTAATTTCTCCGCATTGCAAGGTGCAATTCTGAAATTTTTTGCTTTTTCCAGCTCCTCTTAGCATGATAAAGAAGATTCAAAGAGAGTGAGATGCCAGCTCCTTTCATTCAGTCAGTAGCTTCAAACATTTCTGGTATATGAATAACATGATGTTTTTCAATAGCAAAAATCAATGAATTTTGTAAATGCACAAACAGTAATTTCTCCGCATTGCAAGGTGCAATTCTGAAATTTTTTGCTTTTTCCTGCTCCTCTTAGCATGATAAACAAGATTCAAAGAGAGTGAGATGTCAGCTCCTTTCATTCAGTCAGTAGCTTCAATCATTTCTGGACGTTTTTCAATGGCAAAAATCAATGAATATTGTAAATGCACAAACAGTAATTTCTCCGCATTGCAAGGTGCAATTCTGAAATTTTTTGATTTTTCCTGCTCCTCTTAGCATGATAAAGAAGATTCAAAGAGAGTGAGATGCCAGCTCCTTTCATTCAGTCAGTAGCTTCAAACATTCCTGGTATATGAATAACATGATGTTTTTCAATGGCAAAAATCAATGAATATTGTAAATGCACAAACAGTAATTTCTCCGCATTGCAAGGTGCAATTCTGAAATTTTTTGCTTTTTCCTGCTCCTCTTAGCATGATAAAGAAGATTCAAAGAGAGTGAGATGCCAGCTCCTTTCATTCAGTCAGTAGCTTCAATCATTTCTGGACGTTTTTCAATTGCAAAAATCAATGAATATTGTAAATGCACAAACAGTAATTTCTCCGCATTGCAAGGTGCAATTTTGAAATTTTTTGCTTTTTCCTGCTCCTCTTAGCATGATAAAGAAGATTCAAAGAGAGTGAGATGCCAGCTCCTTTCATTCAGTCAGTAGCTTCAATCATTTCTTGTATATGAATAACATGATGTTTTTCAATGGCAAAAATCAATGAATATTGTAAATGCACAAACAGTAAATTCTCCGCATTGCAAGGTGCAATTCTGAAATTTTTTGCTTTTTCCTGCTCCTCTTAGCATGATAAAAAAGATTCAAAGAGATTGAGATGCCAGCTCCTTTCATTCAGTCAGTAGCTTCAATCATTTCTGGTATATGAATAACATGATGTTTTTCAATGGCAAAAATCAATGAATATTGTAAATGCACAAACAGTAATTTATCCGCATTGCAAGGTGCAATTCTGAAATTTTTTGCTTTTTCCTGCTCCTCTTAGCATGATAAAGAAGATTCAAAGAGAGTGAGATGCCAGCTCCTTTCATTCAGTCAGTAGCTTCAAACATTTCTGGTATATGAATAACATGATGTTTTTCAATGGCAAAAATCAATGAATATTGTAAATGCACAAACAGTAATTTCTCCGCATTGCAATGTGAAATTCTGAAATTTTTTGCTTTTTCCTGCTCCTCTTAGCATGATAAAGAAGATTCAAAGAGAGTGAGATGCCAGCTCCTTTCATTCAGTCAGTAGCTTCAATCATTTCTGGACGTTTTTCAATGGCAAAAATCAATGAATATTGTAAATGCACAAACAGTAATTTCTCCACATTGCAAGGTGCAATTCTGAAATTTTTTGCTTTTTCCTGCTCCTCTTAGCATGATAAAGAAGATTCAAAGAGAGTGAGATGCCAGCTCCTTTCATTCAGTCAGTAGCTTCAATCATTTCTGGACGTTTTTCAATGGCAAAAATCAATGAATATTGCAAATGCACAAACAGTAATTTCTCCGCATTGCAAGGTGCAATTCTGAAATTTTTTGCTTTTTCCTGCTCCTCTTAGCATGATAAAGAAGATTCAAAGAGAGTGAGATGCCAGCTCCTTTCATTCAGTCAGTAGCTTCAAACATTCCTGGTATATGAATAACATGATGTTTTTCAATGGCAAAAATCAATGAATATTGTAAATGCACAAACAGTAATTTCTCCGCATTGCAAGGTGAAATTCTGAAATTTTTTGCTTTTTCCTGCTCCTCTTAGCATTATAAAGAAGATTCAAAGAGAGTGAGATGCCAGCTCCTTTCATTCAGTCAGTAGCTTCAATCATTTCTGGACGTTTTTCAATGGCAAAAATCAATGAATATTGTAAATGCACAAACAGTAATTTCTCCGCATTGCAAGGTGCAATTCTGAAATTTTTTGCTTTTTCCTGCTCCTCTTAGCATGATAAAGAAGATTCAAAGAGAGTGAGATGCCAGCTCCTTTCATTCAGTCAGTAGCTTCAAACATTTCTGGTATATGAATAACATGATGTTTTTCAATGGCAAAAATCAATGAATATTGTAAATGCACAAACAGTAATTTCTCCGCATTGCAAGGTGCAATTCTGAAATTTTTTGCTTTTTCCTGCTCCTCTTAGCATGATAAAGAAGATTCAAAGAGAGTGAGATGCCAGCTCCTTTCATTCAGTCAGTAGCTTCAAACATTTCTGGTATATGAATAACATTATGTTTTTCAATGGCAAAAATCAATGAATATTGTAAATGCACAAACAGTAATTTCTCCGCATTGCAAGGTGCAATTCTGAAATTTTTTGCTTTTTCCTGCTCCTCTTAGCATGATAAAGAAGATTCAAAGAGAGTGAGATGCCAGCTCCTTTCATTCAGTCAGTAGCTTCAATCATTTCTGGACGTTTTTCAATGGCAAAAATCAATGAATATTGTAAATGCACAAACAGTAATTTCTCCGCATTGCAAGGTGCAATTCTGAAATTTTTTGCTTTTTCCAGCTCCTCTTAGCATGATAAAGAAAATTCAAAGAGAGTGAGATGCCAGCTCCTTTCATTCAGTCAGTAGCTTCAAACATTTCTGGTATATGAATAACATGATGTTTTTCAATGGCAAAAATCAATGAATATTGTAAATGCACAAACAGTAATTTCTCCGCATTGCAAGGTGCAATTCTGAAATTTTTTGCTTTTTCCTGCTCCTCTTAGCATGATAAAGAAGATTCAAAGAGAGTGAGATGCCAGCTCCTTTCATTCAGTCAGTAGCTTCAATCATTTCTGGACGTTTTTCAATGGCAAAAATCAATGAATATTGTAAATGCACAAACAGTAATTTCTCCGCATTGCAAGGTGCAATTCTGAAATTTTTTGCTTTTTCCTGCTCCTCTTAGCATGATAAAGAAGATTCAAAGAGAGTGAGATGCCAGCTCCTTTCATTCAGTCAGTAGCTTCAAACATTTCTGGTATATGAATAACATGATGTTTTTCAATAGCAAAAATCAATGAATTTTGTAAATGCACAAACAGTAATTTCTCCGCATTGCAAGGTGCAATTCTGAAATTTTTTGCTTTTTCCTGCTCCTCTTAGCATGATAAACAAGATTCAAAGAGAGTGAGATGTCAGCTCCTTTCATTCAGTCAGTAGCTTCAATCATTTCTGGACGTTTTTCAATGGCAAAAATCAATGAATATTGTAAATGCACAAACAGTAATTTCTCCGCATTGCAAGGTGCAATTCTGAAATTTTTTGATTTTTCCTGCTCCTCTTAGCATGATAAAGAAGATTCAAAGAGAGTGAGATGCCAGCTCCTTTCATTCAGTCAGTAGCTTCAAACATTCCTGGTATATGAATAACATGATGTTTTTCAATGGCAAAAATCAATGAATATTGTAAATGCACAAACAGTAATTTCTCCGCATTGCAAGGTGCAATTCTGAAATTTTTTGCTTTTTCCTGCTCCTCTTAGCATGATAAAGAAGATTCAAAGAGAGTGAGATGCCAGCTCCTTTCATTCAGTCAGTAGCTTCAATCATTTCTGGACGTTTTTCAATGGCAAAAATCAATGAATATTGTAAATGCACAAACAGTAATTTCTCCACATTGCAAGGTGCAATTCTGAAATTTTTTGCTTTTTCCTGCTCCTCTTAGCATGATAAAGAAGATTCAAAGAGAGTGAGATGCCAGCTCCTTTCATTCAGTCAGTAGCTTCAATCATTTCTGGACGTTTTTCAATGGCAAAAATCAATGAATATTGCAAATGCACAAACAGTAATTTCTCCGCATTGCAAGGTGCAATTCTGAAATTTTTTGCTTTTTCCTGCTCCTCTTAGCATGATAAAGAAGATTCAAAGAGAGTGAGATGCCAGCTCCTTTCATTCAGTCAGTAGCTTCAAACATTTCTGGTATATGAATAACATGATGTTTTTCAATGGCAAAAAGCAATGAATATTGTAAATGCACAAACAGTAATTTCTCCGCATTGCAAGGTGCAATTCTGAAATTTTTTGCTTTTTCCTGCTCCTCTTAGCATGATAAAGAAGATTCAAAGAGAGTGAGATGCCAGCTCCTTTCATTCAGTCAGTAGCTTCAATCATTTCTGGACGTTTTTCAATGGCAAAAATCAATGAATATTGTAAATGCACAAACAGTAATTTCTCCGCATTGCAAGGTGCAATTCTGAAATTTTTTGCTTTTTCCTGCTCCTCTTAGCATGATAAAGAAGATTCAAAGAGAGTGAGATGCCAGCTCCTTTCATTCAGTCAGTAGCTTCAAACATTTCTGGTATATGAATAACATGATGTTTTTCAATAGCAAAAATCAATGAATTTTGTAAATGCACAAACAGTAATTTCTCCGCATTGCAAGGTGCAATTCTGAAATTTTTTGCTTTTTCCTGCTCCTCTTAGCATGATAAACAAGATTCAAAGAGAGTGAGATGTCAGCTCCTTTCATTCAGTCAGTAGCTTCAATCATTTCTGGACGTTTTTCAATGGCAAAAATCAATGAATATTGTAAATGCACAAACAGTAATTTCTCCGCATTGCAAGGTGCAATTCTGAAATTTTTTGCTTTTTCCTGCTCCTCTTAGCATGATAAAGAAGACTCAAAGAGAGTGAGATGCCAGCTCCTTTCATTCAGTCAGTAGCTTCAAACATTCCTGGTATATGAATAACATGATGTTTTTCAATGGCAAAAATCAATGAATATTGTAAATGCACAAACAGTAATTTCTCCGCATTGCAAGGTGCAATTCTGAAATTTTTTGCTTTTTCCTGCTCCTCTTAGCATGATAAAGAAGATTCAAAGAGAGTGAGATGCCAGCTCCTTTCATTCAGTCAGTAGCTTCAATCATTTCTGGACGTTTTTCAATGGCAAAAATCAATGAATATTGCAAATGCACAAACAGTAATTTCTCCGCATTGCAAGGTGCAATTCTGAAATTTTTTGCTTTTTCCTGCTCCTCTTAGCATGATAAAGAAGATTCAAAGAGAGTGAGATGCCAGCTCCTTTCATTCAGTCAGTAGCTTCAAACATTTCTGGTATATGAATAACATGATGTTTTTCAATGGCAAAAAGCAATGAATATTGTAAATGCACAAACAGTAATTTCTCCGCATTGCAAGGTGCAATTCTGAAATTTTTTGCTTTTTCCTGCTCCTCTTAGCATGATAAAGAAGATTCAAAGAGAGTGAGATGCCAGCTCCTTTCATTCAGTCAGTAGCTTCAATCATTTCTGGACATTTTTCAATGGCAAAAATCAATGAATATTGTAAATGCACAAACAGTAATTTCTCCGCATTGCAAGGTGCAATTCTGAAATTTTTTGCTTTTTCCTGCTCCTCTTAGCATGATAAAGAAGATTCAAAGAGAGTGAGATGCCAGCTCCTTTCATTCAGTCAGTAGCTTCAAACATTTCTGGTATATGAATAACATGATGTTTTTCAATAGCAAAAATCAATGAATTTTGTAAATGCACAAACAGTAATTTCTCCGCATTGCAAGGTGCAATTCTGAAATTTTTTGCTTTTTCCTGCTCCTCTTAGCATGATAAACAAGATTCAAAGAGAGTGAGATGTCAGCTCCTTTCATTCAGTCAGTAGCTTCAATCATTTCTGGACGTTTTTCAATGGCAAAAATCAATGAATATTGTAAATGCACAAACAGTAATTTCTCCGCATTGCAAGGTGCAATTCTGAAATTTTTTGCTTTTTCCTGCTCCTCTTAGCATGATAAAGAAGACTCAAAGAGAGTGAGATGCCAGCTCCTTTCATTCAGTCAGTAGCTTCAAACATTCCTGGTATATGAATAACATGATGTTTTTCAATGGCAAAAATCAATGAATATTGTAAATGCACAAACAGTAATTTCTCCGCATTGCAAGGTGCAATTCTGAAATTTTTTGCTTTTTCCTGCTCCTCTTAGCATGATAAAGAAGATTCAAAGAGAGTGAGATGCCAGCTCCTTTCATTCAGTCAGTAGCTTCAATCATTTCTGGACGTTTTTCAATTGCAAAAATCAATGAATATTGTAAATGCACAAACAGTAATTTCTCCGCATTGCAAGGTGCAATTTTGAAATTTTTTGCTTTTTCCTGCTCCTCTTAGCATGATAAAGAAGATTCAAAGAGAGTGAGATGCCAGCTCCTTTCATTCAGTCAGTAGCTTCAATCATTTCTGGTATATGAATAACATGATGTTTTTCAATGGCAAAAATCAATGAATATTGTAAATGCACAAACAGTAAATTCTCCGCATTGCAAGGTGCAATTCTGAAATTTTTTGCTTTTTCCTGCTCCTCTTAGCATGATAAAAAAGATTCAAAGAGAGGGAGATGCCAGCTCCTTTCATTCAGTCAGTAGCTTCAATCATTTCTGGTATATGAATAACATGATGTTTTTCAATGGCAAAAATCAATGAATATTGTAAATGCACAAACAGTAATTTATCCGCATTGCAAGGTGCAATTCTGAAATTTTTTGCTTTTTCCTGCTCCTCTTAGCATGATAAAGAAGATTCAAAGAGAGTGAGATGCCAGCTCCTTTCATTCAGTCAGTAGCTTCAAACATTTCTGGTATATGAATAACATGATGTTTTTCAATGGCAAAAATCAATGAATATTGTGAATGCACAAACAGTAATTTCTCCGCATTGCAATGTGCAATTCTGAAATTTTTTGCTTTTTCCTGCTCCTCTTAGCATGATAAAGAAGATTCAAAGAGAGTGAGATGCCAGCTCCTTTCATTCAGTCAGTAGCTTCAATCATTTCTGGTAAATGAATAACATGATGTTTTTCAATGGCAAAAATCAATGAATTTTGTAAATGCACAAACAGTAATTTCTCCGCATTGCAAGGCGCAATTCTGAAATTTTTTGCTTTTTCCTGCTCCTCTTAGCATGATAAAGAAGATTCAAAGAGAGTGAGATGCCAGCTCCTTTCATTCATTCAGTAGCTTCAATCATTTCTGGACGTTTTTCAATGGCAAAAATCAATGAATATTGTAAATGCACAAACAGTAATTTCTCCGCATTGCAAGGTGCAATTCTGAAATTTTTTGCTTTTTCCTGCTCCTCTTATCATGATAAAGAAGATTCAAAGAGAGTGAGGTGCCAGCTCCTTTCATTCAGTCAGTAGCTTCAAACATTTCTGGTATATGAATAACATGTTTTTCAATGGCAAAAATCAATGAATATTGTAAATGCACAAACAGTAATTTCTCCGCATTGCAAGGTGCAATTCTGAAATTTTTTGCTTTTTCCTGCTCCTCTTAGCATGATAAAGAAGATTCAAAGAGAGTGAGATGCCAGCTCCTTTCATTCAGTCAGTAGCTTCAATCATTTCTGGACGTTTTTCAATGGCAAAAATCAATGAATATTGTAAATGCACAAACAGTAATTTCTCCGCATTGCAAGGTGCAATTCTGAAATTTTTTGCTTTTTCCTGCTCCTCTTAGCATGATAAAGAAGATTCAAAGAGAGTGAGATGCCAGCTCCTTTCATTCAGTCAGTAGCTTCAATCATTTCTGGACATTTTTCAATGGCAAAAATCAATGAATATTGTAAATGCACAAACAGTAATTTCTCCGCATTGCAAGGTGCAATTCTGAAATTTTTTGCTTTTTCCTGCTCCTCTTAGCATGATAAAGAAGATTCAAAGAGAGTGAGATGCCAGCTCCTTTCATTCAGTCAGTAGCTTCAAACATTTCTGGTATATGAATAACATGATGTTTTTCAATAGCAAAAATCAATGAATTTTGTAAATGCACAAACAGTAATTTCTCCGCATTGCAAGGTGCAATTCTGAAATTTTTTGCTTTTTCCTGCTCCTCTTAGCATGATAAACAAGATTCAAAGAGAGTGAGATGTCAGCTCCTTTCATTCAGTCAGTAGCTTCAATCATTTCTGGACGTTTTTCAATGGCAAAAATCAATGAATATTGTAAATGCACAAACAGTAATTTCTCCGCATTGCAAGGTGCAATTCTGAAATTTTTTGCTTTTTCCTGCTCCTCTTAGCATGATAAAGAAGACTCAAAGAGAGTGAGATGCCAGCTCCTTTCATTCAGTCAGTAGCTTCAAACATTCCTGGTATATGAATAACATGATGTTTTTCAATGGCAAAAATCAATGAATATTGTAAATGCACAAACAGTAATTTCTCCGCATTGCAAGGTGCAATTCTGAAATTTTTTGCTTTTTCCTGCTCCTCTTAGCATGATAAAGAAGATTCAAAGAGAGTGAGATGCCAGCTCCTTTCATTCAGTCAGTAGCTTCAATCATTTCTGGACGTTTTTCAATTGCAAAAATCAATGAATATTGTAAATGCACAAACAGTAATTTCTCCGCATTGCAAGGTGCAATTTTGAAATTTTTTGCTTTTTCCTGCTCCTCTTAGCATGATAAAGAAGATTCAAAGAGAGTGAGATGCCAGCTCCTTTCATTCAGTCAGTAGCTTCAATCATTTCTGGTATATGAATAACATGATGTTTTTCAATGGCAAAAATCAATGAATATTGTAAATGCACAAACAGTAAATTCTCCGCATTGCAAGGTGCAATTCTGAAATTTTTTGCTTTTTCCTGCTCCTCTTAGCATGATAAAAAAGATTCAAAGAGAGGGAGATGCCAGCTCCTTTCATTCAGTCAGTAACTTCAATCATTTCTGGTATATGAATAACATGATGTTTTTCAATGGCAAAAATCAATGAATATTGTAAATGCACAAACAGTAATTTATCCGCATTGCAAGGTGCAATTCTGAAATTTTTTGCTTTTTCCTGCTCCTCTTAGCATGATAAAGAAGATTCAAAGAGAGTGAGATGCCAGCTCCTTTCATTCAGTCAGTAGCTTCAAACATTTCTGGTATATGAATAACATGATGTTTTTCAATGGCAAAAATCAATGAATATTGTGAATGCACAAACAGTAATTTCTCCGCATTGCAATGTGCAATTCTGAAATTTTTTGCTTTTTCCTGCTCCTCTTAGCATGATAAAGAAGATTCAAAGAGAGTGAGATGCCAGCTCCTTTCATTCAGTCAGTAGCTTCAATCATTTCTGGACGTTTTTCAATGGCAAAAATCAATGAATATTGTAAATGCACAAACAGTAATTTCTCCACATTGCAAGGTGCAATTCTGAAATTTTTTGCTTTTTCCTGCTCCTCTTAGCATGATAAAGAAGATTCAAAGAGAGTGAGATGCCAGCTCCTTTCATTCAGTCAGTAGCTTCAATCATTTCTGGACGTTTTTCAATGGCAAAAATCAAAGAATATTGCAAATGCACAAACAGTAATTTCTCCGCATTGCAAGGTGCAATTCTGAAATTTTTTGCTTTTTCCTGCTCCTCTTAGCATGATAAAGAAGATTCAAAGAGAGTGGGATGCCAGCTCCTTTCATTAAGTCAGTAGCTTCAAACATTTCTGGTATATGTATAACATGATGTTTTTCAATGGCAAAAAGCAATGAATATTGTAAATGCACAAACAGTAATTTCTCCGCATTGCAAGGTGCAATTCTGAAATATTTTGCTTTTTCCTGCTCCTCTTAGCATGATAAAGAAGATTCAAAGAGAGTGAGATGCCAGCTCCTTTCGTTCAGTCAGTAGCTTCAATCATTTCTGGACGTTTTTCAATGGCAAAAATCATTGAATATTGTAAATGCACAAACAGTAATTTCTCCGCATTGCAAGGTGCAATTCTGAAATTTTTTACTTTTTCCTGCTCCTCAGCATGGTAAAGAAGATTCAAAGAGAGTGAGATGCCAGCTCCTTTCATTCAGTCAGTAGCTTCAATCATTTCTGGTATATGAATAACATGATGTTTTTCAATGGCAAAAATCAATGAATATTGTAAATGCACAAACAGTAATTTCTCCGCATTGCAAGGTGCAATTCTGAAATTTTTTGCTTTTTCCTGCTCCTCTTAGCATGATAAAGAAGATTCAAAGAGAGTGAGATGCCAGCTCCTTTCATTCAGTCAGTAGCTTCAATCATTTCTGGAAGTTTTTCAATGGCAAAAATCAATGAATATTGTAAATGCACAAACAGTAATTTCTCCGCATTGCAAGGTGCAATTCTGAAATTTTTTGCTTTTTCCTGCTCCTCTTAGCATGATAAAGAAGATTCAAAGAGAGTGAGATGCCAGCTCCTTTCATTCAGTCAGTAGCTTCAATCATTTCTGGTAAATGAATAACATGATGTTTTTCAATGGCAAAAATCAATGAATTTTGTAAATGCACAAACAGTAATTTCTCCGCATTGCAAGGCGCAATTCTGAAATTTTTTGCTTTTTCCTGCTCCTCTTAGCATGATAAAGAAGATTCAAAGAGAGTGAGATGCCAGCTCCTTTCATTCATTCAGTAGCTTCAATCATTTCTGGACGTTTTTCAATGGCAAAAATCAATGAATATTGTAAATGCACAAACAGTAATTTCTCCGCATTGCAAGGTGCAATTCTGAAATTTTTTGCTTTTTCCTGCTCCTCTTATCATGATAAAGAAGATTCAAAGAGAGTGAGGTGCCAGCTCCTTTCATTCAGTCAGTAGCTTCAAACATTTCTGGTATATGAATAACATGTTTTTCAATGGCAAAAATCAATGAATATTGTAAATTCACAAACAGTAATTTCTCCGCATTGCAAGATGCAATTCTGAAATTTTTTGCTTTTTCCTGCTCCTCTTAGCATGATAAAGAAGATTCAAAGAGAGTGAGATGCCAGCTCCTTTCATTCAGTCAGTAGCTTCAATCATTTCTGGACGTTTTTCAATGGCAAAAATCAATGAATATTGTAAATGCACAAACAGTAATTTCTCCGCATTGCAAGGTGCAATTCTGAAATTTTTTGCTTTTTCCTGCTCCTCTTAGCATGATAAAGAAGATTCAAAGAGAGTGAGATGCCAGCTCCTTTCATTCAGTCAGTATCTTCAATCATTTCTGGACGTTTTTCAATGGCAAAAATCAATGAATATTGTAAAAGCACAAACTGTAATTTCTCCGCATTGCAAGGTGCAATTCTGAAATTTTTTGCTTTTTCCTGCTCCTCTTAGCATGATAAAGAAGATTCAAAGAGAGTGAGATGCCAGCTCCTTTCATTCAGTCAGTAGCTTCAATCATTTCTGGACGTTTTTCAATGGCAAAAATCAATGAATATTGTAAATGCACAAACAGTAATTTCTCCGCATTGCAAGGTGCAATTCTGAAATTTTTTGCTTTTTCCTGCTCCTCTTAGCATGATAAAGAAGATTCAAAGAGAGTGGGATGCCAGCTCCTTTCATTAAGTCAGTAGCTTCAAACATTTCTGGTATATGAATAACATGATGTTTTTCAATGGCAAAAAGCAATGAATATTGTAAATGCACAAACAGTAATTTCTCCGCATTGCAAGGTGCAATTCTGAAATATTTTGCTTTTTCCTGCTCCTCTTAGCATGATAAAGAAGATTCAAAGAGAGTGAGATGCCAGCTCCTTTCGTTCAGTCAGTAGCTTCAATCATTTCTGGACGTTTTTCAATGGCAAAAATCATTGAATATTGTAAATGCACAAACAGTAATTTCTCCGCATTGCAAGGTGCAATTCTGAAATTTTTTACTTTTTCCTGCTCCTCAGCATGGTAAAGAAGATTCAAAGAGAGTGAGATGCCAGCTCCTTTCATTCAGTCAGTAGCTTCAATCATTTCTGGTATATGAATAACATGATGTTTTTCAATGGCAAAAATCAATGAATATTGTAAATGCACAAACAGTAATTTCTCCGCATTGCAAGGTGCAATTCTGAAATTTTTTGCTTTTTCCTGCTCCTCTTAGCATGATAAAGAAGATTCAAAGAGAGTGAGATGCCAGCTCCTTTCATTCAGTCAGTAGCTTCAATCATTTCTGGAAGTTTTTCAATGGCAAAAATCAATGAATATTGTAAATGCACAAACAGTAATTTCTCCGCATTGCAAGGTGCAATTCTGAAATTTTTTGCTTTTTCCTGCTCCTCTTAGCATGATAAAGAAGATTCAAAGAGAGTGAGATGCCAGCTCCTTTCATTCAGTCAGTAGCTTCAATCATTTCTGGTAAATGAATAACATGATGTTTTTCAATGGCAAAAATCAATGAATTTTGTAAATGCACAAACAGTAATTTCTCCGCATTGCAAGGCGCAATTCTGAAATTTTTTGCTTTTTCCTGCTCCTCTTAGCATGATAAAGAAGATTCAAAGAGAGTGAGATGCCAGCTCCTTTCATTCATTCAGTAGCTTCAATCATTTCTGGACGTTTTTCAATGGCAAAAATCAATGAATATTGTAAATGCACAAACAGTAATTTCTCCGCATTGCAAGGTGCAATTCTGAAATTTTTTGCTTTTTCCTGCTCCTCTTATCATGATAAAGAAGATTCAAAGAGAGTGAGGTGCCAGCTCCTTTCATTCAGTCAGTAGCTTCAAACATTTCTGGTATATGAATAACATGTTTTTCAATGGCAAAAATCAATGAATATTGTAAATGCACAAACAGTAATTTCTCCGCATTGCAAGGTGCAATTCTGAAATTTTTTGCTTTTTCCTGCTCCTCTTAGCATGATAAAGAAGATTCAAAGAGAGTGAGATGCCAGCTCCTTTCATTCAGTCAGTAGCTTCAATCATTTCTGGACGTTTTTCAATGGCAAAAATCAATGAATATTGTAAATGCACAAACAGTAATTTCTCCGCATTGCAAGGTGCAAGTCTGAAATTTTTTGCTTTTTCCTGCTCCTCTTAGCATGATAAAGAAGATTCAAAGAGAGTGAGATGCCAGCTACTTTCATTCAGTCAGTAGCTTCAATCATTTCTGGACGTTTTTCAATGGTAAAAATCAATGAATATTGTAAATGAACAAACAGTAATTTCTCCGCATTGCAAGGTGCAATTCTGAAATTTTTTGCTTTTTCCTGCTCCTCTTAGCATGATAAAGAAGATTCAAAGAGAGTGAGATGCCAGCTCCTTTCATTCAGTCAGTAGCTTCAAACATTTCTGGTATATGAATAACATGATGTTTTTCAATGGCAAAAATCAATGAATATTGTAAATGCACAAACAGTAATTTCTCCGCATTGCAAGGTGCAATTCTGAAATTTTTTGCTTTTTCCTGCTCCTCTTAGCATGATAAAGAAGATTCAAAGAGAGTGAGATGCCAGCTCCTTTCATTCAGTCAGTAGCTTCAAACATTTCTGGTATATGAATAACATGATGTTTTTCAATGGCAAAAATCAATGAATATTGTAAATGCACAAACAGTAATTTCTCCGCATTGCAAGGTGCAATTCTGAAATTTTTTGCTTTTTCCTGCTCCTCTTAGCATGATAAAGAAGATTCAAAGAGAGTGAGATGCCAGCTCCTTTCATTCAGTCAGTAGCTTCAATCATTTCTGGACGTTTTTCAATGGCAAAAATCAATGAATATTGTAAATGCACAAACAGTAATTTCTCCGCATTGCAAGGTGCAATTCTGAAATTTTTTGCTTTTTCCTGCTCCTCTTAGCATGATAAAGAAGATTCAAAGAGAGTGAGATGCCAGCTCCTTTCATTCAGTCAGTAGCTTCAAACATTTCTGGTATATGAATAACATGTTTTTCAATGGCAAAAATCAATGAATATTGTAAATGCACAAACAGTAATTTCTCCGCATTGCAAGGTGCAATTCTGAAATTTTTTGCTTTTTCCTGCTCCTCTTAGCATGATAAAGAAGATTCAAAGAGAGTGAGATGCCAGCTCCTTTCATTCAGTCAGTAGCTTCAAACATTTCTGGTATATGAATAACATGATGTTTTTCAATAGCAAAAATCAATGAATTTTGTAAATGCACAAACAGTAATTTCTCCGCATTGCAAGGTGCAATTCTGAAATTTTTTGCTTTTTCCTGCTCCTCTTAGCATGATAAACAAGATTCAAAGAGAGTGAGATGTCAGCTCCTTTCATTCAGTCAGTAGCTTCAATCATTTCTGGACGTTTTTCAATGGCAAAAATCAATGAATATTGTAAATGCACAAACAGTAATTTCTCCGCATTGCAAGGTGCAATTCTGAAATTTTTTGCTTTTTCCTGCTCCTCTTAGCATGATAAAGAAGACTCAAAGAGAGTGAGATGCCAGCTCCTTTCATTCAGTCAGTAGCTTCAAACATTCCTGGTATATGAATAACATGATGTTTTTCAATGGCAAAAATCAATGAATATTGTAAATGCACAAACAGTAATTTCTCCGCATTGCAAGGTGCAATTCTGAAATTTTTTGCTTTTTCCTGCTCCTCTTAGCATGATAAAGAAGATTCAAAGAGAGTGAGATGCCAGCTCCTTTCATTCAGTCAGTAGCTTCAATCATTTCTGGACGTTTTTCAATTGCAAAAATCAATGAATATTGTAAATGCACAAACAGTAATTTCTCCGCATTGCAAGGTGCAATTTTGAAATTTTTTGCTTTTTCCTGCTCCTCTTAGCATGATAAAGAAGATTCAAAGAGAGTGAGATGCCAGCTCCTTTCATTCAGTCAGTAGCTTCAATCATTTCTGGTATATGAATAACATGATGTTTTTCAATGGCAAAAATCAATGAATATTGTAAATGCACAAACAGTAAATTCTCCGCATTGCAAGGTGCAATTCTGAAATTTTTTGCTTTTTCCTGCTCCTCTTAGCATGATAAAAAAGATTCAAAGAGAGGGAGATGCCAGCTCCTTTCATTCAGTCAGTAGCTTCAATCATTTCTGGTATATGAATAACATGATGTTTTTCAATGGCAAAAATCAATGAATATTGTAAATGCACAAACAGTAATTTATCCGCATTGCAAGGTGCAATTCTGAAATTTTTTGCTTTTTCCTGCTCCTCTTAGCATGATAAAGAAGATTCAAAGAGAGTGAGATGCCAGCTCCTTTCATTCAGTCAGTAGCTTCAAACATTTCTGGTATATGAATAACATGATGTTTTTCAATGGCAAAAATCAATGAATATTGTGAATGCACAAACAGTAATTTCTCCGCATTGCAATGTGCAATTCTGAAATTTTTTGCTTTTTCCTGCTCCTCTTAGCATGATAAAGAAGATTCAAAGAGAGTGAGATGCCAGCTCCTTTCATTCAGTCAGTAGCTTCAATCATTTCTGGACGTTTTTCAATGGCAAAAATCAATGAATATTGTAAATGCACAAACAGTAATTTCTCCGCATTGCAAGGTGCAATTCTGAAATTTTTTGCTTTTTCCTGCTCCTCTTAGCATGATAAAGAAGATTCAAAGAGAGTGAGATGCCAGCTCCTTTCATTCAGTCAGTAGCTTCAATCATTTCTGGTAAATGAATAACATGATGTTTTTCAATGGCAAAAATCAATGAATTTTGTAAATGCACAAACAGTAATTTCTCCGCATTGCAAGGCGCTATTCTGAAATTTTTTGCTTTTTCCTGCTCCTCTTAGCATGATAAAGAAGATTCAAAGAGAGTGAGATGCCAGCTCCTTTCATTCATTCAGTAGCTTCAATCATTTCTGGACGTTTTTCAATGGCAAAAATCAATGAATATTGTAAATGCACAAACAGTAATTTCTCCGCATTGCAAGGTGCAATTCTGAAATTTTTTGCTTTTTCCTGCTCCTCTTATCATGATAAAGAAGATTCAAAGAGAGTGAGGTGCCAGCTCCTTTCATTCAGTCAGTAGCTTCAAACATTTCTGGTATATGAATAACATGTTTTTCAATGGCAAAAATCAATGAATATTGTAAATGCACAAACAGTAATTTCTCCGCATTGCAAGGTGCAATTCTGAAATTTTTTGCTTTTTCCTGCTCCTCTTAGCATGATAAAGAAGATTCAAAGAGAGTGAGATGCCAGCTCCTTTCATTCAGTCAGTAGCTTCAATCATTTCTGGACGTTTTTCAATGGCAAAAATCAATGAATATTGTAAATGCACAAACAGTAATTTCTCCGCATTGCAAGGTGCAATTCTGAAATTTTTTGCTTTTTCCTGCTCCTCTTAGCATGATAAAGAAGATTCAAAGAGAGTGAGATGCCAGCTCCTTTCATTCAGTCAGTATCTTCAATCATTTCTGGACGTTTTTCAATGGCAAAAATCAATGAATATTGTAAAAGCACAAACTGTAATTTCTCCGCATTGCAAGGTGCAATTCTGAAATTTTTTGCTTTTTCCTGCTCCTCTTAGCATGATAAAGAAGATTCAAAGAGAGTGAGATGCCAGCTCCTTTCATTCAGTCAGTAGCTTCAATCATTTCTGGACGTTTTTCAATGGCAAAAATCAATGAATATTGTAAATGCACAAACAGTAATTTCTCCGCATTGCAAGGTGCAATTCTGAAATTTTTTGCTTTTTCCTGCTCCTCTTAGCATGATAAAGAAGATTCAAAGAGAGTGAGATGCCAGCTCCTTTCATTCAGTCAGTAGCTTCAAACATTTCTGGTATATGAATAACATGATGTTTTTCAATGGCAAAAATCAATGAATATTGTAAATGCACAAACAGTAATTTCTCCGCATTGCAAGGTGCAAGTCTGAAATTTTTTGCTTTTTCCTGCTCCTCTTAGCATGATAAAGAAGATTCAAAGAGAGTGAGATGCCAGCTACTTTCATTCAGTCAGTAGCTTCAATCATTTCTGGACGTTTTTCAATGGTAAAAATCAATGAATATTGTAAATGAACAAACAGTAATTTCTCCGCATTGCAAGGTGCAATTCTGAAATTTTTTGCTTTTTCCTGCTCCTCTTAGCATGATAAAGAAGATTCAAAGAGAGTGAGATGCCAGCTCCTTTCATTCAGTCAGTAGCTTCAAACATTTCTGGTATATGAATAACATGATGTTTTTCAATGGCAAAAATCAATGAATATTGTAAATGCACAAACAGTAATTTCTCCGCATTGCAAGGTGCAATTCTGAAATTTTTTGCTTTTTCCTGCTCCTCTTAGCATGATAAAGAAGATTCAAAGAGAGTGAGATGCCAGCTCCTTTCATTCAGTCAGTAGCTTCAAACATTTCTGGTATATGAATAACATGATGTTTTTCAATGGCAAAAATCAATGAATATTGTAAATGCACAAACAGTAATTTCTCCGCATTGCAAGGTGCAATTCTGAAATTTTTTGCTTTTTCCTGCTCCTCTTAGCATGATAAAGAAGATTCAAAGAGAGTGAGATGCCAGCTCCTTTCATTCAGTCAGTAGCTTCAATCATTTCTGGACGTTTTTCAATGGCAAAAATCAATGAATATTGTAAATGCACAAACAGTAATTTCTCCGCATTGCAAGGTGCAATTCTGAAATTTTTTGCTTTTTCCTGCTCCTCTTAGCATGATAAAGAAGATTCAAAGAGAGTGAGATGCCAGCTCCTTTCATTCAGTCAGTAGCTTCAAACATTTCTGGTATATGAATAACATGATGTTTTTCAATGGCAAAAATCAATGAATATTGTAAATGCACAAACAGTAATTTCTCCGCATTGCAAGGTGCAATTCTGAAATTTTTTGCTTTTTCCTGCTCCTCTTAGCATGATAAAGAAGATTCAAAGAGAGTGAGATGCCAGCTCCTTTCATTCAGTCAGTAGCTTCAATCATTTCTGGACGTTTTTCAATGGCAAAAATCAATGAATATTGTAAATGCACAAACAGTAATTTCTCCGCATTGCAAGGTGCAATTCTGAAATTTTTTGCTTTTTCCTGCTCCTCTTAGCATGATAAAGAAGATTCAAAGAGAGTGAGATGCCAGCTCCTTTCATTCAGTCAGTAGCTTCAAACATTTCTGGTATATGAATAACATGATGTTTTTCAATGGCAAAAATCAATGAATATTGTAAATGCACAAACAGTAATTTCTCCGCATTGCAAGGTGCAATTCTGAAATTTTTTGCTTTTTCCTGCTCCTCTTAGCATGATAAAGAAGATTCAAAGAGAGTGAGATGCCAGCTCCTTTCATTCAGTCAGTAGCTTCAAACATTTCTGGACGTTTTTCAATTGCAAAAATCAATGAATATTGTAAATGCACAAACAGTAATTTCTCCGCATTGCAAGGTGCAATTCTGAAATTTTTTGCTTTTTCCTGCTCCTCTTAGCATGATAAAGAAGATTCAAAGAGAGTGAGATGCCAGCTACTTTCATTCAGTCAGTAGCTTCAATCATTTCTGGTATATGAATAACATGATGTTTTTCAATGGCAAAAATCAATGAATATTGTAAATGCACAAACAGTAATTTCTCCGCATTGCAAGGTGCAATTCTGAAATTTTTTGCTTTTTCCTGCTCCTCTTAGCATGATAAAGAAGATTCAAAGAGAGTGAGATGCCAGCTCCTTTCATTCAGTCAGTAGCTTCAAACATTTCTGGTATATGAATAACATGATGTTTTTCAATGGCAAAAATCAATGAATATTGTAAATGCACAAACAGTAATTTCTCGGCATTGCAAGGTGCAATTCTGAAATTTTTTGCTTTTTCCTGCTCCTCTTAGCATGATAAAGAAGATTCAAAGATAGTGAGATGCCAGCTCCTTTCATTCAGTCAGTAGCTTCAATCATTTCTGGTATATGAATAACATGATGTTTTTCAATGGCAAAAATCAATGAATTTTGTAAATGCACAAACAGCAATTTCTCCGCATTGCAAGGTGCAATTCTGAAATTTTTTGCTTTTTCCTGCTCCTCTTAGCATGATAAAGAAGATTCAAAGAGAGTGAGATGCCAGCTCCTTTCATTCAGTCAGTAGCTTCAATCATTTCTGGACGTTTTTCAATGGCAAAAATCAATGAATATTGTAAATGCACAAACAGTAATTTCTCCGCATTGCAAGGTGCAATTCTGAAATTTTTTGCTTTTTCCTGCTCCTCTTAGCATGATAAAGAAGATTCAAAGAGAGTAAAATGCCAGCTCCTTTCATTCAGTCAGTAGCTTCAAACATTTCTGGTATATGAATAACATGATGTTTTTCAATGGCAAAAATCAATGAATATTGTAAATGCACAAACAGTAATTTCTCCGCATTGCAAGGTGCAAGTCTGAAATTTTTTGCTTTTTCCTGCTCCTCTTAGCATGATAAAGAAGATTCAAAGAGAGTGAGATGCCAGCTACTTTCATTCAGTCAGTAGCTTCAATCATTTCTGGACGTTTTTCAATGGTAAAAATCAATGAATATTGTAAATGCACAAACAGTAATTTCTCCGCATTGCAAGGTGCAATTCTGAAATTTTTTGCTTTTTCCTGCTCCTCTTAGCATGATAAAGAAGATTCAAAGAGAGTGAGATGCCAGCTCCTTTCATTCAGTCAGTAGCTTCAAACATTTCTGGTATATGAATAACATGATGTTTTTCAATGGCAAAAATCAATGAATATTGTAAATGCACAAACAGTAATTTCTCGGCATTGCAAGGTGCAATTCTGAAATTTTTTGCTTTTTCCTGCTCCTCTTAGCATGATAAAGAAGATTCAAAGAGAGTGAGATGCCAGCTCCTTTCATTCAGTCAGTAGCTTCAAACATTTCTGGTATATGAATAACATGATGTTTTTCAATGGCAAAAATCAATGAATATTGTAAATGCACAAACAGTAATTTCTCCGCATTGCAAGGTGCAATTCTGAAATTTTTTGCTTTTTCCTGCTCCTCTTAGCATGATAAAGAAGATTCAAAGAGAGTGAGATGCCAGCTCCTTTCATTCAGTCAGTAGCTTCAATCATTTCTGGACGTTTTTCAATGGCAAAAATCAATGAATATTGTAAATGCACAAACAGTAATTTCTCCGCATTGCAAGGTGCAATTCTGAAATTTGTTGCTTTTTCCTGCTCCTCTTAGCATGATAAAGAAGATTCAAAGAGAGTGACATGCCAGCTCCTTTCTTTCAGTCAGTAGCTTCAAACATTTCTGGTATATGAATAACATGATATTTTTCAATGGCAAAAATCAATGAATATTGTAAATGCACAAACAGTAATTTCTCCGCATTGCAAGGTGCAATTCTGAAATTTTTTGCTTTTTCCTGCTCCTCTTAGCATGATAAAGAAGATTCAAAGAGAGTGAGATGCCAGCTCCTTTCATTCAGTCAGTAGCTTCAATCATTTCTGGACGTTTTTCAATTGCAAAAATCAATGAATATTGTAAATGCACAAACAGTAATTTCTCCGCATTGCAAGGTGCAATTCTGAAATTTTTTGCTTTTTCCTGCTCCTCTTAGCATGATAAAGAAGATTCAAAGAGAGTGAGATGCCAGCTCCTTTCATTCAGTCAGTAGCTTCAATCATTTCTGGTATATGAATAACATGATGTTTTTCAATGGCAAAAATCAATGAATATTGTAAATGCACACAGTAATTTCTCCGCATTGCAAGGTGCAATTCTGAAATTTTTTGCTTTTTCCTGCTCCTCTTAGCATGATAAAGAAGATTCAAAGAGAGTGAGATGCCAGCTCCTTTCATTCAGTCAGTAGCTTCAATCATTTCTGGACGTTTTTCAATGGCAAAAATCAATGAATATTGTAATTGCACAAACAGTAATTTCTCCGCATTGCAAGGTGCAATTCTGAAATTTTTTGCTTTTTCCTGCTCCTCTTAGCATGATAAAGAAGATTCAAAGAGAGTGAGATGCCAGCTCCTTTCATTCAGTCAGTAGCTTCAAACATTTCTGGTATATGAATAACATGATGTTTTTCAATGGCAAAAATCAATGAATATTGTAAATGCACAAACAGTAATTTCTCCGCATTGCAAGGTGCAATTCTGAAATTTTTTGCTTTTTCCTGCTCCTCTTAGCATGATAAAGAAGATTCAAAGAGAGTTAGATGCCAGCTCCTTTCATTCAGTCAGTAGCTTCAATCTTTTCTGGACGTTTTTCAATGGCAAAAATCAATGAATTATGTAAATGCACAAACAGTAATTTCTCCGCATTGCAAGGTGCAATTCTGAAATTTTTTGCTTTCTCCTGCTCCTCTTAGCATGATAAAGAAGATTCAAAGAGAGTGAGATGCCAGCTCCTTTCATTCAGTCAGTAGCTTCAAACATTTCTGGTATATTAATAACATGATGTTTTTCAATGGCAAAAATCAATGAATTTTGTAAATGCACAAACAGTAATTTCTCCGCATTGCAAGGTGCAATTCTGAAATTTTTTGCTTTTTCCTGCTCCTCTTAGCATGATAAACAAGATTCAAAGAGAGTGAGATGCCAGCTCCTTTCATTCAGTCAGTAGCTTCAATCATTTCTGGACGTTTTTCAATGGCAAAAATCAATGAATATTGTAAATGCACAAACAGTAATTTCTCCGCATTGCAAGGTGCAATTCTGAAATTTTTTGCTTTTTCCTGCTCCTCTTAGCATGATAAAGAAGATTCAAAGAGAGTGAGATGCCAGCTCCTTTCATTCAGTCAGTAGCTTCAAACATTCCTGGTATATGAATAACATGATGTTTTTCAATGGCAAAAATCAATGAATATTGTAAATGCACAAACAGTAATTTCTCCTCATTGCAAGGTGCAATTCTGAAATTTTTTGCTTTTTCCTGCTCCTCTTAGCATGATAAAGAAGATTCAAAGAGAGTGAGATGCCAGCTCCTTTCATTCAGTCAGTAGCTTCAATCATTTCTGGACGTTTTTCAATTGCAAAAATCAATGAATATTGTAAATGCACAAACAGTAATTTCTCCGCATTGCAAAGTGCAATTCTGAAATTTTTTGCTTTTTCCTGCTCCTCTTAGCATGATAAAGAAGATTCAAAGAGAGTGAGATGCCAGCTCCTTTCATTCAGTCAGTAGCTTCAAACATTCCTGGTATATGAATAACATGATGTTTTTCAATGGCAAAAATCAATGAATATTGTAAATGCACAAACAGTAATTTCTCCGCATTGCAAGGTGCAATTCTGAAATTTTTTGCTTTTTCCTGCTCCTCTTAGCATGACAAAGAAGATTCAAAGAGAGTGAGATGCCAGCTCCTTTCATTCAGTCAGTAGCTTCAATCATTTCTGGTATATGAATAACATGATGTTTTTCAATGGCAAAAATCAATGAATATTGTAAATGCACAAACAGTAATTTATCCGCATTGCAAGGTGCAATTCTGAAATTTTTTGCTTTTTCCTGCTCCTCTTAGCAAGATAAAGAAGATCCAAAGAGAGTGAGATGCCAGCTCCTTTCATTCAGTCAGTAGCTTCAAACATTTCTGGTATATGAATAACATGATGTTTTTCAATGGCAAAAATCAATGAATATTGTAAATGCACAAACAGTAATTTCTCCGCATTGCAAGGTGCAATTCTGAAATTTTTTGCTTTTTCCTGCTCCTCTTAGCATGATAAAGAAGATTCAAAGAGAGTGAGATGCCAGCTCCTTTCATTCAGTCAGTAGCTTCAATCATTTCTGGACGTTTTTCAATGGCAAAAATCAATGAATATTGTAAATGCACAAACAGTAATTTCTCCGCATTGCAAGGTGCAATTCTGAAATTTTTTGCTTTTTCCTGCTCCTCTTAGCATGATAAAGAAGATTCAAAGAGAGTGACATGCCAGCTCCTTTCTTTCAGTCAGTAGCTTCAAACATTTCTGGTATATGAATAACATGATATTTTTCAATGGCAAAAATCAATGAATATTGTAAATGCACAAACAGTAATTTCTCCGCATTGCAAGGTGCAATTCTGAAATTTTTTGCTTTTTCCTGCTCCTCTTAGCATGATAAAGAAGATTCAAAGAGAGTGAGATGCCAGCTCCTTTCATTCAGTCAGTAGCTTCAATCATTTCTGGACGTTTTTCAATTGCAAAAATCAATGAATATTGTAAATGCACAAACAGTAATTTCTCCGCATTGCAAGGTGCAATTCTGAAATTTTTTGCTTTTTCCTGCTCCTCTTAGCATGATAAAGAAGATTCAAAGAGAGTGAGATGCCAGCTCCTTTCATTCAGTCAGTAGCTTCAATCATTTCTGGTATATGAATAACATGATGTTTTTCAATGGCAAAAATCAATGAATATTGTAAATGCACAAACAGTAATTTCTCCGCATTGCAAGGTGCAATTCTGAAATTTTTTGCTTTTTCCTGCTCCTCTTAGCATGATAAAGAAGATTCAAAGAGAGTGAGATGCCAGCTCCTTTCATTCAGTCAGTAGCTTCAATCATTTCTGGACGTTTTTCAATGGCAAAAATCAATGAATATTGTAATTGCAGAAACAGTAATTTCTCCGCATTGCAAGGTGCAATTCTGAAATTTTTTGCTTTTTCCTGCTCCTCTTAGCATGATAAAGAAGATTCAAAGAGAGTGAGATGCCAGCTCCTTTCATTCAGTCAGTAGCTTCAAGCATTTCTGGTATATGAATAACATGATGTTTTTCATTGGCAAAAATCAATGAATATTGTAAATGCACAAACAGTAATTTCTCCGCATTGCAAGGTGCAAGTCTGAAATTTTTTGCTTTTTCCTGCTCGCCCTTAGCATGATAAAGAAGATTCAAAGAGAGTGAGATGCCAGCTACTTTCATTCAGTCAGTAGCTTCAATCATTTCTGGACGTTTTTCAATGGTAAAAATCAATGAATATTGTAAATGCACAAACAGTAATTTCTCCGCATTGCAAGGTGCAATTCTGAAATTTTTTGCTTTTTCCTGCTCCTCTTAGCATGATAAAGAAGATTCAAAGAGAGTGAGATGCCAGCTCCTTTCATTCAGTCAGTAGCTTCAAACATTTCTGGTATATGAATAACATGATGTTTTTCAATGGCAAAAATCAATGAATATTGTAAATGCACAAACAGTAATTTCTCCGCATTGCAAGGTGCAATTCTGAAATTTTTTGCTTTTTCCTGCTCCTCTTAGCATGATAATGAAGATTCAAAGAGAGTGAGATGCCAGCTCCTTTCATTCAGTCAGTAGCTTCAATCATTTCTGGACGTTTTTCAATGGCAAAAATCAATGAATATTGTAAATGCACAAACAGTAATTTCTCCGCATTGCAAGGTGCAATTCTGAAATTTTTTGCTTTTTCCTGCTCCTCTTAGCATGATAAAGAAGATTCAAAGAGAGTGAGATGCCAGCTCCTTTCATTCAGTCAGTAGCTTCAAACATTTCTGGTATATGAATAACATGATGTTTTTCAATGGCAAAAATCAATGAATTTTGTAAATGCACAAACAGTAATTTCTCCGCATTGCAAGGTGCAATTCTGAAATTTTTTGCTTTTTCCTGCTCCTCTTAGCATGATAAACAAGATTCAAAGAGAGTGAGATGCCAGCTCCTTTCATTCAGTCAGTAGCTTCAATCATTTCTGGACGTTTTTCAATTGCAAAAATCAATGAATATTGTAAATGCACAAACAGTAATTTCTCCGCATTGCAAGGTGCAATTCTGAAATTTTTTGCTTTTTCCTGCTCCTCTTAGCATGATAAAGAAGATTCAAAGAGAGTGAGATGCCAGCTCCTTTCATTCAGTCAGTAGCTTCAAACATTCCTGGTATATGAATAACATGATGTTTTTCAATGGCAAAAATCAATGAATATTGTAAATGCACAAACAGTAATTTCTCCACATTGCAAGGTGCAATTCTGAAATTTTTTGCTTTTTCCTGCTCCTCTTAGCATGATAAAGAAGATTCAAAGAGAGTGAGATGCCAGCTCCTTTCATTCAGTCAGTAGCTTCAATCATTTCTGGACGTTTTTCAATTGCAAAAATCAATGAATATTGTAAATGCACAAACAGTAATTTCTCCGCATTGCAAAGTGCAATTCTGAAATTTTTTGCTTTTTCCTGCTCCTCTTAGCATGATAAAGAAGATTCAAAGAGAGTGAGATGCCAGCTCCTTTCATTCAGTCAGTAGCTTCAAACATTCCTGGTATATGAATAACATGATGTTTTTCAATGGCAAAAATCAATGAATATTGTAAATGCACAAACAGTAATTTCTCCGCATTGCAAGGTGCAATTCTGAAATTTTTTGCTTTTTCCTGCTCCTCTTAGCATGACAAAGAAGATTCAAAGAGAGTGAGATGCCAGCTCCTTTCATTCAGTCAGTAGCTTCAATCATTTCTGGTATATGAATAACATGATGTTTTTCAATGGCAAAAATCAATGAATATTGTAAATGCACAAACAGTAATTTATCCGCATTGCAAGGTGCAATTCTGAAATTTTTTGCTTTTTCCTGCTCCTCTTAGCAAGATAAAGAAGATCCAAAGAGAGTGAGATGCCAGCTCCTTTCATTCAGTCAGTAGCTTCAAACATTTCTGGTATATGAATAACATGATGTTTTTCAATGGCAAAAATCAATGAATATTGTAAATGCACAAACAGTAATTTCTCCGCATTGCAAGGTGCAATTCTGAAATTTTTTGCTTTTTCCTGCTCCTCTTAGCATGATAAAGAAGATTCAAAGAGAGTGAGATGCCAGCTCCTTTCATTCAGTCAGTAGCTTCAATCATTTCTGGACGTTTTTCAATGGCAAAAATCAATGAATATTGTAAATGCACAAACAGTAATTTCTCCGCATTGCAAGGTGCAATTCTGAAATTTTTTGCTTTTTCCTGCTCCTCTTAGCATGATAAAGAAGATTCAAAGAGAGTGAGATGCCAGCTCCTTTCATTCAGTCAGTAGCTTCAATCATTTCTGGACGTTTTTCAATGGCAAAAATCAATGAATATTGTAAATGCACAAACAGTAATTTCTCCGCATTGCAAGGTGCAATTCTGAAATTTTTTGCTTTTTCCTGCTCCTCTTAGCATGATAAAGAAGATTCAAAGAGAGTGAGATGCCAGCTCCTTTCATTCAGTCAGTAGCTTCAAACATTTCTGGTATATGAATAACATGATGTTTTTCAATGGCAAAAAGCAATGAATATTGTAAATGCACAAACTGTAATTTCTCCGCATTGCAAGGTGCAATTCTGAAATTTTTTGCTTTTTCCTGCTCCTCTTAGCATGATAAAGAAGATTCAAAGAGAGTGAGATGCCAGCTCCTTTCATTCAGTCAGTAGCTTCAATCATTTCTGGACGTTTTTCAATGGCAAAAATCAATGAATATTGTAAATGCACAAACAGTAATTTCTCCGCATTGCAAGGTGCAATTCTGAAATTTTTTGCTTTTTCCTGCTCCTCTTAGCATGATAAAGAAGATTCAAAGAGAGTGAGATGCCAGCTCCTTTCATTCAGTCAGTAGCTTCAAACATTTCTGGTATATGAATAACATGATGTTTTTCAATGGCAAAAATCAATGAATTTTGTAAATGCACAAACAGTAATTTCTCCGCATTGCAAGGTGCAATTCTGAAATTTTTTGCTTTTTCCTGCTCCTCTTAGCATGATAAACAAGATTCAAAGAGAGTGAGATGCCAGCTCCTTTCATTCAGTCAGTAGCTTCAATCATTTCTGGACGTTTTTCAATGGCAAAAATCAATGAATATTGTAAATGCACAAACAGTAATTTCTCCGCATTGCAAGGTGCAATTCTGAAATTTTTTGCTTTTTCCTGCTCCTCTTAGCATGATAAAGAAGATTCAAAGAGAGTGAGATGCCAGCTCCTTTCATTCAGTCAGTAGCTTCAAACATTCCTGGTATATGAATAACATGATGTTTTTCAATGGCAAAAATCAATGAATATTGTAAATGCACAAACAGTAATTTCTCCGCATTGCAAGGTGCAATTCTGAAATTTTTTGCTTTTTCCTGCTCCTCTTAGCATGATAAAGAAGATTCAAAGAGAGTGAGATGCCAGCTCCTTTCATTCAGTCAGTAGCTTCAATCATTTCTGGACGTTTTTCAATTGCAAAAATCAATGAATATTGTAAATGCACAAACAGTAATTTCTCCGCATTGCAAAGTGCAATTCTGAAATTTTTTGCTTTTTCCTGCTCCTCTTAGCATGATAAAGAAGATTCAAAGAGAGTGAGATGCCAGCTCCTTTCATTCAGTCAGTAGCTTCAAACATTCCTGGTATATGAATAACATGATGTTTTTCAATGGCAAAAATCAATGAATATTGTAAATGCACAAACAGTAATTTCTCCGCATTGCAAGGTGCAATTCTGAAATTTTTTGCTTTTTCCTGCTCCTCTTAGCATGACAAAGAAGATTCAAAGAGAGTGAGATGCCAGCTCCTTTCATTCAGTCAGTAGCTTCAATCATTTCTGGTATATGAATAACATGATGTTTTTCAATGGCAAAAATCAATGAATATTGTAAATGCACAAACAGTAATTTATCCGCATTGCAAGGTGCAATTCTGAAATTTTTTGCTTTTTCCTGCTCCTCTTAGCAAGATAAAGAAGATCCAAAGAGAGTGAGATGCCAGCTCCTTTCATTCAGTCAGTAGCTTCAAACATTTCTGGTATATGAATAACATGATGTTTTTCAATGGCAAAAATCAATGAATATTGTAAATGCACAAACAGTAATTTCTCCGCATTGCAAGGTGCAATTCTGAAATTTTTTGCTTTTTCCTGCTCCTCTTAGCATGATAAAGAAGATTCAAAGAGAGTGAGATGCCAGCTCCTTTCATTCAGTCAGTAGCTTCAAACATTTCTGGACGTTTTTCAATGGCAAAAATCAATGAATATTGTAAATGCACAAACAGTAATTTCTCCGCATTGCAAGGTGCAATTCTGAAATTTTTTGCTTTTTCCTGCTCCTCTTAGCATGATAAAGAAGATTCAAAGAGAGTGAGATGCCAGCTCCTTTCATTCAGTCAGTAGCTTCAATCATTTCTGGACGTTTTTCAATGGCAAAAATCAATGAATATTGTAAATGCACAAACAGTAATTTCTCCGCATTGCAAGGTGCAATTCTGAAATTTTTTGCTTTTTCCTGCTCCTCTTAGCATGATAAAGAAGATTCAAAGAGAATGAGATGCCAGCTCCTTTCATTCAGTCAGTAGCTTCAAACATTTCTGGTATATGAATAACATGATGTTTTTCAATGGCAAAAAGCAATGAATATTGTAAATGCACAAACTGTAATTTCTCCGCATTGCAAGGTGCAATTCTGAAATATTTTGCTTTTTCCTGCTCCTCTTAGCATGATAAAGAAGATTCAAAGAGAGTGAGATGCCAGCTCCTTTCGTTCAGTCAGTAGCTTCAATCATTTCTGGACGTTTTTCAATGGCAAAAATCATTGAATATTGTAAATACACAAACAGTAATTTCTCCGCATTGCAAGGTGCAATTCTGAAATTTTTTACTTTTTCCTGCTCCTCTTAGCATGGTAAAGAAGATTCAAAGAGAGTGAGATGCCAGCTCCTTTCATTCAGTCAGTAGCTTCAATCATTTCTGGTATATGAATAACATGATGTTTTTCAATGGCAAAAATCAATGAATATTGTAAATGCACAAACAGTAATTTCTCCGCATTGCAAGGTGCAATTCTGAAATTTTTTGCTTTTTCCTGCTCCTCTTAGCATGATAAAGAAGATTCATAGAGAGTGAGATGCCAGCTCCTTTCATTCAGTCAGTAGCTTCAATCATTTCTGGACATTTTTAAATGGCAAAAATCAATGAATATTGTAAATGCACAAACAGTAATTTCTCCGCATTGCAAGGTGCAATTCTGAAATTTTTTGCTTTTTCCTGCTCCTCTTAGCATGATAAAGAAGATTCAAAGAGAGTGAGATGCCAGCTCCTTTCATTCAGTCAGTAGCTTCAATCATTTCTGGTAAATGAATAACATGATGTTTTTCAATGGCAAAAATCAATGAATTTTGTAAATGCACAAACAGTAATTTCTCCGCATTGCAAGGCGCAATTCTGAAATTTTTTGCTTTTTCCTGCTCCTCTTAGCATGATAAAGAAGATTCAAAGAGAGTGAGATGCCAGCTCCTTTCATTCAGTCAGTAGCTTCAATCATTTCTGGACGTTTTTCAATGGCAAAAATCAATGAATATTGTAAATGCACAAACAGTAATTTCTCCGCATTGCAAGGTGCAATTCTGAAATTTTTTGCTTTTTCCTGCTCCTCTTAGCATGATAAAGAAGATTCAAAGAGAGTGAGATGCCAGCTCCTTTCATTCAGTCAGTAGCTTCAATCATTTCTGGACGTTTTTCAATGGCAAAAATCAATGAATATTGTAAATGCACAAACAGTAATTTCTCCGCATTGCAAGATGCAATTCTGAAATTTTTTGCTTTTTCCTGCTCCTCTTAGCATGATAAAGAAGATTCAAAGAGAGTGAGATGCCAGCTCCTTTCATTCAGTCAGTAGCTTCAAACATTTCTGGTATATGAATAACATGATGTTTTTCAATGGCAAAAAGCAATGAATATTGTAAATGCACAAACTGTAATTTCTCCGCATTGCAAGGTGCAATTCTGAAATTTTTTGCTTTTTCCTGCTCCTCTTAGCATGATAAAGAAGATTCAAAGAGAGTGAGATGCCAGCTCCTTTCATTCAGTCAGTAGCTTCAATCATTTCTGGACGTTTTTCAATGGCAAAAATCAATGAATATTGTAAATGCACAAACAGTAATTTCTCCGCATTGCAAGGTGCAATTCTGAAATTTTTTGCTTTTTCCTGCTCCTCTTAGCATGATAAAGAAGATTCAAAGAGAGTGAGATGCCAGCTCCTTTCATTCAGTCAGTAGCTTCAAACATTTCTGGTATATGAATAACATGATGTTTTTCAATGGCAAAAATCAATGAATTTTGTAAATGCACAAACAGTAATTTCTCCGCATTGCAAGGTGCAATTCTGAAATTTTTTGCTTTTTCCTGCTCCTCTTAGCATGATAAACAAGATTCAAAGAGAGTGAGATGCCAGCTCCTTTCATTCAGTCAGTAGCTTCAATCATTTCTGGACGTTTTTCAATGGCAAAAATCAATGAATATTGTAAATGCACAAACAGTAATTTCTCCGCATTGCAAGGTGCAATTCTGAAATTTTTTGCTTTTTCCTGCTCCTCTTAGCATGATAAAGAAGATTCAAAGAGAGTGAGATGCCAGCTCCTTTCATTCAGTCAGTAGCTTCAAACATTCCTGGTATATGAATAACATGATGTTTTTCAATGGCAAAAATCAATGAATATTGTAAATGCACAAACAGTAATTTCTCCGCATTGCAAGGTGCAATTCTGAAATTTTTTGCTTTTTCCTGCTCCTCTTAGCATGATAAAGAAGATTCAAAGAGAGTGAGATGCCAGCTCCTTTCATTCAGTCAGTAGCTTCAATCATTTCTGGACGTTTTTCAATTGCAAAAATCAATGAATATTGTAAATGCACAAACAGTAATTTCTCCGCATTGCAAAGTGCAATTCTGAAATTTTTTGCTTTTTCCTGCTCCTCTTAGCATGATAAAGAAGATTCAAAGAGAGTGAGATGCCAGCTCCTTTCATTCAGTCAGTAGCTTCAAACATTCCTGGTATATGAATAACATGATGTTTTTCAATGGCAAAAATCAATGAATATTGTAAATGCACAAACAGTAATTTCTCCGCATTGCAAGGTGCAATTCTGAAATTTTTTGCTTTTTCCTGCTCCTCTTAGCATGACAAAGAAGATTCAAAGAGAGTGAGATGCCAGCTCCTTTCATTCAGTCAGTAGCTTCAATCATTTCTGGTATATGAATAACATGATGTTTTTCAATGGCAAAAATCAATGAATATTGTAAATGCACAAACAGTAATTTATCCGCATTGCAAGGTGCAATTCTGAAATTTTTTGCTTTTTCCTGCTCCTCTTAGCAAGATAAAGAAGATCCAAAGAGAGTGAGATGCCAGCTCCTTTCATTCAGTCAGTAGCTTCAAACATTTCTGGTATATGAATAACATGATGTTTTTCAATGGCAAAAATCAATGAATATTGTAAATGCACAAACAGTAATTTCTCCGCATTGCAAGGTGCAATTCTGAAATTTTTTGCTTTTTCCTGCTCCTCTTAGCATGATAAAGAAGATTCAAAGAGAGTGAGATGCCAGCTCCTTTCATTCAGTCAGTAGCTTCAATCATTTCTGGACGTTTTTCAATGGCAAAAATCAATGAATATTGTAAATGCACAAACAGTAATTTCTCCGCATTGCAAGGTGCAATTCTGAAATTTTTTGCTTTTTCCTGCTCCTCTTAGCATGATAAAGAAGATTCAAAGAGAGTGAGATGCCAGCTCCTTTCATTCAGTCAGTAGCTTCAATCATTTCTGGACGTTTTTCAATGGCAAAAATCAATGAATATTGTAAATGCACAAACAGTAATTTCTCCGCATTGCAAGGTGCAATTCTGAAATTTTTTGCTTTTTCCTGCTCCTCTTAGCATGATAAAGAAGATTCAAAGAGAATGAGATGCCAGCTCCTTTCATTCAGTCAGTAGCTTCAAACATTTCTGGTATATGAATAACATGATGTTTTTCAATGGCAAAAAGCAATGAATATTGTAAATGCACAAACTGTAATTTCTCCGCATTGCAAGGTGCAATTCTGAAATATTTTGCTTTTTCCTGCTCCTCTTAGCATGATAAAGAAGATTCAAAGAGAGTGAGATGCCAGCTCCTTTCGTTCAGTCAGTAGCTTCAATCATTTCTGGACGTTTTTCAATGGCAAAAATCATTGAATATTGTAAATACACAAACAGTAATTTCTCCGCATTGCAAGGTGCAATTCTGAAATTTTTTACTTTTTCCTGCTCCTCTTAGCATGGTAAAGAAGATTCAAAGAGAGTGAGATGCCAGCTCCTTTCATTCAGTCAGTAGCTTCAATCATTTCTGGTATAAGAATAACATGATGTTTTTCAATGGCAAAAATCAATGAATATTGTAAATGCACAAACAGTAATTTCTCCGCATTGCAAGGTGCAATTCTGAAATTTTTTGCTTTTTCCTGCTCCTCTTAGCATGATAAAGAAGATTCATAGAGAGTGAGATGCCAGCTCCTTTCATTCAGTCAGTAGCTTCAATCATTTCTGGACATTTTTAAATGGCAAAAATCAATGAATATTGTAAATGCACAAACAGTAATTTCTCCGCATTGCAAGGTGCAATTCTGAAATTTTTTGCTTTTTCCTGCTCCTCTTAGCATGATAAAGAAGATTCAAAGAGAGTGAGATGCCAGCTCCTTTCATTCAATCAGTAGCTTCAATCATTTCTGGTAAATGAATAACATGATGTTTTTCAATGGCAAAAATCAATGAATTTTGTAAATGCACAAACAGTAATTTCTCCGCATTGCAAGGCGCAATTCTGAAATTTTTTGCTTTTTCCTGCTCCTCTTAGCATGATAAAGAAGATGCAAAGAGAGTGAGATGCCAGCTCCTTTCATTCAGTCAGTAGCTTCAATCATTTCTGGACGTTTTTCAATGGCAAAAATCAATGAATATTGTAAATGCACAAACAGTAATTTCTCCGCATTGCAAGGTGCAATTCTGAAATTTTTTGCTTTTTCCTGCTCCTCTTAGCATGATAAAGAAGATTCAAAGAGAGTGAGATGCCAGCTCCTTTCATTCAGTCACTAGGTTCAATCATTTCTGGACGTTTTTCAATGGCAAAAATCAATGAATATTGTAAATGCACAAACAGTAATTTCTCCGCATTGCAAGGTGCAATTCTGAAATTTTTTGCTTTTTCCTGCTCCTCTTATCATGATAAAGAAGATTCAAAGAGAGTGAGGTGCCAGCTCCTTTCATTCAGTCAGTAGCTTCAAACATTTCTGGTATATGAATAACATGTTTTTCAATGGCAAAAATCAATGAATATTGTAAATGCACAAACAGTAATTTCTCCGCATTGCAAGGTGCAATTCTGAAATTTTTTGCTTTTTCCTGCTCCTCTTAGCATGATAAAGAAGATTCAAAGAGAGTGAGATGCCAGCTCCTTTCATTCAGTCAGTAACTTCAATCATTTCTGGACGTTTTTCAATGGCAAAAATCAATGAATATTGTAAATGCACAAACAGTAATTTCTCCGCATTGCAAGGTGCAATTCTGAAATTTTTTGCTTTTTCCTGCTCCTCTTAGCATGATAAAGAAGATTCAAAGAGAGTGAGATGCCAGCTCCTTTCATTCAGTCAGTAGCTTCAATCATTTCTGGACGTTTTTCAATGGCAAAAATCAATGAATATTGTAAATGCACAAACTGTAATTTCTCCGCATTGCAAGGTGCAATTCTGAAATTTTTTGCTTTTTCCTGCTCCTCTTAGCATGATAAAGAAGATTCAAAGAGAGTGAGATGCCAGCTCCTTTCATTCAGTCAGTAGCTTCAATCATTTCTGGACGTTTTTCAATGGCAAAAATCAATGAATATTGTAAATGCACAAACAGTAATTTCTCCGCATTGCAAGGTGCAATTCTGAAATTTTTTGCTTTTTCCTGCTCCTCTTAGCATGATAAAGAAGATTCAAAGAGAGTGAGATGCCAGCTCCTTTCATTCAGTCAGTAGCTTCAATCATTTCTGGACGTTTTTCAATTGCAAAAATCAATGAATATTGTAAATGCACAAACAGTAATTTCTCCGCATTGCAAACTGCAATTCTGAAATTTTTTGCTTTTTCCTGCTCCTCTTAGCATGATAAAGAAGATTCAAAGAGAGTGAGATGCCAGCTCCTTTCATTCAGTCAGTAGCTTCAAACATTCCTGGTATATGAATAACATGATGTTTTTCAATGGCAAAAATCAATGAATATTGTAAATGCACAAACAGTAATTTCTCCGCATTGCAAGGTGCAATTCTGAAATTTTTTGCTTTTTCCTGCTCCTCTTAGCATGACAAAGAAGATTCAAAGAGAGTGAGATGCCAGCTCCTTTCATTCAGTCAGTAGCTTCAATCATTTCTGGTATATGAATAACATGATGTTTTTCAATGGCAAAAATCAATGAATATTGTAAATGCACAAACAGTAATTTATCCGCATTGCAAGGTGCAATTCTGAAATTTTTTGCTTTTTCCTGCTCCTCTTAGCAAGATAAAGAAGATCCAAAGAGAGTGAGATGCCAGCTCCTTTCATTCAGTCAGTAGCTTCAAACATTTCTGGTATATGAATAACATGATGTTTTTCAATGGCAAAAATCAATGAATATTGTAAATGCACAAACAGTAATTTCTCCGCATTGCAAGGTGCAATTCTGAAATTTTTTGCTTTTTCCTGCTCCTCTTAGCATGATAAAGAAGATTCAAAGAGAGTGAGATGCCAGCTCCTTTCATTCAGTCAGTAGCTTCAATCATTTCTGGACGTTTTTCAATGGCAAAAATCAATGAATATTGTAAATGCACAAACAGTAATTTCTCCGCATTGCAAGGTGCAATTCTGAAATTTTTTGCTTTTTCCTGCTCCTCTTAGCATGATAAAGAAGATTCAAAGAGAGTGAGATGCCAGCTCCTTTCATTCAGTCAGTAGCTTCAATCATTTCTGGACGTTTTTCAATGGCAAAAATCAATGAATATTGTAAATGCACAAACAGTAATTTCTCCGCATTGCAAGGTGCAATTCTGAAATTTTTTGCTTTTTCCTGCTCCTCTTAGCATGATAAAGAAGATTCAAAGAGAATGAGATGCCAGCTCCTTTCATTCAGTCAGTAGCTTCAAACATTTCTGGTATATGAATAACATGATGTTTTTCAATGGCAAAAAGCAATGAATATTGTAAATGCACAAACTGTAATTTCTCCGCATTGCAAGGTGCAATTCTGAAATATTTTGCTTTTTCCTGCTCCTCTTAGCATGATAAAGAAGATTCAAAGAGAGTGAGATGCCAGCTCCTTTCGTTCAGTCAGTAGCTTCAATCATTTCTGGACGTTTTTCAATGGCAAAAATCATTGAATATTGTAAATACACAAACAGTAATTTCTCCGCATTGCAAGGTGCAATTCTGAAATTTTTTACTTTTTCCTGCTCCTCTTAGCATGGTAAAGAAGATTCAAAGAGAGTGAGATGCCAGCTCCTTTCATTCAGTCAGTAGCTTCAATCATTTCTGGTATAAGAATAACATGATGTTTTTCAATGGCAAAAATCAATGAATATTGTAAATGCACAAACAGTAATTTCTCCGCATTGCAAGGTGCAATTCTGAAATTTTTTGCTTTTTCCTGCTCCTCTTAGCATGATAAAGAAGATTCATAGAGAGTGAGATGCCAGCTCCTTTCATTCAGTCAGTAGCTTCAATCATTTCTGGACATTTTTAAATGGCAAAAATCAATGAATATTGTAAATGCACAAACAGTAATTTCTCCGCATTGCAAGGTGCAATTCTGAAATTTTTTGCTTTTTCCTGCTCCTCTTAGCATGATAAAGAAGATTCAAAGAGAGTGAGATGCCAGCTCCTTTCATTCAATCAGTAGCTTCAATCATTTCTGGTAAATGAATAACATGATGTTTTTCAATGGCAAAAATCAATGAATTTTGTAAATGCACAAACAGTAATTTCTCCGCATTGCAAGGCGCAATTCTGAAATTTTTTGCTTTTTCCTGCTCCTCTTAGCATGATAAAGAAGATGCAAAGAGAGTGAGATGCCAGCTCCTTTCATTCAGTCAGTAGCTTCAATCATTTCTGGACGTTTTTCAATGGCAAAAATCAATGAATATTGTAAATGCACAAACAGTAATTTCTCCGCATTGCAAGGTGCAATTCTGAAATTTTTTGCTTTTTCCTGCTCCTCTTAGCATGATAAAGAAGATTCAAAGAGAGTGAGATGCCAGCTCCTTTCATTCAGTCACTAGGTTCAATCATTTCTGGACGTTTTTCAATGGCAAAAATCAATGAATATTGTAAATGCACAAACAGTAATTTCTCCGCATTGCAAGGTGCAATTCTGAAATTTTTTGCTTTTTCCTGCTCCTCTTATCATGATAAAGAAGATTCAAAGAGAGTGAGGTGCCAGCTCCTTTCATTCAGTCAGTAGCTTCAAACATTTCTGGTATATGAATAACATGTTTTTCAATGGCAAAAATCAATGAATATTGTAAATGCACAAACAGTAATTTCTCCGCATTGCAAGGTGCAATTCTGAAATTTTTTGCTTTTTCCTGCTCCTCTTAGCATGATAAAGAAGATTCAAAGAGAGTGAGATGCCAGCTCCTTTCATTCAGTCAGTAACTTCAATCATTTCTGGACGTTTTTCAATGGCAAAAATCAATGAATATTGTAAATGCACAAACAGTAATTTCTCCGCATTGCAAGGTGCAATTCTGAAATTTTTTGCTTTTTCCTGCTCCTCTTAGCATGATAAAGAAGATTCAAAGAGAGTGAGATGCCAGCTCCTTTCATTCAGTCAGTAGCTTCAATCATTTCTGGACGTTTTTCAATGGCAAAAATCAATGAATATTGTAAATGCACAAACTGTAATTTCTCCGCATTGCAAGGTGCAATTCTGAAATTTTTTGCTTTTTCCTGCTCCTCTTAGCATGATAAAGAAGATTCAAAGAGAGTGAGATGCCAGCTCCTTTCATTCAGTCAGTAGCTTCAATCATTTCTGGACGTTTTTCAATGGCAAAAATCAATGAATATTGTAAATGCACAAACAGTAATTTCTCCGCATTGCAAGGTGCAATTCTGAAATTTTTTGCTTTTTCCTGCTCCTCTTAGCATGATAAAGAAGATTCAAAGAGAGTGAGATGCCAGCTCCTTTCATTCAGTCAGTAGCTTCAATCATTTCTGGACGTTTTTCAATTGCAAAAATCAATGAATATTGTAAATGCACAAACAGTAATTTCTCCGCATTGCAAACTGCAATTCTGAAATTTTTTGCTTTTTCCTGCTCCTCTTAGCATGATAAAGAAGATTCAAAGAGAGTGAGATGCCAGCTCCTTTCATTCAGTCAGTAGCTTCAAACATTCCTGGTATATGAATAACATGATGTTTTTCAATGGCAAAAATCAATGAATATTGTAAATGCACAAACAGTAATTTCTCCGCATTGCAAGGTGCAATTCTGAAATTTTTTGCTTTTTCCTGCTCCTCTTAGCATGACAAAGAAGATTCAAAGAGAGTGAGATGCCAGCTCCTTTCATTCAGTCAGTAGCTTCAATCATTTCTGGTATATGAATAACATGATGTTTTTCAATGGCAAAAATCAATGAATATTGTAAATGCACAAACAGTAATTTATCCGCATTGCAAGGTGCAATTCTGAAATTTTTTGCTTTTTCCTGCTCCTCTTAGCAAGATAAAGAAGATCCAAAGAGAGTGAGATGCCAGCTCCTTTCATTCAGTCAGTAGCTTCAAACATTTCTGGTATATGAATAACATGATGTTTTTCAATGGCAAAAATCAATGAATATTGTAAATGCACAAACAGTAATTTCTCCGCATTGCAAGGTGCAATTCTGAAATTTTTTGCTTTTTCCTGCTCCTCTTAGCATGATAAAGAAGATTCAAAGAGAGTGAGATGCCAGCTCCTTTCATTCAGTCAGTAGCTTCAATCATTTCTGGACGTTTTTCAATGGCAAAAATCAATGAATATTGTAAATGCACAAACAGTAATTTCTCCGCATTGCAAGGTGCAATTCTGAAATTTTTTGCTTTTTCCTGCTCCTCTTAGCATGATAAAGAAGATTCAAAGAGAGTGAGATGCCAGCTCCTTTCATTCAGTCAGTAGCTTCAAACATTTCTGGTATATGAATAACATGATGTTTTTCAATGGCAAAAAGCAATGAATATTGTAAATGCACAAACTGTAATTTCTCCGCATTGCAAGGTGCAATTCTGAAATATTTTGCTTTTTCCTGCTCCTCTTAGCATGATAAAGAAGATTCAAAGAGAGTGAGATGCCAGCTCCTTTCGTTCAGTCAGTAGCTTCAATCATTTCTGGACGTTTTTCAATGGCAAAAATCATTGAATATTGTAAATACACAAACAGTAATTTCTCCGCATTGCAAGGTGCAATTCTGAAATTTTTTACTTTTTCCTGCTCCTCTTAGCATGGTAAAGAAGATTCAAAGAGAGTGAGATGCCAGCTCCTTTCATTCAGTCAGTAGCTTCAATCATTTCTGGTATATGAATAACATGATGTTTTTCAATGGCAAAAATCAATGAATATTGTAAATGCACAAACAGTAATTTCTCCGCATTGCAAGGTGCAATTCTGAAATTTTTTGCTTTTTCCTGCTCCTCTTAGCATGATAAAGAAGATTCATAGAGAGTGAGATGCCAGCTCCTTTCATTCAGTCAGTAGCTTCAATCATTTCTGGACATTTTTAAATGGCAAAAATCAATGAATATTGTAAATGCACAAACAGTAATTTCTCCGCATTGCAAGGTGCAATTCTGAAATTTTTTGCTTTTTCCTGCTCCTCTTAGCATGATAAAGAAGATTCAAAGAGAGTGAGATGCCAGCTCCTTTCATTCAGTCAGTAGCTTCAATCATTTCTGGTAAATGAATAACATGATGTTTTTCAATGGCAAAAATCAATGAATTTTGTAAATGCACAAACAGTAATTTCTCCGCATTGCAAGGCGCAATTCTGAAATTTTTTGCTTTTTCCTGCTCCTCTTAGCATGATAAAGAAGATGCAAAGAGAGTGAGATGCCAGCTCCTTTCATTCAGTCAGTAGCTTCAATCATTTCTGGACGTTTTTCAATGGCAAAAATCAATGAATATTGTAAATGCACAAACAGTAATTTCTCCGCATTGCAAGGTGCAATTCTGAAATTTTTTGCTTTTTCCTGCTCCTCTTAGCATGATAAAGAAGATTCAAAGAGAGTGAGATGCCAGCTCCTTTCATTCAGTCACTAGGTTCAATCATTTCTGGACGTTTTTCAATGGCAAAAATCAATGAATATTGTAAATGCACAAACAGTAATTTCTCCGCATTGCAAGGTGCAATTCTGAAATTTTTTGCTTTTTCCTGCTCCTCTTATCATGATAAAGAAGATTCAAAGAGAGTGAGGTGCCAGCTCCTTTCATTCAGTCAGTAGCTTCAAACATTTCTGGTATATGAATAACATGTTTTTCAATGGCAAAAATCAATGAATATTGTAAATGCACAAACAGTAATTTCTCCGCATTGCAAGGTGCAATTCTGAAATTTTTTGCTTTTTCCTGCTCCTCTTAGCATGATAAAGAAGATTCAAAGAGAGTGAGATGCCAGCTCCTTTCATTCAGTCAGTAACTTCAATCATTTCTGGACGTTTTTCAATGGCAAAAATCAATGAATATTGTAAATGCACAAACAGTAATTTCTCCGCATTGCAAGGTGCAATTCTGAAATTTTTTGCTTTTTCCTGCTCCTCTTAGCATGATAAAGAAGATTCAAAGAGAGTGAGATGCCAGCTCCTTTCATTCAGTCAGTAGCTTCAATCATTTCTGGACGTTTTTCAATGGCAAAAATCAATGAATATTGTAAATGCACAAACTGTAATTTCTCCGCATTGCAAGGTGCAATTCTGAAATTTTTTGCTTTTTCCTGCTCCTCTTAGCATGATAAAGAAGATTCAAAGAGAGTGAGATGCCAGCTCCTTTCATTCAGTCAGTAGCTTCAATCATTTCTGGACGTTTTTCAATGGCAAAAATCAATGAATATTGTAAATGCACAAACAGTAATTTCTCCGCATTGCAAGGTGCAATTCTGAAATTTTTTGCTTTTTCCTGCTCCTCTTAGCATGATAAAGAAGATTCAAAGAGAGTGAGATGCCAGCTCCTTTCATTCAGTCAGTAGCTTCAAACATTTCTGGTATATGAATAACATGATGTTTTTCAATGGCAAAAATCAATGAATATTGTAAATGCACAAACAGTAATTTCTCCGCATTGCAAGGTGCAATTCTGAAATTTTTTGCTTTTTCCTGCTCCTCTTAGCATGATAAAGAAGATTCAAAGAGAGTGAGATGCCAGCTCCTTTCATTCAGTCAGTAGCTTCAATCATTTCTGGACGTTTTTCAATGGCAAAAATCAATGAATATTGTAAATGCACAAACAGTAATTTCTCCGCATTGCAAGGTGCAATTCTGAAATTTTTTGCTTTTTCCTGCTCCTCTTAGCATGATAAAGAAGATTCAAAGAGAGTGAGATGCCAGCTCCTTTCATTCAGTCAGTAGCTTCAAACATTTCTGGTATATGAATAACATGATGTTTTTCAATGGCAAAAAGCAATGAATATTGTAAATGCACAAACTGTAATTTCTCCGCATTGCAAGGTGCAATTCTGAAATATTTTGCTTTTTCCTGCTCCTCTTAGCATGATAAAGAAGATTCAAAGAGAGTGAGATGCCAGCTCCTTTCGTTCAGTCAGTAGCTTCAATCATTTCTGGACGTTTTTCAATGGCAAAAATCATTGAATATTGTAAATACACAAACAGTAATTTCTCCGCATTGCAAGGTGCAATTCTGAAATTTTTTACTTTTTCCTGCTCCTCTTAGCATGGTAAAGAAGATTCAAAGAGAGTGAGATGCCAGCTCCTTTCATTCAGTCAGTAGCTTCAATCATTTCTGGTATATGAATAACATGATGTTTTTCAATGGCAAAAATCAATGAATATTGTAAATGCACAAACAGTAATTTCTCCGCATTGCAAGGTGCAATTCTGAAATTTTTTGCTTTTTCCTGCTCCTCTTAGCATGATAAAGAAGATTCATAGAGAGTGAGATGCCAGCTCCTTTCATTCAGTCAGTAGCTTCAATCATTTCTGGACATTTTTAAATGGCAAAAATCAATGAATATTGTAAATGCACAAACAGTAATTTCTCCGCATTGCAAGGTGCAATTCTGAAATTTTTTGCTTTTTCCTGCTCCTCTTAGCATGATAAAGAAGATTCAAAGAGAGTGAGATGCCAGCTCCTTTCATTCAGTCAGTAGCTTCAATCATTTCTGGTAAATGAATAACATGATGTTTTTCAATGGCAAAAATCAATGAATTTTGTAAATGCACAAACAGTAATTTCTCCGCATTGCAAGGCGCAATTCTGAAATTTTTTGCTTTTTCCTGCTCCTCTTAGCATGATAAAGAAGATGCAAAGAGAGTGAGATGCCAGCTCCTTTCATTCAGTCAGTAGCTTCAATCATTTCTGGACGTTTTTCAATGGCAAAAATCAATGAATATTGTAAATGCACAAACAGTAATTTCTCCGCATTGCAAGGTGCAATTCTGAAATTTTTTGCTTTTTCCTGCTCCTCTTAGCATGATAAAGAAGATTCAAAGAGAGTGAGATGCCAGCTCCTTTCATTCAGTCACTAGGTTCAATCATTTCTGGACGTTTTTCAATGGCAAAAATCAATGAATATTGTAAATGCACAAACAGTAATTTCTCCGCATTGCAAGGTGCAATTCTGAAATTTTTTGCTTTTTCCTGCTCCTCTTATCATGATAAAGAAGATTCAAAGAGAGTGAGGTGCCAGCTCCTTTCATTCAGTCAGTAGCTTCAAACATTTCTGGTATATGAATAACATGTTTTTCAATGGCAAAAATCAATGAATATTGTAAATGCACAAACAGTAATTTCTCCGCATTGCAAGGTGCAATTCTGAAATTTTTTGCTTTTTCCTGCTCCTCTTAGCATGATAAAGAAGATTCAAAGAGAGTGAGATGCCAGCTCCTTTCATTCAGTCAGTAACTTCAATCATTTCTGGACGTTTTTCAATGGCAAAAATCAATGAATATTGTAAATGCACAAACAGTAATTTCTCCGCATTGCAAGGTGCAATTCTGAAATTTTTTGCTTTTTCCTGCTCCTCTTAGCATGATAAAGAAGATTCAAAGAGAGTGAGATGCCAGCTCCTTTCATTCAGTCAGTAGCTTCAATCATTTCTGGACGTTTTTCAATGGCAAAAATCAATGAATATTGTAAATGCACAAACTGTAATTTCTCCGCATTGCAAGGTGCAATTCTGAAATTTTTTGCTTTTTCCTGCTCCTCTTAGCATGATAAAGAAGATTCAAAGAGAGTGAGATGCCAGCTCCTTTCATTCAGTCAGTAGCTTCAATCATTTCTGGACGTTTTTCAATGGCAAAAATCAATGAATATTGTAAATGCACAAACAGTAATTTCTCCGCATTGCAAGGTGCAATTCTGAAATTTTTTGCTTTTTCCTGCTCCTCTTAGCATGATAAAGAAGATTCAAAGAGAGTGAGATGCCAGCTCCTTTCATTCAGTCAGTAGCTTCAAACATTTCTGGTATATGAATAACATGATGTTTTTCAATGGCAAAAATCAATGAATATTGTAAATGCACAAACAGTAATTTCTCCGCATTGCAAGGTGCAATTCTGAAATTTTTTGCTTTTTCCTGCTCCTCTTAGCATGATAAAGAAGATTCAAAGAGAGTGAGATGCCAGCTCCTTTCATTCAGTCAGTAGCTTCAATCATTTCTGGACGTTTTTCAATGGCAAAAATCAATGAATATTGTAAATGCACAAACAGTAATTTCTCCGCATTGCAAGGTGCAATTCTGAAATTTTTTGCTTTTTCCTGCTCCTCTTAGCATGATAAAGAAGATTCAAAGAGAGTGAGTTGCCAGCTCCTTTCGTTCAGTCAGTAGCTTCAATCATTTCTGGAAGTTTTTCAATGGTAAAAATCAATGAATATTGTAAATGCACAAACAGTAATTTCTCCGCATTGCAAGGTGCAATTCTGAAATTTTTTGCTTTTTCCTGCTCCTCTTAGCATGATAAAGAAGATTCAAAGAGAGTGAGATGCCAGCTACTTTCATTCAGTCAGTAGCTTCAATCATTTCTGGTATATGAATAACATGATGTTTTTCAATGGCAAAAATCAATGAATATTGTAAATGCACAAACAGTAATTTCTCCGCATTGCAAGGTGCAATTCTGAAATTTTTTGCTTTTTCCTGCTCCTCTTAGCATGATAAAGAAGATTCAAAGAGAGTGAGATGCCAGCTCCTTTCATTCAGTCAGTAGCTTCAATCATTTCTGGTATATGAATAACATGATGTTTTTCAATGTCAAAAATCAATGAATATTGTAAATGCGCAAACAGTAATTTATCCGCATTGCAATGTGCAATTCTGAAATTTTTTGCTTTTTCCTGCTCCTCTTAGCATGATAAAGAAGATTCAAAGAGAGTGAGATGCCAGCTCCTTTCATTCAGTCAGTAGCTTCAAACATTTCTGGTATATGAATAACATGATGTTTTTCAATGGCAAAAATCAATGAATATTGTAAATGCACAAACAGTAATTTCTCCGCATTGCAAGGTGCAATTCTGAAATTTTTTGCTTTTTCCTGCTCCTCTTAGCATGATAAAGAAGATTCAAAGAGAGTGAGATGCCAGCTCCTTTCATTCAGTCAGTAGCTTCAATCATTTCTGGTATATGAATAACATGATGTTTTTCAATGGCAAAAATCAATGAATTTTGTAAATGCACAAACAGCAATTTCTCCGCATTGCAAGGTGCAATTCTGAAATTTTTTGCTTTTTCCTGCTCCTCTTAGCATGATAAAGAAGATTCAAAGAGAGTGAGATGCCAGCTCCTTTCGTTCAGTCAGTAGCTTCAATAATTTCTGGACGTTTTTCAATGGTAAAAATCAATGAATATTGTAAATGCACAAACAGTAATTTCTCCGCATTGCAAGGTGCAATTCTGAAATTTTTTGCTTTTTCCTGCTCCTCTTAGCATGATAAAGAAGATTCAAAGAGAGTGAGATGCCAGCTACTTTCATTCAGTCAGTAGCTTCAATCATTTCTGGTATATGAATAACATGATGTTTTTCAATGGCAAAAATCAATGAATATTGTAAATGCACAAACAGTAATTTCTCCGCATTGCAAGGTGCAATTCTGAAATTTTTTGCTTTTTCCTGCTCCTCTTAGCATGATAAAGAAGATTCAAAGAGAGTGAGATGCCAGCTCCTTTCATTCAGTCAGTAGCTTCAATCATTTCTGGTATATGAATAACATGATGTTTTTCAATGGCAAAAATCAATGAATATTGTAAATGCGCAAACAGTAATTTATCTGCATTGCAAGGTGCAATTCTGAAATTTTTTGCTTTTTCCTGCTCCTCTTAGCATGATAAAGAAGATTCAAAGAGAGTGAGATGCCAGCTCCTTTCATTCAGTCAGTAGCTTCAAACATTTCTGGTATATGAATAACATGATGTTTTTCAATGGCAAAAATCAATGAATATTGTAAATGCACAAACAGTAATTTCTCCGCATTGCAAGGTGCAATTCTGAAATTTTTTGCTTTTTCCTGCTCCTCTTAGCATGATAAAGAAGATTCAAAGAGAGTGAGATGCCAGCTCCTTTCATTCAGTCAGTAGCTTCAATCATTTCTGGTATATGAATAACTTGATGTTTTTCAATGGCAAAAATCAATGAATTTTGTAAATGCACAAACAGCAATTTCTCCGCATTGCAAGGTGCAATTCTGAAATTTTTTGCTTTTTCCTGCTCCTCTTAGCATGATAAAGAAGATTCAAAGAGAGTGAGATGCCAGCTCCTTTCATTCAGTCAGTAGCTTCAATCATTTCTGGACGTTTTTCAATGGCAAAAATCAATGAATATTGTAAATGCACAAACAGTAATTTCTCCGCATTGCAAGGTGCAATTCTGAAATTTTTTGCTTTTTCCTGCTCCTCTTAGCATGATAAAGAAGATTCAAAGAGAGTGAGATGCCAGCTCCTTTCATTCAGTCAGTAGCTTCAAACATTTCTGGTATATGAATAACATGATGTTTTTCAATGGCAAAAATCAATGATTATTGTAAATGCACAAACAGTAATTTCTCCGCATTGCAAGGTGCAATTCTGAAATTTTTTGCTTTTTCCTGCTCCTCTTAGCATGATAAAGAAGATTCAAAGAGAGTGAGATGCCAGCTCCTTTCGTTCAGTCAGTAGCTTCAATCATTTCTGGACGTTTTTCAATGGTAAAAATCAATGAATATTGTAAATGCACAAACAGTAATTTCTCCGCATTGCAAGGTGCAATTCTGAAATTTTTTGCTTTTTCCTGCTCCTCTTAGCATGATAAAGAAGATTCAAAGAGAGTGAGATGCCAGCTCCTTTCATTCAGTCAGTAGCTTCAATCATTTCTGGACGTTTTTCAATGGCAAAAATCAATGAATATTGTAAATGCACAAACAGTAATTTCTCCGCATTGCAAGGTGCAATTCTGAAATTTTTTGCTTTTTCCTGCTCCTCTTAGCATGATAAAGAAGATTCAAAGAGAGTGAGATGCCAGCTCCTTTCATTCAGTCAGTAGCTTCAAACATTTCTGGTATATGAATAACATGATGTTTTTCAATGGTAAAAATCAATGAATATTGTAAATGCACAAACAGTAATTTCTCCGCATTGCAAGGTGCAATTCTGAAATTTTTTGCTTTTTCCTGCTCCTCTTAGCATGATAAAGAAGATTCAAAGAGAGTGAGATGCCAGCTCCTTTCATTCAGTCAGTAGCTTCAATCATTTCTGGTATATGAATAACATGATGTTTTTCAATGGCAAAAATCAATGAATATTGTAAATGCACAAACAGTAATTTATCCGCATTGCAAGGTGCAATTCTGAAATTTTTTGCTTTTTCCTGCTCCTCTTAGCATGATAAAGAAGATTCAAAGAGAGTGAGATGCCAGCTCCTTTCATTCAGTCAGTAGCTTCAAACATTTCTGGTATATGAATAACATGATGTTTTTCAATGGCAAAAATCAATGAATATTGTAAATGCACAAACAGTAATTTCTCCGCATTGCAAGGTGCAATTCTGAAATTTTTTGCTTTTTCCTGCTCCTCTTAGCATGATAAAGAAGATTCAAAGAGAGTGAGATGCCAGCTCCTTTCATTCAGTCAGTAGCTTCAATCATTTCTGGACGTTTTTCAATGGCAAAAATCAATGAATATTGTAAATGCACAAACAGTAATTTCTCCGCATTGCAAGGTGCAATTCTGAAATTTTTTTGCTTTTTCCTGCTCCTCTTAGCATGATAAAGAAGATTCAAAGAGAGTGAGATGCCAGCTCCTTTCATTCAGTCAGTAGCTTCAAACATTTCTGGTATATGAATAACATGATGTTTTTCAATGGTAAAAATCAATGAATATTGTAAATGCACAAACAGTAATTTCTCCGCATTGCAAGGTGCAATTCTGAAATTTTTTGCTTTTTCCTGCTCCTCTTAGCATGATAAAGAAGATTCAAAGAGAGTGAGATGCCAGCTCCTTTCATTCAGTCAGTAGCTTCAATCATTTCTGGAAGTTTTTCAATGGCAAAAATCAATGAATATTGTAAATGCACAAACAGTAATTTCTCCGCATTGCAAGGTGCAATTCTGAAATTTTTTGCTTTTTCCTGCTCCTCTTAGCATGATAAAGAAGATTCAAAGAGAGTGAGATGCCAGCTCCTTTCATTCAGTCAGTAGCTTCAATCATTTCTGGTATATGAATAACATGATGTTTTTCAATGTCAAAAATCAATGAATATTGTAAATGCGCAAACAGTAATTTATCCGCATTGCAATGTGCAATTCTGAAATTTTTTGATTTTTCCTGCTCCTCTTAGCATGATAAAGAAGATTCAAAGAGAGTGAGATGCCAGCTCCTTTCATTCAGTCAGTAGCTTCAAACATTTCTGGTATATGAATAACATGATGTTTTTCAATGGCAAAAATCAATGAATATTGTAAATGCACAAACAGTAATTTCTCCGCATTGCAAGGTGCAATTCTGAAATTTTTTGCTTTTTCCTGCTCCTCTTAGCATGATAAAGAAGATTCAAAGAGAGTGAGATGCCAGCTCCTTTCATTCAGTCAGTAGCTTCAATCATTTCTGGTATATGAATAACATGATGTTTTTCAATGGCAAAAATCAATGAATTTTGTAAATGCACAAACAGCAATTTCTCCGCATTGCAAGGTGCAATTCTGAAATTTTTTGCTTTTTCCTGCTCCTCTTAGCATGATAAAGAAGATTCAAAGAGAGTGAGATGCCAGCTCCTTTCGTTCAGTCAGTAGCTTCAATCATTTCTGGACGTTTTTCAATGGTAAAAATCAATGAATATTGTAAATGCACAAACAGTAATTTCTCCGCAGTGCAAGGTGCAATTCTGAAATTTTTTGCTTTTTCCTGCTCCTCTTAGCATGATAAAGAAGATTCAAAGAGAGTGAGATGCCAGCTACTTTCATTCAGTCAGTAGCTTCAATCATTTCTGGTATATGAATAACATGATGTTTTTCAATGGCAAAAATCAATGAATATTGTAAATGCACAAACAGTAATTTCTCCGCATTGCAAGGTGCAATTCTGAAATTTTTTGCTTTTTCCTGCTCCCCTTAGCATGATAAAGAAGATTCAAAGAGAGTGAGATGCCAGCTCCTTTCATTCAGTCAGTAGCTTCAATCATTTCTGGTATATGAATAACATGATGTTTTTCAATGGCAAAAATCAATGAATATTGTAAATGCGCAAACAGTAATTTATCCGCATTGCAAGGTGCAATTCTGAAATTTTTTGCTTTTTCCTGCTCCTCTTAGCATGATAAAGAAGATTCAAAGAGAGTGAGATGCCAGCTCCTTTCATTCAGTCAGTAGCTTCAAACATTTCTGGTATATGAATAACATGATGTTTTTCAATGGCAAAAATCAATGAATATTGTAAATGCACAAACAGTAATTTCTCCGCATTGCAAGGTGCAATTCTGAAATTTTTTGCTTTTTCCTGCTCCTCTTAGCATGATAAAGAAGATTCAAAGAGAGTGAGATGCCAGCTCCTTTCGTTCAGTCAGTAGCTTCAATCATTTCTGGTATATGAATAACATGATGTTTTTCAATGGCAAAAATCAATGAATTTTGTAAATGCACAAACAGCAATTTCTCCGCATTGCAAGGTGCAATTCTGAAATTTTTTGCTTTTTCCTGCTCCTCTTAGCATGATAAAGAAGATTCAAAGAGAGTGAGATGCCAGCTCCTTTCATTCAGTCAGTAGCTTCAATCATTTCTGGACGTTTTTCAATGGCAAAAATCAATGAATATTGTAAATGCACAAACAGTAATTTCTCCGCATTGCAAGGTGCAATTCTGAAATTTTTTGCTTTTTCCTGCTCCTCTTAGCATGATAAAGAAGATTCAAAGAGAGTGAGATGCCAGCTCCTTTCATTCAGTCAGTAGCTTCAAACATTTCTGGTATATGAATAACATGATGTTTTTCAATGGCAAAAATCAATGAATATTGTAAATGCACAAACAGTAATTTCTCCGCATTGCAAGGTGCAATTCTGAAATTTTTTGCTTTTTCCTGCTCCTCTTAGCATGATAAAGAAGATTCAAAGAGAGTGAGATGCCAGCTCCTTTCGTTCAGTCAGTAGCTTCAATCATTTCTGGACGTTTTTCAATGGTAAAAATCAATGAATATTGTAAATGCACAAACAGTAATTTCTCCGCATTGCAAGGTGCAATTCTGAAATTTTTTGCTTTTTCCTGCTCCTCTTAGCATGATAAAGAAGATTCAAAGAGAGTGAGATGCCAGCTCCTTTCATTCAGTCAGTAGCTTCAATCATTTCTGGACGTTTTTCAATGGCAAAAATCAATGAATATTGTAAATGCACAAACAGTAATTTCTCCGCATTGCAAGGTGCAATTCTGAAATTTTTTGCTTTTTCCTGCTCCTCTTAGCATGATAAAGAAGATTCAAAGAGAGTGAGATGCCAGCTCCTTTCATTCAGTCAGTAGCTTCAAACATTTCTGGTATATGAATAACATGATGTTTTTCAATGGTAAAAATCAATGAATATTGTAAATGCACAAACAGTAATTTCTCCGCATTGCAAGGTGCAATTCTGAAATTTTTTGCTTTTTCCTGCTCCTCTTAGCATGATAAAGAAGATTCAAAGAGAGTGAGATGCCAGCTCCTTTCATTCAGTCAGTAGCTTCAATCATTTCTGGTATATGAATAACATGATGTTTTTCAATGGCAAAAATCAATGAATATTGTAAATGCACAAACAGTAATTTCTCCGCATTGCAAGGTGCAATTCTGAAATTTTTTGCTTTTTCCTGCTCCTCTTAGCATGATAAAGAAGATTCAAAGAGAGTGAGATGCCAGCTCCTTTCATTCAGTCAGTAGCTTCAAACATTTCTGGTATATGAATAACATGATGTTTTTCAATGGCAAAAATCAATGAATATTGTAAATGCACAAACAGTAATTTCTCCGCATTGCAAGGTGCAATTCTGAAATTTTTTGCTTTTTCCTGCTCCTCTTAGCATGATAAAGAAGATTCAAAGAGAGTGAGATGCCAGCTCCTTTCATTCAGTCAGTAGCTTCAATCATTTCTGGACGTTTTTCAATGGCAAAAATCAATGAATATTGTAAATGCACAAACAGTAATTTCTCCGCATTGCAAGGTGCAATTCTGAAATTTTTTTGCTTTTTCCTGCTCCTCTTAGCATGATAAAGAAGATTCAAAGAGAGTGAGATGCCAGCTCCTTTCATTCAGTCAGTAGCTTCAAACATTTCTGGTATATGAATAACATGATGTTTTTCAATGGTAAAAATCAATGAATATTGTAAATGCACAAACAGTAATTTCTCCGCATTGCAAGGTGCAATTCTGAAATTTTTTGCTTTTTCCTGCTCCTCTTAGCATGATAAAGAAGATTCAAAGAGAGTGAGATGCCAGCTCCTTTCATTCAGTCAGTAGCTTCAATCATTTCTGGTATATGAATAACATGATGTTTTTCAATGGCAAAAATCAATGAATATTGTAAATGCACAAACAGTAATTTATCCGCATTGCAAGGTGCAATTCTGAAATTTTTTGCTTTTTCCTGCTCCTCTTAGCATGATAAAGAAGATTCAAAGAGAGTGAGATGCCAGCTCCTTTCATTCAGTCAGTAGCTTCAAACATTTCTGGTATATGAATAACATGATGTTTTTCAATGGCAAAAATCAATGAATATTGTAAATGCACAAACAGTAATTTCCCCGCATTGCAAGGTGCAATTCTGAAATTTTTTGCTTTTTCCTGCTCCTCTTAGCATGATAAATAAGATTCAAAGAGAGTGAGATGCCAGCTCCTTTCATTCAGTCAGTAGCTTCAATCATTTCTGGAAGTTTTTCAATGGCAAAAATCAATGAATATTGTAAATGCACAAACAGTAATTTCTCCGCATTGCAAGGTGCAATTCTGAAATTTTTTGCTTTTTCCTGCTCCTCTTAGCATGATAAAGAAGATTCAAAGAGAGTGAGATGCCAGCTCCTTTCATTCAGTCAGTAGCTTCAATCATTTCTGGACGTTTTTCAATGGCAAAAATCAATGAATATTGTAAATGCACAAACAGTAATTTCTCCGCATTGCAAGGTGCAATTCTGAAATTTTTTGCTTTTTCCTGCTCCTCTTAGCATGATAAAGAAGATTCAAAGAGAGTGAGATGCCAGATCCTTTCATTCAGTCAGTAGCTTCAATCATTTCTGGTATATGAATAACATGATGTTTTTCAATGGCAAAAATCAATGAATATTGTAAATGCACAAACAGTAATTTCTCCGCATTGCAAGGTGCAATTCTGAAATTTTTTGCTTTTTCCTGCTCCTCTTAGCATGATAAAGAAGATTCAAAGAGAGTGAGATGCCAGCTCCTTTCATTCAGTCAGTAGCTTCAATCATTTCTGGTATATGAATAACATGTTTTTCAATGGCAAAAATCAATGAATATTGTAAATGCACAAACAGTAATTTCTCCGCATTGCAAGGTGCAATTCTGAAATTTTTTGCTTTTTCCTGCTCCTCTTAGCATGATAAAGAAGATTCAAAGAGAGTGACATGCCAGCTCCTTTCATTCAGTCAGTAGCTTCAATCATTTCTGGTATATGAATAACATGATGTTTTTCAATGGCAAAAATCAATGAATTTTGTAAATGCACAAACAGCAATTTCTCCGCATTGCAAGGTGCAATTCTGAAATTTTTTGCTTTTTCCTGCTCCTCTTAGCATGATAAAGAAGATTCAAAGAGAGTGAGATGCCAGCTCCTTTCGTTCAGTCAGTAGCTTCAATCATTTCTGGACGTTTTTCAATGGTAAAAATCAATGAATATTGTAAATGCACAAACAGTAATTTCTCCGCATTGCAAGGTGCAATTCTGAAATTTTTTGCTTTTTCCTGCTCCTCTTAGCATGATAAAGAAGATTCAAAGAGAGTGAGATGCCAGCTACTTTCATTCAGTCAGTAGCTTCAATCATTTCTGGTATATGAATAACGATGTTTTTCAATGGCAAAAATCAATGAATATTGTAAATGCACAAACAGTAATTTCTCCGCATTGCAAGGTGCAATTCTGAAATTTTTTGCTTTTTCCTGCTCCTCTTAGCATGATAAAGAAGATTCAAAGAGAGTGAGATGCCAGCTCCTTTCATTCAGTCAGTAGCTTCAATCATTTCTGGTATATGAATAACGATGTTTTTCAATGGCAAAAATCAATGAATATTGTAAATGCGCAAACAGTAATTTATCCGCATTGCAAGGTGCAATTCTGAAATTTTTTGCTTTTTCCTGCTCCTCTTAGCATGATAAAGAAGATTCAAAGAGAGTGAGATGCCAGCTCCTTTCATTCAGTCAGTAGCTTCAAACATTTCTGGTATATGAATAACATGATGTTTTTCAATGGCAAAAATCAATGAATATTGTAAATGCACAAACAGTAATTTCTCCGCATTGCAAGGTGCAATTCTGAAATTTTTTGCTTTTTCCTGCTCCTCTTAGCATGATAAAGAAGATTCAAAGAGAGTGAGATGCCAGCTCCTTTCATTCAGTCAGTAGCTTCAATCATTTCTGGTATATGAATAACATGATGTTTTTCAATGGCAAAAATCAATGAATTTTGTAAATGCACAAACAGCAATTTCTCCGCATTGCAAGGTGCAATTCTGAAATTTTTTGCTTTTTCCTGCTCCTCTTAGCATGATAAAGAAGATTCAAAGAGAGTGAGATGCCAGCTCCTTTCATTCAGTCAGTAGCTTCAATCATTTCTGGACGTTTTTCAATGGCAAAAATCAATGAATATTGTGAATGCACAAACAGTAATTTCTCCGCATTGCAAGGTGCAATTCTGAAATTTTTTGCTTTTTCCTGCTCCTCTTAGCATGATAAAGAAGATTCAAAGAGAGTGAGATGCCAGCTCCTTTCATTCAGTCAGTAGCTTCAAACATTTCTGGTATATGAATAACATGATGTTTTTCAATGGCAAAAATCAATGAATATTGTAAATGCACAAACAGTAATTTCTCCGCATTGCAAGGTGCAATTCTGAAATTTTTTGCTTTTTCCTGCTCCTCTTAGCATGATAAAGAAGATTCAAAGAGAGTGAGATGCCAGCTCCTTTCGTTCAGTCAGTAGCTTCAATCATTTCTGGACGTTTTTCAATGGTAAAAATCAATGAATATTGTAAATGCACAAACAGTAATTTCTCCGCATTGCAAGGTGCAATTCTGAAATTTTTTGCTTTTTCCTGCTCCTCTTAGCATGATAAAGAAGATTCAAAGAGAGTGAGATGCCAGCTCCTTTCATTCAGACAGTAGCTTCAAACATTTCTGGTATATGAATAACATGATGTTTTTCAATGGCAAAAATCAATGAATATTGTAAATGCACAAACAGTAATTTCCCCGCATTGCAAGGTGCAATTCAGAAATTTTTTGCTTTTTCCTGCTCCTCTTAGCATGATAAATAAGATTCAAAGAGAGTGAGATGCCAGCTCCTTTCATTCAGTCAGTAGCTTCAATCATTTCTGGAAGTTTTTCAATGGCAAAAATCAATGAATATTGTAAATGCACAAACAGTAATTTCTCCGCATTGCAAGGTGCAATTCTGAAATTTTTTGCTTTTTCCTGCTCCTCTTAGCATGATAAAGAAGATTCAAAGAGAGTGAGATGCCAGCTCCTTTCATTCAGTCAGTAGCTTCAATCATTTCTGGACATTTTTCAATGGCAAAAATCAATGAATATTGTAAATGCACAAACAGTAATTTCTCCGCATTGCAAGGTGCAATTCTGAAATTTTTTGCTTTTTCCTGCTCCTCTTAGCATGATAAAGAAGATTCAAAGAGAGTGAGATGCCAGATCCTTTCATTCAGTCAGTAGCTTCAATCATTTCTGGTATATGAATAACATGATGTTTTTCAATGGCAAAAAACAATGAATATTGTAAATGCACAAACAGTAATTTCTCCGCATTGCAAGGTGCAATTCTGAAATTTTTTGCTTTTTCCTGCTCCTCTTAGCATGATAAAGAAGATTCAAAGAGAGTGAGATGCCAGCTCCTTTCATTCAGTCAGTAGCTTCAATCATTTCTGGTATATGAATAACATGATGTTTTTCAATGGCAAAAATCAATGAATATTGTAAATGCGCAAACAGTAATTTATCCGCATTGCAAGGTGCAATTCTGAAATTTTTTGCTTTTTCCTGCTCCTCTTAGCATGATAAAGAAGATTCAAAGAGAGTGAGATGCCAGCTCCTTTCATTCAGTCAGTAGCTTCAAACATTTCTGGTATATGAATAACATGATGTTTTTCAATGGCAAAAATCAATGAATATTGTAAATGCACAAACAGTAATTTCTCCGCATTGCAAGGTGCAATTCTGAAATTTTTTGCTTTTTCCTGCTCCTCTTAGCATGATAAAGAAGATTCAAAGAGAGTGAGATGCCAGCTCCTTTCATTCAGTCAGTAGCTTCAATCATTTCTGGTATATGAATAACATGATGTTTTTCAATGGCAAAAATCAATGAATTTTGTAAATGCACAAACAGCAATTTCTCCGCATTGCAAGGTGCAATTCTGAAATTTTTTGCTTTTTCCTGCTCCTCTTAGCATGATAAAGAAGATTCAAAGAGAGTGAGATGCCAGCTCCTTTCATTCAGTCAGTAGCTTCAATCATTTCTGGACGTTTTTCAATGGCAAAAATCAATGAATATTGTAAATGCACAAACAGTAATTTCTCCACATTGCAAGGTGCAATTCTGAAATTTTTTGCTTTTTCCTGCTCCTCTTAGCATGATAAAGAAGATTCAAAGAGAGTGAGATGCCAGCTCCTTTCATTCAGTCAGTAGCTTCAAACATTTCTGGTATATGAATAACATGATGTTTTTCAATGGCAAAAATCAATGAATATTGTAAATGCACAAACAGTAATTTCTCCGCATTGCAAGGTGCAATTCTGAAATTTTTTGCTTTTTCCTGCTCCTCTTAGCATGATAAAGAAGATTCAAAGAGAGTGAGATGCCAGCTCCTTTCGTTCAGTCAGTAGCTTCAATCATTTCTGAACGTTTTTCAATGGTAAAAATCAGTGAATATTGTAAATGCACAAACAGTAATTTCTCCGCATTGCAAGGTGCAATTCTGAAATTTTTTGCTTTTTCCTGCTCCTCTTAGCATGATAAAGAAGATTCAAAGAGAGTGAGATGCCAGCTCCTTTTATTCAGTCAGTAGCTTCAATCATTTCTGGACGTTTTTCAATGGCAAAAATCAATGAATATTGTAAATGCACAAACAGTAATTTCTCCGCATTGCAAGGTGCAATTCTGAAATTTTTTGCTTTTTCCTGCTCCTCTTAGCATGATAAAGAAGATTCAAAGAGAGTGAGATGCCAGCTCCTTTTATTCAGTCAGTAGCTTCAAACATTTCTGGTATATGAATAACATGATGTTTTTCAATGGTAAAAATCAATGAATATTGTAAATGCACAAACAGTAATTTCTCCGCATTGCAAGGTGCAATTCTGAAATTTTTTGCTTTTTCCTGCTCCTCTTAGCATGATAAAGAAAATTCAAAGAGAGTGAGATGCCAGCTCCTTTCATTCAGTCAGTAGCTTCAATCATTTCTGGACGTTTTTCAATGGCAAAAATCAATGAATATTGTAAATGCACAAACAGTAATTTCTCCGCATTGCAAGGTGCAATTCTGAAATTTTTTGCTTTTTCCTGCTCCTCTTAGCATGATAAAGAAGATTCAAAGAGAGTGAGATGCCAGCTCCTTTCATTCAGTCAGTAGCTTCAATCATTTCTGGTATATGAATAACATGATGTTTTTCAATGGCAAAAATCAATGAATATTGTAAATGCACAAACAGTAATTTATCCGCATTGCAAGGTGCAATTCTGAAATTTTTTGCTTTTTCCTGCTCCTCTTAGCATGATAAAGAAGATTCAAAGAGAGTGAGATGCCAGCTCCTTTCATTCAGTCAGTAGCTTCAAACATTTCTGGTATATGAATAACATGATGTTTTTCAATGGCAAAAATCAATGAATATTGTAAATGCACAAACAGTAATTTCCCCGCATTGCAAGGTGCAATTCTGAAATTTTTTGCTTTTTCCTGCTCCTCTTAGCATGATAAATAAGATTCAAAGAGAGTGAGATGCCAGCTCCTTTCATTCAGTCAGTAGCTTCAATCATTTCTGGAAGTTTTTCAATGGCAAAAATCAATGAATATTGTAAATGCACAAACAGTAATTTCTCCGCATTGCAAGGTGCAATTCTGAAATTTTTTGCTTTTTCCTGCTCCTCTTAGCATGATAAAGAAGATTCAAAGAGAGTGAGATGCCAGCTCCTTTCATTCAGTCAGTAGCTTCAATCATTTCTGGACGTTTTTCAATGGCAAAAATCAATGAATATTGTAAATGCACAAACAGTAATTTCTCCGCATTGCAAGGTGCAATTCTGAAATTTTTTGCTTTTTCCTGCTCCTCTTAGCATGATAAAGAAGATTCAAAGAGAGTGAGATGCCAGATCCTTTCATTCAGTCAGTAGCTTCAATCATTTCTGGTATATGAATAACATGATGTTTTTCAATGGCAAAAATCAATGAATATTGTAAATGCACAAACAGTAATTTCTCCGCATTGCAAGGTGCAATTCTGAAATTTTTTGCTTTTTCCTGCTCCTCTTAGCATGATAAAGAAGATTCAAAGAGAGTGAGATGCCAGCTCCTTTCATTCAGTCAGTAGCTTCAATCATTTCTGGTATATGAATAACATGTTTTTCAATGGCAAAAATCAATGAATATTGTAAATGCACAAACAGTAATTTCTCCGCATTGCAAGGTGCAATTCTGAAATTTTTTGCTTTTTCCTGCTCCTCTTAGCATGATAAAGAAGATTCAAAGAGAGTGACATGCCAGCTCCTTTCATTCAGTCAGTAGCTTCAATCATTTCTGGTATATGAATAACATGATGTTTTTCAATGGCAAAAATCAATGAATTTTGTAAATGCACAAACAGCAATTTCTCCGCATTGCAAGGTGCAATTCTGAAATTTTTTGCTTTTTCCTGCTCCTCTTAGCATGATAAAGAAGATTCAAAGAGAGTGAGATGCCAGCTCCTTTCGTTCAGTCAGTAGCTTCAATCATTTCTGGACGTTTTTCAATGGTAAAAATCAATGAATATTGTAAATGCACAAACAGTAATTTCTCCGCATTGCAAGGTGCAATTCTGAAATTTTTTGCTTTTTCCTGCTCCTCTTAGCATGATAAAGAAGATTCAAAGAGAGTGAGATGCCAGCTACTTTCATTCAGTCAGTAGCTTCAATCATTTCTGGTATATGAATAACGATGTTTTTCAATGGCAAAAATCAATGAATATTGTAAATGCACAAACAGTAATTTCTCCGCATTGCAAGGTGCAATTCTGAAATTTTTTGCTTTTTCCTGCTCCTCTTAGCATGATAAAGAAGATTCAAAGAGAGTGAGATGCCAGCTCCTTTCATTCAGTCAGTAGCTTCAATCATTTCTGGTATATGAATAACGATGTTTTTCAATGGCAAAAATCAATGAATATTGTAAATGCGCAAACAGTAATTTATCCGCATTGCAAGGTGCAATTCTGAAATTTTTTGCTTTTTCCTGCTCCTCTTAGCATGATAAAGAAGATTCAAAGAGAGTGAGATGCCAGCTCCTTTCATTCAGTCAGTAGCTTCAAACATTTCTGGTATATGAATAACATGATGTTTTTCAATGGCAAAAATCAATGAATATTGTAAATGCACA